>NC_134510.1:22999876-23609162 GCF_027942865.1 Odontesthes bonariensis
GATAGACCTTTCTTTTGAAGTCATTAGGGTGAACACAGAGAACCATTATGTAAGCTCACCATGTGGCCGCTCTGGCATTCAAGATTGTAAAGAAACCTCAAAGCACAGAGGAATCAAACGCTAGCAAATATGTTAACTGAAATTCTGATACAAATGGAGACATTGTTTATAGTCAGTATAGAAGTCATGTTATTCCTCTATCCACTATTATAGAATCTATTTAGCGAAAGTTAGTAAGGCAGAGAAATTCCTGGTACAAATCAGAAGGAGCACCGGTGTTTTGAGAGGCAAGACAGTGTAAGGGAAAGAATAAGAATCACGTCAAGTTAAAGTGAAATATTAATAAAAAAAAATAAGATGAAATATTAATGAATATGAACTGGCTCTGACATGTACAATTATAAAATACAGAATAGCAGGGTATATGCACGAATCCTGGAGTTGAATTTACTACCTTTTTCACTACCTCCACCATATTTTTTACTACCAACACAACATCGGGCAGCTGCCTTTTTTTTGTGTGTGTGGGGGGGATATTAGGGGGTGGGTGTTAGAGGGTGGGTATCCTACCCATAACCCTCATCTCCACCCTAAGGTCAACTTGACACGTCTTAAACAAATGACACAGGACAACAGTGATTAACATTAATAAACATTTAATAAAATGCGTCATATTACACACACTCTCTCAGCCACAGGCACATTTTCCACCCATCTGTGGCCACAGAAAGATAGGGGGAAAGTTGAAGATCCTGTGATGCTGGTGTAATCCTCTCTACGCGCAGGAACATTGTGTCAGGGTCTGTTTTATCTGTTCATGGTTTATTTTGATTCTTGTCAGTTTCCTGTTTTATTTTTCCCTCACTTCCTGTTGTGCGTTTCTTTAGGTTTCTTGACTCCCGCTGTTTGTGATTGTCCATTGTTTTCACCTGTGTCCTGTGTATTTATACCTGTCCTCCCCAGTGTGTCGTTGTCAGATTGTCAGCGCATTTTTGGTAGCTTTCCGGCGATTTATTCCTTGTGATTGATTACATTCCTGGTTATTTCGACTCCTTGCTTGTTTTCTTGATTACCCTTTCTGCCTAGCGATTTTGTACCTTTGCCTTACTGACTGCCTTCCCGTGTACCGACCTGGAATAAACTCCCTTTACGTCTACCTCGTCTGCCTCTGGTCTGCTCTGTGGGTCCACTGTCTGTCAGAACCATGGACCCCGCAGTACCAGATTCTTTCCGGGAGGCGCTAAAGATCCAAGCCCAGTGGCTCCGCATGCAGGAGGAACAGATGGCCTCCTTAAGGCAGGAGCTAGCTGACTCCAACAAACGCCAAGAGGCGGCGTGTGCCACATTGTCTACCCAATTAAGCGACTTGAGGGTCGGTCAGCAGCAATGGGAACTCACCGTGCCCCTTCAGCCTGAACGCGGTGGCCCGCGCACCTCCCCTGCACCGGCTCACTTGCAGCTATCTAGCCCCGAGAGGTTCTCCGGTGAGTTTGGCGACTGCAGACCATTTCTGATTCAATGTGATCTCCATTTTGAGTTTAATGCAGCAGCATTCACCTCCGATCACAGCAAGATAGCCTACGTGATTTCCTTTTTGTCTGGTCAGGCCAAGAACTGGGCCACGGCTGAGTGGAATCGCCGTTCAGCCATCTGCAACTCTCTGTCACTGTTTGAAAAGACTTTTTCTCAGATCTTTCAGACTGTTATTCCCGGCCGTGAGGCTGCTAAGGCCCTAGTTTCTTTCCGTCAAGGGAGACGCAGTGTTATGGACTTTGCTGTCGAGTTTAGAACACTAGCAGCCGACAGTGGTTGGAATCAGCTCGCTTTGGGGGATGCTTTCTTTAATGGTCTTTCTGACCGCATCAAGGATTTATTAACTCCTTTAGATCTACCCTCTGAGCTAGATGCATTAATTTCCCTGGCTGCTAAAATAGACAAGAGAATGTTGGATCGTGACCGGACCAGGGGTTTCCTCCCGGGCCGGTACCCCGCCGTCCATCCATCCCGGAGCTCTTCACCTCGACATGCTTCTGCTTCCGTTCTCCCACCTACGACCACCACCAGCAGTGACACGTCGGAGCCCATGCAGATTGGACGCACCCGGCTCTCCCCTGAGGAACGTCTTCGCAGACGCAACGAAGGAAGGTGCATCTACTGTGCTCAAATGGGGCATTTCCTGGCTAATTGCCCCATACGGCGCAGAGGGTCGACTCATCAGGCTTCGGTGATGGTATGTAGCTCTTCCAGTAGAGAGAGATCTGTCCGACATTTCTCTCAAGTGACTCTCTCCTCTGATTCCCTAACTATTCCTCAATCTGCTCTCATTGACTCTGGTGCTGATACTAACCTGATGGACATTAATTTAGTCAAAAGACTTAACCTCTCGTTTGTTCCTCTAGACTCTCCCGTGCCTGCCACCGCCTTAGATGGACATGTAATGTACATGGTTACTCATTGCACCTCTCCTGTTACTCTAACCTTTCCCAATTCCCACACAGAACGGATTACTTTTCACGTTTTTGAGGCTCCCCAACACTCGCTTGTCCTAGGATTTCCCTGGTTAACCCTTCACAACCCTCATATTGACTGGTCCTCCGGCACGATTCTGTCATGGGTTAGCAACTGTAATACACAGTGTTTTCCGGGTCCAGCAGAATCCAACTGGAGGGGGGATTCCCCTTTACCTGAGGAGGTCGACGAGGAGTTTCCGGACCTGTCCTCTGTGCCTCCCTGCTACCTGGATCTGAAGCAGGTATTCAATAAGACCAAAGCTACTTCCCTTCCTCCTCACCGTCCATATGACTGTTCCATAGAATTGCTTCCTGGCACCTCACCTCCTCGTGGTCGTCTGTACTCCCTGTCGGGACCTGAACGTCAGACCATGGAGGATTACATCAGTACAGCGCTCAAGTCTGGGATTATCCGGCCGTCGTCTTCACCTGCCGGAGCAGGGTTCTTCTTTGTGGGGAAGAAGGACAAGACTCTGCGGCCCTGCATTGATTACCGTGGCCTCAACGACATCACAGTTAAAAACAGGTACCCTCTTCCTCTCATCACCTCTGGGTTTGAGCTCTTCCAGGGGGCCAAGGTATTTACGAAATTAGACTTACGTAACGCCTACCATCTCGTTCGCATCAAGGAAGGGGATGAGTGGAAGACTGCTTTTAACACTCCCACCGGACATTATGAATATTTAGTCATGCCTTTTGGACTCACTAATGCTCCTGCTGTGTTTCAGTCATTGGTAAATGATGTTCTTCGTGACTACTTGAACAAGTTTGTTTTTGTCTACCTTGATGACATTCTGATTTTTTTCTCCAGATTTAGGGACTCACAAGAAACATGTCAGACAAGTTTTGGAACAGTTATTAAGGTGTCATCTATATGTCAAAGCTGAAAAATGTGAATTTCATGCATCCACTGTGTCATATTTGGGTTTTATTGTTTCTGAGGGGAGGGTTGGCATGGATCCGGAGAAGGTTCGGGCAGTGCAGGAGTGGCCCTCACCCACTTCCAGAAAGGAGGTCCAACGGTTCCTGGGGTTCGCTAACTTTTATAGAAAGTTTATCCGAAATTTCAGCCGCATTGCTTTCCCTCTGCATGCTCTAACCTCTTCCAAGGTGCAATTCCTCTGGTCTCCACAGGCGGAGTCCGCCTTTCTAAAGCTTAAGAGTAGCTTTGTCTCAGCTCCTGTGTTGACTTTACCTGACCCCACGCGGCAGTTCGTCGTGGAAGTCGATGCCTCGGATTTAGGAGCAGGGGCAGTGCTTTCCCAACGTTCGGGGAAGGACGACAAGCTCCACCCATGTGCTTTCCTGTCTCGTCGCTTTTCGTCATCAGAGAGGAACTATGATGTGGGGGACTGAGAACTCCTGGCCGTCAAGCTGGCCTTGGAGGAGTGGAGGCATTGGCTGGCGGGGGCAGAACAACCATTCCTGGTCTGGACCGACCACAAAAACATTGAGTACATCAGGACCGCTAAAAGACTGAACCCTCGACAGGCCAGGTGGGCTCTTTTCTTCTCTCGTTTTAAGTTTACTATATCTTACCGTCCTGGCTCCAAGAACATTAAGCCCGATGCCCTGTCAAGGCTGTTTAAAGGGGAATGCAACATTACTGAGCCTGAGACCATTATCCCCGAGACCTATGTATTGGGTTGTGTTACCTGGGGAATTGAAGAGCGGGTCAAGAGAGCTAATCAGGGAATTCAGCTTCCCCCTAAGGTACCACCCAACAAATTATTCGTCACCCCTGATCTTCGGAGTCCTGTGATTTCCTGGGCTCACTCTTCTCTCATCTCCTGTCATCCTGGTTTCCGCAGAACGCTGTCCCGGGTTCGTGAGAGGTTTTGGTGGCCGTCTATGAGGGATGATGTCTGTGAGTATGTGGCAGCCTGCACAACCTGTGTGCAGAACAAGAGCAAGAGCGTCCCCAGTGCTGGACTGCTTCAGCCCCTGCCTGTGCCACAGCGGCCCTGGTCTGACATTTCTCTCGACTTTGTGACGGGATTACCACCCTCTGAGGGTAATACTGTTGTACTTACAGTAGTAGACCGCTTCTCCAAGATGGTGCGGTTCTAGCCTGGCGACGTCATCCTACGTACTTCCGCCCAAAGATTTTGGCTCCGCACATAGTCTGGCCAAATCCCCCTACCTCGGTTCGCTCAGTGTTTTGCCAATCAGCAAACAGTGGGGAGTGGTGACGCAGAACTCACGCGCGGAGTCCATTGTAGTCCATGTAATTGTAGTTCAACCGCAGCGGAAATAAACATGGCGACGGAAGAAGATACGCTAGAAGCTATCCATGAAGTTGTCTCAACTTTGGAGAGCATTACACAAATAAAACAAGAGCAAGAGGAATGCCTCGTCAACTTTGTTAGTGGCAAGGATGTCGTAGCTCTCCTTCCAACTGGCTTTGGGAAAAGTTTGATAATGAAAGCGGATGTGGGACGCGTGATTCCCGAGCTAGAGCATCGCGAGAGTAAGCATGAACCTCGGCGCATAACCTACGTCCTTTCTAAACATTACTGATTGGTTAAGGGAACTCCAATGAATTTAAGCTGAGTAAGGTCCCACCCTCCATGGAAACGGATTCCTCTTGGGTTTTCCCAGACTGTCTACGGAGTCAACAGTCGGCTTTCGCCCAGGCTAGTGCGGTTCATCCCATTATCACAAATTCCCTCTGCCAAAGAGACGGCAGAGGTGCTCATGTCTCAGGTTTGTCGAGTTTTTGGATTTCCCAGGAATCTCCTGTCTGACCGGGGTCCGCAGTTCGTGGCACAGTTTTGGAGGGCGTTCTGCCATCTCTTGGGTGCCACAGTTAGTCTGACCTCGGGCCACCATCCTCAAACCAATGGGCAGTCGGAGCGGTTAAACCAGGAGTTGGAGAAGGGGCTCCGTTGCCTGGCTTCCCGGAATCCTGCCTCCTGGAGCAAGTACGTCATGTGGGTGGAGTACGCCCACAACACGCTTCCCTGCTCTTCCCTTGGCATGTCCCCATTTCAGTGTGGTTTTGGATACCAGCCGCCTTTGTTTCCTGCACTGGAGAGGGAGGTCAGGGTACCGTCTGCTGTGGCCATGGTCCGTCGTTGCCGGCGCATCTGGGCTCAAGCCCGTCAGAACCTCATCAGGGCTTCCCAGAGCCATAAGAAGTTCGCTGACAGAAGGAGAAGAGCGGCTCCAGCATATCAAGCCGGCCAACGGGTGTGGTTGTCTACCAGGCACTTGCCTCTCAAGGTAGAGTCCCGTAAGTTGGCCCCTCGTTTTGTGGATCCATTCCCCGTGTCCAAAGTTATTAACCCTGTGTGTGTGAGACTCAACCTCCCCAGGTCCCTTCGCGTAAACCCCTCCTTCCATGTCAGTGAGGTTCTCCCTGTCAGGACCAGCCCGTTGGTCCCTCCTACCAGACCCCCTCCTCCCGCCCGAATCATTGGTGGGGGCCCGGTCTACACTGTTCGCAAACTGCTGGCGGTTCGCCCCAGTGGGAAAGGGTTTCAGTATCTTGTGGACTGGGAGGGTTACGGCCCAGAAGAGAGGTCTTGGGTCCCCTCTCGGAACATCATGGACCCTGACCTCATACGGGACTTCCATCGTGACCACCCCGAGGGTCCTGGGCCTTCAGGGGCCGGCCGTTGAGGGGGGGGTACTGTCAGGGTCTGTTTTATCTGTTCATGGTTTATTTTGATTCTTGTCAGTTTCCTGTTTTATTTTTCCCTCACTTCCTGTTGTGCGTTTCTTTAGGTTTCTTGACTCCCGCTGTGTGTGATTGTCCATTGTTTTCACCTGTGTCCTGTATTTATACCTGTCCTCCCCAGTGTGTCGTTGTCAGATTGTCTGCGCATTTTTGGTAGCTTTCCGGCGATTTATTCCTTGTGATTGATTACATTCCTGGTTATTTCGACTCTTTGCTTGTTTTCTGGATTACCCTTTCTGCCTAGCGATTTTGTACCTTTGCCTTACTGACTGCCTTCCCGTGTACCGACCTGGAATAAACTCCCTTTACGTCTACCTTGTCTGCCTCTGGTCTGCTCTGTGGGTCCACTGTCTGTCTGATCACGACACATTGTGGAAAATGTAGTGCATGGCTCGCAAAAGCTTGTCTACCTGCCACGTTGTGAATCCTGCCTTCATGGCATTGTGTAGGGTGTGCAAGCCACAACTGCCAACACTGACGAGCTGTGCATCCCCATGAAGCTCTGATTGTTCATTCTGTAGGAGCCCCAACATTTTCATATTGACATTTGGGCCATCCATACTGACAGATAGCAGGTGTCTTGGGTTGAGTTGTGCAACTCATTCCTGTGAATTGTAATTGAAAAAAAAGTTGATTAAAAAACATTTTGTACTGGATGTTTGTTGATATTACTCCGCCACCGCTAAGAAAATAGTGCGAGCATGAACGAGCTGCCAAATAAAACACGACAGAAGCAACTTTTCGCCACGAAATTTGATATGGATTACCAGTGCACACCAGTAACCACTCCGGTAAGTTGATTATTTTGAAAACGGACGTTTATTGTGCTTTTACGGACCTTTGTAGACATGCGCATGACTTGCCGTTCTGAAGCAGGTTGAGAAGAATCAAAATTAGGCAAATACCGGAGACAGCAGTAAACATCAAAAAAGCGGTGAGGGGGGTTCTAAAACATTGCAGGCGACTCAGAACAGAGGCTTAATGTTGAAAATACCGGAGTTCTCCTTTAAGCAACTACATGTGTTAGTACAGTGAATTCCCATGTCTCTGTCATGTTTTGTGTTTCTGTCTCAGCTTCAGTTCTGTCCTCACCTTCATCAGTTCCACTCCCTCCACTTATGTTCATTGTCTTCAGCTGCACTCACTCACCAATCACCCTCCATAGTATTTAGTCTCTCGGTTGACGTTCACTCATTGTCAGAATCTTATGGAGTTAAATTTGTCTCAATAATATTTGTATATACGCAGAAGGGGATCCACAAATATGTCTTGATTTGCATGTGTGTTTTGATATCTACAAATAAAAAAATCATATTTGTAACTCGTATATTGATTTTTACAAATATAGATGTGCATTTGTAAATAAAGTGCCATTTGTAAAACCAAAAAAATCATTTGTGAAATGTGATTCTGCATTTGTGAATCACCAGCACACACATTTTTCGCTTTCCACAGTTACCTGTTTTTGAGACGTTCTTCGCATGAAAGTTGCACAAATCCACACGTAAATATTTCTTGACTTGCATTCGTGTTTTGATATCCACAAATAAAAAAAAACATATTTGTAACTTGTAAATTGGTTTTCACAATTGTAGATGTGTATTTGTAAATGAGATGGCATTTGTAAAACTGAAAATTGCCTTTGTGATATCTAATTTTGCATTTGTGCATTAACAGCACACGTAGGTTTCGTTTTCGCATTTGTGAATCAGCACAATCAGCGCACGTATTTTTGAGACAATCTTTGCGGCAGAGGGAGCCACCCAGATTCACAAATAGCCTACCTCTACTTCCTAATCCAGTAGGTGTTGTTCTATAAAGCTCATAACGGCTATGCTTCACTTGACTTTCATCGAATTTTTCAATTCATTCAAATTCAACCATGGCCGAACAACGTGGGCATGATGAGCAGCTACCGCCAACTTCAGTAGGCCCTAAGTACAATTCCCTCGCCCCAAATTATGATAGTAAAATGTAAATGTAAATTTAAATAGTTCAGAGACTCTCTATTTTTCTTATGTTTTATTTTTTCTGACAGTATTCAGAGTGAGAGCAATATGGTAACACGCAATAGATTAAGTATTGAGAATGAGGAGTCACGTGACTCCGGTCGGCTGGTCGGCCATGTTGGCAGAAGAATCTATTGGTTGCCAGGGGCAACGCCATTAACTTAACGGATATCCTCCCGCATTTGTCATTTCGGCAGGGCAGAGACGAATACAAAAGAAAGAAAGAAAGCAAAGCAATGGAGAGAGATAAGGCGAAAGAAAAGGGACCTTGCAGGGACAAGCTTATTACAAGCGCAAAGCAGCGGTATTTGGAGAAACTGTCCAGCATCCAAAATATTGATCCTTACGAGCTCCCTGCAGCAGAATGGCACAGAGACCTGGACCAGTTACCTCCGTGCACATATATGGACATAGTCAATTATCTTGTCTTTGGTGTAAGTTACTACACTATGCAGGAGTTTAAAAGTCACAAATCTTTGGAATCGTACGAGACTTTCTGCTGTGGCTGGGTGCAGGACTTAGCCATCTACAAGCCTCCAGGTGGCTCTGGTGATGATAACAGCGTTGTACTGGCAAAGGTAAGGTTCTTGTCATGCATTTTAGTGTGTTGTAATTACATTGCATTTAGACACTTCTTGACCAAAATGACAACGTAATTAACTGCGACTTGTTTTGTAAACACTAGATTAACGAGATGTTCAATGTACACAAACGTTTCCAATGTTTTGATGTATGCTAAAGCTTATGTTTAGGTATTTAGTTGTCATTTGATTTTAGCCCAACGACACATACTGTAGCAGGTTATTGTGTTGGGGGCTGCAAAGTGAACAAACCAGTTCTGGGTTGGCTAGGGTACTTATGTGTGATTGCAAGGCGTACATTCCTGGTTAGATTTAAGCCATTAACATTTTGAATGCAAGGTGTACATGTCCTGGTTAGATTACAGCCATTATCAATGTGTCTAAAGTGTAGACTGTAACTTGAAATAAATGCTTTTTACTGTTTAGTTTATTTCACTTTATTTATTTTACAGGTCCTGCATTCACGGAGACTCTGAGCCTCCACTTACCAGTCCAGTGGTATCACTTCAGTTGTGTGGGGCTTGTGGACAGACCCTCCGCTGACACGCCATGGTTTTGCTCTTCTTGTGCTGAATAGTGTTTCTTTGTTCTTTTGCACTAGTAACAGTATTATTTTATTATTGCTTGTTGTCAATGTTTACATGCTGGAAATTTGTATACTTTTTATACTGAATGCACACATGTTCTTTTGCACTGTTAACTTTTCCTAGAGGTATATTGCATTCTGCACCTTGCGCCCTTATTCTTTTTTCCTGTTCTGTTAAAGGGGATAGAGAATCAAAATCGTCTTTTTCCCGTTTTTGGTGTTAGTTCTGAGTCTCCCCGCTGTGGGGAGTACACACGAAGTGCCAGCAAGTGTCAGAACCTCTGTTTCAAGTACTCCCCTTTTTAATATATATCCCCCTATCCGTTTTTGTGAAAAAGTGACGTCACTTTTTCAGAAATCCCCCCCCCCCGCACCCAAGTCCACAGCCACTCCGTTTCAGACACGCCCCTTCGGCGGGAAACAGGAACTGGTGTGCCTTCCGAGGCTGTGAAAGCGGACTACGATCGTTACATATTCTTCCCCCGGAAAGTAATGTTCGCGATCAATGGCTTTTATTTATTTTTAACAGCATCCCCACAACCGCCGACTTTTCCTTTGCGCTGCGCATTTCACGGACTACAGTTTCACAAAGCTCCGTTCCGAGCAGCTCAAGGTCAGTTCCGACAGGGACAGACAGACTGCAGCGAGCTGTGCGCTCCGCTGAGAAGGTGCTCGGCTGCACGTCTCCCATCTATCCATGACCTGCACGTCTCCAGGACTATGGGGCGAGCAGGTCAGATCACAGCTGACCCTTCTCTATTTGCACCACTCCCCTCTGGCAGGAGGCTTCGGTCCATTCGGACCAGAACCTCCCGTCACAAAAACAGTTTTTCCCCCTTGCAGTCGGACTTATGAACACTTCATAATCACCTCATAACCTACCCCAGTCACTTTACCATCATTAAAATTGCACTAATGAAGCTGCACTGTTGTTGCTCTGTATATTGGATACTGTGTATTGTTGTACACACCTTGTACATTTTATATTCATACATTTTTATTCTTTATTTTTTATCCTATGTTACATGTTTGCGCCTTATGCCGCAGCAAATTCCTAGTTAGTGAACACTGTTCACTAACAATGGCAATAAAACGAATTCTGATTCTTATGAACTTTCTTTTCAGTCGGTGTATTACTCTATAGCTCTGTTTTCAGTGAGAGCAAGGGCAGCCAATCAAGCAACGGCAACCTGCATTTCATAATGAGGTTGCCAGATAAGCTCTGAAACGACGGAAAAAGACGCATTCTAAACCCAGCATAGTAACAGCTGTTTCAGAGAGCCTTTTAGGGAGATTCTGAGCCATTACAGACCCAACCAATTTTTTTTGGGCTACATATCACATCACAGAACAAGGATTAATGCCCCATTCAACCATTCTCTATCACCTTTAATAAACATTGTTAAGCCATATCAAGTTGTTTCAAGCATGTATTTCAAACAAATTAAAAGGTAATGAACAAGGCACTCAAACATTTATTTCAAACAAATTAAAAAGTAATGAGCAATGAAGAATGAACTCAAACAACACTTTTGCACATGTTCGTTAAGGCACAGCAAACAGTGACAATCTTATCTAAAGGCATTAGGTTTTCACCCTCACATTTGAGCAGCATGTGCACAGGTACAGTTGAATGTAAAAAGCTGAATTTGTCCAGTCAGCGTGGTTCTCCAACATCTCATATGATGGCTTACCTACAACAGAATAAATAGTTTATGAAAAAAACCTATGCAATCAATGGCAAACCCATCACAGAACACATGCAAAATAAAGATACAGACTGAGAGGGTAACGCTGCTCATGGTATGACAAAAGGGCTGAAGGGGTACACATTAACACATTAGCCACATTAGGGGGTAGTTAACATTAATTTTCGAAGAGGCAACAGTTAGCAAATTGAGCATTTTCGAAGAGGCAACAGTTCGCTAGTTAGCTAGCTAGGCAGCAACGTCAGGTGCACTTCAGGGTTTGCAACAACATAAAGTAACTTCGTAGCTTTAAGAGACAACAACATAAAGAGATTTTTAGATAACGTACCCGAGTGAAAATGTAGAGAACACACTCTCATCGACGGAGGGGTGCAATCGAAAGTAAGGTCCAGCCAGCCAGGCAACCCGGCGTCTCCTCGTCAGGTCAGACGCCTGCTCTCCCTGATGCTGCATTCATTTAGGAAACCAAAAAAAAATGTATTTCGTTGTTCCTATGTTTCCCAAACGTATTATGTGAGGTACTGGAACAGTTCTTCACACAGCAGTGATTTCCAGGCATGTTCTTGCAATCCCGCACTGTTTAAACTTACTGATTTAAAAACACTCGCGTACAATGTAAAGGAACGGAGAGAATGGCGTATTCTCGCTAGCATTCTGCCAACATGGCGGATAGGGGCGGGGCTCAGTACTATGACGACAACTCCTCATTCTCAATAGAACAACACTGCCATCTACTGGATTAGGAAGTAGAGGTAGGCTATTTGTGAATCTGGGTGGCTCCCTCTGCCGCAAAGATTGTCTCAAAAATACGTGTGCTGATCGTGCTGATTCACAAATGCGAAAACGAAACCTACGTGTGCTGTTAATGCACAAATGCAAAATTAGATATCACAAAGGCAATTTTCAGTTTTACAAATGCCATTTCATTTACAAATACACATCTACAATTGTGAAAACCAATTTACAAGTTACAAATATGTTTTTTTTTATTTGTGGATATCAAAACACGAATGCAAGTCAAGAAATATTTACGTGTGGATTTGTGCGACTTTCATGCGAAGAACGTCTCAAAAACAGGTAACTGTGGAAAGCGAAAAATGTGTGTGCTGGTGATTCACAAATGCAGAATCACATTTCACAAATGATTTTTTTTGGTTTTACAAATGGCATTTTATTTACAAATGCACATCTATATTTGTAAAAATCCATATACGAGTTACAAATATGATTTTTTTATTTGTAGATATCAAAACACACATGCAAATCAAGACATTGTGGATCCCCTTCTGCGTATATACAAATATTATTGAGACAAATTTAACTCCATAGAATCTCACCGTCACTGATGTTGTTTCATGTCAAGTTATGTTTCATAGGCATACTTAGTTTTTTTGTCTGTTCTTAAGGTTTTTTAATTCCGGCTTTGCCGCGCTTTTGGTTATAGTTTCTTTAAATAAACCCCTTTTTTTTTCATTCATTATCTGCATTCGGGTCCTCTCTCCTCAGGTCTACACCACACTTCGTGACATAAATTGTATATCTTATTTATTATTTAAAAACATCTTAACATCTTGTTACTATCAATCTATTCCCCTTTCATTCTCAGAGATGGCACGCAGAAATGCTTCTCCTTTTTGCATATTATGCATACGTATTTCTAATATCTTAGTTATTCTTTACATTTGTTGTTGTACTACAGGAGTTATTTATTTAACATGTTGTGACTTTAATGATCATGCCTTACATACATAAGCAGACAGATATGATACCACTGGGAGGGTGAGGGAAATAAGTACAACAATATTTACACATCAAAAAACAAATCAACAACAAATCTAAGCCAGAGTTTATTTAGGATGTCAGCAATATCTGTAGAATTACACAGCATCCACATTCTACATTTCATTCATCTGTAGGTGGATGACTTGTACATTGTTAATGATGACAACACATGGTCATAAGATTTACAAGGTAGTAACAATCAAGTGAGAAGAAAAACATTTTGATTTTACAAACAGTAAAAAATCATAATGTGAAAAAATTTGCTCAATGAATATGATTTTCAGAACTTCTTATTATAGCCAGTCTTGTTTGAGTTTAACAAAACTTTTGAAATTTACATACTTACTTACATTTTCCTGTAATATCCCAGAAAAAATATATTTTCACTTTGCATCAATTGGAAACTCAACGAGTCATCCAGAGCCAGCGATTCAGCGGTCAGACGGGCAAGTAGCGAATCCATGCCAACTCGGAGCTTTTTAAGTTTCGATTCTGTCTCGTGACTTGACGAGCGAGCGCCCAGTCGGCAGCAAGGATTGTCGTCAACCCATCTGACTGCTGAAGCCTCTGTAGCTCGCTACAGGCTCGGTTAGCGTGGCTTCATGCATCTTGTACAGTCGTTGAAAAATAATCATTTAGTGATATAGGGAGGGCAAGATCATTCCATGTTGTTTACTTGTAGGTCTAAACTCAGCATTGCCTCACCTAATGCTACCACATTTGTCGCTGTGTAAATGCACACACTAGTTGTTGTGTCTGGCTTTCAGATAAAATGGCATTGAATTATTACTTGACAAAAATAAATGAATGAACTAGTAGCCGTAGGCTGCTCTTTGATTCATCAAAATGAATTGATAAATGGGACAAAAAAAAAAGGCGAGGCGCATAGCCACTAAACGGCAGAAAGGTTTTTTTTTTTTTTTTTTTTTTTTTAATGAGTGACTTAAGTGATTCAAGTGATCCGTATAACTCGAATCCCCTCCTCGAAATGATCCAATCAGCCCGGATTGCCCAAAAGATTCGAGTTAAGCATCTCTAGTATTATTTTGGACGTGGAGTATATACTATCCTCGTGCACGTGGACTTAAATACAGGTGGCATTCATCATTTACGCAGGTCGAATACACACTTTTTCCAAAGTTAAGAGCGTTTGTTGAATCTGACGTGACGTGTTCGTACGAGACCTTCGGACGAAAAAGGTAAGAGAAATTTAGAATAAAAATACAAAATGTTCTTGCAAGAGGCCCATTGTTTTTACACTTGGGGTTTTTTTTAGATTAAAGAAAAACACTAAATGTGAATCATGGATGTACTGACAGGCTCTGTTTTAGTCAGATATTGTTAATATTGATCATATCTTGCTCTCAGAGAGACAATTAAAATATTTCACATTATGATAAGCAATATTACTAATTGTGCTGCTTAAAAACTTACCTGTCCTAAAACAATTACGATTGTTCCATTTATTGATCCAGTGCTGGTGAATTTCCTGCTCGAAGGCTTTCCATCCACCCACAGTTGTGCCAGTCCAGATGTCGCATCCCAAGTGGCACAAATAGAGTGCCACGTGTTCTGCTTCAACTCGAGCTCATTGATGCTTGCAGAAACATCTCTGGCATACATCTGAAACGTATCATCACTCGATTTGTATATCAGGAAGTCATTAATCTTAGAGGGTGTGGCCAAAGAGAATAATGAGTGTTCTCTTTTGAGGTCAGTAAAGGACCTTTAGGAAGGAAAAAAAGAAGTATGTGACCGAATATGATTATTTGTATTGTCAGAGACGAGTACATCTTTAAACTCATTTTGCAAATACAGCATTACCTGAGACAGACGGTCACAGCCTTTAGATTTTGTCTTGATGTGGTGAGCCTCACTTGAGCTGTGTTGGTTTGTTGTGGGAATGTGAAGATTTTGCCCAAAAGATCTTTAAAAAAAAAAAAACACATACATTTGAATAGTTCATCTTTAAAAGGGATATCCAGAAAACATACTGCAAGATACCTATCCAATCCACCACAGATTGGGCCATCAAGGAGCAACGAGCAATTATTACAGAAATATGACTATAAGACTTCAATTCATAATGTCAGATTTCACTTGTTACCACATCAGCATTTTCCACAACTCCAGCTCCATCTGAGCTTTTTACTTTATACTATCTGACCATACATGTTTCATGTTTAATATAAGAAATTCATTGTTTTTATTTACTTTGAGGAAGGGCAGCACATGATGTCAGCATCACCAGTAGAATCAACAGCTTCATCTGATATAGAGACAAAAATACACATCATACATGTAGAATACATTATTTTTACATTTTCACTGTTAGACTACATAGAGTTCACTGTTGTGCTGTGTGTACACCAAGAGCGACCTACGCTACCTGAGCGCCGGAAATCATTATTTCTCTATGGAGGGTGAGCTACCTGGGCTACCAGAGAGGATTCTCCAGTGCCAAAGAGAACTGCGCTACCAGAGCGGATTCAAGCGATTAAACTCAAGCGAACATTATGGTAATGAGCTATGACACGTTTCGGCGAAAACCAATGACAATCCACAGATTGTAGGGGTCCGACAATCCGCGGGGTTCGCGGAAACAGACGTGTAAACTTTAGTTCCTATCCAAACAATAGTCGTTTAATCCTGAGACTGTTGCAATTGCCGTGTCGAGTGCTTCAATACAATAGTGTAGTAACCCCACGCATACCTTTATCACTGCAATTAAGTTTTATTTCGGATTTATTTCGGATTTTATTTCGAATTTAGTTTCTTTTTCACAGCTGCCTCTGCTATTCCTGCTCTTCTCAGGTGTACCTAATGTAGTTTTACATAATTTGTAACGTGATGTATATCTTGTATAACAAATTGTAAATAACAACACGTTTATTCGTGTCCCTGCCCTCTCTTTCCTCATGTTTTTTTTCGCGGGGGTGCTGCACAGCCGCGGGGCCTTTAAGAATTGAACATTCTAAATGTGACGTCACGAGCTACCAAAGCTACCAAAGCAAATTATCAAGCGAAGCTTCTCCAGCTACCTCCGCTACCAGGTAGCGGAGGTCGCTCTTGGTGTACACGCAGCATTAGACTACAAAGTAGCTTGCTAAAATAAACTCTACAGATAAAAAAAGATTCCCTCCTTGTGCCTAATTCTTAGAAGATTAGAGTCCTAATTTCCTCCACTTTCCAATCAATCATTCGCGTCATCTCTTACCTTGAAAGTTTTGTTCTGATACTGCCTACGACAGTGTTGGATAGGACGTTTTATAACCTGGCTGTTGGGGGAATTGGCCGTACTTCATTGGCTCTCAGTGTCTGGCCTTCCTGTCTACGTATGTTTATAAAGTACAACATAGGGATTTAGGTTACACCATATGTAAATAGACCAAAAGTAATGTCAACAACACAGTTACATCTGATAACAGAGTTAACTTATCATAAAGGTGAGAAAGGAGAAATTTTGTTTATTTTAACCTGGACAATAGATTCTCTTGTTTGGTCATCACTGAAATATCGAGATTAACACTTTGCAATAATAGTAGCATTCTGTGTAGACAATCTAGCTCGCTAGCTCGATGGTAGAGAGATAGAGTTTAAGGTTTGAAAATATGTAATTTTAAATGATAATGCCAGAATCGTTTGAAAAAAAAGAAACACATTAACTGTAAATTGATCATACCCTAATATCTGCCAGTTCGTTCACTGCTGGAATAACAAAACAGAGGAGCTGTATTTATGATCAGTAGTGTTGCTTTTCCAGCTGTTACTGTGAAGACTGATGAATGGAGGAAGTCCTTTCAGATTCGCCATTTAACTGATTTTACCGGTGTCCTCTGTTAATTTTGAAAAAAAAGTGTGTGGATTTCATATTTAGCACAGATGTAAAATATGAATAATTGACTGTGCCAGATCTAAACCACATGTTGACAAATAGTTTGGATCTGTTCCAGATCCGGGATATGATCATGTGCCAGATCCGTTATATGATCATGTGCCTGATCCGGGATATGATCATGTGCCTGATCCGATATATGATCATGTGCCTGATCCGGGATATGATCATGTGCCTGATCCGATATATGATCATGTGCCTGATCCGGGATATGATCATGTGCCTGATCCGGGATATGATCATGTGCCTGATCCGGGATATGATCATGTGCCTGATCCGTTATATGATCATGTGCCTGATCCGGGATATGATCATGTGCTAGATCCGTTATATGATCATGTGCCGGATCCGGGATATGATCATGTGCCTGATCCGTTATATGATCATGTGCTAGATCCGTTATATGATCATGTGCCTGATCCGGGATATGATCATGTGCCTGATCCGTTATATGATCATGTGCCGGATCCGGGATATGATCATGTGCCGGAACCGTTCTATGATCATGTGCCGGATCCGGGATATGATCATGTGCCAGATCCGGGATATGATCATGTGCCTAATCCGTTATATGATCATGTGCCGGATCCGGGATATGATCATGTGCTAGTGTAACCCATAGTTACTAATCTGTCACGTTTTATTGTGGCGGGTCGGACTGAGGGTGCGCGCCTTTAAATGCCGGGTCGGAGGTGAGCTGATTGCTTGTTCCACAGCTGTTGCTGTCACTGCTGTCTCTGTGACAAGTGTTGTCGTTTCCTTACATTCCTTAAATCACCGCTATTCATGGATCTGCTGAAAACAACTCAGCCGACAGTGTTTTCTTTTCTTTTTTTCCGATAACCACTTGACGGTGAGTCATCTGTTACATTTGTTTGTTTTAAGAAGTAATCATATTGAACGCCCATGCAACATTTTGGTGATTGGATGCTAATTAGCATTGCTAGCGTGATGTTATGTTTGTGGGAACTTGTTTGAAATTCATTTGATGTTTTATCATAAGGAAATGAAATTGATTGTTTATGGAATATTTTGTTGATATGCATTTACTGACCGTAGTCATTAAATGTATATCATAAAGACTTGGAAGTGCACTTAACTGGATTAATTTTACTAATTTTGATAGCCTTATTGAAATAAAATGAAACGATTATCATGGTGATAAGCTTTTTTGTTGATTAACCATGATTACTTAATTTATGATTTATTGTTTGAGCAGTCAAACTATTTAATGCTAATTGTCCTTTTGTTTTGACCTGGTTTAGGTCAGGTTTTTGTATATGTATGTCGAGTTCCGACCCACCCAGGATGGCGAGCTACTGGATCACCGCAACAGTGTGGTAGGAAGTATCAGACACAAAGTTCCTATGGACCTGTTGCCTTTGAACTATCGGATTTATTGCCTTGGATTATTATTGATGAACTATTAATTCATTTCGTCTACAATTGGACCAAGAAAAAGTGAAACTCTTGGGTGTCGTCGGAGGTTTTTTCTGTTGTAATTATTTATTTTTCATATGTTTATCCAACTGTTATTATTGCATATCTTTCTAGAAAATATACAAATGATATTTGGATCCTGATTATTTTAATACAAGTACTAAAAGGTATTTTCAGTCTCAGAGTGATTTATTGACACACACTGGCTCCGTAGTCAAACCTATCTCTGATTGCTTTATTTTAGCATTTACTGCAGTACCGTGCCTAGCCGACTTAGCGTTACAATTGGCGAGCTAGCCAGGAGTTGAACCTAGAATCTTCTGATTGCTTTATTTTAGCATTTACCGCAGTACCGTGCCTAGCCGACTTAGCGTTACAATTGCCCCTGTAATGTGCCTGTTGTTGTACGGAATGAGTCTAATCATGAGATTTGTATTCCAGCAAGAGCAGTTATTGCAGAAATCAGCACCTTCCAAACAGTAATTTTAAAGGAGCAGAGTGTTCAGATTTCTACCAAACCTACAGAGTCGCTGCAGTCATCACCATTGCAATATAACTTTGGAGACTCACCTTTATCTCCAGAATGGAAACAGCGAATCATTCAAAAACTAGACAGTGTCCCTGAGGTGTTCGCAAAACATGATTTGGATTTTGGCCGGACTGACAAGGTTAAACACCAAATCAAGTTATCCGATCCAACCCCGTTCAAACAGAGACCAAGACCGATTCACCCTCAGGATGTCGATGCTGTGAGGAAGCATTTGCAAGAGCTTGCTGATTCAGGGGTTATACGTGAGTCTGATTCACCTTTTGCTTCACCTATTGTAGTTGTACGCAAAAAGGACGGCAGCATACGTCTCTGTATTGATTATCGCAAGTTAAATCTGCAGACAATAAAAGATGCTTATTCTCTTCCCAGACTGGAAGATGCATTTTCTGCTCTGTCTGGATCAAAGTGGTTTACGGTACTAGATCTTAAGTCTGGTTATTACCAAATTGAGATGGATGAAAAAGATAAATGTAAAACTGCCTTTGTTTGTCCCTTGGGGTTCTGGGAATTTAACCGCATGCCACAGGGGATCACCAACGCCCCAAGCACATTCCAACGGCTGATGGAGAGATGCATGGGGGAAATAAATTTAAAGGAAGTTTTGGTTTTCATTGATGACTTGATTATTTTTGCACCTACCTTAGAAGAACATGAAAACCGCTTGATGAAAGTTCTTAATAAGCTTGAAAATTTTGGACTGAAATTGTCAGTTGAGAAGTGTGTGTTTTTCCAGACATCTGTGAAGTACCTTGGGCATGTAGTGTCCCAGAATGGCGTTGAAACAGATCCTGATAAGATTAAGGCACTTACTTCCTGGCCAGTGCCTAAAAGTCTGAAAGAGTTAAGATCTTTCCTTGGGTTTTCTGGATATTATCGCCGGTTTGTGTCAGGATATTCAACAATAGTAAAGCCATTGAATGACCTAACTGCTGGTTATCCGCCATCTCAAAAGAAAGGGAAATGTATTCTAAACCCCAAAAATTATCTGAACCCCAGAGATCCATTTGGGGAACGTTGGACACCATTGTGTCAAAAAGCGTTTGAGACCATCATTGAAACACTTACTTCAGCTCCTGTTCTAGCATTTGCCGACTCACAAAAGCCATACCTACTCCACACTGATGCCAGTTCTATCGGTCTTGGTGCCATATTGTATCAAGAGCAGGATGGAAGGAATAGAGTTATTGCATATGCTAGCAGAGGTCTGTCACGAAGCGAATCCAGATACCCTGCGCATAAATTGGAGTTTCTCGCTTTGAAGTGGGCAGTAACAGAGAAATTTCATGATTATCTCTATGGTGCTCATTTCACTGTTGTGACAGACAGTAATCCCCTAACCTACCTGTTGTCATCAGCCAAACTTGATGCTACCAGCTACAGATGGCTGTCAGCTTTGTCCACTTTCTCGTTTAAGATTGTCTACAGAACCGGGAAGCAGAATCTAGATGCTGATGGACTGTCTCGTCGTCCTCACAACAAACTGTCTGATGATTTTGTTTGTCAAAAGGAACAAGAACGAGTTCGGAAATTTGTGCAGCAGCACCTAAATGAAACAGATTATGTGTCTATTGACCAGCACACTATTCAAGCTGTTTGTGATTGTCATTTAGTGTACAGATCAAATCCACACAGTGCTCAGGCTTTAGTGCTATCTATGTCTGCCAGTGTCAACAGTTTACCTGACAGTTTCACAGAGGATGCACAATTTTTCTCCTCTTCACTCCCTCGACTCTTCGCAGCTGACATTGCAACTAAGCAGCGCGATGACCCCGTCATTCGTCACGTCATAATTCAACTTGAGCGAGGAGAAGCACCATTATCATCGGTGAAAGAAGAACTTCCTGATCTTCCTTTTCTACTGCGAGAAATACATAAACTGGAGCTCCGCAACAACCTTCTCGTCAGAAGGAGACAGATGGGAAAAGACTTCACATACCAGCTAGTGCTACCGGAGGAGTATCGAGCCAGTGTACTGCACCAACTTCACAACCAAATGGGCCATATGGGAATCGAAAGAACTTTGGATTTAGTTCGTTCCCGCTTCTATTGGCCCAAGATGCTGAATGATGTGGTCAACAAGATAAAAACTTGCGAAAGGTGTATAAGAAGAAAGTCTATGCCTTGTCGGGCTGCACCTTTGGTCAATATCAAAACCACTCATCCCTTGGAACTACTGTGTATGGATTTTCTCTCCATAGAACCGGATCGTCGAGTCAAAGATGTTCTTGTCATAACTGACCATTTCACAAAGTATGCCATCGCTGTGCCAACAACCAACCAGAAAGCCAGAACAGTTGCCAAATGTTTGTGGGACAACTTTCTTGTACATTATGGGATTCCGGAGAAGTTGCACAGTGACCAGGGTTCAGATTTTGAATCCCGAATTATTCAGGAACTCTGCAAAATGGTTGGCATTCACAAGATAAGAACTACACCATACCATCCAAGAGGGAATCCTGTAGAACGATTTAACCGAACATTACTGAACATGTTAGGTACATTGACTGAGAAGGAAAAAACCCATTGGACAGACTTTGTAAAACCCTTGGTGCATGCCTATAATTGCACTAAAAATGATGTTACTGGATTTTCACCGTATGAACTCATGTTTGGTCGTCAACCTCGCTTACCTGTGGATTTGGCTTTTGGACTACCATTAAAGGAAGATGGATGTGTCTCTCACACACAATATGTACAAAAGTTAAAATCCCGCTTGAGGGAAAGTTATGATCTTGCCATCAAGAATTCCGAGAAGGTGATGCAAGCTAACAAAACTCGATTTGACAAAAAAGTGATTACATCAGAGTTACACATTGGAGACAGAGTCTTAGTGAGGAATGTACGATTGAGAGGGAAGCACAAGATCGCAGACAAGTGGGAACCAGCTGTATATATTGTAGTGAAGAGAGCCGGCAATCTTCCTGTATATACAGTCAGACCGGAATATCAGAGCAAACCACTAAGAACTCTGCATAGAGACCTTTTGTTGCCGTGTGGGTATTTACCTGTTTCAAGAAAAGAAATGCCTACTACGCAGAAAAAGGAAGTACCTGTGTTTTCTCCTGTGGTTACTGATGATGAAGAGAGTCCATCGGAGGATGAAGTAAGCACTTCCTCTCTATACATTCCACAATTCTTTGAGCCTCCGACAATGATAACTAATGATTTTTTACCTATTGCTGAACAGCCTGTTCCAAATGTTGTTCAGGTTGTTCTTCCCACACAATCTGCTATATCTGTTGTAGAAGAGGACAGTAAGACCGAGAAGGAGGAAGCCCAACCTGTGGAAGAGCATTTCAGGACGGATGACGAGGAACAACCAGCTATGGACCATGAGAACTCTATTAATTCAAGAAAGATTAATTTTGCTGAAGATTCAAGAGTAGAAGAAGCCCATGCTCAAGAGTCTGACACTCCAGAGTTTTCTAGTTATGTGGTAGAACCTCATTCACCTGCAGGATCTGTATCCTCAAATGTTGAAGACAAATCCCTAAGACGATCTAATCGTACCAGGAATCCACCGGATAGGCTGCAATATACAGACTTTGGGAAACCATTATTAAAGAGTATTCAAACTCTGTTTAACGGACTGAGTTCTGTCTTTACCTTTGCTATACAAGGAAATGACGAAGAGCAGTTGTGGGTTCAACAATCCAGCCAGCCACCTATTTGTCTGCAGCCTGGTACATGTACAGGGACGTACATGGGATCAGGGGGGGGAAGTGTAACCCATAGTTACTAATCTGTCACGTTTTATTGTGGCGGGTCGGACTGAGGGTGCGCGCCTTTAAATGCCGGGTCGGAGGTGAGCTGATTGCTTGTTCCACAGCTGTTGCTGTCACTGCTGTCTCTGTGACAAGTGTTGGCGTTTCCTTACATTCCTTAAATCACCGCTATTCATGGATCTGCTGAAAACAACTCAGCCGACAGTGTTTTCTTTTCTTTTTTTCCGATAACCACTTGACGGTGAGTCATCTGTTACATTTGTTTGTTTTAAGAAGTAATCATATTGAACGCCCATGCAACATTTTGGTGATTGGATGCTAATTAGCATTGCTAGCGTGATGTTATGTTTGTGGGAACTTGTTTGAAATTCATTTGATGTTTTATCATAAGGAAATGAAATTGATTGTTTATGGAATATTTTGTTGATATGCATTTACTGACCGTAGTCATTAAATGTATATCATAAAGACTTGGAAGTGCACTTAACTGGATTAATTTTACTAATTTTGATAGCCTTATTGAAATAAAATGAAACGATTATCATGGTGATAAGCTTTTTTGTTGATTAACCATGATTACTTAATTTATGATTTATTGTTTGAGCAGTCAAACTATTTAATGCTAATTGTCCTTTTGTTTTGACCTGGTTTAGGTCAGGTTTTTGTATATGTATGTCGAGTTCCGACCCACCCAGGATGGCGAGCTACTGGATCACCGCAACAGTGTGGTAGGAAGTATCAGACACAAAGTTCCTATGGACCTGTTGCCTTTGAACTATCGGATTTATTGCCTTGGATTATTATTGATGAACTATTAATTCATTTCGTCTACAATTGGACCAAGAAAAAGTGAAACTCTTGGGTGTCGTCGGAGGTTTTTTCTGTTGTAATTATTTATTTTTCATATGTTTATCCAACTGTTATTATTGCATATCTTTCTAGAAAATATACAAATGATATTTGGATCCTGATTATTTTAATACAAGTACTAAAAGGTATTTTCAGTCTCAGAGTGATTTATTGACACACACTGGCTCCGTAGTCAAACCTATCTCTGATTGCTTTATTTTAGCATTTACCGCAGTACCGTGCCTAGCCGACTTAGCGTTACACTAGATCTGGCACAGATCTAAGTCACAGCTTTATTAACGCTACTGGGCTGTGATCGGCCCAAATCTCTGGATCAGTAAATCTGTGCTGGTATTGGTCTGTTGTGAATAAAGACACCGCTGTGGACACGTTTAATAAATCTGCACCAAATCGTGTCAAGGGTCCCTGATCCATCACAGTTACATTTTGCTGTATGGTACGGTGGCCCTATGGTATGGCATGGAGAATGTCTTTAGACAACAAGAGGATGATCACAAATATGTCAAGAGGCTGGAAACCAAAGTTCTGAATTGCAGTATCTCAGTCCCCGAGCGCTCCTGGGCAGTTTCAGGCCTGGTAGTGCGCTCAGCAAAGGTCAGAGTACTTCAAAATAAGTCAGAAGCACAGAGTTTTAAGGTTCACAAACTTCTCTAGTGTTGCTTTAAATGTCCTGATGAATAAAAACGACATGTGAAAAATAATATCAGATGTTTTTCACTGAAAGTATTTTAAACTAAATCAATTATGATAATTTGCTGTTGACACAATAGGAGATGGACATTAAACTACAGAGAACCTTGGAGGACAGCGAGTTTAGTGAGAAATTCTATCACCGCTACAATCTGAAATCCAGCACTCTCCACATGAGCACATTCCCTGTGTGAACTTTACATTGTGCATGTAGTTCTCTCACACTGAAAACAGCTGAATTGCATCATTTGGACCTTAGCAGTCATGTCAAGAAAGGATTCGACCAAGTAAATCCTGTGAGGATCCTGCTCCTTTATAAACCGAAGACGTATAATACTGACATGGTACAGTTCAGACACGGACTCCCGTGTGAGGTTAGCTTTTAGTTCTGTTTCACAGTTCTGCAATATTGGGTGTGCCCAGCTACTGTGACAAGTTTGCCTTTCGGGCTCTCTGCCACAAAGATCTTCCTACCACAAATATTTTCTGGCAGAGACTTTCTTCTCAGAAATCTGTCTCACAGGAGAGTTTCTGCCAAGGACAAGTTTTTCTGGCAAAATACCACAAAGACAAAGTTCTCTTCTCAAAGGTATGGCAGGAAAAAAAAAAAAGAATATAGTTTCTGGATTTGTCTGTAAAGGACCTACAATTATTAACAAATAAATTATGCTTGTGGAGCTCTTCACGGTTATTATATACTGTTTTGATGTGGTCAGTGTCACATGAGCTGCAGCGATATGTTGTGATGTGGATGAACATTTTACCTGACATGAAAATACAGCAATAACTGTTTATGTTTGCTTGCACTTTTGTGTGAATGCATCCTATTAAATAGCATCGGATCAGCCGGCAGGAACAGCTCAGAAGAGGAATCAGACTGAGACTTTTATTTACATTTAAAGTAAATACAGTGAACCCTCGTTTTTCGCGGGGGTTACGTTCCAAAAAGAATCCGTGATAGGCGAAATCCGTGAAGTAGTAACCTTTATTTTTTTTACAATTATTATACAATGAAATACTCCATAATACATTGAAACCAAAGAACAAAACCTTTTTACAGGCACAAGCATTTGTTTAACAAATAAAAGTACTGTATAAACGTTTTTTTTTTACAAATAACTACTGTACTGTAAAATAATAATTTTAATCATCAATACAAACTGAAGGCTTCAAATTGCGGAGATCAGCACCGCCCCACCGCGACCCGAGTCATTGGATTAGAACGGGAGAAAATGAAAAATGATTATGAAAAAAAATACAAAGTACAGTAGGACAAATAGTGACTCACGTGTATTTCACTGCTATTCTGACTGAATGTCGACATTATGGGTTTTAGAGAAACTTGAAATTGCAAGAGAATTTGCAAACTTAAATTTGGCAAGCTGTTTTACGTACTTGTACATATTAAACCGCAACGTTATTGACACACAAGTAGAGAAGAAGCGGAGAGACTGTTTAGCCAATCAGAATGCAGAACACAATGCACGATGCAAATGTGTGAAGCAGCGAGACGGTGAAAGGTGAACCACGTTATAGCGAGGGTTCACTGTATTAGGCATTTAGACTGATCCTGGATCATTCAAGTCCAGTATAGGAGTGAGTTGGATTTTTTATCAAAGAATCTCTTCCCTGTTGCCCCTCGAACTTGTTTACTCACAGTACTCTTCCTGCCAAACTGTTACTGAACATGCAAATCATCATAGTAGCTCGAATTTCCTGTAGTAGAAAAAAAACTTGTTTTTTGTTTTGCTCTCCACTTTTAGACATGTAGCCGATTGTGACATTTAGGACTTTTAAGAAATGCAGTCATCAGTGTTTCCCACACATAGACTAATTCGTGGCGGTGCGCCACAGATTCAACACCGGCCGCCACATATTGCGTTTCGTTATTATTATTTTTTTTAACGCTATTTAAAAAATACTCGTATTCGTTAAGCTGCATTTCCTTTCCCTGCTCTCCCTCCGTCTCTCTCGCATAGCCTACTCACACACACAGCCCCTCCCCTCTGTGCTTCCCTGGAAGCGTGGAAGCTTGCTAGCTTCAGCGTCGCGTTAGATTAGCTCAACCGAAAGAAGACGGCTGGCGAAATTCACGAAAGGTTGGTATCACGTGCACCTTTATAAAACCACACATTAAAAAGTCCTATAAAAATATTTTATATTTTGAATACAATGTTGTCCCGTCCAGACCCGACCCATAGCAAACAAGCGATTACGCCTTCTTTATAAAGTTAACTAGTCGCAAGTTTGCCGTAAAAAAAAAAAAAAAAATGTAGTTGGGTTGTCGAGGTCAAAACACTAGCAGCTGTGAATCAAATAAAGTAGGTTTTTTAAACTCTTACACTGAATGTTTGCTGCTTCAATCCAGATGAGTATTGAAAAATATTTTCCGCGATTGAAAAAGAGACGTGCGTGTTGAGGATGAGGACCAGCCTGAACCGGAGGTATCAGTCTGAAACAGCTGAACAGTCCGACCAGTGTAATTAGCTATGTTATTAATTTGTTTACAATGAAGATGTGAAAATCTGCAGATAAGCCGCACCTGTGTCACCCACCGTGACACAGGTGTCACACATCCTTACGTCCACCATCATTTTCCTTGATGGAGAAATTATCCAGGTTCTTAACTCCCAATGTTAAGGAATTATTTTGAAGAATTTTTATTTTTTACACCCCCCCCACCCCCGGCCCACCACCACACATTGCCTTCACATCTGTGGGAAACACTGGTCATGTTACAAAGTGGAGCTTTTTAATGACATCAACAGGTAAAATATTCAGCACAACCAAAACGACTCTGTCATTGTTGAATTAAGATAGGCAAAGAAAATCAACACTCATCCTACCATGAATAATGATTTCACATAAATTGCTGACATTGGACACACTGCAAAACAGAAAATAAGATTTATGACCTCCTCTGGGACTGATGGAAGGGTTTTGAAAGTTTAGTGACATACCATTAATCTATTCTCTAATAACACTCTGCCAAAAATCTCATATTCCAATGCTCTCCAGTTAAGCACATTCCCTGGAGTGAAGTTCAGATCATCCACATAGCTCTGCATCTCACAGGGGGAAAGGATGTAATCCCACATGTGGACGTCACACATCATTCCAACGAAAGACTGCTTAGCATCAAACCCCCCACCGTGGGCATCCTGCTCCTGTAGAGAATCCAAAAGTTTGAGACAGTAAACAAGAGCTTTAATGTGCAGAATTTACAATAAAATCTATACAAAATCCATTAAAACTTTACCTGTCCTAAGATAATTATAACAGGTCCTATGATGTTTACTCCAGCGGTGGTAAATTTCCTAATCGAAGGTTGGCCATCAAACCACAGCTGCACCAGTCCAGACTCGGAGTCCCATGTGGTGCACACAGAGTGCCACATGTTTGGCTTGTAGTCACGCCCTCCAAATTCGGCCTTCTTATCCCTGACGTGGGGCTCCATCTCTTTGTTTGTGTTGTCCCAGAAAACCAGAAAGCCATTGGAATTAGAGGGTGTGGCCAAGGAGAAAAGGATGTGGTCTCTTTTAAGGTCTGTAAAGGATCTGAAAGGATGACACCCTGCATTATATAGTGTATCTAACAAACAGAGATACAGTAGGTTCCTCCATGCAGCTTACACATTCGTAGCTACCTGTGACAGACGGTTACATCCTGGAAGTTCTGTCTCGATGCGTTCAGCCTCACATGAGCTGTGTTTGTTTGCTGTGGGAAGGTGAACATCCTCCCAGACAGATCTAAGAAAAAAAAATCAAAAGGAAAACTTATTTGTATCAATCATTTTCCCAACTGAAGCTGCCCATATCATTAGTATTATGAACTTTATGACTAACTTGTGGTAACCATGATAGCGCTTCATAGATTTAGGATAGACCTTTCTTTTGAAGTCATTAGGGTGAACACAGAGAACCATTATGTAAGCTCACCATGTGGCCGCTCTGGCATTCAAGATTGTAAAGAAACCTCAAAGCACAGAGGAAACAAACACTAGCAATTATGTTAACTGAAATTCTGATACAAATGGAGACATTGTTTATAGTCAGTATAGAAGTCATGTTATTCCTCTATCCACTATTATAGAATCTATTTAGCGAAAGTTAGCAAGGCAGAGAAATTCCTGGTACAAATCAGAAGGAGCACCGGTGTTTTGAGAGGCAAGACAGCGTAAGGTAAAGAATAAGAATCACGTCAAGTTAAAGTGAAATATTAATCAAAAAAATAAGATGAAATATTAATGAATATGAACTGGCTCTGACATGTACAATTATAAAATACAGAATAGTCACTTGAAATTACACATACTTTTACGATCATCTTTTATTAAAAGTTTTCGCTATTAAGTAGAAAATAAATACCTCCAGGACTTGCAGCGCATGCTGTCAACATCAGCGATACAAGCAGTAACTTCATCTAACAGAAAGAGAAAACATCACAAAGGAAAACAATTAGACTTGATTTCAATACTTTTTCTGTAAATTTTTTTTAAAAAGAATAGCCTAGGACTCCTTCGGCCAACAATACAGGTGGAAAAAGGAAGAAAAAAGTGCACATGAAACTCTTTCTTTTGAAATTGTAACAGTTTTCAATTTGCTGTCAAATTTAATGTAGAAATCTTACCTTGAAATGCACGACAAGATTTTGTGTGCAGCTATGAAGAAGAATTTGTTTTGTACTCACTTCTTCTCCTTTTTTAATCTTTCTTCACGTGAACTTCCCTTATTCACTGCCTTTTTTTCTCTCTTGTTTCGAGGGCCCCAATCCAGGGCTGTTTGATTCTTCATTTATCAGCGGAATCTGCAGTGCAGTCATTCTCATGTTGAAATTGTCCTTGTTCCTGATTACAAATGCCAACGGCAGGTTTTCAGCGCCCTCTCAGCAGAGCGTGTGAGAGATGAGACTTAACTCACACCATCTCTCTGGACTCCTCACATTCCCAGTACAATGCTCTTTGATGGGGTTAATGTAAAAAAGAAAAAAAGTGCATATTTGTGAAGTAAAATGCAAAAAGAAAAAGCACATAAAACTAAGAGTGAGGCATGCTTATGTTTTCACCCCTTTTACTTTGCAGCTCCTAAATAAGATCTGGTGCCACTAATTATCTTCAGAAGGCACACAATTTGTATGTTAGGCTCCATCTGTGCGCACGCTCGAGTGGTTCAAGAGGAAGCATTTAAATGTGTTGGAGGGGCCGACTCAAAGCCCGGACCTCAATCCAATTGATAATCTGTGGCATGACTGAAAGCATTCGTTCAGTCATGCCAGATTGCAACATGGTTGTAATGCAAAACCAAAAATTAATCTTAAAAAAATTCTCATAAGCTTTGAATACTTTTGCAGGTCATTTTACTTTTAGTTTGTAGTGGAGTACAGTGGTACAATAAAAAAAAAGTCAAAATAGAGATGGGAAGTTGAAAAAAGGAAGTGAAAAATAGCGGTGACAAGGTTGAGTGTCCCTCTCCTCTTCCCCTCTGACATCTTTATGTGGTTTGTCTGACCTGTTGATAAGCCATGTTTTCCTATTTGCTGTTTATCTTTGGCTCAGCAGTTTCTCCCATACCACAGCAGAAGGATAACTATCAGTTAGCAACTGTGGAGCAGCTTGTCATGTAATGAAAACTAACACGAAAGGCTCTTGATCAAGGATCAGTATGGGATGAGTTGAGAATGAGAATGTCATGAGTCGACAAGGGGATGATTATGGGGTACTCTGCTGGATTGCTTTGTGAACTGGTGTGAAAACAATCACCTCATACCGAACATGAGCTAAATAAAGGAGATGATTGTGGATTTTAGAAGGACCACCAATGACCAAAACAATATGACCATCCTGGGAGAAGAAGAGGAGGTGGTGGAGGACTACAGACGCCTTGGTGCTCACCTGCACAACAAAAATCACATCTTTATCTTTAATTATACCTTTATCATTTGGGCTGACTGGTCTGACTGGTTGAGTTCTCCCATTTTTTCATTTCCACTTTTCTGCCTCAGGCATGTCAGGTGTGATCTGTTTTAAAATCCATTAGCTTTATGTTGTACCGCAGGAACAGTAGTTACTGTTTGTGAATGTAACATTCAAATTCAGACAATAATGTTGGGAGCCTCAAAAAGAATTAGTGAGGCAGACTTAATTTGCCTCATCCGTATGGACCGGATCTGTTTAATCACAATAATTGATCTTTAAAGTAACTGGTCCTGCTGCTGTGTTTTTGAAGGATTTTAGTGACTTTCTATCCTCCATAATAAAGTTGGAATCTGTTTTAATCTTTGGAGATTTTAACCTTCATGTTGATGACAGCTCATCTTGCTCCGCAAAGGAACTTTTAACATTGACTGAAGCTTTCAATTTTGAGCAACATGTTTCTGATCCCACACACCAAAAAGGCCACATTTTAGACTTAGTTTTTACCCTTGGCCTAGACATTTCAAATGTGTCTGTACAGGACGTCCATCTGAGTGATCATTGTCTTGTTTTGTTTGATCTGCACTTCAGCCCTGAGCCTAAGCCCTTAGAAGTTAGGTCTCAGAGGCGTGTTATCTCTGCTAACACTGCAGACAGTTTTTCTGCTCTGTTTGACCCTCTTTTGTTCATGGATTCCCTCGATGTGGACAATTTTATTCACTTTTACCAATCATTGTTTTAAAATTCTGGATCAGGTGGCACCTGTCAAATCAAACTTGTCACTGCAGAAAAAAGTGTGCCCTTGGACAAATGAAGATACCCTGAGTCTGAAGAGACTGAACGTCTGTGGAAATCCATCAACCTTTAGTTTAGATGCACAGACTTTATCTCAGGGATCTTGTGTCCTCATACAATGAGATGGTGGAAAATGCCAGATCTGACTATATTCGTCAACTGGTAACAGTAAATAAGAAAAACCCAAAGTGTTGTTTGACATGATCAATTCTCTTGTATGTCCTGCTGCACCAGTTACCCCTGTTTTTAGTGAAGTTGACAGCAATGCATTGTTGAGATTTTTGCTGACAAAATTCAGATGATCAAGGAGAAAATTCCTCTCCCTTTGTGTGGAACCCCTGCTGTCAATGAGCCTGTCTCCAGCTTGTGGTCCTCATTTAAGTTTGTGACTCTTGCTGATATCTCGGCACTGGTGACCAAGATGAAACCCTCCTCTTGCTCATCGGACGTCCTTCCTTGTAGGCTCTTTGTGAAAGTGTTTGATGTAATTGGCCCCTGGGTTACCAAAGTGGTTAACCTCTCTCTTTCTACAGGTGTGTTTCCCAAAACATTTAAGCATGCCATAGTGGAGCCCTTACTTAAAAAGACAGGCTTAGACCCGACTGTCCTCAGTAATTTCAGGCCTATTTCAAAGCTACCACTCTTGTCCAAGATCCTAGAGAAGGTGGTCTCTGAACAACTGTAATTATTCCTGGATCAAAGTAACACCCATGAGACATTTCAGTCTGGTTTCCGCAAACATCACTCTACGGAGACAGCCTTGCTGAAATTGTCCAGTGACATTATGATGTCTGCTGATTTGGGAAAATGCACTGTTCTAGTTCTCTAAGATCTGTCCTCAGCCCTTGACACCGTTGACCACCAAATCCTGCTGAGAAGACTGAGGGATGAAGTAGGTATGTCAGGTTCAGTTCTACATTGGTTCTCGTCATACCTTTCTGGGCATAGTTTTAGTGTCACAGCAAACCAAATAAGGTCTGAGACAGCAGATCTGTTGTGTGGAATCCCTCAAGGTTCTGTCTTGGGTCCTGTATTATTTTTGCTGTATTTGATCCCTTTGGGAAAAATCATCCAGAGATTTTCTGATGTTTCGTACCACATATTTGCTGATGATATCCAGCTTTACTGTTCTTTCAAGCCAACTGAGCTCCAGAGGCTAAATTCCTTAGTTCATTGTTTGGTGGAGATAAAACAATGGCTAAATGATAACACCTTGCAGCTAACTGTGGACAAAACAGAAACACTGGTTATTGCCCCTGATGACTCCATTCCAGGGATTAACCAGTACTTGGGTGACTTGGCCAGTCTGTTAAACCGAGCCTAAGAATCCTGGGTATTGTGTTTGACAAAGACATGTCATTAGTGCAACATTGCAAACAGCTGACCAAATATTGCTTTTTTCAACTGAGGAAAATCTCAGGTAAATGGTGTCACAAAATGATTTGGAGCTGATCATTCATGCATTTGTGTCTTCGCGTTTAGACTATTGTAATAGTTTGTTTTCATGTCTAAACAAGAAGGAGCTGTCTCGTCTGCAGTTAGTTCAAAACTCTGCAGAGAGAATTCTGACCCGCTCTAATAGGAGGACTCACTTAACCCCTATTCTTAAAGCTCTTCATTGGCTGCCAGTTTCCTCTAGGATCAATTTTAAAAATTTTGGTTTTAACTTTCAGAGCATTGCATGGTCAGGCTCCACCTTACATCAGTGATCTGATCCAGCCTTACACCCCAGATTGGGATCTGAGGTCTGTGGATAAGAATCTACTGCCACGCACTCGTTTGCGGACCAGAGGAGACCGATCCTTCCAGGCTGTTGCTCCCAGGCTTTGGAACGATCTTCTGCTCTCTCTGCGTTCGATGGAGTCTGTTGACGTCTTCAAAAGGCAACTTAAGACCTATTTATTTGTTCAGGTTTATGCTTAATTGTCTTAGGGCTGCTATGATTGTCACTGACTTGCCTTGGCCTTTTAAATTTATACTTGTATGTACTTCCTACTTCCTAAACTTGTGTGTTTCTGTTGTAACTGTAAAGCGCTTTGTGACCCTTGTCTGTGAAAGGTGCTGTACAAATAAAGCTTATTTACTTACTTACTTACTAGAGAGTTTGGCTAACTTTTTGCTCTGCCCTTACATAACAACACATGTCCATGTGGGCCCTGCACATGCAAAGCCATACGCATGAATTTGTTGTCAAAAGCCCACAAATATGTCAAGAGTCTGAAAGCAAAAAGATGTGGCAAAAGCAAAACTACAGAGAACCTTGGAGGACAGCGAGTTTAGTGAGAAATTCTATCACCGCTACAATCTGAAATCCAGCACTCTCCACAAGAGCACATTCCCTGTGTGAACTTTACATCGTGCATGTAGTTCTCTCACACTGAAAACGGGTGAGTTGCATCATTTGGACATTAGCAGTCATCATGTCAAGAAAGGATTCGACCAAGTGAATCCTGTGAGGATCCTGCTCCTGGATGAACCGAAGACGTATAATACTGACATGGTACAGTTCAGACACGGACTCCCGTGTGAGGTTAGCTTTTAGTTCTGTTTCACAGTTCTGCAATATTGGGTGTGCCCAGCTGCTGTGACAATTTTGATTTTAGGGCTCTCTGCCACAAAGATCTTCCTACCACAAATATTTTCTGGCAGAGACCTTCTTCTCAGAAATCTGTTTCACAGGAGAGTTTCTGCCAGGGACAAGTTTTTCTGGCAAAATACCACAAAGACAAAGTTCTCTTGTGGGTATGGCAGGAAAAAAAAATGGATATAGTTTCTGGATTTGTCTGTAAAGGACCTACAATTATTAACAAATAAATTATTATGCTTGTGGAGCTCTTCACGGTTATTATATACTGTTTCGATGTGGTCAGTGTCACATGAGCTGCAGCGATGTGTGGTGATGTGGATGAACATTTTACCTGACAGGTTAAATCAAAGGGAGACGTTTCAAATGTTTATGTTTAAAATATGAATAAAAATAACACAGGAAGAGGGCTGCACAACAAACAAACCTATCATTCATGATTTATGAAAAAAGTCTTTGAAGTTGAAGCTTTAGAGGAAGCTACCACACAAGTCCCTTAAAAAGAGAATCTTGATGAGAAAATCTTTGAACCATAAAATATTTGTTGCTCTGCTGTTTATCCAGTCTCTGTTTGTCTTTCAATTCAGAACATAGAGTAGATAATTGTTTTCTGCAAGTGTTTTCTTCATGCTTTTATGAAATGTTTTTATAGAAGAAAAATACAGCAATAACAGTTTATGTATGCTTTATGTGTGAATGCATCCTACTGAATAGCATCGGATCAGCCGGCGGGAACAACTCCGAAGAGGAATCAGGCTGAGATGCCTCGCATTTAAGGTAAATACTCCCTGTTTGACTGAACTTAAGAGATTTGTGATGGGAAATTAAAAAAAATCAACGCTGTTTAAAGTCACAATAAGTTTTATTTTGAATAGTATCTTACAACAGGTTGTTTTAGAATTCAGTGACTAAGGAAGCAAACTTAATTCCAATATAAAATTTGCTAGAAAAGACAGATTAGGTCAGATAAGTGATATACAGCCAATAAACACGAGCATATATCATAACACATGGTTAATAGAAAATATAGAAAATCTGACCAAACTACTTTAAATAGAAATACAACAAAATCACCCTTTCTACTATTTGTATTAGCTTCTGTAACATCTGATGTACATGATTGTACTGTGGTATTAAACTTTGATCACTAAGAACACAGTGAAGCCGCATAAAATGTTTTACAGCTGTGTTAACTCGAGTTAACGTGCGTTAATGGTGTTCAATGCTGACTTTGCTTTGTTTTGGAATAATATGGTTGTGAATATATGCCATACTGTATGCTGTAGAGCACTCTTGCATGACAGGTCACCATGTCTTTTATGCTGTGTTTTCCATGCAAACAGATGTAGAATTGCAGCTGTGTCTTTAACTGTGACCGTCCTACGTTAGCAGGGATTTCTTGCTGTCATTCTCAGCATCACTCCGCTCCCAGCCCTGTCGAATACGGGTGAGAGTTCTGTCCATGCAAGGGAGAAAGAGCAGCAGCCTCAGCACCAGCACCACAGACGGCACCACCAGACTGAGCATGTAGCCGGGGAGAGTGTACCATTTGTAGTAGGAGGGGCGAAGGAATTTGTCCCAACCATAAAGGTAAGTGTGAAAGGTACAGAAGAACAACGTCAGGTATCCAAGCTTGGACTGGAAGAGAGAGGGGAAAAAAGTAAGTCACACAACTTTACATACACTTTTAGATAGCTATTTCCACGTGTTACAGATCCATCAAATAGGATTAATATCGATATATGATCCTCAATCACTCAGATTAGACAGAACTTTCCTCAGAACTGTACCGGTGCTTTTCTGTGGCCTAGGTTAGGAAATGCAACACAAAGACAGACCTACACATTAAAAACTTTGACCAAATGTGCAAACTCCATCAAATATTTGTGCACGCAGATTTTTATAAGAGTAACCTAACTTCTGTCTCTAAGGGATCTACACATACACACATGACACACACACACACTCACACAAACACATGTGTGTGCTCAAAGAAAACCTGAAGACTTTTGGCCCAGCATAATGTATGCCCCCAAATTACATTTGATGAATAACTTAACATTTAAAGAGCTGCCTTAATTTGGGCTGCAGTTAAGGGGAGGGGTGGAGCAAGATAATTAGTTTGACGTGACCCAGATACATTTATGAATGAGTTTGTTCCCTGCAGTGTGACCGATTTGATTTCTGATTGGTCAACATGAGAAAAAGGTAAAGATCTGGGTTTTTTCCCAAGTGAAACAACCCCAGAGGAGTTAGCATTCTTTCAGCAGAATTACTTCCAAAAGGAAGTTGAAAACAGATGCAATTTTCCATCTGAGCCAAAGCACAGAACCATCCTCTTCAGTCACAGCTTGAATTCTGGTTAGTACACTGGTGTGAAGATAGTGGCAAAGTGTTTTTTCTGCCACTACTCACAATCCTCAAAGTAACCAGCATCCTCTCTGTATATTTGCTCACTAACTGAAACTAAGCAAACAGATGCAACAGTGAAAACACTGAACTTGGAAAATTTTGTGGCGTACATTGAAATATTTCCAGCAGACATATTGTAAGTACACACCTACTAAACCTACACAACACTGCATGTTTGTGGCAAACCTTTAAAGGTAATGGTATAGCAGTTATATAAGCAGCTTGTTTGTATTCATTGTATTCAAGGATAGATTGTGAGTGTGACACAATGGCAAATGTGGTACATGGCTAGAGGTGCCCTGTGTGGCAAGTTCTTCTCTGGTTGCATTTCTGTATCAAATTCCTGCATTTGTTTCTTTTTCTGTTCCCAAGTAAAATGCAATCTAGAAACAGAAAAAAAAGATGGCCCATTTGATATTGAAATACTACACAACTGCACAATTCCTGTAAAAACACATGAACACAGACAATATTGTGTGCACAAATAAAAGTCTGTTCCTTGGACACCACAGTGGAAAATTCCACAATCTCATTCGACCACTTGAGAAATGTAAAGGATTCAGTGATTGAATCAAATGTATATGGGCTGCATCAAGTAGTACTAAGGCCACAATGTTTGAATATGACTGTGTGAAGACATTGAGACTCACACTCTAGATTAACTATGTTATATAAACAGGTAAACATGTCAGTATCCACCTGAATGAAGCTGAACTCTCTCCAGCTGAGAGTGTTGCTGACGGAAGGGAGAGAGCTTATTCCCAACAGGAGATACAGGCCATATCCTAGAATCCCAACAGAGTAGTAAGAGTCAGTGCGCCAGGCCATGGTTGTGTCAAACTCTGACGTTTTGTTCTCCTTGATCTTTAAGCGCCAAAAAAAAGCAGATGTTCATTCATTTTTTACCTGCTGATGGTAGAGAGGCAATGTTGTTATCCAAGACTACAGAATGTTTTCCAATAGTATTACCTTTGAGATAGTGTTTGCTGTAATCCAGTGTCTCACATGATATCTGTGAACAAAGATGAAAAAAAAGGAAAATTCTTCTGAATAACTCGGAAAGGCAGTGGCTAATGCAATGCTAATATAGTAGTTACCTGAGCCTGCTGTAAGAATTAAGTTTTTCTTTTAAGCTTGTAACAACTCAAACTAAACAGTAAAGGGGAACCGCGGTATTTTCAACATTAAAGGTGATAGAGAATGGTTGAATGGGGCATTAATCCTTGTTCTGTGATGTGATATGTAGCCCAAAAAAAATTGGTTGGGTCTGTAATGGCTCAGAACCTCCCTAAAAGGCTCTCTGAAACAGCTGTTACTATGCTGGGTTTAGAATGCGTCTTTTTCCCTTATTGGCGTCGTTTCAGAGCTTATCTGGCAACCTCATTATGAAATGCAGGTAGGTGTTGGCGCTATTTGGTTGCCGTTGCTTGATTGGCTGCCCTTGCTCTCACTGAAAACAGAGCTATAGAGTAATACACTGACTGAAAAGAAAGCTCATCAGAATCAGAATTCATTTTATTGCCATTGTTAGTGAACAGTGTTCACTAACTAGGAATTTGCTGCGGCGTAAGGTGCAAACATGTAACATAGGATATAATAATAAAAAATAAAGAATAAAAATAAATGAATATAAAATGTACAAGGTGTGTACAACAATACACAGTATCCAATATACAGAGCAACAACAGTGCAGCTTCATTAGTGCAATTTTAATGATGGTAAAGTGACTGGGGCAGGTTATGAGGTGATTATGAAGTGTTCATGAGTCAAACTGCAAGGGGGGAAAAACTGTTATGGACAGGAGGTTCTGGTCCGAATGGACCGAAGCCTCCTGCCAGAGGGGAGTGGTGCAAATAGAGAAGGGTCAGCTGTGATCCGACCTGCTCGCCCCATAGTCCTGGAGACGTGCAGGTCATGGATAGATGGGAGGCTGCAGCCGATCACCTTCTCAGCGGAGCGCACAGCTCGCTGCAGTCTGTGTCTGTCCCTGTCGGAACTGATCATCTACTGAGCAAAATTCCGACTGAAGCCTGCTCGTAAACGTGCAAGCTTTGTGAAACTGTACTCCGTGAAATGTGCAGCGCAAAGGAAAAGTCGGCGGTTGTATCACAGCCCTTTTACAGACAGCCGTTCCACTTCCTATTCGCCCCATTATAAAAAATTTGGCTGCAGTTCAGTTGATTTTCTCTGGGGCCGCTGGCGAGCGAGTGCAGAATGACCATTTTCCATAGGGCTGGCGCTAATAACTCAAAAAATGTCCCCGCTAGCGGCTGAAACCTGAAAATAATACTGTGATTTCTGACAGAGGGATGTGGATTAATATCGAAAGTACAATAACCTGGGAGTTATAGCTTTCTGTTTTCTTACAGGTCTGGTATTTGCGAGTCAGTATCCGCTAGCATCTAGCTAACGGAATCTGAATAACGCACGGCTGATTACGACCGGCTGCTTTACGGCACTCGTCCACTGTGCCAGAGTGCTAACCTGGTGCCGCTAACAACAACCAAAGCTAAACCAGAGGCTAGTCAGAGAGTATGTAAAAGGGCTGTGCTGAAATCTGTAACTATTTGAGCTAACACCTCTCTGCTAGCTCAGCGCTAGGACTGACCATGCCGTAAAGTGATGTCACATGCGTGACGTCACTCGGGATGCAATACTGACAATAAATTTGTATTTTAAACAAATCTAGTGAGTCTAAAAAATCAAACCAAGTGCCGTTTGAAAGGATAATTTATCCTGCCTTTAGGAAAATTAAAATTAAAAAATATAAAAAATTCTATCAAAAGCAATGGCTGCATCTAAGGTGGATTTCATAGTACCACCATAGAGTTCGGCGTGCTCTGCACTGCTTCGTTGGCGCCCCTAGAGTGCAGTACCACCCGGAAATAGCCGCCAGTTTTCCCTCTCCACATAATAGAGACTCTCTGGTTGTATGTACTGGGGATGCTGTTCAAAATAGAGCCCTGCACTCCCGCGGGAATCCCGCGGGACTCTCGGGACCCAACGCAAAGCACTGCGGCGCGGGACACATTTTGAAAGCTCATTGCGGTAGTGATGGGTCATGCGCACAAGCATCGGCTCTGAGAGCCGGCTCTTTGTAGTGAATCAGAAGAGCCGGCTCGCATCAAGTGAGAATCGGCTCCCAGTTTTTTTCCATTCGCTGCTTAGGTTTCACTTTCAGTGCTCAGTCCCAGCTCTGGTTACGACAGAGCTTTGTTATGATTGGCCAGCATGGCGACCAGCATGTGGTATTCACGTGAGAATTAAGGAATTTGGTTCTGGTTTTGGTTCTGTTCTGTGGATTTGTTTGAAATTTTTTGGTTCATTTGTCCAATAAAAAAAGTTTAATTGAGGACATTATTAATGTTAGCTTGAGTTTGGTTCTGTTCTGTGGATGTGTTTGAAGTTTATTGTTAATTTGTGCAATAAAAATGTTTAATTGAGGACATTATTAATGTTAGCTTGAGTTTGGTTCTGTTCTGTGGATTTGTTTGAAGTTTATTGTTAATTTGTGCAATAAAAAAGTTTAATTGAAATAAACAAATGTAAAAGTGGTTTTGTCACAATAAATGCAAAGAATTAGGCAATTATAAGGTCTCTCATAAAAACACTGAAAGCTAAAGAGTTTTCAACACATAAACCATGATTTTTTTTTGCAAAGTTAAGGTAAAATATAGGCTACAAAAGATCCTAAATAAAGAGCCGTTCGGGAGTCGAAAGAGCCGGCTCTTCTTTGGGAGCAGAGTCAAAACAGCCGGCTCTCGGAAAAGAGCCGAACTTCCCATCACTACAGTGCGGGTGCGGGCGGGAGGGGGAGTGCCTAGTGCGGGAGCGGGCGGGAGCGGTGATAAGCTGCAGTCCCGCTAACTAAAAACGTGAGAGGAAACTGAGAAACTGAGAAGAAATAAAGCCTAACTAAAAGAAGTTCAAAAGCGCGATCCATCTCTCCTTTTATTCAGGAGATGCGCATTGCACAACGACGAGGGGCAGGGCATGGTACTTAAATAGCTAATAATTGGATTAGGCTATATGTTATATTTTCAACATTCTGGGTTTAGAAAAGGTAGGGTAATTAATAACACATATTGTTTTCATTCCACTTGTTTGCATTTAAATCAATGTAACGTGAGCTGTAGGCTTAGATATTTATGCTCAAATCCACTCAAAGTAGGGGGCGGGGCTCCATCACGCTGTGTTTAAAATCATTTTAACTAAAAATATATACTTTTACTTCCAAGGATGGAAATGTGAGGAGTGGCATATAACACATGTACAATGTATTATTCTTAATATTCACGGTATATTTTGGTAGGTATGTTGGGCTTATTGCTGTAAAGCCTCAGCTGCTTGTGCCATCTAATGCGCTCCTGCACTTTATGCCCCACGTGAAGGATCGGACAGTGGTGTGCACAGCTAAGATCATGTTCCTTTCCTCAAGCCAATGACAAGAACTTCCGTGAGAAGTAATGCGAACGTCTGAATCATGCAGGAATTGCGGGCGGGAGCGGGACAAAACATGACAGGTGCGGGCGGGAGCGGGACTAAAAATCCTATCTTTTTGCGGGACTGCACAATGCGGGAGCGGGCGCAGGCCTCTAGTTCAAAATAAATAAAAGCCATTGATCGTGAACATTGCTTTCCGGGGGAAGAATATGTAACGATCGTAGTCCGCTTTCACAGCCTTGGAAGGCTCACCTGTTCCTGTTTCTCGCCAAAGGGGCGTGTCTGAAACGGGGTGGCTGTGGATTTGGGTGTGGGGGGGGCGATTGCTGAAAAAGTGACATTACTTTTTCACAAAAACGGATTGGGGGATATTCTGCGGGATATTCTGCGGGATATTCAAAAAAGGGGAGTACTGGAAACAGAGGTTCTGACACTTGCTGGCACTTCATGTGTACTCCCCACAGCGGGGAGACTCAGAACCAACACCAAAAACATGAAAAAGACGATTTTGATTCTCTATCCCCTTTAAGTCTCTTTTCTGAGTTGTCTGCAATGTTTTAGAACCCCACTCACCGTTTACTGCTGTCTCCGGTATTTGCCTAATTTTGATTCTTCTCAACCTGCTTCAGAATGGCAAGTCATGCGCATGTCTAGAAAGGTCCGTAAAAGCACAATAAACGTTCGTTTTCAAAATAATCAACTCACCGGAGTGGTTACTGGTGTGCACTGGTAATCCATATCAAATTTCATGGCGAAAAGTTGCTTCTGTCGTGTTTTATTTGACATTTTGTACTGGATGTTCGTTGGTATTACTCCGCCACCGCTAAGAAAATAGTGCGAGCATGAACGAGCTGCCAAATAAATACCGGAGACAGCAGTAAACGTCAAAAAAGCGGTGAGGGGGGTTCTAAAACATTGCAGACGACTGAGAAAAGAGGCTTAATGTTGAAAATACCGCAGTTCCCCTTTAAAACCTTTATTTGTTTTAGGAGTATTTATTCGTATTTATTATTTATCAGGCGGGCTTCAAGGAGCAGTGTGCAATATTATGTAACCCCAAGTGAAATTACCATCTGCTCAACTGCTGCCCCCTGCCCCTCCAAGGGTGATGGAGAACCTATGGTGGTCAGGAACATGACCTGGTGTGTGTGGTCTAAATAACAGAGATAATATCCATCACAGGGAAATTGCAATCATGGAATTAATTTGTCCAGTTGCCATATCCTAGGAAAATTTATTTAACACACAAAATGCATTTATGTTGATAGGCTAAATTAATGGTCAAGCAGAGAATGCATCTAATATATATGTATAATAAGTTTGGTGTCACTTGGGTTATGTTGAATAACATGGCAACTGATAAGTATGATCCTCCATTTGTCAAATGTTTGCTATCTACTTCTCTAAACTGTTAACCAGGACCAGCTCCCACAACTAGCTCATCTTTCTTCTTCCAAATACTGTTCTCCTTCCTCTTGCCTATTCTGGTGGCCTGCAACCCAAACTATGAAACAATGATACCCAAATCAATCTGCTACTGACTTATCTGACTATCAGGTTTAAGAACATCATTTATCCTTTCTGAGGTAGTGCAAAAACATGGCAGCAAAGAAAGTGGCTGCTCCTTAAGAGGACCCATTTCCCATGTTAGCTCATTCTAAGGTAAGAACAGCCCAATAACTCTTAGCAAAATGATTATTCACTAACGGAAACATAGTTATTAATAATCTTCTGCGAACCGATCATTTCATATACTCATTCTGTTCTTTTAAGTAATCAACAAGAGTTATCCGAGCACAAAATAATTCATACATTTTATCACTCTTGAGCACATGTCAATAGTTAAACACTTTGATCAATTACAAAGTTGATGAAGTCTTATGACCTGGTCACTGTTTACCTTCAGCTCTGCTCCGTGTGTTCTAGTTGGAGCAGTTTGAGTTTTTTTCCAACAGTTTAAAGATCAAATGAGGATTAGCTGACATCTACTTATGAATAAAATGAAAATCTAAGTTAGATTATGCACCACATCTACAATTAGGGAAGACAATAAATCACCACTTTGCTGAATTGTCTTTGGTATTTATTATGTATTTTAATGGAAAAAGAGAATACGATTGAGAATTGCAGGTCTAAAATTTAGAAAAGGAAACATATTGCAGTCTTTATTAATATCAAGTCTTTTGACCATCTCACTTCTTGTTATGCGTTTTCTTGAAAACAAATATCTATAAACACGAACCAGTTCATGGGATCCTATATCAATACCATATTATTGGTATAGTTTTAAAAAATCTATTATTGTCAACTTGATTAGTTTGAAAATTAAGTTATACGACTATTACTACCAGCAATAGGTTTCACAAATGGTTATCCTCAATGCACGGGTGTGAAGATGTGTGCAGCGCAGCTTGCACATACCTTATAGGAATGATTAGAGTGTACAGCACATGCAGGGAAGCGAAGGCAAGAGCCAGCAGACCCAGCTGTTTCCTGCACAGCATCCAGCGATCCAACCAGTCAGGGAAACGCCTGAGGCAAAAGCATTTTTAAATGTTTTGGATATTGTAAACATCTGTGCAGACATTAAATATCAGTCCACATCGGTTTCCTACTTGTACTTGGTTCCTCTGTAGAGCTGAAGGAAGGCAGCGATGACTCCAGGCAGGTAACATAAAGACAGCATAATAATGGAAACAATGGGAAACACCTGAACGATGAAGGGGGAAACACGCACACACACAGGTTATTATGAGGAATCCAAATTCATAATTTCAGTTTCCATAGAACACATGTGCAGGTGGCTGTTTCCAAGAAGATTTCAAAGAAGTTGTAAGTCTTCACCTTGTTGGCCAGGGACACCATGATTCTGAAAGAGATGTCTTTCCCCTGTTCAACATATGCAAAGACAACATCTCTGATGAGCAGGTAGAAGAAGAAGAAGGCGGTGAGGCCAATGGCCAGGCGAATGGGCAGCCTCCATTCTGGGAACAGCTGCAGGGGGAAGTCCTCCAGCTCTCTGGCTGCAGACAGAGACCCTCTATCCAGAACAGTGAAGCCCAGTTTGGAAGCCGACTCTGTCACTGCCTGCTTAGCCACAGCACTGTTCCCACACAGGTACACCTGGAGCATGAAAGCATCCAACGTTTTTACTTCACTAAAATGTGAAGCGTACACCCTAAGAGTTTTTCAACCTAATATTTATGCATTTATGCAAGTGCACGCACAATGATGAAAGGATGCATTTGACTCTAGAGAACTGAACATAAAAGTGCATGTACAAACTGTGGCTTCTCGTTTGAAAAACTAAATTTAGTCGAAGCAAGCAGGTATAAACCAACTGCAATGCCCAGTCAACTCTTTTGTGATGTTGCTGAAGGTGCTCCAACTACAACACACCCCAATGCCTAAACATGCATGCTCCTGTGTGGTTTTTACTGTTCTCTGGGGCTGCACAACCAGATCAAAACGAAACAGAAAACTGCTGCAGCTTTGGAGAGAGAGAGAGAGAGAGAGAGAGAGAGAGAGAGAGAGAGAGAGAGAAGCTTAGATGTAAGACAGACCACTGAGGTAATTGATTTAAAGATACATCAGAGATAGCCTTCGCAAACAAAAAAAAATATTGGGCTGACTCTTCAAATTTGGCTTGTTTTACTTGGATTCCGTTTGATGAAAACTTCAAAATGAGTTAATGAATATAATTCGGACTGAAATGCTTTCCTCTCAAAAAGAGAGTTGCTTTTTTAATTTGTTGGGCAGCACCCACCATGTGAACACATCAGAGAACTGTAAAAATGCTTGTGGTTTTGTGGCGGGATAATAATCTGACAAATGAGTTACTTAAATGAAAAAGTGATTACAGCAGGAGAGGAAATGGATGAATTCCTAAAGAACAAAGGTAGAAACTTCAAAGTTATGAATTGAGTAGATTTTTTTTCCAACACAGACAGGTCTGCACCACAAACAGATGTATTCAGTACCTGTCTATTGGCATCTGAGGGTCCATTCTGAAGGGCCCAGGCAGACAAGGTGTTAAAAGCCTTCACCACATGAGCTCCAGGGACTATCCTGGACAGCAAACAACAAACTTTTGCTTCATGCTCTACCAGTAACTGATGATTCTAACCACACGATCCAGTACACATCCCATTAATTTTAGATTATTACATTACTGCCTAAGTTCTCCTTACCTCTGCAGATACTCCGCGTTGGCCTCTGGGTATAGATTCTTCTTAAGATTGTTGCTGACGTCGACCAGCACCTTCGAATGAATGAAATCAGAGTTAGAAATGAAGCAACTACTAAGTAACACAAACATATCTGACTGCACAACAAGGTACCTTCCCCATGAGTTGAGGCGCAAGTGTCTCCAGAAAGTCGTAGTGTTCTCTGTGAACACAAATAAAGACCAGATTGGCCGACTTGGCTGCTACCTCATGGCTCATTGCCTGCACAACACACACAAATAAAAGACTCTTGTCATGCACAGGTATAAATTATGGCAGCACGTCAGCTGACAGCTGCCTCAGAGACACTGGTTAGATGTTGCATGAAAGATAAAAACAAAGCACTGCAGAATGGAGCACACAAGAGCCAATTTTATCAGTGACCTTGTTTGACTCTGTTTAAAAGCCTGATAGCGACTGTTTCTTTTTTCACCAGCACTAGATATGCACTTTGCCTTTTACCAACACAGTTATCTGAGTTATTTTGGGAAATTCCTAGTAAAAAAACAGGTGTAAAAAAAAAAAAAACAGAAACAACAGCATATTCATCGGAAAACTGTCTGGAAAAAAGGTTTCATTCTAATTTTGGTAAGATATCTTGAAAAAGTACCTGTGCGCCTGGAGGTAGGGGGCCACAGCTGTGGGGTCTACGGCTGCCGTAAACCACTTTGTAGCCAGCCTGGAGCAGACGGTGGCCCAAAGAGCGTCCCAAGTCCCCTGTCCCAAAGATGCAAAGTAGCTCATGCTCAGGGGTAGCCGCCACGCTCACAGGACACAGCGACATGCTCTCTGGCTTCACCTCCTCTGACATGCTGGTCTGTCTCTCAGCCGATGTGGCTACAGCTTGACACAAAGTATATCCAGTGGTTTTGAAAGAACAAAACACTGCTTGAGGCAGGTCTTCTGTCAGTACCAGGCAGCTGTATTTAAATGTGACTCAGAAACTGGTCAGAAAAAAATTCAAGACGGGTTTAACAAACTTGCTACTAAACTAAAATTGTGTTGCCTGTTCTTTTTAACTCATCAGTGTACAGACTGATGGATGAGAAGTCTTGATGCAGCTTTTGTATTGGCCCATCCCCTCCTGTTTTAGTATTGGCCCAGGGTGAAGTCTGTCTAAACTGGGAATCTCCATGGCAAAAGGTGGTGGGATGTGTGCAAGTCCTGGCAGGAACATCTCAGAATGTTTTTTTCTGCTCTTTGTTAAACATGCTGTCTGCGTACGTGTCTGAGTGTGAGTGTGTTTGGCTCAGAAGAACAGAGGCAAAAAGTATGACCTTATTCTGGGAAGTCAGTGGAACATCTGTGCCAGATTATGCAACGTGGGAAATAACGCTCTAATTCTTTACTGCCAAGCCAAAATTCTGTGGTATTTCCAGTTTTACCAGCTCACTGTAATATATTCACAAATCCATCATGTGCAGTAGGTTTAAGTCATGAACAATTTGAGGATATGAGATGGGATGGACATCTAAAAAGTGTTTTTAGATTGTGTCAGCTGACTGATAGCCAAGTGTGTAAATTAGTTATGTCAAAGCTCTGAACAGTCATTTTAAAGTAGTGTCCTACATTAAATGCAGAATGCAACAACATTCAGACAAAAATGGGATAATCTGTCATCTCAGTTATAAAGCGATAACACCAAGCCCTCTACGAACACTCTATCTGGGCCATTTCCAGGTCACAGTAAGCAAACACAAAGCGCTGGTATGCTCCCAGCCCCCTCCTCTCTTTTCTGCACAGTCTCTATTTTACAGCCACAGAATTCCCATAGCCTATAACAGATGCATAATTACTTTGACAAGAGGGCAAAACAAATAGCACACATCTCTGGTAGCAGAAGGTTATTTGCAGTGCGGTTAAAGTTAAGAACTCAATCCATATAATCAGTCACTGATGTATTGGTCAGTCGAGGTGTTCGGTGATTCAAGTACTTTGCAGGCAAAACCCACCAATTACAGTCTAATCTGCTCTCTTGAGTTGCCCCTATGAGTAATTAATGTTCTTAGCCTTGTAACTCAAGTTGGCCTCTGACTGCAACCCTTCTTATATTCCCAGAGGTTCAAAATAGCTCCACTGTTCAAGGCCGAGGTGAACCACAAGCCCAGTGACCTGTCCTAAACTGTAATTACTCCCTCTGCTCTACTGCTATACTAAGTGCCCAGCGTGTGTTTTTGTGAGCATGTGAGTTAACATGTAACACAAATATGTTTTTTTTTTTGTTTTTTTTTGCAAACACTGATTTGTTGTTTTTCTTAGCAATAATTAGGTGATCATTAGCTTGAGACCCGATTGAAAGTAATCTTCTGGTAGGTAAACTAATCTTCAAACACCCCCACCACAAGTGTCCCAGAGTTCCTTGCACTCTGAGGCCGAACTCAGAGATCATCAAATCAAGAGAAAGCACAGGCACGAAAGAACAGCTCTTGGGAGAACATAACAGCTGCTGTCAAAGTTACACTCTAAACAAACTGCTTGAAACAGCGTGGGAGGTTTTCTGTTAATCAAAACAAAAGTGAGCGGAGGCAGCAATCACATATCAAATGTCAAGTATGGAAAAAGGCACTCTCAGGGAAGGGTGATGATTGGACTGTCCAGTTTTACCAGGCTACGGCCATTACCATGATTGGCTTTATACTCCACAATATCTGATTGTGTAAGCAAAATGCAGGTTGTATTAGAGCCACAAGTCTATGCTAATGAATTCTGGTGCATGAAATGAGGCTCACCAACGCAGCACAATCCTGCTCTCCATATCATTAAACTATACACATGACAGGTGAATTGATTAACATTGATTATGTTGTTTCAATATCACCTTTTAAGGGGAAGAATATATACATTAAGCATCAAGTCACTTCTTGAAGCTGATACATTGGCAGTAGGGAAATGAGAAAGGGTTAGCAATCTGAAATTGGACAGGGCACCTCCAGAATCATAAGTCTTGTTGAATATTGTCAGTATGCAGTGAACTGGAAATGGGTTCACAGGCCCCCAGTTTTTACTGATACACATGGGGAGAGAAGGCTGGCCCATGTGGTCCTACCTTACAGAGCTTCACTAGTATAATAAAATCCTTATAGTGCCTTATTATACTTTTATTAATTTGATACTTTTCAAACATTTTTTTCCAAAATAAACACAATGCTCCTGAGCTGCCTGAAACAACTTTTCCAGTCCTTGATCTTTTTTTTTTTTCTCCTTTTTTTACTTAAGGATTGTGAAAAAATCTGAATATTTCCTGCTTGGTGAGAAGTTTGGCATGCCCCTAAAAAAGAAAAGGGAAAAAAGACCTGTCCTTACACTCCTCTATTTCAGCCTGGTCGGGTAGCGCAGACTCGGGATCTCATTTATAGGCACTGTATACGTGCAAAATGGGACCTGGAAGTTGCGTACTAAGCCTCTGACACAAAAGTTTGGATCTATAAAAACGTCTGACAGGTGAGCTAAGCCTACAAGCAACTCAGAGGGGACCACCAGATGGACAGTTTTTTCCCCTTCTAAAATAACTCAAACGTCAAACATTTCGTAGTAGTTCGAGTGACAGCTATATTGTGGATTTTTTACACAGCATCACTTCAGGATTCTTTATTTTGTCACAACACAACAACCGCAGAATATCTGTTGAGCAATATGGTCTGCAATCCGTTCCAAAAGTGTCCAGACTGCAGCACTGTGCTACAATACGGGCCGTGTTATGAAGATTAGACAGTGTAAAGTATGATGAAGTGATGTAAAAATTCACAATACAGCTCTTACTGAAACTGCCATTACATTTCTTAGGTTTGAGTTATTCTAAATGGCAAAAAAACACTGTTCTGGTGGTCTTATTCTGAGTAGCTTTTAGCTTTTGCACACCTGTTAGGAATCCATCTGGCTCTCCTAACATAGAGTGCTCTAACTGCAGTCTACTGCAGGTAAGACGCTGACTACTCATTTATGCTAAACACAACCTCTCTTAAAAAAAACAATAAATAAATCATCTCTTCATAGCTCATAAATCAATTCTAGTAGACCCCCCCCCAAAAAAAACTACGAACCTGTAAATAAGCACGATATGGCATATTTAATGGTGTCAGAACACACGGTTCAGCATAGCTGCAGACTTCTGCAAGAAGAGTGTAAAACCAATAGTCTAACAAAATTTATATTTCTTTTATTTCATATGGACATATGGGTTTATCTTACCAGAGGAATAGATGGCAGCAAGGCTCACTGCAGGAAGAAGGCAGGCCAGTGAAGGCAGAGTCACTCTCTGGGCGATACTCTGTTCCAAAATGCTGGCTCCTGGTGTTCATGTAGATGATACTTTGAAGTTTTTTCAAAATTACCACATAGTTGCAGATCACATACAGTACATTCCTTAGTGATAGCAGTTTTTTTTTTCTTTCCTGTCAGCAGGGTAGTGTACCCTGCAACTCAAAAGTTGTTCAGAGATGTTTTGAGGCACTTAACAGAAAGGTCAAGGTCATGCGCGTAATTTGCACGGGGGTTACGGGGGTCATGACCCCCTCAAAAATCAGATCCAGCTAATATAATCCCCCCAATATCATCAAATCAAATCATCAAAAAATATCATAAAATTCTGAATGAATAACTTTTGTTTGTTTTCTTTATTCATTCATTTCATTTCAAGATAGTATCATGTTTTAAATAATCTGTAATGTAACCCCCCCCCCCCAAAACCGACTACTTGGTATTACCCAACCCAATTTCTCTACCGAAAGTTTGTTTATGCGCAGCCGCTGGACCTGGTGAGTGGTGCCAGAGGGTGCCAGGGATCACTGTGTGGAACCAATGTCACTGAACTGTATCTTAAGTTGCTGTTTGCTCCAAAACAGTCACACTTTTTTGGGGTTTGTTGTGCTAAGAGGTGGATTAACGAGAGTTAAATTGATGGAAAAGGGCTGCTCAGAAAGTTCACAAAGCTAGCGCGAAAATCTTGAATGTTGTCTTGCACATACCAAGACGTTCACCTCATGTGTTCCTTATATGTGATCCTGCAAGGCGAAACCAGTCGCTTTGGTAAAATTTACAAAACTAAGTTATTGTGCTCACATGAACGGCCATAAACTAAGTTTCCAACGATATGTATATTGAGGCTATTGCTATCGCTAATTTAACTGCATCCAAAGTTGGCATGGTTCTCCTGTCAAGATAATGCTAGAAGAGAAGAAAATCACCTTTTTAAGCGGCGTTGACAACTGGAATGACTGCTAATGTGTTGAATCTTCGCCGGGCTTAACAGTCAAAACATATGTTTTTCCGTGAAATTTGTTCAACCCGCCCAGTTTTCCAGTCGTTTCAGTAATATATTGTGGTCAACTGTATCAAATGCAGCACTGAGATCTAGTAGAACTAAGACTGACATTTTTCCACCGTCTGTATTCAGACATATGTTGTTAAACTCTTTGTCAGAGCAGTCTCAGTGCTGTGGTTCTGTCTAAAAGTTGACTGGAAGGTGTCATAGCAGTTGTTTTGTTTTAAAAAGTAATTAAGTGGTTGAAAAACTGCTTTTTCAATGATCTTACTTAAAAATGGGAGATTTGAGATAGGCCTGTAGTTGTTCATTTGTGTCTTGTCAAGATTGTCCTTTTTCAGCAGAGGTTTGATTACAGCTTTTTTTTAGTGGCTCTGGAAACACACCCGACATTAAAGACAAGTTCACCATCAGTAACAGGTCTGATTCCTTTAATAATATTATTATTAATTTATAGCAATCTTAATGTGATAGTAAGTGGGCAATATGTGAAATCAGTTCAGAATAAAGGTGCAAGCTGCTCTCCAGTGTGCCACCCTGTATTGTGTGATGTATCGAGAGTTGCATTGTGCATAATACATTTGCTGCATGTAGGTGCCAATACAGTGATGAAATTGATTAATCTTTAAGTTCTTGTCATCTGCCAATGTTGGCTAGTGCTTAAACACTGAATTTAACTACTGTGTCGTTATGGCATAAATAGTGAAGTGAACTGCTGCATTTACGTTAAGTAGCCTAAATCAGTAAAAGTATCACAATGTATTTCTAACACAGGAATGGCAAATTAGCGAGCAAGAAAATGATTAAATAAATAAATAAATATGCTGTGAGTTTAACCCCCCCAATGGTAGACCCAAAGTTACGCCCTTGGTCAAGGTGCATATTTAACCCCAAAAGTTTCTTGACCTTGGTCTAACTGAACATCTTCAAGATGCGCTGGAAACATTTAATCTAATGGAGATACCACGTACTCCTTACAAGACTTAATGACTTTGATGCTAGTATTTTGGATCCTGGTACCACAGGGTGGGTTAGAGCTGCTGTGGTAACACAAAATGGCCCTGTGTATGTAGTGGTTATTGGACAGGTGGTTTTAATATTGTGGCTAATTGGTGACCAGTCCAAGACTGATTTTTACTCATACTGCTAAAAGTTTGAGTTGTGAAGTGTTTGTTCAGCAGAGTGTTATTAGTGAAAAGTGCTAATAAATGTTAATTTGTGACCATATTGGAGCTTAGAAGGGACGAATGAAGTGATGTGGATTTTCTGCAGTGATAGGGTTGAGTATGGTCCACGACCTCCAGGTAATGGACTATCAGATACATGGATATCTGTAACAGTCATAGTCAAGCGGAATGTATTTTTAATGATCTACAGCAGAGAGATTTGTTGCAGAGTGTTATTTATTTTTTTTTTACTTTCCCCTCTTCTTACTTCACGCCCTCTGCATGACATATCTGCTGTTTGTTTTTTCCTCATGGCGCCGAGTGTCCTCCTGTGAACCTCTGGGGCTATGTGTGGAGGTCATGCAAGCAGATAGACCACATCTAAAAAAAAATTCTTGTGACAGGAATACAAGAAGGCTATGCTAAAAAAAAAATTATATATATATATATTCTTATCATTTGCCTAGAGGATGAATAAACTGTCGAAGCCCTCTGTTTGTAAACATGAGGACGAGAAGAAACAGAATCCAGCTGGCCAGTTGGCAGCAGATGATGTCCTTAGTTGAACCTAAAATGGCTTTGGAGAGAGGAACCATGTTCAAAGTGGTGCTTCTCCTAACACCAAATCCTGTCTCCCTCCCTCTGCTCTCTGGTCTATCATCTTGATCGTTGTAGAGATTTACCGTGAACTCTCCCCACTGACCCCGGCTGCTCTGGTGCTCAGTGAATGGCCTGTAAAGTTAATGGGTCAGAGCCAATCTTTCCTTGTAACATACTTTATCCCACACATGCATACATACTCACACGCACTCCCTCCATCCCACTCATCTTCCTGTCTCTTTTTCTGTTTCTTACAATGCAGGGCAGCATCGGGATGTGGACGCAGCTTTATGAGTCCTAATCACAATGGTTATCAAACCTGAATGAAAGAATGAGCAGTGGTCTTTGCAATGGTCTGATGTGTGCAGTATTAGAGGAGCCATGACATCAATTTCTCTCTCTTAACTCATCACTGACTCGTGGTCATGGGTTTCACATTCTAATGCAAAGAGTACTAATTTAATATAATTTTCAGTGTGCAACGTACTGGATGGGACTCGTTTTCAATGAAAAGTGGCATATGAATTGATATGATTTAATTGAATCTGTTTGAATTGAATGGATTCAAATTTATCTACATCTGTATCCTGCTGGTTGCAGGCTATTAGTGACCAACAAAGCCTCCATTTGGAAGTAGTGGGAGACTGCGTTTCATTACCCGAAAGGAAAGTCTATATTGAACTTAAAACATCAATTATCGTCACAGTTTCGTGTATTTTTGTTCTCTGTCACTGTTCTGTCAGGTTTAGGAGTAAGAAAAATGTAAGACGTGCGTTATTTCTTCCGTTCATAATGGTGAAATTGGCAGTGAAACCATAATTTTGTGGTCTGAAAAGGGATACTTCCAATATTACACGTGCAATAGAGCCAGGTAAATCAGTAAATCTCAACAGTTTTTGTTACAATGTTTTGCAAGTGGCACAAAGCGAAGAAAAAAACAAAAAAAGTATCATCCAATAGACACACAGTCTGGGATCATGCAGGGCTAAACGTTTAAATATGATATGTAGTATGTAATGAGATTTGATAGCTTCTAACACTGCACATTCTTATTAAAATAAAATCATTAGCTCGAGAGTCTGCCATTCTCCTATGTTTGGGGCTGCTGAAGAAGATGTCTTCAGAAGGATCAGATGTATCCTGTAAGTCCTGTAAATTAGATTGCACGGCAAACTATAATGATAGCTTCATCACAATGATAAAGCGATACTAAATGTTTTTGTTAATTTCTCATCAGAAAAGATCATGTGAAATTTAAAAAAGGACACGAAAAATTCCAGCTCTGCGATTCATTTATCTCCGACAACAGTTCTGTATTTAAAAACCAAAACTGTTATTGAGTTTTTAGTCAGTTGCTCTTAAATCTAATCAAACCTCACATTGTTCTTTTGGAGCGGTAAACTAAATCATTTTCTAATAACTAAGTTATTTTCAGTAGCACCAACTCTTTGTAAATAAATTATACATGCTGAATACTTCTTTCTTAAACAGTTATTTCATTTGAATTTGAATAATTCATTATTTCGATGTGGTTACTCAAGCCAAAAAAAAAAGCAGATTCTGTAGAAGCTCTTTAAGTTTTAGCTTCATATCTTTGTGCACTCCTCCCTCACCAGTATATATGTGCAGTAAGCTCTACTAACACGTAACTTACCTGCACTGTCTTCTGTCTCTGGTTAAGATCTGTTTTGAAAATGTTGTTTTTTCTCAGCACTGGAGGGATGTTCAGTGCATCTACAGCACACTTGTCGCCAACTTCCCTTGATAGATGATCCTCTCTGGCTCCAAGCTCTTTTATCCGCTCCAGCTTAAGCCAATACACAGATAACCTGATGATATGGTCAACAGATATTTCTTTTTTTCTTTCTCTCTCTTGTCTTTAGGTGGGTTTTCTGCACTGATGGTTACTTGTGGTTTGCTCCATGTGTAAAAGCAATCAATTTTCCTCTCATTGATGTGGGTCCCGCTGGTTGTTATTCTTTAATGGGTCACGTTTCATGTTCTAAAATATTGTAAATATTCGGCAACTGCTTGAACTTGATTAACTGTCTGAGGTTTTAAAGGATGCAGTTTAAGGACCCATTAGATATATCTAATTGATATCTTGGAATCAGCAATATTTTGGGAAGTTTTCGGGGAGATTTTTGTAAAACAGGACGCCTCTGTCTCCTGAGAGGAATATGAGACATACTGTCTGTGTGTGTCAGCAGAAGCAGCAGTCACTGTGGGGTTACAGGTTGCACAATGAGCCGTAAAAGCAGTTGCACTGGCAAAGCCTGCAAATACTGCAACTGCATAAATACCTCAATAGAAAAGGCTTTGTTAGATTGCCAGATGAGGTTGTGAAAGTGCTGCTCAAATTGTTTTCCTGACTTATCTTTGTACGTTTTGTTCAATTTATGACATTTAGGATTTACTGTTGGTGTAATCTGCCAAACTTCTTGGAAAACAGTTGTACTGGGAAACTTTACTTTATCATTGCATGATCATTTTGGCATTACACAAAACAGATCTCTTGCCAAACACTCTAAAACGAGAAGTGAAACTAAGCAAACTGGAAGCGGCACAAACTGTTCAGCCCTTTTTTTTACTTGCATGAGTCATTATTCTTCAGTGAGTCATCTGTGCTTCAAAATGACCAGAAAGACATTCAGACAAAAACATTTTTAGATTTTAAATTGTGAATTAAAAAAATATATGAATAAGAATTTTTTTTTTTAAAGGACATCTGTATGCTTCTAAGTCAGCCGTTCCCATCATGCATCTTTCATGCACCCTGAGTCTACCAGATCTTGAGTTTTAGAGAAAAACCTCCCTTCCTGCACATCTAACCTATTGCTCCCACGTCTTGTCTTTTAAAGCGGCACAATGCAACTTTTTCATGGTCATAAAATTGCTTGGCAATCATCAGATTGCTTGGCTGACCCGTTCGGATGAAAACGGTGACATTTCCATCTCCATCTGGTGGCCCTAGACCGAAACAGCGCTTGCAACTTTGCCTGTGGCGCCGCGTGCTTTGTTTACCTCTGGAAAGTCTCGCGACACACGAGAGCCGAGAACTACTGCTTCACGGCAGGTCGTAAAGGGCTCTGAGCCGAGCCAGGTAGCCTGATAAGACCAGAGAGTCTCTATCATGAGGAGAGGGAAAACTGGCGGCTATTTCCGGGTGGTACTGCACTCTAGGGGCGCCAACGAAGCAGTGCAGAGCACGCCGAACTCTATGGTGGTACTATGAAATCCACCTTAGATGCAGCCATTGCTTTTGATAGAATTTTTTATATTTTTTTATTTTAATTTTCCTAAAGGCAGGATAAATTATCCTTTCAAACGGCACTTGGTTTGATTTTTTAGACTCACTAGATTTGTTTAAAATACACATTTATTGTCAGTATTACATCCCGAGTGACGTCACGCATGTGGCATCACTTTACGGCATGGTCAGTCCTAGCGCTGAGCTAGCAGAGAGGTGTTAGCTCAAATAGTTACAGATTTCAGCACAGCCCTTTTACATACTCTCTGACTAGCCTCTGGTTTAGCTTCGGTTGTTGTTAGCGGCACCAGGTTAGCACTCTGGCACAGTAGACGAATGCCGTAAAGCAGCCGGTCGTAATCAGCCGTGCGTTATTCAGATTCCGTTAGCTAGATGCTAGCGGATACTGACTCGCAAATGCCAGACCTGTAAGAAAACAGAAAGCTATAACTCCCAGGTTATTGTACTTTCGATATAAATCCACATCCCTCTGTCAGAAATCACAGTATTATTTTCAGGTTTCAGCCGCTAGCGGGGACATTTTTTGAGTTATTAGCGCCAGCCCTATGGAAAATGGTCATTCTGCACTCGCTCGCCAGCGCCCCCAGACAAAATCAACTGAACTGCAGCCAAATTTTTTATAATGGGGCGAATAGGAAGTGGAACGGCTGTCTGTAAAAGGGCTGTGATAAGACACACCCCCTCTCCATTAGCTATCGACGGCTCTCCAACTCTCTGCCAGTGTCTTGAAAAATAAACCGTAAATTGCCTCTGGTGGGTTTACGACAGTCTGGCTAGACTGTCGCCTTATTTTCTACGGAGCTCCCCCTACAGCTTTGGGGTGTGTATTGCATGGTAAACAAACCCCGTATTACTGAAAGTTGCATAGCGCCGCTTTAATCCCACCATTCACTCCTTTTTTCTATGTTGGCTTTATGGCAAGAATGTTCAGCCCTTCAGGCCCCCGAAGACTGCTTCCTTTTCCTCTCGCGGAGGCCGGGGATGGCTCAATTACTGTCATTTGTTGAGTGGCAAATCACTATTCACACCTGGTCCACCCTCCAATGAAATGCAAAAGGGCTCACAATTACAGGAACAAAAATGTGCTGCACAGAGCAGACATCCACAGAATGCATACTGTGGGGTTTAGGAAATGAGATAAAGTAAGCGATAATGATTCTCACGAGGGTTGTAATGAGACTTAATGGGAGTTAATGGGGTTATACTGATCAGGAGAGCAGAGAGACCCCAGGTTAATACAGCAACTAACAGGACAAAAACCGGGTGGGTGGGGGTTTTATATACACACAGGCATGCACACATTGGCAATGTAAAGGCCTGTCTCAGCACTTGTGGCATAGCCTGAAATCATTAGATTGTTGTAACTTGCCTGAATTTCAGAATAATACATGAGCCCCCTGGAAGGTTCCTGTCTTTGATTCTCTTGTCTTATGCAACTGTTAGAGTTATACAAGCCGTGAGTGTCTGCGTGTGCATGTGCGTGTGTCTGTGTGTGTTTGAAACCACATATTCTTTCAAGTCCTCTCAGCTTAGCAGCAGTTAATTAGATTTGGGTGAGCGTTACCTGTGCAGAGGCCTTTGATTAAGTGAGTTCAGAAAGGGAGAAGGGGTCACTGAGAATGAGATGGGAGGAAAGCGCCAAAAGGGCTGAGGTGTGAAGAAAAGTGTGCGCAAGTGTGACTGTGTGAGCAAGACAAGTGATATATAGAGGTGGCTCGAAGAAAATAGAGGATATAGGAGGGACAATAGTGAAAAAAAGAGGAAGACGGGCAAATTCGATTTTAATCAAGAGAGGGAAAAGGCAGATTGATGAGGTCCTGTTCCTGTCATTTCAACACATGCTTCACACCTATGAGCACTGTACGCGTTCATATGGGCCAAACTCGTCACTTACAGCTTCGTTTAAAAGCATGTTGGGTCTGTTTATTTTCATGTGGGAGAGGATCTCGCTGTAATTTTCTAGAAGCCCATTGTGGAGTGTTTGGATTATAGTTTTCCTTCATCATAATCAGTCCCAAATCCTCCATTTAAACTGTAAGACTTTAATTCTAATTACTTCACATAAGCTTCAGCCAGCTGTAGGCTGGAAGGGTCTTTATTCCTTGGCAGAGAGAGAAGGAGAATCCATAGTAGGCGAAGGCAGGCATGGAAAAAAGAAAGGTAAAAGTAATAGAGGAGTAAGACCCCTGCCTTGGTCATCACTTTTACAATAAAGGCTTGTTTGGTTAGATGTATAAATGACAGGGGCAGACAAGAACACAGTGCTCCATGAAAAGCATCAAAGGCATGTTTGTTTTGAATAGGCACATGGCAGCGAAAATGCAATTATGCCACAAGAAACTCAGCAGGTTGGAATAAAAAAAAGCTTTGTTTTTGTTACCTTACCTTTTCATGTTTACATAAAACCCTACAGACTGTCTTGAATTCAGAATATCAACACATAACAGACACACAACTGCATAGTCCAGTCAAGTCAGTCAGTATTATGTTTTGTTTATGTATTTGGCAGATGCTTTTATTCAACTTACACTCATATCACAGCTCGGGGGTCTTGCTTAAGGACCCCTACTGGAGGTACTACCTTTCATGAAGGGGGTCAGGATTTGAACTCTGGTCACCTACATGGAAGGCAGCAATCTTACCACTACACTATCCAGTCACTTACTGATTATCTTATAATCATTATCAATTGATATTACTTTTACAATGACACAATCTGAGAGTAGCAGTTTGATAGGTGCTTCATGTTACATTGCATAAAAGACACACATTGTGTGTAAATACATACAGATCACACATACATACATTCAGCCAAGCAAAGGCTCAAAATCTAATAAAAGCAGAACTGGAGAAAAGTGTGAGCCTTAAAAGTATGTCCTTCTGAGTCATTTTAAAGTGCTCTGACATTCATTATGCACATCCCCAGTCCTGGAACCACCCTGGAGCATCCCGGGGGCTGTAAAACTGCAGTTCACAATTTTGGTTTCTAGTGTAGCACCACACCGTTTGGCTTTATGGTACCACGTCACATTGAAGCAACTAGATAACAGCACACTTTTGCCATGATAAACATAGCTGAAAAAAAAAAAATACACTGTGTGGTAGATGCAGCAAAGATGCCTAAGAAAATGCTACTGTGAGTTAATGACGAAAAAGAGATATAGTGCATGAGCAAGAGACAGGACAGGGATAAACATCAGACTGACAGGAGAGAGCTCAGAGAAAGAACAGGGTGACAGGAGGATGCAGACTTTGCTTTGTTGTTTCAATTGGTAAGGAATAATTGTTTAGCTCTCAAGTTCTGTCGCGCTGGATTTGCTTGGCTCTGTCAGTGAACTTGCTGATGTGTGGGTTTATAATCATGAAAAGAATATGATAATTTCATCATCTGCTCTGCGAAGGCTGTGAATCAGAAAAGACTGAAGCTGTGGATAATTCCTATTATTCAACTAATGAAAGATGTTTATACACTCCAGATATTTACGACGGGGCTCTGTATCACAGCTACCGGGAAATACATAATATTACAACAGAAGCGTGTTCATTCGTGTTACCGGTGATTGAAAGGTTATTTATAACGTTATCTTTACCGCCCCTGCCCAAGAGCTGAAGCCTCAGTTAGCCACTTCAGTCCCATACGAGACTGGCATTTAAATTAATGCAAGTTACTCTTATGTAAACATTTTTTTTTTATCAGGTTTTGCAACTTTCACACCAAAGTTTGGAGCCTTTCAAAAGGTTCTTGCATGCTGTGCAGTACATGACAATTGAAATGCTTCGAAAATGAGATTCGGAAAAAGCTAACTGTATTACAGATAAACCAGAAATTTTTAATACCTTGTCTTTTTGTGAGTGTGTTCATTCACCAGATATTTCAGAGTTTATGAAAATATGAAGTCTTATTCTTAGGTCCTGTTACATTACCCTGGATTGTTGCCTGACATTTTTGGTGCATTTTAAAGGTCTTTGCCAGCCTCTTTGGTGTGACAACACATTCATGTGTGTGGCTGTGCATATGAAGGGTTCAGACAGAGATATATATTTGCGACAGTGGTGGAGCAAAAACTTGCTTGAATATCTGGTGTTATTTTAATAAAAATGATTATTGTCTTGCAGCTGACATCCAACTAAGGAGTGAGGGTTTTTTTTCTACAACCTTGTCAATCGCATCACAAGACCCCCAAATCAATCTCAGTCACAAGCATTTGGCTGTGATAGCCTGCACCATATCAATTCAATGGAGATTTTTTTCAGTGTATCTTAGTGTGTGCCAAGACTGTAAGTTGAGGTTGCATCTTTATCAATACTGAGCTGGCATTTACTTATGTCCCGAAGTGCTTTTGGGGAAAGTCCATTGGCTTTTATACTTGGAAGAGTACAAGGAACCAGATAGGTGAGATTAGCATAAAATTTCCTGCGCTGCAGGAGCCTTCAAGTGATTAGATGGAGTGAATTCTCAGAGAAAGTGTTTATCAAAAGGAACAGTGGAACTGCATGCATGCATAAAACAGTTTTTTTTAATCAAAATTATTACTTTTTTTTTTTACTGTTATTTCTGAACTGTCCATTCTGTGCAGACCAAAAGGTCCACCGTTTTCACTGTTTTCTTTTCACGATTTTCCTAATTTACAGATATCCAATTAATTGCTGTAGAATTAAGTAATCTTTATTGATTCCCAAAGTACTGCCTAAAGGCAGGTATTGCTTCTCCTTCTGCAGGGCGTTTCACCTATCTGCAGTTTTTAGCTGCTCCATTAAATTAATTTTAATTCAACCGAACATAGTCATGTCTGCCAAATAGAAATAACTTATTAACATAACAGAAAAACAGGTAGCAAAAATACATATGTTTCAATGTCGTGTTAAAAAAAGGAGCAGCAAGTAAACATGGACGTGTACATACCACCACAGAAACATTATTGCCTCAAGGATATTGTCTCATATCTCTTTTTTTTCCTGTTTTCTTCACAGATGACTTTCTAAATGACCTTAACCAGTCCCGATGGTGAAAAAAAAGAGAAGCATACATTAAACACTAGACACATTTACAACTTTGTCACTTGTGCCTCCAGCAGTAACATCCTTTACCTGATTACCTTCAGGTATCACCAGCTCAGAAGACAGACAAATGTGCTGTGGGATCTAATAACACTTTACTGACCAGTGGCCCAATGGGACTTCAGCTCAAGTCAAATCTGAACATGAAAACGGAATGGAAAGGGATGTTTCCTTTTCCCAAGGGGCATCTTCCTCCTTCTTTTTGCCCGTTCCCTTCTTTTATCTCTCTACACATTGGCTGCTTTCATCCTGCTTCCATAGCTGAGATGCACAACACACAGTGAGGGAAACACACATAAGAGGTAAAAAAAAAAAAAAAAAAAAAAAAAAAAAGAAGAAGAAGGAAACAGATAGAAACAGATAGAAAAGAGATGCTCTCTTTCACACACACACACACACACACTCACATATTGGTATATACAGACACAGAAGGCCCTATTTCAGGATGCTGTCAGCAGGGGGACAGAGGCTAGAGGAAACACAGGATGAATTCTCCTCTGCCTCATTCCATCACGCTGCCATGACACCCCTATTTACCTCCTCCATCTATCTCCAAACTGACTGTCTACCACCTTGGCTCGCCTATGTGTGCATTGTGTGGGTATGTCTGCACGTGTGCTGGCCTAAGTGTATCAGCACATTCACAGTGATGGAGTGAGGTGAGGTGGACTTGAGGTATATTGTGGTGTGAGAACATGCTGTGTAGCCCATCATAATTTGACAGAAACCCAGTGCATTGTTTAGATGGTTGCAACTATGGCAGTAATCCCACAGGAGTTTAGTTTTGGTGCCAGTGCAGAGGTTTCTGAAATACCCCCTTAACTAAGTTGTACTTTTTTTTTTCTCTCCATTGTCAGCTCCTCAGGAACACGAGCCCACATTGTCATCTGATGACTTTGCTTCACAAAACATCACCCAGCAAATATAAGGAAAAAAAACACTTTTCTTTGATGGAAAGTGTTCTTGTCCAACTCCCAAATGTCATTTTTACTCTGAGAGAAACTGCCTCTCTCTAAATGTCACTAACTCATGTGCACACACGTACAGTACCCCACTGTCCTTCAATTCTCCAGGGCTATGGTCGTGAATTTTCACTTCATATTCATTTTCTTATGTCTTTCTTGCATTCAATGATCCGTGATGGCAAAAAGACAGAGAATGAGCAGTGAGAGCAAATCAAATTGATATTACCAATGCAGACATGCATTGCTGAGCTGCCCAGTGGCTTGATCTCTCTTACTTCAAACATGGAATGCTTTATGCACTTTCGTGCTTGTTCTTTTTGAATGTAGACAAAGAGTGGGTTATCCAAACTGAAGGGGAAACTTGAAAGAATAAGGGGAGAAACAAGAGCTTCCAAGCAGGTGTACTCCTGGGTCAGCTAAGCAGTTAACATCCACTCTCACGCTCCGTGACACGTATGAAAACACCGGGCAACCCCAGCTGAATATAAATCTGATTCCAAATGGCAAGAACTAAGTGACTTTAAAAGAGTTATTGTGATAGCATGAATGGCAGCAGATTCATTCACTTAGACTATAAACTGGCTGGTGTTTCAGTAACAAATAACCAAAAGAGCAGCTTTCGCTCAGGTGACTTGACAGTTTCCGCAGGAAGTGATCAATCAGACTGTATTAGCAAAACCAGTCAGTCAACCGTTGCAAGAAGAGGGATATTATAGTAGGACTGCTGCACACAAACCCTCTTTTACAAAGAAAAATGCTCGTTTGAGAGTTCTATACTGCTTCCTTCATCACAATATCAATAAGTGAGAAAGTGCATTTAGGGCATGAATCCTTGTCCGTACAGTCAGAGGATTTGGTGGCTATGTCGTGATGTGGGAGACATTTTACTGGCATGGTTTGAGTACTACTTAGAAGTAACTGGTTCCCCAGTTCCGAAACGCTTACAGACTGTTAAATAAGAGGGGATACCAGATACCAGACAGTGGTACACATGGCCCCATCACAACTTTTTCTGAGACCTGTTGCTGCTATTAATTAAAACAATTGCCAATATTTTTCATGAAACTGCAAAATGTACCACAACATCAACTAAGACCAAAAAGTAAAATGACTGGGCTCAACGTAAAGCAAGGACTGAAAATTAACCTAAAAATAGGCCCAATGATCCTGCACTTTAGAGCAGCTGAACAACGATGCAGTTTGATTTCTTGATTGAGGCCTTGCATTTGTGAGCCAACAGCCCACCAACCTGGTACTCTAGGCGGGGTCGGGGGGTCGGTGGGGTTTTACCTTCCTTGATTAAATTAGTGCACCCAAGTGTCCGCCACAATAAAAATGCAAATTGACTTTCCATTGACATTATTTCTCTGCCCACACAGACGCGCAGCAAACTATGTGCCTCAATGTTACGATGCACCATTAAAGACATCAGGTTTGTTCCTTTTATTTTGATGTGATGTGATGTTTAAGCATATTGTGAACCAGCACCTAACTGCACCAAATGCTTGTTTTTCCCAAAATCAGATTTGCAGGTATGCACCAAACACTCTCTCACTGAATGTATGCTATGAGACTACACAGACTTTATCATTTTGCCCTTGTCTTTTGTTTTGACCACATAATGTTGTCATGATCATTTTGACTTATTTTTCCTACCCACATAGCGCTGTTAGTCAGCGGTTTATTGGTGTCATGGATAGAATGCCTCTTTTTAGATTATGGCTTGGCTGAGAATGAATAAAATCGAGCTGAAAAAAGCTTAGCTCCAATCATCACTTACAGCCCTCTAAGACAGAGAAGATGACAGTCTTTGTATTTGCAGGGAAGTGGCACAATAGCTCAAAAGATCAATTGCCTCTGGATATGATTATAATTCTTGTGTAAATGATATTTGGCTGCTGATGCAACAACGCTTTTCATTCTCTTTCTCTACCTTAATTCACCTCGGTGCTGTGAAGAAGTAATCAGTTTACAGCCAGAGCTGCAGTAGAGTGATGGATGGATACAGCTTCACGTGCACTGATTGATATCACCGTTCTCTACCAGCTAACACACTGAGAAACACCCTCAAAGGCTGGTCGCTGGTTACTATTTTTACCATTAAGAATTCATTAGTATGTGATATTCAAATACTTGAAGGGCGCATGCATACATTTTTAAAAAGTGCTTACGTGCTGTGAGATTGTTCAAGATGTCATTCCTGCTGGGTTTGCAGCAATTCTTTTGATTGTATTCAATGCACAAACTCAGTTCTTAATCCTTACACTCTGTTCTTCATGACAGCTTGATTACTGCAGGGTGACAAATTGTTGCTCATACGAAAAGCTTGTATTCAGTTATATTTGTATGCTCTGAGCAGTCTTGTATAGGCATGCATGCAGATAGATTTAAAAAGACTGGCAAGAAGCACTGGCAAAAAAAAAGAAGCTTTTTCTCTGTAGTTGATGGCTGCATGTCGTGTGTGTGTGGGAGTGTCAGAGTGTGGTTGACAGTCTGCTGATGGGCTAACATCTCCTTTCCAGACAGTCTATACTCCTGGGCAATGGAGGCCTCTTCAGCATAATAAACATTGCACACCTGGGCAAATAATACCCACATCACCCACTCAGACACACACTCACACACGGTACATTCACAAGAACAATTTTACTCAGGGCTCACACCATCTTTTTATATATTTTGACCCAAAGCAGCAGCAGAATCCCCAAAGCAAGGTCAGAAAACCTTAATTAATGACACAAACACAACCTCAAAATAAGCCAAACAGGCATCATCCAGCAATATAAAATTAGCATTCATCACAGCCTAGCCACAAAAGCTGCCCCAGATGGTGAGAAATGCTCCTTCAGGGGCCCGTCCACTATCCTTAAATGTGGTAGATATTTTCAGAGGCAATAATTAGGGTGCATAGTGTCAGGATTTCTGTCTGCTTCTGCAAATAACATTTTGTTTGACGACTATTAAATGGCATTAAAACTGCTTGAAGAGCTTATTAGTTTTACAACTTGGACATAATTATTTCAATTTGAATATGAATAATACAGGGGGGGGCGAAGAAGAAACAGGCAGCAGTCCAAAATGTCAGAGAGAATTACAAAGCATCTGCACCCACTGAGAGCAAGGTGGAAAATGGAAATTATGCAAAAACAGGTGAAAGGGAGCAAAGAGTCGCTGTGATAACTTCCTTGCCTGAGCATTTTCTTGGAAGTTTCTTGAAACGGCAGCGTACTTGGATTAAAGGAAATGTTATAGAGGCACACAACTTAGCCATTTCATTACTAAATCCATCAAATTATCTACTCTTCAACTCTTCTTTAGAATATGGATTAATCTACATAATTATTCCTTTCCCATGATCTGTATAATTTCTCACACATGTTTTAGGGCTTCCTTTCTGGGAAATTATCTGAAAATTCAAGACCTGAACCCAACAGAAGAGAAAATATAAAAAAACCTTTAAATTCCTGATTGAGAGGACTGTGTCATTTGTTAGTAAATATTTTGGAGTAATGATGAAGTAGTTGCTGTTGTAGTCCAATATTGCTGCAACCAGTATGACAAGACACCGACGTCAAAGAAACCTTGTATATACTCCAAAAAACACAACAAGTCCTCCAACTGACAGGCGTATTGGTTGTTTGTTCATTCCATTAATTACAATCCATAATGAAGTACCGCCCCTACAGCCAGCAGGAAGGAAACACTGCTTGTACAAGAGTTTACACGTTGGAGCAGACGTCATTATCAAGTCTTTTATTTAAAAAGCCAGAAAGTTCTCATAAGGAGGAGAGAGGGGGGTGTGGTTGGTGTAGTCACACGCAGCTCCAGAACCAAACACTTATAGGATCAAGACCAACATTCATCACTTCTATGGGTTCAGGTAATAATTCACTTGGTTAGGGTAAGAGAATGACCACGGATACAGCTAAAATACGACATAGCTGTCATGGACACCGTTTCTAAACTTCATATGCAGTTGCTCTCATGACTAAAAGAGGTCACTTTTTTTTTTGTGTGTGTCAAGAGCTCATATCTGCCTGCACGAACAAACCCACGAGGATCAATTAATGTTATGTCCTACCATCCCACTCATAGTAAAAATCTGGATTGTTATGTAGTGACAAAGATAGCACTGAAAAAAAATAGATAGAACAGTATATTCAGGAAGAGACAGTGTTTTTGTTCGAACAAGGTCAAACAATACTTGCGCTGTTCTAGTGCTCCAGTGGCCGCCACATCACCGTTCACTTTGTGTTATTCCTCCTCTCTTCCTAAAACTGAATATCAGTTAAGTCAACATGCATAAATATGTGGTCGCATAAGTGTGTGGCTTCGGTGTGTGCGTGTGAGGATAATTTAATTATGGACCTGATAGAGCGGGTTACAGAGGTTAATATCCTGCATGCACTCTTCTCCTCTCCGGACACTGTAATTGCTTTAAGCACATTAGGAAGTTTATTGACTGCGATGGCCTTTTAAGACGTTACATTTCTGCTTCTTAGTGTCAAACCGGAGTCGTCCAGCTCTGCTCTCCGTCTCTGTCTCCCTCTATCTCAGTTGCTGCTCCTCCAGCCTTCCCTCTCCTCGCACTGTCACTCTCTTCTTTCTGCATGTGTCTCTCTGCCTGCGTCTGCTTAATTGAGGCTCGGTTAATATGATGAGATTTGTATAGCGGCTCATCCGTAGAGGCGGCTTGATGAGGTTTGACTGGCAGGTGATTAACTCCTCTTAACCCACAGAATCATTTGTCCTTGGTGGAACAGTTGCACTAATGACACCATAAAGGGCTTCTTGATGTGTCAAGTTCTGGAGCAGAGCTCAGGAGAGGGAGAGCTTCCACCAACTCCCTCAAAAAAGTGCAGCCTCCTCACTTTCTCTCAGCATAGATCAATCCTCTCAACACCCCCACTGTAGATGTCTCCATTTTCACTCAGCCAGATCTCTTAATGAGGATGGAAGTGATTGTAAGGAGTTATTAAAAGGTCCTCACCTTTCTCTTGGGACTGCTAAAGAGAAATTATATGCAACCAAGCACACTTACAGCTCCAGTTGGAGTTATTTCACATTTCCGTCGCCATAAATCCACATCCGACTACAGTCACGGCAGGAGTGGCAAATCATTTTTTGCCAAGGAAGAATTTGGTTACTCTTCTTTTCTAGAAGGGATCTGCTGGAAGACTTTCATGAGGGGCTTCAGGTGAAGAAAAATGAAAATTACAGATTTGACGGAGGGAGGGAATGAGAGATAGGGGGGAAAGTGATTGGGAGGAGAGGAGAAGCGAATGAACGCTGTCACAGCTGACAGGGAGTGGAGCCAAGCAATAACTACAGCAGATATAGCCAATGTGCAGAGATAAATGATGTAATATCTGCATGGATCAATGTCGGTATCGTCTCTCTAAAAGGAGCTCTCTCTATAAATTACATCAGATCCCTCTCACTACACCCACAAGTACACACATTCACACCACTGATACACTCAAATCCACCCCTTCCACAATTAGTATGAATTAAGATGTATGGCAGTGAAATTCCAGTGTCTAGAGACCACTCTGTAAATGTCTTCCTCCAGCTGTCCAGTCCCATAACTATGCAGATGGTAGGGGGAGGCGAGGACTAAGTTAGCAATATCCAGATAATGAGAAATCAAGTGGCTCGACTTTTCCCATGAATCCCATCATGTCCACTCATATTATGAAACCAGGAGGCCATTAGGTGAAACTGACTAATAGTACGAAATGTCCTACTTTGGTGTCTTTGCTGACAGTCCCACCTTGTGGCAGGCTGGATAATTACACTTAAAACGATTATACTGTATATGAGAAAAATGAATAGAAAACGACTCTTTGTGTTCTTTTTTTTTTTTTTTTTACTTTTTTTTGTTAAAATGCAGTTGAATGAAATAAATGGTTGATCCAACAGGGGATATAACCATCTAAAACCTTGTCTGACATTTACTGATGTAGCAATTTCTTCTTGAAATATTGTTGGATTACCCTAATGTGAGCTCTTTTTGACCCAGAAAGGCCAGAAAGTTTCATGTAACATAACCATAGCCTGTGTTCCCATCGCACAAGCCACTGCAGTTCAAGACGATGATCCATGGTTTTGTTTTACTGAGTCTGACAGAGGACTTCTCCTTTTAGGACTGATGGCTACACTGCAAATGTGCATGCAGCCTAATAGCTGAGTCATTTATACAGCTGCCTTCGGGATTATGATTTATTGAATTCACAGCATGAACTGCTGCATCAGTAGCCAGGACAGCAAAACTGCCACAAAGAGAAAAGACTCAGTGATAGCTTACACCTGTTTTGAGAGGTTACACAGCAGTACTTTAAATGATATGTTCATGCAACATGGCCAGAATAGCAAGCTTTGCTAATATTTGATTTTAGTAGTAGTAAATGAAAAATTAAGTGACCGACTGAAGAAAGAAGAGGCGCCTTGTCCTTTTCTGTTCAAAGGGATGTTGCACAAAAGCTACAGCCTCTCAGTCCAAAACATAAAGAGCAAAACACCCAAAGACAGAGCTGACTAGAAGCCATGCAAGCAGCATGTAGAGCTGCCTACATTAGTAATATCATAGCATTGTGGACTGTGGTCTTTTCCCTCTCTTTGTGGGAGGCTTGCTCTGTACAGCACAGCGGGGACCCACATGCACTGTATTGCCAAATTAACACAGAATGCAGATTTAGAGGCACACAGATGGAGACAGGCTGGCTTTTTTTTGTTGGTAGAAACAGAACTACTCTATCCTCATATAGCAAATGCTCTTCATATTGAGGTTGAAAATACAATATGTTGAAACTTTAAACATTGCACTTTTATCACCCTGCGTTTTAGCTCCTTCCTCCCTGTATCCACTTCATCTTGGTTCTCCAGAGCCTCTCAACAGACTCCATTAGTCCCTATCTGCTCGTGTATAAACCACCCAGTCCCAGTTTCCATACTGTCATGGAGGACTCAACCGCATGTTGTATTTTCTGCCAAAATGCAAGCTTTGCATTTTGATAGTGTAAATTGTACATCTCCGAGCATGTTTATGCCCACATGATAGTGATTTGTCAACCTGCTGTATTGCCTATTTCACTCTTGATCAGAATACAATTTACAAAATAAACATCATGATATATTGAAGAAGGCTTGAAATAACTAACTGAGTCCATCAACTGGGAAATGCTTACAAACAAGATAACAAATCAAGTGAACAGTGGGGTCATTATCTCAGTGGCTCCTGTATAGACTGAACCTTCCCCCTTTTCTTTCCAAGCACCGGGGTTGCTCCATGCTGGCCATTAAAAAGAATGCAGGTGTAAAAGCACCTCAGCAGTGGCTTCATATTTGTTGACCCAGAAGCAATGTCAAGGCTTTATTAATCCTGATTTATTCAACCCTTACAAAGTGTGGTTAAACCCACAATTGCTACTCAGAGATTAGCCAGACGAGACTCAGTGTTTACTGTTACAAACAAAACTGTTTCATCAGACAACTTCAGTGCTGGTGCAGTGAAGTCTAATCTTTTTTAGAGAATGTTTCATTTTTTTACATAAGCCATTACCTGTTCACAAAAGTACAAAGACATCTTGTGTCAATCTGTGTTATGTGATGCAAAAGTGAAATATAAGGCACTCTGTTCTGAGGTGTCACCGTAAACCATCCTTGCCTTTGTTAAAGCATGTGTCTTTTATTTGTTTTGAAATGATAAATATAACTGCTTGGAAATGCCATTAATGCACGGATGGTGGCATGCCTCATAGAGACAAAACAAATAGTCGAACCCCGCTCTAAAGCCTGATGAATAGTGATTCTATCTCTTCCTGCATGTCAGCTGCAGTGGGCAAAATGCTCAATCACTACCTTTTTATCCAGGATAGAGGTAAGGAATAACGCTTTTTCATTTGAGTGTATTGGCAATAACTTCATTATGGAGAAGTTAGTGAAGAAGCTGAAAGACCGACTTGGAAAGAGTTAAAAAGTTATTTGTTCTCAGTGCACATTATCTAGCACAATGCTGCATCTTTATGGTGTGGGCTGAGAGTAAGGCCATGTGGTCTTGGCCACAGTTGCTAGGAGTGGCCAGCTCCCTGGCTACCAAGCAAAAGAAAACTCCCAAAGCCATATATGGGCATGTGTCTCACAGAGATGATGTCACCAATGACTGAAAGGGCTCCCTTTTCATATTCAGGAATGGAAAGGGTGTGAGTGCTCCTCTGGGCCATAGAGATAGTTGAGGGCATGCAGAGCGCAGGGTGTGTGGTCATGAGGGAAACACGGCAGGTTATGCTAAATGGAATGAAACAGTAGAGGCATGTTGTGCAATGACTGATTGTGTCCGGATGAATAGCTAAAAGGGGAACTTAGCAACATTTCTGTGAGGTCAGAACAGAATGAGACGGGAAAAGTTTGAAATGAAAGCAATGGTTGCTCTTACAGAGGCTTAGTGTGAAAGGAACAGCACTTAAGAAACAGTGGGAGCAAACAACAGAAGAGGAGATTAAGACTGAAAACGAAACAAAGGAGTTGGCTGCTTTAACTCTGCATTGCTGATCTTACTGAGGACTTGCTGAGTCAGCCCCATGGGAAAGTCAGGTGAGTGGAAACTACAACTTGCGGACTCTGACTCTGATTGTGGGCCGTGTGAGTTAGAACATTTAGCCCCAAGCAACTGTGTGTCCTGGAGTAGGTACTTCCAGCTGTATATCAAAACAGTTCAGGGCTTTCCTTCTGTTGATTACACATTGTCTTAATTTTAACCGTAATTCTTGCAATGTATTTAATAAAAGCCTGCATCATCTGCACTTCTATTTTGTCTGTGCGGCAATTTGAATGTGCCTATTGTGTGAGCACTCAAGAGATTGTGGAACTTATGAAAAGGCCAGTGAGTGATAGGCACGAGGCAGCGGGTGGAGGGGGGGGGGGTGTCTGGATGACGTTTTCTGCTCCATCATCTGTCACCAAGTTGTTACTCACAGTCTGAGCACAGTCAGTCCGTAAGTTGCAGCTCTGCAGTCATGTATGAGTCTTCACATTGCATCATTATGTCTCCTCTGTCAGAGGTTGTCTAACTCTTCCCGTCTCTGTCCTCTCCATCTCTCAGCCTCGAAGCAGTTTGCTGAAGAGGTGCTGCAGTGCCATAATGAGTACAGGAAGAAGCACCAGGCTCCTCCACTGAAGCTGAGCAGCAAGCTGAGCGGAGAGGCTGCCCGGTGGGTTGCAGACACAGATCAAATTAAAAACTTAATTAGCAAGGACTATGTATATCAGTCATTGTCAAAGTGCTGTGGATAACAGTGACGGCTCCAGCTGAGCCTGTCAAATGCAATAATCACAAAACGTTATCCATCTTGGGTCTACGTGTGTTTGGGATTACAGGTTCTATCGATCATTTTATGATACTAACTGCAGCTGCAATAGTATTTTATTCAAATTAAGTTTGAATGGAACGTAATTTCCATCAGATTTTCAAAAACATTATGACCAAATAAACTCGGAGACACTACAAATTTACTCTCTGGAAACCTGATTAGTGAAGTCCTCAGGCAACTCTCCTACATAATAGTCTATTAGTTCATTAGCTCACATATACTTGATGGTTCAAAGGAACAGCAACTCAGAGCTTAAGACCGTCTTTGACTATTTCTACCCCCTGTGGACCACCAAACAGTGGTGGGGCACAGCTAATGAAGGTGAGGAAATATTACCTTAGTTATCAAAGAGATAACTTTATTGTTTGTGGTGTAGCTGAAAGACTCAGACTCCTTATATGGAACTGTTTTCAGCAGAAAGCTGAAAAGTGGTGTGGGTGTGGTGTTTTCTTTTTTTCCAAACTTTATCTGTTTCATCACACAACTTACTGACTGGCTTACTGCCTCAGACTCTGATAACTCTTGATAAACACATTTAAAGGTGGTTTTATTATCTCCACTTGTTAAAAGAGGAAAAACCTTATCCTAAATGACATCTTGGATCAGAATATTTAGAACTCTGTGAGTGCGGATTCATTTTAAAAGAATTATGCAAATGCTGCTTCTATACACTGGTGAATGTTTGGTCGTCTAAATGATATGTCATTTCATTTTGTAATGTGACGGGTGATGTTTATGCTTCTCCCTTTGTGTCAGCTGACTGATTTGTAAAAAAATCAGAGCCGTTTCACCTCAGTTTAGGAGGAAGGATGAGAGATCATTCTTTTGATTTACAGCTGCGTGTCTGGTCAGGATGATTGTTTCAACAAAAATGAAATAAACACTTTCTATTCTAAGCTGATAAAGTTTGCAATTTCAACCAAGTAGGTAAAAAAAAAAAAAAAACTGGGTCGGACTGATGAAAAGTGGCTTATTTTGTCAGTTGTTTCTCAGTATTTTATTTGGGAATGTGTGACTATTTAATATATATATTTTTTTTTTATAGTTGCAGTGCTTGCATCTGCTTCTTTCAGTAAATAAAACAGCGTTGTGTTGACTACATCAACACAACGCTGGTAAAAATGTATAGGATGCATACTTTTTTATAAATGTAAATCTGCCCATGGAAATATACGAATATGGTTATATCTCACGATCTTGACGATATTTTGAAAACATGAAAAAAAAAAATGGACTTAGAAGCCTAAGAAACCTGAGAAGGTTACATCTGAAAAGAAAACTAGTTTTAAGGTGCACCTGCACACACTTCTCATGGTACTTATATCTCCAGAGATGAGGTGAACTTACATTTATGATGACAAAGTGCAAAAGCCTACTGGAGCGGCACTATTTACAGCTTTGTTTACAGCTTTGCCTCTTCTCTCAGTTATGCTGAAAGTTTGGCCAGCACCCGAATCCTGAAACACAGTGTGGAGTCCAGCAGAGGGAGCTGTGGTGAGAACCTGGCATGGGCATCATACGATCAAACAGGTACAAGCTAACCAAAAAGAATTGTTAGTAAACCAGTGCATATATGCTGAAGCTTTAGATGAATTCTGTGGTGGATGTAAGTTTGGATGAGAATTAGACAAGAAAATGCGATATAACGCATTCTTCTGTAGATACAAAATGTTGACATGTGAAGCCTAAAATAAAAATACTCTGTACTTAGTGCTGGCTGCTAGAGCCAAACAGCTGGGTTCTATTTCCCCTCCACTTCAGACACCATGACTCACCGTGCAAATATCTTAGTACAGGCCCGTGCGATTCATGAAGAAGCTCAGAAGTGAGTGACAAAAAAAGAGCAACAATGTGCTATAACTTGTTCCAAAGAGGGATTTATTGCTCAAAGGTGCTGTCTTCTAAGTTTAAATGTACAACACACGACCGATCTGATTGTCCTCGAAGTTGACATCACATTTTCTCACATTTTCACATGCAGGGAAGGATGTAGCAGACCGCTGGTACGATGAAGTGAAACAATACAACTTCAACCGACCCGGATTCTCCTCTGGCACTGGTGAGATTCATACAAACGCGTGTCTGAATTCCTGCCTCGTGTCTCTTGTCTTGTCTCGTCTCATCTTTCCATCTCACTTTCTGTTGCTTACCCTGCTTCTTTGTCATTTTCAGTTTACATGTTGTCACTTTTTCTCTGAGTCACAAATGCCCAGACACGGGGAGGGTTGTTGTTATTCTTGCTCTGCTGACTGTCTGACTCAGTGACCGGCCAAGGGGAAACTGAGGGGACATCATGTATAATCACCCCTAAACCAACATGCCATTCTCAGCCTTCTAAAATTCCTCCAGATGGTTTCCCATAGCCTCAGACTCCAGCTGTGCGAGCCGACGTAACTTAATACTGAATCATAAATTAAGCAGATCACTCTTAGGTCATGTTATGTTCCCCGATAGGAAATTTTTTTTTTTTTTAAATCAACTAGCACGAGGAAGGGTTCAGGATTGATGAGTGAGAGCGGAATAAAGATTCCTCTTTCTGTAAATGTTTAGTTGAACTTCTAAGTGTGTGCACTTCAGCTGCATCCACGTCCTAACAGCATGTTTATCACTCCTACTCTATCTTCCTATGTTATTTGCCTCCATAAATTCTCTCTACTTTGGATTTCTCTTTTCATTCTTAGGCCATTTCACAGCAATGGTGTGGAAGAACAGCAAAAAACTGGGTGTGGGTAAGGCCACTGCATCAGATGGTTCATCTTTTGTGGTGGCTAGATATTTCCCAGCAGGGAATATCACCAACCAGGGACACTTTGAAAACAATGTCCTCCCACCTAAAACCAGCTCCTGAGGAGATATCGATCCGCTTGACTTCACTCGGGCCCGAAGGCATTTATTCTGCTCTTCCAGGGGGAGAAGCTGTCTGCCAGCACTGCTGTGGAGAATACTCCGGAGACCAGCCCATCTTACCGGATAGAAAGCTACACCACAATCTTGTATGGATTTTAAAAGTTTTGAGAAGGGCACCTGTGAATGACACAGTGTTTAAAATTCAAACCGTTGTTTGACTTTTGCTAACAAAAATAATGACTGTGGAGATTTTTTTTTAATCATGATTGTGCCTTTGACAGTATTTCCTCCATTAATGCCAGTTATTTTTCTGTACTGTTAATTATCATTTCCTACACACTGAAATGCAACATACCTTCACATCTTTTTCTTTGTAACAGTGAGAGCTAATTCAGTCAAAAGGACACACTAACATGTAGTCTGTAATTTGAAGCTGATGACTGTACATGCTTGGAATGTTTGTGTTACTGCGAGATCCTGTGAGAGCCCAAACCATCAGCCCCATGTTGTGACTTGCACTCTGATCGTTCTTGTACAATAAAGTCTGTCCAAGTCTAACTGTGTTATCAATTTTGTGTTGTATTTGTTGTGAAGTGAGACACCGAAGAAAAATGCCTGTCCAATGCAGCCTTCGGCATCTGCTGACATGTGTGAACATGTGAGATAATGCAACATGGCACCCAATTAAATTTAGAACACATATAGAATGATTGTTTTTATATCAAGCTTTTCTGGGTGAGTAATAAGTCTTTTTGATTGTTTATACATTAACAATTATGCCTTTCAGTTCTTACAATCTGCCATTAAATGAGTTCATGTTAAAAAAAGAATGACGCCAAAGGTTTGAAACTTTTTTTTGTGATTTGATGCACGTATCCTCTGCTGTCTTTTCTGCACAGTCAGTCCAGTCCAGTCAAAGCCCACGCTGGAATAAACTTTATTTAGCAGATACTGGGGATGCAACATACAGCAGCAGCAATACAGAAGAGTCAGTGGTGTTTAAGTTGTCTAGGCTGGAATAAGGAAGTTCGGGAATCCAGTTGTCTTCAGTTCTCACTCACATGGTCAGCTCCTGAGAAAGATGAGAAAGATGTAGGAGAGATTTAAGAACGCGTGGATTTTGAAATATGGGGAAACATTTTATTCAGATCAAAATTAAAGTCATTTAGCTGGGTGATCCTCTATTATTTCCTGGTTCTTCACTGCTACCCGTACACATTTACAGCACATCAATAAAAAAAAAACATCTGTGACACAGAATAACTCCCGTACTGATCTCAGTGTGAGCTGTTGCTGCCATCTGGTGGATATGAGACTTCATTATCGCGCTGTAGAGGTTTCTCAGTTACAACGGTGAGGCTCTTTGTGTCATTTGTCCTCTGCTCTTTCTCCTCTATCCTCCCCCTTCCCTGCCTGCTCACTGGCTATGACTCAGTATTTTGTTGACCATCTGCCCTCCCTCTGCTCTCTCGCTCTTTCTCCCTCAATCCCTCCGTCCCCCTCCTCCGTCCTCACCATGATAGCGTTCACAATGTCATTCTTGTTGTGTTTCAGAGCACGGACGGCCTTGGCTCGTGACACGTTGGCCTGAGCCATCACCAGTTCAATGTCTCTCTGCTCAAGACCTCCCTCATCCATCTGATGTTGAGAGAAAAAAAAAAGAAACGAATGGGTACACAGAAAGTCTTAAGAAGCAGGATTTTACAGATATGAGGCACTGAAAAAATTATCAATAAAAACATTTATTTCGGCAGTTAATACCTCCTCTTCCTCCTCTTCGCTCTCCTCTTTGATGGTGAGGCTGGGTGGGACAGGTGGGGCTAAAGGAGAGGAGGTCACGGGCACCTTGAATTTCTCTGCGGCTGCTTTGTGAGCCTGCTGAGACAGATCCTCAATCTGGGAGAAGGGGTGGAGAAGAAAGGAAAAGGTAAGAGGCGACACTAAACATGTATTGAAGCTTAAATTATCAAGAGGGCGAGATAAAATTGTACCTTTGCCTCTCCAAATACGATATAAATGTCTGACACTGGGCTTTTGAATACGTCTGGTCTGCTGATGACAAACAAGATACTCTTGGACTTCCTGATAGTGATTCTGGTCACACCGTGGACTGGCTTCAGACCCAGTTTAGACATGGCCTACACACGGGGAGTGACAATTAGCCAAAAACGGTATCTCACAAGTCAAACAGTCATGTCATCTTGCTTTCATAATCACTTCTTACTTAATTTTTGATCACTTTACGTTACAACCTCAACTTTCAAAGAAGTTGGGATGCTATATAAAAATGCAAATGAAAACAGAATGCAGTGATTTTAGGATATTTGAAAGAACATTTGGTGCTTTGATGACGGTGGTGGAGAGAGTTGAGATGCTGTATAAAATGAAAATATAAACCTAACTAAATCAATTTAAAAATCTCATGAACCAATATTTTATTCAAAATAGAAAATAGAAAACGTATCAAATTCTGATAGTAAGACATTTCACTGTTTCATAAAAAAAAAAAGATTGCTCATCCTGGATCAAATGGCAGATGAGACAGGGCTATGTTTTCCACTCTTTAGCATCACCTCTTCCTTTAACAACAGTCTGCTGGACATTTGGGAGAGGAATGATGTCCCATTCTTATCTGATATGGGATTCTGGCTGTGCTCAACAGTCCTGAGTCTTCTTTTGCCATATTTAGCATTTTGATACGCACCAAATCTTTTCAAAGGGTGAAAGGTCAGTGCAGCACCCAGACTCTTCTACCTACAAAAAAACCATGCTGCAAAAGATGCAGTTTGTGTTTTAGCATTGTTTTGCTGAAATAATTTAAGACCTTCCCTGAAACATATGTTGTCTGGATGGGAGCAAATGTTGCTCTAAAACCTGCATATACTTTTTAGTATTTAACGTGCCTTTCAATATGTGCGATGCACCCCCATGCCACCAGAGATGCATTCTTTTTAAACAGAGCACTGATAACAAGCTGGGTTGTCCCTTTCCCTTTTAATTCACTTGAAGCAGCATCTATGCTTTCCAAAAGCTTTTTTTTCTACATTTTGATTTGTCTGATCGCAGAACAGTTTCCTATTTTTGGTCTTTGGTCCAGAGAAAACTGCAGTGTCTTTGGGTCATGTTCACGTATGGCCTCTTCCTTGCATGACAGAGCTTTCACCGTGCCATCCATAAATACAACATATATTGCTGGCACGGTGAACTGTGTTCAAAGACAATGATTTCTGCAAGTGTGCCTGACTCCCTGCAGTGATTTCCATGACAGAATCATGTCTGTTTTTAGTGCTGTGCCACTTGAGGCCCCAAAGATCGCGGTCATCCAATATTTATTTTTGGCCACAGAGATGTCTCCAGATTCTTTGAATCTTTTGATGATATTTTGTACTAGGAATCATGGAATGTTGTCTTCATAAATTTTTGGTCAGGAACATTATTCTGACATAGCTTCACAACTTGTAGACATAGCTTTTTTGCTAATAATCTCTTGCTAATTAACCTAATTATTTGCAACATTTTCCTTTTGGAGATAAGTTGCTGCCCTCAAATTTGAGATTAGTTACTATTTTTAACGATAGAGTAAGACGCCTCACTTCATGCTTCTATGTTCTATTGTGAATAAAACATTGTTTTATGAGATTTGTAAATCATTGCATTCTGATTTTATTTACATTTTGCACAGTGTCCAAACTTTTGGGGAATGGTGTCGAAAAACCAATTCATATACAGCCACTTGTCTGACCTTGCGTGCCTTCTTCTCACTGCGGCTTTGTTTTGGTCTGTTCAGTCCTTCATCTGCAGAGGAGACAGACTGGGAAAAATATACATATATATTAGTAACTCTAGTTTCATCATCTGTGATATTTTTACCAACCTACTAATTTGTTGGTTTACCAAATGTCACTTCTGCTAATATGACAAAAAAATACAAAAACCTATTTACCCTAATACACACCGGAGAGAGAGACAGTTTTTGTTATAGTAAAGTGATAACAGTTTGCTTAATGTGCTGTGTAAAGTAAAAAATAATAGTAAATCAAACAAATTTAAAAGAAAAGAGAAATAAAGACCAAAACCTAAAGATCCTCAGACTTCAGAGACTGTGTAAAAGTGTAATACTGGTAGAGCGTAAAAAGGAAGCAAATATAGTATAACTACCAGATGCTCAAGCACAATTTGCAATAGTTGGATTAATTTCCATGTAACCATCAAAACCTTTAAATAATGCAATGTATACAGTTATTTTCAGACTGTTTACAGGAAAAAAGTCCCCCTGATTGTAAAATTGTTTTGCCATAGTCTTGAACTAAAAGCTATATTTCTCAATAAAATGACATTGTAATGCCATTATGGGCCAACCTGCTCCATACAACAGCATCTTACTGGTCTCATAACAACTGCATTTAATTGTGTCCTCTATGATATGCCATTCTTCCACAGAGAGTTTGAATAGATATGTATTTCTTAATAGAGTAAAGGTAGTTTCCATTAAAGACTCAGAAACGGACTCACCTGCGGTTCTGATGGTCTCACGGGCTCTGGCTCTTCAAGCTCAGGCACTGAGCCTTCACTTTCAGACTCATTACAGGAAGCCAACGTGGAACCTTCATAAAGATATATTCCAGAAACACTCGGTCAAAAAAGAAGCCTCCTAGTCCATGGCAACTCATAACCATGTAATAACAGCATTTGTACCATTATTATTGCTATACTGATGCAGAGTGTTCATCATAGACTCCAAAAGCACATCTCGTGAGTGCCAGGTCATTAAATCTACTGATGGAAAACAAACACGGTTCCACCTCCAAAACCTTTAATCCTTAGCATCATGTACAACATCCAACAACAGAAAACTTAATTCAAGTAGCATCTCTCTGTCTATGATATTTTCCTCTGTAACATTAGTTTATACTCAGACACATGAATATAACAGAGCACTTTATAATGGAAAGCTTTACAAATGTGGGCGTTTTCTCTGTCCCCGGGGACATTAGAAAGTACTCACAGTTGTTTTTGAGAGAGAGGTCAATCTCTTCACAAATGTTGTGGCTGTGGTTAATCGGACAGCCTGACTGTCTGTCGGTCCTTTGACGGGTAAAGAAAGGCTGGATTTCCCGTTGATTGGCTTGACCAGACTCATTCTGCAATGACCCATTTCTGCTTCCTGCAACGCCTCTGGGCTGAGATCTCTGACTCTTTTGGGGTCGTCCATCATCATCCTCGCTGTCTGTCTCCTCTTCAGCTAAACTATGACCTTTCAGAAAACACATAGCCACAATTTCTATGTAAGGAAGCTCATATTCGACTTTCTTTTCACTTTTCAGCCATTAACAAACCAGGTTAATTTTTTTTTACTTTTTAAAATTTGGAAAATAGAAATAATCAAACACTAAATGTAAATAAATCTTGACAGTTTCAGGGCAGAGTCATTGCGACACAATCAGGACACACCAGATGAATATCGGCCACTGCCATTTGTTTTTTTTTTTTCCTGCTTGATTGCAGTCAATAAGCTGAAAGCTGGGGACGCACTGACATGTCAGCCAAACATAGAAATCAGCTGAGTTATCTGTGCATTCCGAGCTGTGAGGTCAATACATGAAGACATTTTGTATTAGCTTACCTCTGCACCTGTCTAGGTTGCTCCCTGTATGACTTTGGCTGGTTTGTTTGTGTGAGTGGACGCTGACAGTCGCCTGAGACTCTGAATGAGACTGAGATTGTGGACGGGAAGAAGAACCTGGAACACGTGCTGAGTCTAGAGTCCCTGTCTCCTGTGTAGCCTGGGACAAGCTTAATGGTATGGCAGTGGGCAGTGAGCATGAAGAGACACTTGTGGCAGGTGTTGTTGATGTAGAAAAGACATCTGTGACCTCTTGGTCATTGATGTTTGGAGGAATTCCAGAATCAGGAGATTGCTGTGTTTTAGGGAGGGCGGAGAAAAGGGCAGGGGTAGTGAGACATATGGACAGTGACTGCTGTTGTTGAGCTGAGAGGAGAGGTTGGGATTCCTGCACAGGTGTGGAAAGACCAGTGTCTGGCTGTGGTGAGGCACAAGGTGGGGAGTTGGAGGATGAAGAAGAGAGTGGAGTCGGAGAGTATGATGTGATATTCTCGGTAGTTTGGCTGGGGTCGGTATCTATGTTGTTGTCATTAATGTCTACTGTGATTCCTCTCTGACTATCAGCTAGCGGTCTGTTATCAAGCACTTCCTGGTTTTGTTTTAAGTCTTGGTTCACCATTACAATATTGAGGTTGTCTGGTGCACTCGTAGTAGAATTGCAGTGTCCTTGTGTTGGACTATTTACATCGGGGCTGGGATTCTTATGCCCTTGCATCTGTGAATCAGATTCACCTTTGTCCATCCCAGATGTCCTCTTTTGGGCGGCTGGTGCTGAAAAGCTGTTGTTTGCATTATAGCCCGTCTTAGTTTTAGAATTCTCTGGAATCCCCTCTGGCTTTCCATCTCCTGTTGTATTAAATGAACAAGACGGTTTCTTTGGATCCTCAACAAATTCAGGGCAAAAGTCCGCATTACTTCCTGTGTAAGGTGCCCTTTGTTTATTCTGCTTCCTTCTTCTTCCTTTCATAGCAGCAACTTGTGTATCTGTGCAAAGTTCACCCTTAGGGGCATGACACGTAACGTTTTCTGGGCCAGTCTGTGCAGAAGATGATTTTCTTTCCTTTTTATTTTTACTATCTTTCTCTCTACCTTGCTCTTTTCCTTTGCCTTCATCATCTTCTTCCCCTGAGATACAAACAACACAAGACTGCCCTCTCAAGGCATCTTTAGTCTTTGGCTCTTTGGCATTTCTGTTTGTCCCAGCACTAACATCACTTTTTATTTGGACCTCAGTCTGAAGCTCAACCATCTCTGTTTCCAACAAAGAGACGGTATTTTCCACCTTTCCCTCACAAGCACAACTTGGTTTGGAGATATCTGATTTAGATTTAGGAATGAAGGATCCAAAGGATCCCTGTGGCAACGAAAATGAACTACTCTCTGGAGTGACTGATTGACACTCTGGAGTACTATCACATCTTGACTTAGTTTTACTTGGTGAATCATGGTGTTTGGCAATTGCAGCTGCAGAGTCAACCAATGGTACTGAAATGCCACAAACACCCTCCCTTGAGACTGGTGTCTGTGTTGTGTCTGATATTTGGTTCATGGGCCCCTTTGTGGATTCTTTATCTTCATCAGGTGACTTGCCTGATGCCAGAGGTGACATCTCTTCAAGTGGAATATTAGACACGGACTCTCTAACATTGACATTTACACTCTGGTGTCTCACTTCCTCTGACAAAGCATTCAGACTTCCATACAAGCCAACATCCAATGAATCAAAGGCAGAGTCATTAGAATTTCTCCAAGTGTCTAGGATTTGTGTTTCTGTGTTGTTGTCTTCATTGTCTGGATTCAAATTACTGACATCGTCCTCTGGGAATTGAAAACTTCCATCCTCTCCTCCGCCAGCTTCTGAGATCTCCTCAATGGACTTCCAGTGGGCCAAATTGGACTCGGAAACTCTCTCTGCAACCAATTCGTCATCCACCATTAGATCTTTCTTTCCACCAAGGCTGTTGTTATCTTCTTCATCCAAAATAGAACCCGGAAGGTTGTCATAATTTTTGGGCACCTCAGGAACCATGGCTGTCTGTGTGCTTTGGCCCTCTTTATCGGACATGAGTAGGCTCTCTGCCTCTAACTCATACCTCTTGCCCAGAGATAAAGACAGGGACTCTCCTGCTCCCCAGACATCAAACTCAGTTTCAGATCTGAATCCTAAACCGAAGCCAAGCCCCATCCTGGTATCGCACCATGCCTCAGCTCCAGCTCCAGGACCCATATCTCGACTTGTGTCTGTCTCTGAATTTTCTCTTTTAGGTGAGATGGCGAGTGGGGAGTGTGAGGACCCAACAGCTCCCAGGACTCCGTCATCAGTGCTCAGAGTGTTTTCCCTCAGGTTCTCTTGGGCAGAGTCACCTGTACAGTATTCAGGAGTCAGAACCAAGTTGTCAGCAAGTTCTGAGATGACTTCTGGGGAGGCAGAAACAGGGATATTACTTGGGTTGGGACTCGAGTCTTTAGGACAGGACAGAAGAAGAGCTCCTTTATTCAAGTCATTGGTAGGAGAGACGATATTTAATGGTGAGCCAGAATCAGTGTTTCTACACTCCGCACTCACAGACTCAGCTGAAGTATTCCCGTTCTTCTGCTCAAGCTCAATGCCAGACTCACTGGGAACACCTGACCCAGACTTAGCCTCTCCCCCTACAGGCATGTCATATTTACTGGAGAAAGACTTTGACAATGAAACTCTGCTTGCTCCTATGGTCTGTTGGTTTTCTGAATGGTTATGACGAGGCTTGATGAGCAATTTGAAAGAGTCCCTCTCGGGTTCTTTTGTCTGCTCTGCCTTCACAGGTGGGCTTTCCACAGGCAATTCTTCAGGAAGGACTGAACTTTTGGGATCTGTTGTCTCCTGTACAGAAGGGGCTTGGGACTCAGCAGAGTCAGGTGATGCATGGGTGATAACAGGAGTGTTGGACGGATTTGAATTGCTATCTTTAGGCTCCTTGAAAAGGTGAGAAGAAAGAGCATTGCTCATCCTCTCTTTTTTTTCCACATTCTCATCTAGAATTGTGGGGGACTCCAGTTGAGAAGAATCTGCCTCTGGAGAATGAAACAGTTTCTGGTTATCCACAGGTTTATCTTCCATTTGCAAAGTTTTTGACTCCCTTGGTCTACTGGCTGATTCCAGTTCAGGGACAGATTCAGGGCTTTCTGGTTCAGTGATTATAGGTATATCTAGAGGTATGGGTTCTCTATCATTGCTTTTAGGATGTGGAGTAATAGCTTCAGAAAGACAAGTAGTTTTGGGATGATCCTCTAGCTTGTCCATGCTTGGGTTTGTGTGCAAGGATTCAGTTTCACTCAACTTCTGTACAGATCCTGACTGGATTTCAGTCAAATCAAGTCCATCGATTAGTATAGGCTCTAGTGATTGTGCATGCCTCTCAGTGCTGTATAGGCGCTCATCTTCCTCTCCATTATAAGAGGCAGAATCCAATGAGTCATCTGTATCGTCTTGGAAACAGAAAGCTTCATCCAACCCCTCATTGATAGACGTTTCTGAAAGTGAATGAAGGAATGATGCTGAGCTATCCTCCTCTGTGGGATTTTCCACTGCTTTGACATCACACTCATCATCATCGTCATCCTCCTCCACCTCTTGTTCCTCCCCTACCACTTTCACTTCTACTTTAGCCTCCTCGACTGCTTCATCCAGTTTGTTGCTGCCATCATCTTTATCATTTTCCCCCCCATCATCACTTTCAGGAGTGGCTTCAGAGTTACCATCATCGCCATAATCGTAATCATCGTCATCCTCTTCATCTTCATCATCGTCTTCTACATCTGCCTCCTCTTCTCCTGCTGCATATGCATCAACGTCATTTCTTTCATTTCTGTCATTGACTTCTATTTCATTTTCTTCTTCTGTGGGAAAAAGGGTGATTTCCATTGAATCAGCTTTAAAGATTAAGCTGGTGTGGAGAGGAAAGGAGATAAGTGAGGCAGGGATCATCCTTTCCTCATCTGCCATATCATCAGCACATGCGGCCTGGGAGAGTATGAAAGAATTAGGGCCAAGGCTATCGAACACTCCGGTACAGAAGGCATCCAGGGGGAGAATTGGTGAGTCAGGGCTGATGCTAGAAGATGCCATAGTCATGTTCTCTGTTTCAGGAGTCAAGGCAGTGGTGGGAAGATCTGAATGGGCATCCATTGGTCCATAATGTTCCTCTGATGTACATGCATCCAGTTGCAGTCTCAGGCCTGTCTGCATAGGTGTAGAGTAGTCTGCTCCCACTGCACTAGCTTCGTCTAGAGGGCAAAGTGAACTTTCAGACTCCCCTTCATCCTCCTGAGAGTCACAGCTACTACTGCTCCTTAAAGGGGATGTATTCTCAGTCACCCAGGAAGGACGACAGCTTTCTCTGGAAATACTGATGTCCTCCACTTTTAAAGCCTCATCCTCCTCAGGGATCACTGTGTCCGTTATACCTATCCGTGAATTCATAACAAAATCCTCAGCATGGTACAGGCATAAGTTCCCAGCCCTCTCCTCTTCATGTTCTGGAATCAGTCGTCCCTTTTCTTCCCCAACTTCATCTCCAATCTCTGATAAGGAGCTCACAAAACAAGCAGGGGCCTCTTGTGTTTCTTCTGCAAGGAGAAGGTTGGGAGAAGCGGATGGGGAGGTAGAGGATGTATAAGAGGACGTCCAGCTACCACCTTCCGCTGTGATGTAAGAGCCAGAGGGAGAAGTAAGAGGAGAACAGAGGTCCTCACTGTCAGAGGGAGAGCCAGGGGACAGAGGGGAGGCTGGGGAGCCAGGATATGAATGATGTTTAAGGTGGGAAGAGCGGGTACTCATCTTGATTGGGGTGGAAGGAGCGGTATAGTAAAGGTCTGGGTCAAGAGATGAGGGAACACCAACTTTTAGAGGGTCAACAGCACAGGCTGGCTCAGAGAAGGACAGAGCAACTGGACAGGCCAGCTCAGAAAAAGAGAGTGAAGGCACTTCATCTTGAGAGAGGGTCTCTTTCTCTTCCTTGTTGTCTGTTAAATTGTCATCTGTGGTGACTAACTCTGGGGAGGAGGGGGAAGGGTGTGTGATTGAGGGCTGTAGAGGGTCTTTTTCTTGATCGTCTGGTTTTTGAGAGATTTGTGTTTGGCTTTCTTCTTTGCTGGTTTCCAGTTGTGTCTCTTTTGCTTGTGCCTGAGGATGAGAAATCCTTGGAATATCTGGCAAAGGGATAGCCTGACCACTTGGTGCAACCAAGGGCTTTCCCTTCTGGACTTCTGCACTTTTGAGCAGCGTCTCTTCACCCATCACCACTCTTGTGTCGATGGTCTGCAGCTCTTGATAGTCACTCTCCACCTCAGAACCAGTCAAGACCTGGCAGTAACACATTAAAATACACATAAACAAGTTGATATGGAAGCAGAACCAGAATGCATCTGGTAGCATATATGCTGTAAAATGCTCAAACACACACAAACCTTTATTCTCTCCATCTTTATAGGGGGGCGGCCGCACGGTCCATGACCACCTAATTTTCCAGACAGTCTGGCTGTGTTGTTGCGATGGTCAGAGCCTTCAGGCTGAGGCCTTGGAGTTCCAGTGGAGCTGGGTGTCACATGACGTAGTCGTGGTCCAAATGGAACAGTGCATACTGGGAGAAGTTTCTGTGGAGTACTGGGAGACGGGCTGGAACCACTGTCACTGGGGGAGGAGCCACTGTCACTTGGAGTAGAGTCAGTAGATGGGTGTCTAGTCATGTCTGAAAAACAGAATAAATAAATCAAACCAACATTTTTTGAATAATGGGAAGACACATAAACACATATAAACCAAAATACCAATTTTAGCGAAAAATAAACGATCTGTATATTAGTGTTAATTTTCACTGAAACGGGGAATAAACAAAAAAATAGATTTGGCATTTTGTGGAAGGTTATGCCTCCTTCATTATATGTAATAATAGATTTAATATCTCTTTTTAATTTCAGACCAACAAAAATGTGATCAAAATGCATGTTAGTAAATCAAGCTATTAACTATGTAATGTATCAGTGATAATGCAAATAACTCAGGAAAGAACAAGCACAAAAGCTGTAAAGAATATGTGGACATTGCTTTGATAAGTGATTACAAATAGATAATTGCAGTGGTCCTCTGAGATAGAAGTTAGAAACAGTGCTTCTGTACATACACAACGGTACAGTACCTTTGCATATTTCTGTCTCTCTCCTCTAAAAACATACAGAATTGCACAATTAGCCAGAAACAAATGAACAGTTACTGAATTACAGAGCTCTCTGTCCTCTTGTACTTCCAGAACATGATCTTCTGTCGTCAAATGTCATCGGGAATGGGGAAATGATTGAGATGAAGAGGAAGGGTGGATTAAGAAAATGAGGTTAGCGAGTGAGACGGGTGAGTCTTCTGTATGAGCAAGAAAGGAAAAGCTAGGATGGAGGAGATGGACTAAAAGACCTGGTTCATCATCAGTTCCAGTTCCCCCTTTTAATGTTTCTTTTGTAATGTGTACATATTGTCATAATACAAAAATATACACTGACTGAAATGTCCCCAGAAGGTTGCACTTTACGTTCCTTTTTTTTCTGGGGAGAACAGAACCTTCATTTACTCTCCTAACTGGGCTATTGCCACGGTGGCCTCAATCCACATGCTGATTGGCCATTATGACACACAAGTGCCTCAGCTCGGTGCCAGCCACAAACATGCACGTACATCCTCACGCTGATACACACACACACAGACACAGAGACACATGTTTTGCTCTGCCAGGAATACAGATCCGGTATCACATTCACTTTCTATTCTGCAGCTCCGTCTTGGATTCTCTCCATCAAATTATCTCTAAAACTCTTCCGATATAATTTGTCCAACCTTGCGGATGCTAATTCAAAGCAGGACTTTGACATGACTCCTAGGAATCCTTGTTTTGCCTCATCTTCTTTTTCTTTTTTTTAAGTCTGCTCTCTTGCTGCTCTCTTGCCCCGCCTGGGGTGGTGGCAGATGTACACATCAGCACTTAGCACTCCTAACCGGTCACTGCCTCGAAATTATGCGAAATGTGTGTTTGTGTGTGCTGACTCATGCCTCAGAGATTAAACTAGTTAAAGAGGTGCAAAGTAAAACATCCACAAACGGTGACCCTTGTGCTGCAGTTTCATGCAGCACAGCTAGGTATCAGTAATATCAAAAAAATATAACAATAATTGTACTGAAGCAACACCTCACTCATCATGCCAGACAAGATCACAATGAATGCATTTTAGAAATGTACCAGGCTTGAGATTTACAGCATAACAACTGTTTTGCTACGTTGCTAATAAGCCAGTGATATGCAATATTATATCTGCCTGACCTTTGAGTTCTGCCTGTAGGAATGCAGTAAAATTGTGCACCAGGTTTGCCCTACAAGAAGCAGGCCGCAGCAAGTTGAGCAAACTGGAGCTGCGTCACAGAGGCTGCAGCACCACCCCCAAGGGGAGCCTCCATTTCAGCTATGGCTCCGGTCGGGCCACGAAAAAAATAGAGACACACCATCAGTGTCAAACACTTCTTTGTCTCTTTTCTGCTTTGATAGGCATAGATTTACATTCACGTTTGCATATGTACATATATAATTTGTCCTTTTTCATCAACTGCATGCAAGAACTTGAGCTGTAACCAAAGCATGAGTCAGTTCTCTTCCTTTCCTCAGCCAAAATCCACCCGAAGAAAGGTGAAAATATTTTCAAGCTCAAGCACAGACAAGGGCAAGCAGTAACTTAAAGCAGCAGTACATACAAAAAAGCAAACCACTCTAAAATGTGTCCAGTGAGAAGGCAGGGAACGTTCATCAATGCCTCTTCCCGTCATCAGACAAGCTAAGTTATTCATGTCACAATTTATAGGTTCGGAGATGTGGCTGCAAAATGTCTAGTCAGTTGTTCATAAGAGGTTGTGTTGCAAAGTGTTTTGCCTTGCTGCTGTGTCATGGTCCTGTTGAGGCTGGGGGAAGGGAGGAGCAACTCAGCACTGCTCTGCTCTTTCAGCTCACCAAACCGATGGAGAAATGTGGATGCGGATGTAGCATGAAGATGGGAGAGTGGGAGGAGGGATAGGAGTAAGAAGGCCAGGTTTAGTGTGGTCGAAAAGAGGGCAGGGACTGTAATAAGGATGCGCGCTGGATAAGGGCTGGATGGGGGGGGGGGGGGGGGGGGATTACACAAAGGTTTGGGAGTTCCTCTGCCAAATTTGTATGAAAGACTCCAAATCTTGATGTTGATAAAGAATAAGCAGAGATGAGCTGAGAGTTGATGTCTGGGAGTGGAGGCTGTGGGTAGGCTGCTTCTAGCCAGGAGCTGGTTCTAAACATGCAGTTTAGTGGATACACATTCAGCTGAATCAGAGCTTACACAAGCTGCACATGTTAAGGGAGCGAAATGACCCAACTCTAAAATTAGTGTTCTCCACATGGAGCAGTAAGTGTTTACCTAACAAGCTCCTTCCTCCCATGCTGTCTGTTCCACTTGCTCTTCATAGATTCCTGCCCGCTTTTAAATATGACCTCTCCACTCGATTATGCCCTGTTTTTTTTTTTTTTACCTTCAAACATGCAGAACAGCTTAATCACCTCAGCCTTCTTTATACATCCCCAAACCCAGAGGTCCTACCTGGTCCTGGGAGCCCTGTTTCCTCGGCTCCCTGCTTGTCGGTGGGGACAGATCTGTGGGTGCTCTCTCCTGGCATGCTTCTCGCTGGCTCTCGCTGGCTCTGACGCAATAATAAAACATATAGCCAGAGCAGACAAGGTGAAGAGGGAGAGGGAGCGAGATAAAAGAAGAAGGGGAGGGGGATCTGAATACTCAGCGACCCAGCGCTCAGATCTTCCCTGCAGCACGTGTCTGTCTATGTGTGTGTGTGTGTGCGTGAGAGATGGAATAAGGCAGACGGAAAGCAAAAGAGGGAGAGTCAGAGATAGGAGCGCAGGCTGGTCTCTTTCTGTGGTGCAGCACAGTGATGCTGCTGTTGTGGGCGTGTGTTTTAAAGCCTCATGATACTGTTCCTCTGAATATGTGTGTATGTGTGTGTTGAATCTGTGAGGGAGCTGCAGTATTCTCTCTTGATGCCCAGTTCCAGCTTTCTTCCCTCCCCCTCCATCCATACCATCCTCCCTGTATGTCTCTACCTCGTTGCTGCCCCCCCCCCCCCCCCCCCTCTCACCCCCTTTTCCTCCCAGCCAAGCAATGACTGGATCTTGAGAGATGATGTCAGCAGATTTGTGCCGATCTCTCAGTGCTGCCCCCGACCTTGAAGGAAAGGACCAGTACTGCAAAAACAAGAGTGAGATGGAGATTTTCTAGAGAAGGTGGGAGATTCAAGGAAAACAAAACAGACAGAGAGAAGAGAAACTGAAATCCCAGAGAAGCAAAAGGGCAGACGAGAAACCTAAAGATGTGCTCCTCATTAAGACACATCTGTGCCTCCTGTTCTGATTGTGTCCTTGAGGAGTCAGCAGGGAGACGTTTCCCCTTAGAGCAACTGGAGCATCTGTCTCTGCCCTCCATCTTTAACTCTCTTCAAGACAGTTTTATCTCCAGTAAATAAATCTTGTGTCAAACACGAAGATGATTCAAAGTGACCTTTGAAAAAAAAAACAAAGCTTTAAAACAACATCCTAAAACATCTACAATTAAAGTAGATGACTAAACAAATTTGATTCTGAAAATAGAGAAAATGAAATGAATAACAAAGTGTGCAATGGAAATGCTATGGCTGTCTCTAAAAAAAACCAACAAACATGGCCACGAGTTCTACTCTTCAGTTTGGTGAGAAATGCATTGAAGTTCAAGATTAAAAAGGTCCCTACACTAATTGCTGTTGGTGCATTTCAGAGCTTTATCAGCGGCGATCTTAGTGCGCTTCAGTCCTTTTGGAAACACCAGATTAAAGTATTACTGAGCTTTTCTAAATTTGGTCTCAACCTCTAACCCTTGCTATTGAGGTGTAATCTTTTTCCTAAACTGGGTTGTCTTTACTTAATTACAGGAAATTTGATAACATCTAAGGGTTTACTCGCTGATGTAAAAGCCTAGTAATTCTGAGCACTGTCTGCTGTGATTACTCTAATCTAATCTGAGGAATGGTTTTTCCTTCCAGATTAATTTCAGAAATGTTACTCTCTGTGAAAGGCCACAAAAAGACCAAGCAGCACTAAAATGTATGTTTGACCTGAATGAGCATTCAGCTCTGGGATGAAGATTTTATTTCAAAGTTGGATGAAAATACAGGGTAAATACTCCAAAGGGCTTTTCAGATGCACCAAACTGAAGTGGAACATAAGAAAGTCATACTTTCTCAGAATTTTGGTAGATTCCCTTTAACTGTAAGATGTAACAATTATATCACGGATAGAGTTGTACATCAAAAATTGATTAAACTAATGAATTAGAAAGAAAAAAAACCTGATATCTGCCCTTCTATTGAAAGTAGGGCTGGGCAACGATTAAAATTTTTAATCTAATTAATCACATGATTTCCCTGATTAATCACGATTAATTGCATTTGTACGCAAAATCCAAAAATGAATTAAAAAGTAGTGAATAGCTTTTAGCATTTAGTTTTATTCTAACTGTGCTGCCATATGAATGAAAGTGCCATAACATTTGTTGTGCAAACACACTTTTGACATCAGCATCTTTATGTAGTTTTTATGTGGAAGCCTCGCTCCACTGTCTGTTTCCTTGAATGACTGGTATCAGTTGTGTTTTGCCTTTAAGTGATATTTTAGACTGGAACTACTACGGTGATAAGACAATTCAACTTGGCAGTGTTTACAGATGACTTTGGTTCTGTCGACTCCGCCGTCTGAAAGAACTTTAAAATGAAAATGGCCGAGTAAAAGTTCCGTACCCTTCTCCATGTTTGGTGGATCCGCCGATTACTTTCTGTTCCGGTTCCGCAGCAGACAGCAACAGACTTTTACAAAGTAAAAGCCTATGAGCAACAGACTTTTCCAATAATAAAATTTAAAAAACAAAAAAAAACAACTGCGTTAATGCACGATAAAATATTTATCGGCGTTAAATAATTAACGAGTTAACTCGCCCAGCCCTAATTGAAAGTAAAGTAAATATCAAAAGATTGGGTTAATATAGAACCAGAGCTTTTGAAAACCATATCCGATTATTTTTCTTTCTGTAATGCACTCCTCGCACTGTGATTTTGTCATTAAACTGTTTTCTCTGGTTTTAATTCCATTTGAAAAAAAGCTTAAAGAGGTATTTGCAACTATCAGTTTTCAAGATAGCAAAAGAGTGACTGTGTGATTTAAAATACTTGAATGCATTCTCCTGTTATTAGTACTGATGCCATAAGATGCACAGTTTGGCAAAATTGTTTCAATCTAGTGACAGTATTTGCCTGGTTCCATTGTTTGACATGGATCTATGTCATTTCTGTCATTACGGGAAAAAAAGAGAAAGATGCAAAGTCATTATATAAGTCATCATAATTCATATATTCAGGGACTGGAAGTCAGAGGGTAACTGTGTTGCAGGATTAGTCAGCTTACCAACAGCAGTAAACAAGTACAAGAATCTATTCCTGCACATGATGTCAGAGAAAAGGGCGAGTCAAGCATGATATATGTCATGATGTAGTATAAATATATGTATATGGTTGGATATTTCTGGTATTAAATTTTTTCATATTTGAATACTTTACATATATTTATTCTCTACTTTTGACAGATAAACTCTGAGAGGGAAAAAAGAAAGAGGGCAACAGCACCGAGCCCTGATCATTGCTGATCAGCAACAGCAGTTTCCATGACAACCCAAACTTCCCAAGAGGGGCGCCTAAGGAGAAGAGATTCCTGATTTCCTGGATGTCTAACAGCCTCTGCGTAGAACGAACGAACACATGACCTCCTCAAATAAAGCTGCTGATAGATTCAGTAGAGCTGTCACAACATCTGTTCATCACTACGTGATTATCATGGTCAAAACATTCATAGCAACAATCATGCAAGGATATCTTTGTTTGTTTTTGGTCTCTATTTCTTTTGGATATTAAATTATATTGCAAATAGGAGGCAAGTATATCGAACAAACCCCATTTTGTGATCAATAAGGTTTCATTTTACCTGCTGAGATCAAACCACATTAACATAAGTGTATTATCAACACAATCTTGGTGTTTCATTCATTTAATATCACAACTGTCATCAGTACAGGCATATTACATCACTCTCAATTCAAAGAAAAAAAAAAAAAGGGAATTCAAAAGTTTTTAGCTCAGTTCAAGCTTTAAGGTTAATTGTTTCTGGCAGTCAGTGGAATAGTTGTACAAACTGGTGTTTAAATATGGTGCCACACTAAAATACAGTTTATTTATCCAAACCAGCATTAAAGCGTCATTATTTACTTTTCAAAGAAACACTGGTTCCACCCACACACGGCAAACCCACAGCGAGAGATGCTAACCATGACTGAGAAATGCAATAATGGAAGTGCTAGCACGGCTCTTTCTCCAACAGTCCATCAATCGATCCATTAATGTGACAATCAAGAATCAGGCATGGTGCCTGAGGATCATGTGATGGCTTATCAGAATAACAGTTAATGCACTTTTCCTTTTGCCTCACCCGTCCCTGTCTTTGCTTGTCATTTGGCTCTCTTTATGAAAGCCGGTTTCTCTTCTGCACCTTGATTTCTGTTTGTCCGTCTCCTTCCTTTAAAACAGCCTCTGATGTCTGAGTGCTGCAGCCCGTAATGTTGTGTAAGCACTTTGAGGTCAGCAGAGTTTATCTCCGATTCTTGTCCTCGCTATTCCTTCCTGCCAATATTCTTCACAACCCCCATGCATAATAAAGCACATGCATGGACACGTTTCACAATATATTCGTTCAAATCTAACAGAGCTTTGACAGCAGCACTTGCAATTCTTAGGGATTTTACCGCACTGCAAATCAAAGTTAATTTGTTTAATTCAGGAAAAAAAAAATAATAAGTCATTTCTGTGAACATAGCTGTCATCAACCCTGCTCCGATGATCCAGAAATTGTCCCTTGTAACACTGACACACTCGGACACAGCGCTAGGGTGAGAGATTTGTGAACTAGCTGCTAGATGTGATATTAAGCATCTTCTTTCTGAATTCCACAAAATGATGCAATGCATCAGGCCTGACTGCACGCTGCCAAAAAAAATCTGAGCATCAGTGGATCCAACAGCCTGCAAAAATAAGAAGACACAGGAGGGAAAAGATGGCAATAAAACAATTTATTCCATCATAAGATGACCCACACATTCACAGAGATAAGTTATTTGGATCTATTCATGTCCTGATATTAAGTATATCTTAACCATAATTCCACAGAAGACCACCCCGTCTGTTGACAAGTCAATAGCGGATGCAAAGACTTGATCAGATCATTTCGGTGTTGTGTTGAAATAGATCTTTCTTGTTCCAAAACTCTCGCTTGTCATCACCATGGAAACAGGGAAAACCCCACGTTACCAGGGGAACCGGAGTGAAAATATGTTTGTTTTTTTAACTATATATTTTTTTTTGCGATGCTGCAATATTGCTCAGTTCAGCGTGCAAACGTGGGTGGATGTGTGTATTCCCCGTGGTCCCATTTGACTGGGAAAGCTCGGATTTAGCTGAGCCTGCAAATGTCCCTCGGTTCACTTGGCCATGTCCTCGGCCACAGCCTTCCCCATTTTATCCTTCAGGTACGCCAGTTTCTGCCAATCAGTCTTCAGCTCCAGCCACTCGTAATACGGCACCTGAGAGAAAACAGAAAGGACGGGTTTCCAAAAAATATTAGTTCACGAAGTTAATGATTTTATCACATATTATGAAGAACAGGATTGTAAAACCCATTTTATTACATATTTATTTAGTGTGTAGTCAAAGGACATAATGATAGTTTTCAGTCTCAAGTGGTCGGTGGATAAATCCTGCAACACTGTAAACCTTAAAGGGAAAGTGATACTACTAGTGGCTAAGGAGATTGTCCTAGATGAGAAAGAGAGAGCTTGGATTGGCCTAGATGAGGCAGAGCTGCGGCTGGAGCTCTATTTATACCTCGGACTGCAGTGGGACCCACCTGACTCGCAGCTCTACAAAAGTATTAGGTCCATTGTGTGTATGCTTTAGCCTGTAAGATGCAACAGCAGCCGCAGTGCTGCATCTTTACCTCTGTTTACCGGCATACTGCCCACTATCACGGCAAACTCGACACCCAAGCTAATTCCTGTTTAAACTGGCTTTAGTGTGCAAGTGTGGCTCGTGGCCTCTCCAGCCTCGTCCTACCTCCACGGTGATGAAGCCAGCCAACTTAAGATGTCGTTTCATCATGACAAAACGTCCCAGGAGGTCTCTACTCTTCGAGCCAAAGTTGGGAAATTCCCAACCCAAGAAAGCTAGCCTGAACAGATTGATAAAAGGAAAAGAGCAAAATAATTGTACACACTACAATAATAACTGATCATATTCATAAGCAAGAAGGCAAAAAAATAAAAATCAAACCCATGTGATGAGACCTGATGCTTCCCGGCCGATGAGACCAGAAGTGGACAGCACTAAATGCCAAGTGTGAACGCATTCAGGACGCATCCAAATGTTGTAACGTGACAAATCAATAATTCATTTTTTCGCAATCAATATTACCATATACAGCGATGTATTTGTTACCCGAGCTTATTCAGATCCAAGTTTTAAAAAAAAATTCTGTATTCTGACACGTGTTCATGTCTGAATAGTGATGTAGTTCAGGAAACTGAAAGTCATGATTTTACAGAAGCATTAGTAGCCCTACTGATGTCCGGTCTGTTGCTCAGCTGACTGTTATGACGTAGGCTACGTGTTTATCTAAATCAAGAGCGGATTACTGAGATCTGATCACAAGTCGTCTCTCAAGACATATGAAGGGATGCATTTTAATTTCAGGCTTGAACACACGCACTCAACGCCATTGGCTTGTGATTGGATCAGCCAGGACACATCACATTAACTCACCGGCACGCCCCGATAGGTAAGTCCTGATCTCCTCCACCACTTGGTAAATGCGGGGCTTTTAGCACCGATATGTCAATTGGCTTGTTGTCACAATCCACCGCCATGTCACCATCTGATTAAGAAGGAGCGTTCGTCAGTCGTAAATAAAAGCCTCGTTAATTGTTTTATCACGAGTACGACCTTACCAATAGTCCAGCCATACACCGTGTCAACGCCAGTGCGAAGGGCCTCCGTCTTCCCACCAACCAAACTCTGTAGGGCTTCTCTTAGAGTGCTCTGCAGGACAGACAGGGGGGAGCTGCTGGCTGGGACAGACAGAGCTCTCTGGGAGGAGATGCTATCGGAGGCACCTGGATGCTCCAAGTGAAGAGTGGCAGCAATGTGCAACAGTTTCAGGTTATAGTTCTCCACTCGAGCTGGATTGCCCTCTAGAGACCAAAAGAAGAAGAAGAACAAGAAGAAGAAAAAGACAAGAGAAAATGAGGACAATTGCTGACAAATTACTTGCACCGAAGCCTTTCGAAAACAGTTCAAAGGGATGTGTTTAGTTAGTAATCACAGAAATGTCTTGTTTCCGAGAGAAAAAATGGAAACAAGAAACCTTCAGAGCTCTGCTGCCATCTACTGGCCTGAGGCGGGAATTCATTATCTTTCTTTTATCATTTTCATTATCTGTTCAAATTATTTCACAATAATTTATTTTTTTACAACAATTTCAAAATGGTTTGTTTAGCAAAACTGACATTCTGCTTGAACTGCAATTAAATACTATATAATCATGACCCGGAGGTGGCTTCACTAAAGATCACAGTTACAGTGTTTCAGTACCGCAATTACAGTAGTTTGCCAACCTTTAGATCAAATCTCAGTCATTTCCTCCTGATAACATTGATTAAGTGTGTTTTTTTTCCTCGGTTTTTTCTCTGGCATCTCAATGGTGTTCTGTGGGATTTCGGGCAGAGCTTTGGAATAAAACACTGAGAGACTTTGATTTTCACCAGTGCAAACTTTTCTCTGAACAGGCGGGTAGAGTTATTAACGTTTGTATCTAAATTAGTCACTAAATTGAAGGATTCCCTCGCTAAATACAAGCTCTCCTACATCACAGTAAGATAAATATGGACAGAGCTTCGTTCCACCTCTGAGCTTTATGGTAGCCTTGGAGCCTCGTTGGTGATAGACTCGAAAAGAAACACTTTGTGAGCATTTTCTTTGGCAAATTTCAGCCCGGCTGTATTACTCTGAGCTTATCTGCTCCTTCACTCTCACTCTGCACAAGCTCTGACATGTGATGTGCATCCGGTCGTTCTTCCTCAATGCCATTTCTCATCTGCTCATCATCACTTCATCGCCATTACATGTTCCAACCTGCTGCCTGCATCTAGGTCTGACCAGGCGGCTTCTGCTCTAAGTCACAAGTCTTCTTATTTACTTTCTTGACAAACATAATTAAACGTGCAGGATCAAAGTTTGAGTTTTAGCTTTTGCAGCTGCTTTTAAATTGACCATTTAACGAGCTACAAAACTTTGTGACGTAGGGTTTAATCATCTGTTTTGTAGCCGATGTTGGCAGATATCTTCAAACAAAAGTAAGTCAATAGCCACAATCGGACAGAGCAGTTCTAAGAACGCAGTTCTAAGAACTGTCCACCTTGAATTTTGTTGTAATAACTGCCATTCCCCAGAGGAACTGTTTCAGTTTGCATTCACACATGAGTCGGGACCTTGATAGGGACTGATGCGACGAAACCGTTTGCGACAGTGACGTGTTACTTTAACGCCACACTAAACAACAAAACAAAACAAAACCGCAAAAAGTAAGGAGAGAAGAAAAAAACACCACCAAGAAGCTAACTCTCCTTCCTTCATGAAACGGAGAAGAATCGCCTGCGCTCGATCCTGACTCTCTCTGTGAGCTCTTCCAGCCTCCATGTTAGACGCCCGATGTGATCGTCCATGATTAATATCACCATCATGCAGACCATGAACACGGTGGCCTCCCCGCTCTCCTTACTTTTCGTGGGTTTTGTTTTGTTCTGTTTTGTTGTTGAATGTGGTGCTAAAGTAACAGGTCACTGTCGCAGATGGTTGCGTCGCATCAGTCCCGACCTGGTCCCGACTCATGTGCGAATGCAGACTGAAACAGTTCCGCTGGGGAAGGATCAGAACGAAATTCGAGGAGGACCGTTCTTACAACTGCGTTCTTAGAATGGCTCTGTCCGAAAGCGGCTATAGGAGACGAAGTGTAAGTTTAACTTATTAAACACACGCCGGTTGTGTCCGTGTCCTATGAGTAAACATTTCAGCCGTGACAGCATGACATGGGGAGTAGCTACCAACCACCAAACACCTACGTCAGATGTGTTCCTATAGAACCCAGAAAAGACCCGGCCTCGGAGAAGGAGCTGAAATGGTTATAGGAACTGAGGGCGATGGTCCCGAGTTCCTGTATGTGCGAATGCGGAAAAAAACGGCCCCGTTCCTGAAAAGGTTATAGGAACTGCAAAAGGTTCCTACAGTGGGAATGCGCCTATTAACTCTAGAAATGAGGCCAGTATCCCCACGTACCTAAACTCACCTCACCAACCTCTCCTCCTTTAGAGGAGCAAGTTTTTTTTCTCCATCTTTATCCCCCTAAATGCTCATGGAGTTGATATAAAGCCTTTTAGCAATATGTGTGAGCTAAAGGTGTACATGTGTACTCATACATTCACTATTTTCACCATTTACCAGAAACAGGAAAAGAGGAAAAGACAAGCAAGCTCAGCTAAACATCTTACCTGACAGTTTGGCAACATGACTTTCTTGAATGAGGGGGGTAATATAGCGAGGTTTGGCCTGCTGCAGCACACACAGAGACCAAACCACATCCGTCTGCAGAAAGGGCTCCAGGCCCGCGAGAGACTCCTCCAGCGCAAGATGAACCTTCAGAACCAGAGAATGCATTAATGGTTTGTTGCACAACCACCTGGCTTCAGTCAACAAACAGCCTTTAATGTCATCGGTACCTTACTGTAGAACTCCTCTTCTTTGCTGGGCTGGAAGCCCAGTCTGGCAAAAGTCATGAGCAGATTGCAGAGCTGGAGAAGGCTATACTTTTTATTGTTCGCTGCGTAGTTCTGATGAAGAAACGCACAGAGAGCGAGAGAGAAAAAAAATAATCAGCAATCAATCTGTGATCATACACGAAGTGAATCAGAGGCAGTTCTGCGTACAACTGACCTCAGCGAAGGCCTCAAAGAGAGGCATGTGGAGCCATTTGAGGAAGCCCAGTGACTTAGCGCAGCGTGTGACATTAGTAGAGCTGAGCTCAGGGACTCTGGGCAACAACTCGCTGGCCATTCGTTGAAAAACCTGAGAGTGATTGAAATTCAGTTTCCCTGCAGGAGAGCAGAGGCAAAACTGTTAATGGTAATATAACACAGTGGGTAGTAAAAGCATGTAAGCTCCTCTGAACTGCACTCTGTATGGAGCTTTTCCCAGCCAGCCTTATTCATTATTCATTATTCATTATTATTATTATTATTATTATTGTTATCATTTAATCGAGTTTGACCGGTCACATCTTCAAAATTAACAACCCATCTTTGATGGCCAATGTTGTTAGAGGACAGCTTCTGATTCTGAAAGTTATTACCGTATGCAAAGGCCAAGTCCAGAATCAGTGGAGTGGTGAACTCTGACGAGGGCTTCTGGAGGAGGTGGTAGGACAGAGCCCTGAGCAGCGGGACGCTTCTGCGACTTTGAGCTGCCAAAGAAACACAGACTTTGCGAATCTCTTCAGCTGAAAAGCTCTCAGCGAGCTCCAAGGCCTTCAAGGGAAACAGACAGAAAGTTCTCAATATGCTTTGGGGATTATGGACCAACATCATCAACATTTACCACGATACGGTCTTATTTGTGATAGCTCCACGATCAAGGAAAACGCTATGTGGGCAGATTGATGATTTGTTTATAAGCACATTTCTGAACTTATTTTAATTTTCCAAACAGCTGTCGCTCAAACTTTGAGCCAAAACACTACGTTTTTGAATAAATAAATGTCTTTAAGCACAACACATTGCGCTGAAAATTACAGTTTGTCATTGTCTTGGGTTTCCGATCTAAATATTAAACCGGGTCACTGACTGCTTGACTTTGATACCTTATCTTCAAGTCTGTCCATTAAGGTGGGCGCCATGTGTTCTCCTTTGGATATTAATGCGCTGACAGTTTTAGCATCAGCGATTTCAGTCCAGCGCAGCTCCAGTTGTTTCAATGCAGATTTCACTATTGCCACATCCTGTGGTGCTGTCCTGATTGTTCCCCAGTCTGCCAGGTATCCCAGCTGCTTGTATGTTAGCCTGCGAACTCTCCAGAGGACCTCTGTCTGGACAGAACTGAGCACTGCATCGTTGGGGGGGACGCCCATAATCCAGAGAGTCCGTAAAACAGACACTAGATTACCATTCCATACTGAAGACACCTGCAGTAAAGATGCAAACAGGAGTGAGAGAAGCACAAAGACTTGCCATCTACCATAAGTGATTATCCTACAGGTCCATTACAATGTAATAAGGCTTCCTTACCTGGCGAGATAATGTATCCCTCATATTCTGAAGCCTTGAATCCGTCAGCAGTTCTGATTGTTGTTCCTGAAACTTCCCCTTTGTCTTCAGCATCAACTGGGTCCACTTCATCAGGGAAGCGGCAGCTTGGTTACCATTTCCTCTGTACTCTGCCCATGCTGACAGGATCTCCTCCGGTGCTGATGCCTTTTCAATACAATCGTCCAGCTGGGTACGTGTAGGCGAAGTTGGATATGGGTCTTCCTTGGTTACTGTCTGTTCACACAAGAACCTCTCTGTGACCCTTGGCCATCCCATAGCCCTTGGCCCCTCTGCTGGTCCAGCAACAAGTGGAGGCAGGTGGACAACAGCAACTGCTGGAGAGGAGGACCTGCAGAGCAGGCGGGCACATCTGCCCAAAAGGCGGCCAGCCATCGGGTCCGAGAGACAAGGCAGAGGCCTCAGGCAGGAGAAGAGAGGGCAGGTTTCTCACAATTCAGCAGCCGGTGTCAACATCCCACATTAGATCTACAGGAGTATGACAGAAGTCAGCATCAACTGTGGTTGTAGAAAAACATCATCACAATGAGCTATCCAACAGTTAATAAGATATCCACAGTCAGGACTACCGAAAGCTTAAACCATCGAGCTCTTGCTGCTGAGGAATCACAGGTTGTGTAACCAACAGTCCTGAGGATACACAAAGCCACAGCCAAATGGAGCCCCGGAGGAACATGTTGTTGTAACTCTGACTGACACTACCCCCCTCGTTTTTTATGAAGCAATGGGCCAAACAGAAGATGTTGTTTCTGTCATGTAACATTAAATCCTGACCTTGTCGTGGAAATGAACGGACGCGCATGAACAGCGAGAACCGGCGACGCCTCGTTCCGTCTTTTCACGTCCGACTGACTTTTATTTGCAAAGTCAGAAAGCAGACAGCATGCACAGAAATGTCGGCCATCACTTTCACGCACAACTTACCTTAACTTAAGGGTACATTTGGTGTATTCTTGTTACATGAGGAATGTCTGTCAGAGGTAGTAGTCGCAGACAATTGACGTCAAGGGAGGCGTGACACGTGATCTTCGGTCGCAGCGACAATTGGCTCAAATGTTCTTCTCGAGCATGTTAAGTTTTCACAGAAACTAAACGTTTTACTACATAAAAAAATAGATAAATAAATCGCTTTTACGCTCATATTTTAACAGTGGACGTGTTTACGATTGTTACAAGGTAAATATAAGTGATTTGTTTGTATTCAGAATTTCTTCAACAATGCATGGTTCAGTTCTGGTCTTCTCCAGATTTTAAAGACTCCAAAATATCAGAGGAAATATTATTACTAATACTAACTATGGTATACACTCACAAATATCAGAGAAATTACCATTCGGCATAAGCTGAAATAGTATTAGACTACTTTACAAAAAAAACAACTATTCACTAAAGTGAATTTAAGCATCATTTGATATTTAACATCATCCTGCTCAAAAGTTAGTGAAAAAAAAAAAGTCTGTTGAATGTAAAGTAATTTTTAATTAAAATGCCCACTAGATAATTGTGCAGACTTTATAAACATGTTCAGAGATTAATGTGGTTTAATAACAACAATACTGTGTAGCAACCAAGCAAGACATTAAAACCAGGTTTTCCATATTTCAAGGACTTTCATTTAAACACATTCGCTCACAATAATTGAACTTTTTGGAGGATTTGGAGGGATGACAAGATGTGTAAGGTAGATATACACATAAACAGGAACTATCACATGTAAGATGAATTGCACTTAGAGCTGAACATAGAACATTTTGCTGTTTCAAAACAGTGTATTTATCGGTCATTTTAACAAAGTCTCCATATTCACTTACAGACATATCTACTCGAAGGCTAAAAGGAGAAGCCCGTTTCGCCATGCTCACTGCAGACGGATCTTTGAAACCGAGGACAAAGCGAGTCAGGAAGGCTGCGTATAAACTTAAAAAACTTTCACACAAATTGCACATGAAAATATGAGAAAACGTCATTTATTATTAATGTTTGATGACAAAAAGATTGGCAGTTTACATTAGAATATCTTTTACTGCCGTGGTAACAGTAATTTTTAATACATACAGAAATATAGGCACAGATTTCACCTTTTTACACATTGTGCATTCCTAAAGGTTTGGCTTGTCACTGAAAATTTCAACTATCACTCCAATATTACCACAAACAAAAGAGAGACTTATTTACCTCCGTCCATCTTTGTTTAAATCTATCACAGATTTTCCTGTTTCAACCACCTAAAGAGAAAACACGAGTCACGTCTTGCTTCTGTGTTAAAATGCTTTTTTTCCCTCCACCCGCTGAGGCTTTCCCTCTCTTCTCTTATGCCCACCTTTTTATCTTTCTACTGCTCTCTCTTCCTGTTCTCTACTCAACTTTCCAGATGGCGATTTTGCCATCACGTTGCGCCGAGCCACTCAGGACATAGCGATCCTCTGCAGAGCAGAGTGTCTGGACGCTGTCAGAATGGGCCTGTAGCTCCTTTGCCACCACGAGACTCTCTGGGTCCACCACCAAAACCTGGCTCCTCAGCTGACCGTCACACTGACCTCCGACGCCGCTACGTCCCCGGCAGCCCACCCAGATCTGAGAAGATGAGAGGTAGCGGAGGACAAGTGATTACAGTGGAGATGATTTTTTTTGTGTAGATTATTTAGCTATGAAGTAAATGTGCTGCGGCCTCCCAAAACCATCATGCGAATGATACAACTAAGAATTAGGCTTTCGCCTGAAATTTGTCAAAGCTCACCTGGTTTTTGACTTGAATCATACAGGTGACTCCTGAACTGCCCGGCAGGGGGATTCTTTTGAATGGATGTTTGTGGTTGTTAATGTGCCAGAGACACAGTTCTACAGAGTCTGAACAGCCCGTCCACAGCTGCCCTCGCTGAAACATACAGTCCTGATAGTTAAAATCTGCAGGCATACTTTTAGGAGATGAAAAAGTATTTAAATCCAGAAAAACACTACGACACAGTTCTGTCTTATTTGGGAAATATTGTCAGTAAATACTTGAAAGTCTCAGCTTCAGTGGTTCCACTGACGACTTCTTAACAGCTACAGCCATCTACTGTGACCGTGTAGATGCCAGACTGACTTACTTCTCAATCCATTTCCTGTCAAAACCCACCCGTTTTCTAACTAACTGACATAATTGCGGTGGATTGCAAAGTCACCTCTGGGATGACGACAAAACAGCTGAAGCCACTGGCAATGTTCCGCATGTCATCGGGAAGCGTTATCCTCCTTTGTGGCATACCGCTCTTTTTCAGTTCCACAATACCGTCATCGCAGCCTGCACATACACAGAGACTCCTGTTAGGAAAGCTTTTTGGGGGCCAAATGCATTTGGAAGAAATACGTCGACATTGTCGGTCCTTTATAGATTTCAAATGACCATGTGCTCGACACAATTTCATCCCAGTGACTAAAGCTGGAATGAAAAAAGCTGGAATGAAAAAAAAAAAACGAATTGAAAGAAGCGAAATCGCAGTCAGATAAGAAGCTGCAAAAAATATCATAATAAAATAGGATTAAAAATATACATAATAAAAGGCTGTCGGATACTGAGTGTTAGTGTAATCAGAAATCAAAAAGTAAAAGTGTACTCACAGCACCACAAGGTGCCATCATGGATCTGTATGGAGGAGAGACGGTCACAGGTGAGGTGCAACTGCTTCTTCACTTTAAGAGTTGACGAGTCCCATTGCAGGATCGTCCCATCACAGCTGCAGGAGTATGTGTGCTGACTGGGACACAAAGAGGAGATGGATTTAATTTTTTTTTTTTTTTTAAGTGCTGCATGAGGTTCATTTATAAATTTACACTCGCCTTTACAAGACTGCTGTAAACTGTGTAATTGTTAACAGGAGATGATCGTATCCACACCTGCTGTGTTGATCCTTGGTATCCGCTGTGAAGCCGGTCACCTCCTGTCTGTGCTCAGTCAGCTGTTTGTTGCACAACATGCTGTGAGTGTCGATGATGTAGATGACGGAGTCCTGAGAACCAATCCACACCTGCTCCTGGACCAGTCCCATCATGCAGGTCTACAAAGATAAGGAGGCCACGGCTCAGATTCACCACCCTGAGAAAATTGTACTCAAGCCGACACAAAAACGTGGGAATCATCGGTTTCGTGTATTCATACAATGCATCTCCGTGATTACACTGTATGATATTTGTCTCTTAAAAAAGACTTTCAGATCATGAAGTTCTGACAAATATGTGCAGTGATGAAACACACAAATGTGAACAATTTGTGAAATATTAGTTTAAAAAAGACAAACGAATTCAATTAAAAAAAAGTATTCACGTGTAGAAACAGAGCAAACACGCAACTTTCAGCCATCAGCGATGGCTTCAAACATTAAGTGGTAGATTTTTTATTTTTCTTGATGAAAGCTGAAAAATGTGTCTCCAGGGAAATGTTAAATATCCTACAGTCACATGCACTGATCAGCCATAACATTATGACCATCTGCATAATATCATTTAGGTTCCCCTCATGTTGCCAGAAGAGCTCTGACCAATCAGGGTGAGGACAAAGATCATCTGAGGGTGCCCCAGAATGTTTACAATAGATCCTTTGGGGCTTTGTGGGTTGCGAGTTGGGGTCTTTTTTGGACTGGGCTTATTTCCCACAACTGCCTCTAGATCCGCATCTGGTGAGTTCGCAGGGCGGATGAAGACCTCAGACTCTAGTCGTGTTCTTTGAGCCCTTACTAAGAAGTTTTTCCAGGGCCCACTGCTCCCCACTGGTCAGGGGGGCTACTATGGTAGGGAGGTCCTGCTGCCATATAAGGGAATACTGCTGGTAGTAAGTGTCAAAATAACATCCATGTGAATGCACGGATGTGGGTTTTCCATGCAGAACTTTGCACTGTTTACAAGATGATCTGTTCGACTCACTTTACCTCTCAGCAGTTTTAATATTCTGGCTGATCGGAGTACACGGGAGCTATATGTTTTTAACCATAAACAGTTTATAAAGGTTCATGAAGGAGAGCATAGCTGATTTAATAAATGCTCTAATATAGTGGAGCTGGTTTCATGATAGATACAAATAATGTCCTCTATATGTTGTCTTTTTTTTTTTTTTTTTTCAAACACTGTGTTTACTCATCAAAACATAGGAAATAAATTACCCGCAGTGCCATATGACTGGAAGTTATTCTACACCTAATAACATGCCTGAATTTCCTTGGAATTAAGTCAAATCAGAGAACACTGGCAGAAGTCAGATTTCTTGGAGACATGTCTCCATTTTGTCCATTGAAGGCACGATTTCCCACTACGGAGGTACACTGAATGCAGCTTTAAACACACACAACATTTTCCACATTTCCCCAAGCTATACATACAGATGTTTGATGCTCTCACCACTTGCAACTCTCCGACCTGAATGCAGTCATGCAGCATAGACCAGCTGGCTGCATCAAATACAACCACTTTACCTCCACTGAGGGCCACCCATAGCTTTGGGTTCATCTCGCTCTGCGAGTCGTTGCAGGTCAGCTGACCTGGAATAAGAGAAAAACAGGTGAAGTTTGAGAGAAGTGGAGAGAAAGTGGTGAAGATCCTTCCTCTCTCCAGACTCAATTTTTTTTTGACAGGCTGAAACCAGGACCTCCAATTGTTCCATGTCAGCATTCAGCTTCTTTTAAAGTTCTGCATTGTTGAAGCAGGGATAGCAAAGTGTTTGGAGGCCATCTTGTACCCATTAGAAGTGGTAATACTTTGGTGTGGATCTCACAGCTTATTGTTGACACCATCATATAAAGTTATCACAGCAGAGTCTGATATCCAATTCATCACAGAGTTGTTAAATCTAATTATTTCCAAAATAATTTGAAGGGCCTCGATAAGAGCGTCCCCTCAACCTATACAGTAATTATGTCTTTTAAATTGTAATTGTTTCGTCATTTAGGGTTGCGTACCAAACTTGAGAGGCAACAGATGTTGCGGATATTCGCGGATGCCAACGACAGTGACCAAAACTGTTAAGTGTGCAGAGTGCTTTTCAAAACTGGGTTTTCAAGAAGTCCATACGGCAAATTATCACCGTTTAACCGCGGGTGTCATGTGACTTTCACAATCAATGTACAGCTTTACTGTTTAATATACAGAGACAATAAAGTGAGGCACATGAGAATGTCTCATCAGATAAGTCAGTGTGTGAAAACCGATTCAAGTGAATCCATCTGTGAAGTTCCGAGCTGTAAATGCCAGTTAATATAAAGGAAAAGAAGTAGAAAATACTCAGCACGTGTGGTTCTAAAGACAATAAGACGATGTGTGGGTTTATTCTGTATTTCTGCTCATTTACCGTCATGTTCAATATCTGAAAGACTTCTCCAGTCTGACTAATCATGTCCACGCAAATGGCTCAATGTCCACATGTTAAAATATTTTCTCAGCAAATAGAAACGCAACAAAAAGTAATCTGGTTCCATCAGATACCTGGAGTGTACAGCAGCACATGTACAGTCTGAGGCTCCGCCAGGTCCAATGATGGGTTGATCTTGTGCTTTAGGGTCTCTGAGGTAGTTTTAGGCACCATCATAGGCACTGGTCAGAGACAAATATAATGAATTAATCCTTTTTAAAAGGAGAATGTAGAGCGGTGTCATAAGAGACATTAAGAAAATCAATCAGGAGTTACTCTGGTAAACAACATAATCATTTTAACAAACACTTTGGGTTTACACACGCTTCTCTTTGACAATTTTCTACATTATTTGGCTATTATTTGGCTAATAAAAAAAATAAAATACTGTCAGATTAATCTCCATAATAGAACCAACCACTACTGAAATTTGCAGCCTATTTCCAAAGGTTCATGTAAATTTAGTTTTTATTTTATATAGGCACCATGATGCCAATAAACAGCAGAGGAAGCAGAGAAAAACCGCCATGAGAGACCTTCATGCTTGATCTTATCAAAGTAAACCAGCTTTGTGGCAGCAGAGATGGACCTCTGAGTCTGCAGGCAGCCCACTACAGCATCCATTAACAAGACGTTGGTCAGAGCCTGAGTCATGTACTGAGGGTCCTGGAAGAGACAAAAAGTCAATTAAATGGCAAAAAAATGTGAGCGCACATGGGTGAACCACGAAGTTGGATCAATAAATTGCTGAGGTAAGTTTAGCCTACAGCCAGAGTTTGCCGTCTTTGAATCGAATTAGACCGCAGTTGAACTTATACTGAATATAATTCTTTCTCCGGAGGAGGTCATGTACACAGTTTCGGGTCCAACTTTTATGATCCAACTAATATACCAACTATATTTGCTAAATCATTACAGAATAGAAGTGATGGTGTGGTCAAATTTACATAAGGCTTTTTCTGCTGAAAAACTAAATGTCAACACTTGACAATTTAAACACTGAACAGGTCACTGTTAAATATTATATAAGCAAACAAATTCCAAGTGTGCCACTTGAGCGGCTTATGTTTAAAAAAAAAAAAAAAAAAACATTTTTCCATTCCAGCATCTTCCCAGCCAGGTCATTAAAAATGTGCCAATAACCTATGTTGACAGTGCTGTACCTTGTGTTGGTCTGCCATCTTACGCCCAGCCCACATCTCTTTGACCACGAGGTTCCACAGTTCAGTCTCCGTCTTCAGGTTGGCCTCAAACACCTCAGGCCTGCTGGAGGTTTGGATACGAAGAGAGGGAATACGAACGAGTAGAAAAGGAGCCGAGCCAATCTTCACATTCTGCAGTGAGATGGGGGAGGGACTTATTCAAAAAGTGGTCCAGGAAGCACAAAAGTGAGAGATGGGATAAACAACACTTGACCTGTATGTCTCTGAACTTTGTGATTTCCAGGAAGCCCGGCTGTCCCTCAGTCAGCAAAAACAGACGTTTCTGTGTCATGGCGATTTTACCGACACCGTGGGAAGTCTTGACACAGGACGACAACTTGTAGACACATTCGCTATTGTCAAGGTGGTTGATGACCTCAGAGGGCAGGTTGACATCTTGTGCTTCAGCCTCCGTCTCCTTCCAGACGGTGTAGAAAACTCTGAAGAGGTCGGGCTCTACCTGCTTTGGCTGGCCTGGGACAAAGGGGAAGGAATGTTTGTATGTGGGTCGAAGTTCAAGATTAAGATTACTTTATTGTCATGTAGTCACAGGAAATTACTCCTCCGCATTTGACCCATCCAGGTTGGCTCCTGTTGAACACACACTCGCACATGCACAGGGTCACACACTCATGGAGACAGATGCCATACACTGGTGCTGCCAAGCCCGGGGAGCACAGGGGTACGGTTGCTCAAGGACAACTCGGCAGTGGCAAGGAGGTGGACTTCCACTTCCTCCAGCTGTGAGCACTGAGCCACGGCCGCCGTTTGTATGCTTCGCCTCCTGCAGGAACAGCGGGTGGTGTCCTTTTCTCCGTTAAGCAGTTCCAGTTCATCTCTCATTCGATTTCTGAGTTTTTCCATTGAGTAAAAGCCACAAAACTGTCTTTGCAACATTGTGATGCGACAGTGAAGTTGACCTTTAACCTTTTGAAAATGAAATGTTATTACTGAATCATTGTTTCGAATAAGGCAATGTTTTTTTTGTATTTTGAACATTTGGAAACGTACGGTAGCAACGTCAACACTTTTTTTCCTCTTTGGGTATTGCTGTGAAATTTGTGCCAAATTTGAACGAATTCTCTCAACGCATTCCTGGGATATCACGGTCACAAGTGTGAGATCGGAGTAAAAGGACTGACAAACAGCAAAGGCAGACGCCAGCATGAGGGCAAGCACACAAAAAAAAATGATAACACTGTCCAAGAGCTCGTTTAGTTCCGCATTCAGTCTGAGAATACCGTCACACTTGGCGTCTTTTCTCTTCCATCCAGCCACGCATGATTGCCTTTCACATCAGATAAGAACCAAAGAAAGAATGAAGGAAAAAAACAAAACAACTTTCTTCTAAAAATAGTTCAAAGAATGGGCTTACGATTACAACTGTAAAGGTCTAAATTCATTTCATGACCTTTAACACATAACACGCTTGTTTTTGCTCGTGTTTTCCCTCGATTTACACTGGGATTTCCAAGCAAGCTCATTCTGCTTTGACAAACTGCACTAATTACCCTTCCAACTGTTAATCTATGACGCTTTCCCTCTCAAAGATCCCTACTGTGCTGCATCTTATAGCTGATGAAGAAGCTGGCTGATCAACACACCACAAAGAAGATAAAGTCAGTATACTTTGATGATCCAAACATAAAGCAAATTACTAGTGAAACTGATTTATTTTTCACACTCTGGCGCATTTTGAGTGACTGCAAGTTTAATCTTTACTCTCCGTCAAGCCGTTTTAGTTTCTGATAAATAGTTTCTGCTTATTTTCATTCGTATGAGTGAAAAAAAAAGGGGGTTTGAAAAAGACTTTTCTCTTACAGAGTGTAAAAACAGATCATCTGACAGTTGCTTCAATCCAACTACAGCTGTAACCGATTCAAAATTCTATCATGCAACGCTGTTGGAGAAAATAATCACTGTGCAGTCACCTCTGTGTCCAACACGTCAGCTCAGAGTGAATCGAATAAAACGTCTGGGAAAAGGTCTAGAAAATGTAACAATGACTAATTGCAGATTTTGATGCAGAACCTGAACCATCACCACTTTCCCTTGGATTGCATTGCTGGCCACACAGTTTGAGAGGAAACTATGGATTACAATTTGATTTAAAAAAAAAAAAAAAACATAATTATAGGAATACAATAAAAATCAGAACAAATCTCTAAATTGTACGTCTGAACCTTTCTGTCTTCTCTTACCCTCAGTGAGAGCATCAAATAAACGGTGTATAGTCGCCACCTCTTTGACAATTCCGCACTCCTGAACACAGCGTACAAACTGATCCTGATGCAGATGATTTCGAGGAAGTTCAAACTTCTTGATGTGATCATCAGTCTGGATGAGCGATTTCTCATTATCCGTCTTTATCTAATGAAGAAAAAAAAACGAAATCAGTACGATAATACGGCTTTATCACTAACACGAGTGGAGCTCCACAGCATCAAACAGGTGTCCAACCACAAGAACAGTAAAGGTGAAGGCTGAAGGACCTTGAAGATGAGTCTCTTGAGTTCAGGTCGTCTGTGGGCCTGCTGCCTCTCGTCTCTGTGGAGCGAGTCCACCAGCCACGTGACCAAGTGTGTAGGGAATATGGCGGTGTCGGTCTTGTAGAGATTCTGGAAATCACTCAGAGCGTCAAGTCGCCTTGAACACAACGTGTTGATGAAACCTCGCAAGTAGTAAAATCTACATACGGTAAATGAGTTTTGGATTAGAACATACACTTTAAAAATGAGAAGTTCTTTCTAAAAAGGTGGAAGAAGAGCTTAAGAAATAGTAAAAAAAAAAAGAAACAAAAAAAACATTACCTGGCCAGTAGGGTAGAATTCTCATTTTGGACGGTGAAAATAGATTTTCCAAGCAGCTGGATGAGCTCGGTGTAATAACTTTGTACAGAGTGGAAAGACAGAGACACTGGGAAGTCGGGGAGTTTAAACACCTTTACAGGCTTCGGAGGTATTTTCAGAGCTGGACGGGAGAGATGAGAGGAGGTAAGGAGAAATGGAAGAGAAAAAGAGTTTTATTTTCACTGGCCTCTTTTTTTCAAGTTCTGACCATGTGTGCCTCTGTACAGTGAATGTTTTAGAATGTTCCCAATTAGAATTTAGCATAAATATGTTTTGCAACATAGTCAGATTTTGCTAAAAGTTGACAGAACCCAGTGAAACAAAGGACACGGTAACAGAAGGGCTGGCCAAGTATTAATTGAGAAAATGATCCAGCCATTTCTTTGACTGGCAAAAGTTTGTGAAACCTTTACATTCGCAGTTCATTTGAGGTGAAATTTGAGTCAGGTGTATTCAACCAGTAAGGTCTCACTAAACACTGAAAGCAAAGGTTTCACATCATTTTGCACAAACAGATATGTAATAATAAATAAATGATAAAGTACATCAGCTTTGTTTCATTTGGTGAGAACTTTCAAAGATTTAGGGCTCACCCGAGTCAGACATCATGATCCTGGTAAGCAGCGAGTTTCTTTGGAAGCTGATGGTTTGTCCATCCCCCAAATTAGGGAGACTCATCCCCAGTCTCTTATTCAGCCTGTTTTCAGTGGTGGAGCTCTTTTTCCGGGCTTGAATCTCCTGCATGGTGGGTCTGCGTGGTACCTCGACCATAGCCTTCAATCTGCAGGGCCCCAAAGAAAGACAGTGCTAGACACCGAAGACTTCAAAAGCTTGTGCTACTACTGTGTGTCCACATGTGATGAGGTATGAGATCCCACTACAAATGCTCCTTTCTGAATCTTCCAGCAGTTTCCTGCCAACGATATACATCTTTAGAAGCTGTGGTGGTCTTTTTCTAATTATACCATGAGGGGATTAGAAGACCATGTGGTCAATGTCAATAATACCACCAGCTACTGTGAGGCTTACTAAATTGACTCAGTAACATACTTGTGCATCTCAGAACGAGTGCTGAGTTCCATTCGCGCAAAGTTATCCATTTTCTTGTTGAGGCGTTCCCTGAGGAAGGAGTGGAAGATGTGTGTGTCCAAGACCTGCAACACAGCCATGTTCATCTCTTTTGATAAGCCAGCCCAACAATCCACATTTGCTAGCTTATTTGTCTTCTACTCAAGCTAACAACCACTTGTAGGACCGAGTTAGTGTTTACCTTCTTGTAAAAAAGTTGGTCAGCTGGCTCTCTGGATTTTAGGAACTCTTCACTGTGAAACACTCGATGTTCATAATTCAGATGACTGCTAACATCCCTGTTAAAGACAAATACACATGTACTGAACCCCAACACAATACGTCGACGTATGCGAGCCATCCTATTTTATCTTAGCGCCCACAGAACCTGAATATGTTGACAATCAGCTCCAGTGCGATCCTCTGGAGGTCGTGATTGAGACTGTATTGCCACGCTCTTCTCTGTGCGCGATGCTCGTTGATGTCAGTGGAGCTTGCACTGTGGCACTGATGCAAGTCGAAATGTACCTGCAGTGACTGACACCTGCAAAAATAAAGACTAAAATATAGACTAAAAGCGTGTATGTATCTGCCAGGTTTTAATGTGCCACCGTTTAAAATTCTTGGCGTTACAGGAAGTACTGCACCTCTGTGTGAAGCAGTCTGCGGCAGCTGGAGGAATATCAGGCAGGTCAAGAGTATCGGAAGAAGAAGTGGAAACGCTTCCATCATCAATATTAACTAAGATTAAATCATCAGTTTCCTGGATAAAAGAGCAACAGAAATTAAAAGGTTCAATTAAAAAACGAGAACAAAAATTTAGAAATCCAATCAAAACTGCATTATTCTAGTTGAACTTGAAGTAAGATGGCTTCTTAGCTTTATCTTTTCAAAGATTAAAGAATGTCAAAGGAAGAAAAAAAAAAAGGGTAACACTTGCACTGAGTAGTTTAATGTGGGGGATTCCAAACTTACAGCAGCAACCTCAGCAAAATGGCTAAGGTGGCATCCCATGAGAAAGGCGGTCGGGGCCATAAGAAAGTCCAGCATGCCTCTGGCCAGGACAGGAACATAAGGATGCTGCCATGACAGAGGCTGGAAGAAAAGATCAGGCAGGTATGGAAAGATATTTCAACAGACCGAAAAATGAAAGGATGGCTGTCGAAATGAGGGATTATGGATGATTCAGTACCATTAAATGAATTTATACACATTACAAATAGGGAAATATGCCGAGAGACAAATCCGTAATAATTCAGTCATTATTATTCAGTTATGATTAATTCAACACAAATCAGGACAAAATACAACGCTGTTGGGAACTTTTCACATCTGCATATAGATTTTGAACCGACCTGCAGAAAAATCAACAAGCTCTCTGCCATCAGAGTGAGTCTGGCCCAATCGGCCGAAAACAACACCACCCGCTGTTCCTGCAGGAGACAAGACAGCACCTACAAACACGGGGGACAGAGAGAGGAAGAGACATGACAGTTACTAGAAGACTATTCTTGTCAGACTACAAACAGACACTGTGTGTGTAATACCTGCATGAGCTGCTGTGGCCTGAAGCAAAGCAGAGACAGGTGGAGGTCTAAATCTATAACTCGGTGGTCTTTGTCCTCACTGGAGGGTAATGCGATGGTCAGAGGACGCAATGTAAACATCTGGGAAACACAAAAAAAAAAAACAGGGTTACCGGTTGAATTAGTGGAAATGAATGTGCCGCACTGTGCTGACAACATAATCTAACACAAAGTGACTCTTCTGCCTCCTTTGTGTAATAATATCGTCTGGAAAAAGTCTATAGAAATATTTGATGACAATTTTACTCTTACACACACACACACACACACACACCAAATGTAGCTGTCCAGGGGGCGGAATTGGCACGAGCGTAAGCTTGGTTGCAAATTCCCTCACTCTATCTTCCATGTCCGATAACCGACAAGTTCTCAGCTGGATCAAAAGACTAGCACATACGAAGAAAAGCGGAGTTACAGCAAAATATACAAGGGAACCATGTGCACGCAACAAAGCTAACAGAAAATGTATTCTTAAAATCGTGAATTGCTCAGTTAAGTTTTAGAAATATTGCGGGCATTACAACAACACCTTTAGCTTGTCCACAAATGCACTCCTAACATAGAAACATGGCAGGCAAAACCACTTCAATTTAAGCCAATGGAACATTCTTTGGTTTATTGCGCTGTTTCTCACCATGACAGGCAGTCTTTGAGTGCAGTGAAGTAAGGATACTTGGATATGATACAGAAACTGTAGGCAGAGAAAAGCTTAGAAAACCTAGAGGATCCAGCTCCATTCTGATACTTTGATTCTGAGACGGATGTCCCTTCCTGTGAAAACAGACAATCCAACAGTGACTTGCTTTCACTTTAGGCCTCAGTTAGAAGATTACAGCTTAGGTTATAGTAAGGCTTATTCTTGGCACATGCCTACAGGTTACATTTTAACCACTGTATTTAAAATGTCTTCCCATTTAGCCTGACGGCATTATGGCCTATAGAGCTGCCTGGCATAATCATAGAAAGTTCAACTGCTAAGTATTATGTATAGAAGTGTGTACCATTACTGGGCGGTAATACTGCATGACAACGCCATGGGTCTTGTTGCCAAAGACATCAGTGAAAACCAGGAAATGGAATTGCTCACTTTTCTGTTCACTAGTCACTTGCAGGCCACCTGGTTAGAAAAACAAAAAACAAAATCTTACGAGCAGTCGAGCAGGCCATGGTCACCATGGTAACTTGACCCGCTGTGGTTAAATGATGCACTTTGTTTGATAAACCTCCGAAAGGGGTGCAGAGGCCTACAATCATCCTCAGTTCCTATGGTGTGGACAGAAAAAAAAGAGGAAATACTTCCTCCAGCACTTACAGGAACTATGAAAAAGTCCCTGCTGTCTGAAAGCACCCACTGACCTTAATGGCAGGAGAAAAAAAAAAAAAAAAAAAAAAAAAGAGGAAGAAGATGATGAAGATGTATACGAAAAGAAGAAACAAAACAGGTGCTTGTGCAATTTCACTGCCTGGCTTGATCCTTATTACAATTCATCTTTTGTTTGATGTATGTTTAAACACGAGTATGTTCACTTTTCAAAGGTAAATGTTCCAATTAATGTGGAGACTCAGGAGTTGGTCATAATCGGTTTTACTGATGATCTTCCTCAGCAATCAACCTGTACTAATTTGCAGAAATGCTAAATTCAAAAGAAAACACTTTGTGATCTTATTACAAAAAGTGCAACGTGTTGCAGAGATTAATTGGCCTTTATCAAATGCATTACTCAGAGATATAGAAAGCGGCTGTTTCAAGCAATATTCATGTCATATGAACACGCTGCCCTGAATCATGTTCTCATTTAGCATCTTACAGCTCTACCGCTAAGTGTTTCTGCCAGTTTAAACACTGAATGTTTTATCCACATCACAGATGCTCTTATATATTTCCTGTGAAAGATAGTTCCTCCGGCTTATGTTTCCATCTTTGTGTGTATGTCAATGAAAATCTGTTACCAGGGAAACAAAGCTGAGGCAAAGCCATGAGGTCAATGTCTTTCGGTACACTGATATCTTCACCGCCTCCTTTTCGCTCTGGGACATCTCCACCTGCAAAAATAAGAGTGGCTAAAATAAAATGAGGCAAAAAATTACATAACAGCGATGGGATGGATAAAGTTAAGAAATCTTTAGAAATGCAGCATGCTTGAGGCTCTGCAAATGGTTTGTTCTTGACAAGAAACTGGGAGCCTTGATGCACCTGGTGTTGCTGCGTATTGGTCTACATTTACCAGACCTGGATTTTGTGTTGCTGCAGCTGGAGGAGGCTGTTCCCTCTTTTTTCGGAGAAAGGAGCGCCGTCGCTTCCCACGTGACTTCAGCACTTCGCCGTCACCCTGCGGTCTGCTGAAAAAGGGAGGTGCCAGTACGTGAAGAACCTCCGGCTCCAACAGGATAGGATCTGGAGTTCCACTATCATTTAGGGTCTGAGCGGGGGAACAGGAAGCAAAAGCTTACTTCAGAAGTCTCTTCAGTGTATCCAAAATATACATTCCAGAGATCATACTTATTGCCCTGTGGCTCACTGAATGGAAGAAAGAATGCAAACTTTGAAAGCTGAATTAAAGCTGAAGCATCGTTGTTTATCCATTTCTTAATGGAAGCCAAGAGAGGCCACTCCTGCTTTAAATATCATCATTTCAACTTCACAACAACTCATTTTGTAGAGATAACAGCTTGAATATCTCATCATCTCAAAATAACAAGGCTCAGATTGTCAAGATAACGGGTTATTAGCTTATGTTAGTTTGAACTATCAAAGTTTGTCACCGCAAACGCCGGGATTGCTTGAAGCGCAGCTACTGGCCGATGTGGAGTGGATTTCGGTAAACTCTTATCTATGCCCACACACACAACTCTCTGTGCTCGAGAGCAGACTAAACTCTAGTGCAACGAATGGAATTACACAGACATGCCATGACTTAATATTACAGATCCTCCCTAACCGAGACGACAGCAATAATGAACAATAAAAAGTTGGTGTATCGACATTTTCAAGCTCACCATTAAGCAACCTGCGATCAGAAGAAACCAAAGCTTGTTTTCACAGCCACATTAGAAAACAAAAAGGTTGTTTTTCCCAGAAATCAACAATTATCTTGTTAATTGTACAAAGACGACCTTTGTTATCCCAAGACAACGGCATTAAAATAAATAGTTGAAGGAAGACTACTCTTGGTTTCTGTCATTTCTTCCTTTTAAAAATAAATAAATAAATAATTTATTTATTAGATTTCTTTCCAAAAATAAAGCTGGTCTACATTAAGCCCTTTTCACATAAACAATTAGAAAGCAAGAACAAAAAAACAAAACACTAACACATGCCAACATCTTGCTTTTGAGTGCAATGGGACATTGCGTTTGATCGGCATTCAGTCTTGCATCAAATGATTCTGTAATAGTCACGAGTATTTCTAATCTCCGGCACCGGTCGGCATTGATGGAAACAACAACTGGGTGTACATGTTGATTTTCACTAAAACTGCTTCACTCATGGCTGCTGGAGTGGGCGTGGCTCTACTCAGCCAGCTGTGACTATCAGAGGCTGTGTATATGTTGTAATGTCATCTCTTCATGCCGCCATAATTTATAACCTGGAAAGCATTTAGGGTACCTCCGGCAAGGGGGAAAGGATTTAACAATTACCAACTTACCCTGTACTTCCCTACACCCATTAGCTGTAATGTTATATCCTCATATGTAAGTTGCATTGCATAAAAGCGAAATTAAAGTTAATTAAACTTTAACTAGCAAAACCAAACTCGATTCCATGACAAAAAAAAAAAACTGGACATGACTGTGGGACTGCAAACACATGTGATTTAACCTAAAATGACAGCGTTATTTTGCAGTTTAAAGGATGCCTCAGGATTTGGAGGCAGTCACCTGGTAGACTTCCAGAAGTTTGTCACTGGGTGCTCCCACCACCACACAGACTTCGAGGAGAGAAGGCGGCAGATAGTCCGTCATCACTGAACGAAGTCCGGGAGCCGGTCACAGGACTGAGCGGACTGGGATGTGCTTCGATCGCAAACCACTTGAAACAACAGGGAAGAAAGAGTCAAATGAAATATAAAGAGGTAAAGAGACAAAATATGGTTAGTCAGGTTTTTTTTGTATTGAACTGTGCGCTAATGAAGCCAACTGTTTAAAGTGTCTCATTTCCATCCTTCGGTGTCAAATAAAGCCTGAACGCACGAATGAGTGGTTGTTCCAGCTCATTATCAGAGCTGCAGTTTTCAGTAACACCAACAGGGGAACAGCTGGTGTAATTTGTAAAAAAATGAAAAGAAAAAAAACAACAATTATTATTTCCCACAACAGAATTAATCCAGGAGGAAGGCTGCAAAAAATGATTTCTTGGCACATTAAAGCTACACAATATCTTCCCAGAACAAGAGCCTGACTTTAGCTGGATTTCCCTGGATCAGGATTTCACGGTGCAATTAGATTTTGTTCCACATTTGTTCAAACAACAGCTGCATACAATATAAAGTTATTCAAGATGTACTGCAGTGAACTTGTTTTTTTTTTGCACACGTCTCCATGGCTGACTTTCATCTCTACTCACCATGGCTGAAGCTCATAACCATAGAATGTATGTGGCATTTGAATGCAGCAACCGGGCTTGGGTCACAGTAGTAGTCACATAGTGAGGAAGTGCCTTAAAGTGCACCACTACTGACATTTGAGAGGGACTGGCCCCAAAACACATTTGGCACTAGTACACCAACACGCAAAAAGTGTCAACTTCACTCATTAAATATGGTCTCATCTCAAATTAGTTTCCAAAGCCACCTTCCTATCCAAGTACGGTCACTTTTATCTTCAAAACAGCCAAGATGCTAATGGCAAAATGTCAAACAAGTAGGTTCAACAAAAGCAGGAACACAAACTAATAAGCCGCATCATGGTGGCAACACCCATTTTTTTGTATACAACCTATGATTTTAACCAAAACAAATAAACAAACAAAAAAAAATGAATAGTTTGAAGAGATGAGCTCATCGTTAACGTTACAACTAACCCAGTTTTATTGTTTACAAAAAGAAGGCAGACGTCTCTATGGCTAATATTAGATTGCACAGGATTCTGCTGGACCTGCGTTGACTTTTTGTTGTGTCGAATGTTGATTTGTAGCAAGTTGAGCTGGGAGGGACCAACAACAACTGGTTTGATCACCAAAAAAGCTAAAACAGACAAAGAACAAAAAAAGCGAGGATATAAAGTCCAAGCATCAACTGCACTGGAAAATCCTCATTATGTTAAAACTTAAAAAGCAAATCTTTGTATATTTGGACTTCTGTCTTTTCCACAGCAGACCAAAGCTGCAGGACCAACAACAGCAAAAACACAACTAAGATTATCCAGCACTTTCTATTGTTGGACCTATTTGTGGGTGTTAGCATCACATTGCAAGGCGTGCGCTTGTGAAGCACCAACGAGCACCACGGTCAAGCAATTAGGGGATGTACAGCACATCATGTCTTTCCACTAACGTAATGTCTACATTTATCGACTTACATAGTGCGATATCGATCACTCCTCTAAATCAGGAACAAAACACATTGTTGCCATTTTTAGTTTGTGTCAATACCGTGAAATTTCCATATGAATGAGATGCATTAAGCTGCGTCGAGAAAATGTGAGCGTGAAATAGGATTACTAGTTTTTCTACATCCCACAAATTGGTTGCTGCATTCTCTTTCTCTCCATGTCCCGTTCCTCTTTCCTTACAGCTGACTCACTACAGTGAGGAGCAAATGATTTTTTAATCAAATTTTCCCAACGCTCTACACAGTCCGGTCTGTTCTTGGAAAATTGGGCTCATGTGGGCCGAAGAAGAGGAACGCATGCACAGAAAAGCACTGAGAAAATGACTTTGAAGTGGACTCACTCATGCACATGTTCCATAACATCCATACCAACTCTTAATAGACTTGCAACTAATGCACATGCCATTAAAGAAGAGAGAGAGAGAGGGAGGGGGCAGCTGCAAGAAACACTGTTAAGACTTCAAATCTTTCTCTGCTTTCAAGAGCTTCTTCTGAGGAACAGGCTTCAGAGCTCTTTGTGTTTTCACCATCTTATTTTGTGACTAGAAATTTCCATCCTTTAATTCACAGTCTTAGAAGCAACTGAAACAGCATAGCATTGTTCATGCGTTTGAAATTAAATGAAAGATCACGATCACACAATGCAATATCTCGTTATGAAATAAATGCCATATACGTCTGCACATTTCTGGTTCAAGGATGCGGGTTGGTGTTCCACATCAAACTATGACGGCTGTCTGTAACATCCCCTGATATTGTCCCATCGCGGCCGGTTGCATGAGTATTTTCTGTCTCTTGGTGGTGGGGCCCCCCCAAGTTGGAATTTTGTTCACTCTGGAGCAAATGTGCCTTTAAAAAGACAGGAAACTAGTGTGAAGGGAAAAAGGACAAACAAGACACAGGCAAAGCATTCATAGAAATGGAAGCAAATGAAAGGGGTAACTGTCTTTTCCAGATCAAGCTGGTGAAGAGAAGCAGAATCTAAAAGGAAAGAAAAAAAAAAGACAGGAGAAAAAGAAAAAAAAAAGCCATCTGATATCAATCAATTAGCTGTGAATCAAATGTACAATCCCAGCCCTGAGGTTTAGCGCCTAGCAACTGACACATGATGTCTCCTGGTTTACAAGAGCTTCTTTTGATCGCTCTCCATGTAGGCACAGAAAAATTGTGTGTGTTCAGTTGTGGCATTTTTCCAGTTTTGCGGAGTTGCTCGTCAGTAGCCATAGGCTACCACAAGCAAATGAACACGTTTACCTTTCACTTTCATCACTTAGTTCCACAGCTCCGTGTTGGTGATAAAATCTGAATCTCACATAAAGAGGAAATGCAAAACCTGGCTCCAGCTGATTTGTTACAGGTTAAAAATAGATCACTGGACACACAAGTTATTCTTTTAAACATCTTTACACCTCTACCTCTCTCTCTTGTATTCACAGTAACAGAAGATTGTCATTTCCACATAGTTATGATCCAAGATAACGTTGTTTTAATATCTAACATTTAACCACAGAGTATTTTGTCGGTGCGTGGAAGTCAGCGAAAACAGTTTAACTGTTGTGACACGTGACCGCGAGTCACACGCAGCACAGGTGAGGTGATGCTCCTCATCAGCGTCTGCCACAAACTCTAAACTCTCGTGAAGGATTAATTCAGCTTTCGTTGTAGGCTCGCTGTGCTCGTATTTCATGTCACTAACCTTCTCAGAGACCCTCCGCGCGGCTCCTTATCGCTTCTCATTCATAGCAGGAGAACCAGAGCTACACACACTCCCCAGCGACTCCGCCTGGCTGTGTCTCTTGAATGAGCTGCTCCGCACACAGTTCCCATATTCAGCTGCAGCCCGCTTCCTGTTTGTCCGCGCAACGTTCAAACATGCGCATTAATCACCAGGGAAGCACTGTGCAGAATAATTAGGAAACCTTTAAGCTTCGAATATAATAACTCGCATACTCGGGCTCTACTACGGAGCGAGGTGATTTAAAACCCATAAAACCAAAAAAAGGTTAAACGCTGATGTAATTCTCAAATGAAAGTAATGTGCACAGGTGAGCTTTAGCACCATGGGATTCCTCTAAAAAAAAAAAAAAAAAAGTTCTCGGAGCCACCGATGATTTGTCGTTTTTAAACATTACGTGAAGTCTGAAAGCTCCGATTTATCATCCAGGCTCGTGAATAACCCGTCTGTACGGTCGAGTAAACAACGACCGTACAGATTTTACAGAGCTACTAAGTGGACTGTACTAACTAATCCTGGCCTGAGGATGGAGACAGTTAACTAAGGATATACTCAGCTTCAGCTGGGCATATTGGTTTTTGTGGACTTATTTGCAAAAAAAACAAAAAAAACAGAGTATGTCATTGTTCATATTTTAGCATTCACTGAGTGAACTTAATTTGAAGAAGGGAGCTATTTTATGCTATTAAGGAATGGTTTAATTTGATTGAAGCCCTTGCATGATTAGATCATTTATCAATCATTTATTCCAATAATTATTATTAAGGACTCGTGGTTGGCACGTTTGGAAACTTTTTCTGATCATCTGATGCAAGATGTGAACTAATGTATTTAGCTTTTTGTCTCCAAAACAGATAGAGCTGATGACCAATTCAAATGTTATCCATGCTGTGAACGAATGAAGCCAATGCAGCTTGAGTTTTTGTTAATTTTTAACCGTAACAAATTTCAAATGTACACATCCATGTTGACCTATAGTACTGTGGCCACCCCTCATTTCTTATAGAAAACAAGAAGACACAACACCGATTCATCCCATGACTTAAGTGCCTTTTTTTTATGATTTGATGGTTCAAAGGTCGGTGTTGAGAGGCTTAACAAAGAAGAGAATGTGTGAGATGGCAGGTTGTCAATAAAAACTCATGAGTCAGCAAAAGGTGCATTGTTCTTTTTTTTTTTTTCAAAATCAACAGTAAAACAATACCTTGTGATCGGTTTATAAAAATCTGTACAGCAGCAAACAGAACCGAAGAAACAGTCTTCGTCAAACCAAAACGTAGAAAAGGTATTTAAAAAAAAAAAATAAAGACAAACTACCCCTTTTTGCCTCTTCCAGCGCAGTAGTTTGGAACTTGTGGCTCCCAAAGGAGCAACTTCCTGGCGAGATGAAGACATCTCTGGAACACTGAGACCAGCTTTAAAAAAAAAAGGTTTATCAAACTGTACTAAAAATACCCTGTACCAGCATTAAAGGCCTTGTTTCTGGCTCTCAGAGAAAATTGAAAAAAAAAAAAAAAAAAAAATGAGATGGAAAATGCCATCTATTTCTGATTTACAGCAACTTGGCATATCGCACGTTCAACTATTTTCCACATCAGTACCCTGTACTGGGTTAAGAGCATTATCGTCAAAAGGTGCTTTAAAACAGACACAAACCCCATGTCCCACCAGCAGAGTCCCTGTTTAATCTGAACCAGTCACACAGTTTAGAAGTCCTGCCGAGGTCTAAATAAAAGAGTAAAGAATGCCCTCACGAGTGTGCTGAGAAGTGAGGGCCGATTGCATGGGAGAAGTTTCAAGCTGGAAAACGTGTCATCTGTGACACCTTTCCATCAGGTTTCCTGGTATTATACCGCCTCCTCTGAGCTGAGGGATTGATTTTTAAGGAGGAAAGCAGATTGAGAAGTTTCCCGAGAATGTTTTAAAGGTTAATTTCGGTGAGTTTGGCACAGGTTCAGCTGTGGGCCTTACATAGACATGGTTCTCAATCCGTTCATCATGAAGGGTTATAGGTTTTCTGTGAAGTTTCAAAGCATCTAACGTTGATATTCCACAATGAAACCGATAGTTATAACATTCCTATTAGTGAGTTGAGTGCTGCTCGGGGCACTGAGAGCAAATCCCACGTTCAGCATTGATAAGGCTCTGAGGATGGGTGCCTCAAAAAAAAAAAAAAAAAAAAAGCTGTTCAATTAAGACTGTAGACAAGCCTCCAGCTGGTTACACTGTGTGTGTGAGACTAATGAACCTTGCATGCGGCGCAATGTTCACCATAATTCTCAACTGACTCTGCTACCTTCCATCTTCATTACTCTTGGGTGGACTGAAATCTGTGTCCTGTTCACACCACAGAACAGAGATGAAGAGCTGCCAGATGATCACAACGGGACACCTCACAGTATGTACAGCAGGGGATAGCTAACGATCCCCTCACTAGTAACAGAGCCCTTCTATTTACTTTGACCGATGAGACGCGATCAACTTCCATTATAAACTTATGTGCCGGTTCAGATGAATTTTAAATGTAAATTTCAAAACAAACCACGCTGCAATATGATCACAATGAATTCCAACCCCACCCCCCCATTAAGTCAGCTTTCAGAAGCAATGATAAAAGATTGTCTAGTTTTATAGGCCTCAACAAGTTGCTTTTGCGACAAGAGACTCTGATTTGCAATTGGTTAGTAATCTGAAAAAAATAAAATAAAATAAATAAATAAACAAGTCGAGCATGTTTGTTGCTTCACTTCTCGGCTACTTTTAGAGCGGGTATTATTAAAGAAACATGGCACTGTGAACGGTAGGTGTTTGTACAGGCAAGAAGTTGAAACACAACAGGTTTAAGAATCATAAATGTGAATACAAATTGTTTGTTTTTATATACATATGTATGTGTAACTAAAATACACTCAGAAGGCTTAACCTGTGTGTCAGTATTTTCTGGCATATGTAAAATAATGATAACATTTTAAGGCCTTTCATGTGGAATGGAAACAAACATTGCTGCTACATCTGTTTTTTTTTAGCCTATAATTTGTCACGGTTACACAAAGTAACACTTGTGCAGCATTATGATTGCCACGGAGCAGTTTTGAAGCAGCTTTGGTTCTAAGTAAAATGTCACGCATTACGTGACTCACCAGCTTCAATGTGACCGCACTGTTCAGAAGTGAGACAAAGTGCTCTGTGCTTTCTATTTGTGCGTTTTAAGCAATCAGTCGTATCTTTGCTTCAGTAGTCTGATTTAAATTACTTTCCAACAGTTTGATTAGATCCCTGTCGTGTGGCTTTTCATGTTTTCATGGCTTACTTGTAGTTACTAAACCAGCTAAACATCCATTGGTACTAGAGTTGAGGTAGTGACAGTAAAAGCAGAGCAGCCCAGAACCGACAGTTTCTTTGAGCCAGTTCTCTCTAAGACGATAATCTATCTAAATCTACGCTGCCCAGATTTCTGTAGATGGAATGTCAACTTTCTGCCATCTTTTCCATTTTTTCTTATCATTTCTCCTCCAGAAGGCACACACCATCGCATATGTGCACCAGGTTGTTTTGGTCTAATTTTCACATGAAGTGTCTTTATATTGATGAAGAAAAAAACCTCATCAATTCTTCCTACGCTCAGGCAACAGAAGAGTGATGCTCTGTCTTCTTCAAACTACCGCTGTCTGCAAGGTTTAGTAGAGCCAGTCTCTGGTCACTGGTCCTTTCTCCATTCTGATCCTCCTCTCCAGGTAAACCATCCACAATCTGCTCTTGCTCCGAGCTGCTCGGCTCAGAATCAGGATAAATAATGAGGAAGCAGGCAGTAAGGAACCCGAGGAAGGAGCCCACAGAGGCCAAAATTGGAATGACGAGCACGCTGCCAACTGCATCAACCACAGATCCAAGGGCCGAGGCAACCAAGATCTGGCTAATGTAAACCTGAAAACAAAAAAACTGTTACCACAGGTTTATTATTACCACCGAATTACAGTCCATAGCACAATCAAAGATGTCTGTGGAATCATTCAGGACACTTTGGTTTGGCCACAAAGATAAAAAAAAACAGAGTAAAGATTTACCTGGCAGGTTAATATGGCACAATCAATACCAAAACCTCTTCGGGTGTTTTCTGGGCTGTGGTGAATGTACTGAGAAAGGAACCAGAGAGAAGCAGATATAAAATGGTTCATCTTATTGCTGCTTTATGCTATTAGTGCTCGATGGGCAGACACATCAGAGAATGATCTGAGACCAGATGCATTCACAAACTACTCAAGCTTTAAAAGAAAGTCAAGATTTTAACTGATTGCGAAGCATCTATTGAATAGTGAAAAGTGAAAACTATTGAACATCCAGTCTACATCTGTCTCCTTTGCTCTTAATCAGCTTTATTGTACATCAAAGATATTTGTGCGATCATACCTCTTTTATTTCGTGGTACTGCCCGAGTAATGCATAGGGACAGTAGGAGATACTCATGGAGATGACGCCCATGGTACTGATCATCACCATGGCAACATATACATTAGGGAAGATTGCCATGACTGCTGTTCCTGAAATAAGGGAGGATACGGTGTGTAAGTGACTTTATGAGAAGAGAAAACATCGTCTGCTGTGACTGCAGCTGTGCAGCTTGAAAGTTTGTGAATCCTTCACAATGTTCTGCCTTTCTACATGAAAATGAACGAACAGAACAGCTTCAGCTCTGAGATGTTGTTGGGTTTTCTCACATGAACTACTTGTTTCAGGTTTCAGCACAAGATAGAAATTGGATTTAGGTCAGCACTGTGACTTGGTCACTCCAAAACATTTAAGAGTGCTCTTCTCTAACCGTTCTTTCATAGAGTGACTCGTGTGCCTTGGTTTGTTGTCTTACTGTATAAACCACTTTGCATGAAGTTCACAGACAGATGGCCCAACATTTACCTCTTGAATTCACTTCAACAATACAAAACTTATTGTTTCATCCATAACAGCAATGGTTGATTATGGTTGGGTCTGTAAATCAGACCCAACCATAATAACACCCCCATCGTGTTTCACTGAGGATTCCCGAGCTTGAACGCCGGGTTTTTCTTTTTCAAAGATTAACTTTCTTCATTCAAACCCATAGTTTTATTTTGGTCTCATCCATCCAAAAACAGTTTTCTATCAACCTTCGATTTGTCCACGTAATATTTCGTTACTTTGGGTTGATTTATGACTTCCCAGACTTTTACGACTTTTTCTTATGGAGTGCTCTGGTCGACCACTCCTGCAGGTGGACCTCTGTGGAGGCCAAACTGTTAATATATGACAAATATATGTTCTGAAGATCACAATTTGACAGATAGTCATAGTTTAAACAAAACAGATGTCACACTCACAGGGAAAAAGACTAATTAATTTCTTACATACTTTTGCATCTCACAGAGATACAATATCAAATCATATTCCTCAAATATAAATGTACAAGTCTACTAATTCAGTCTAATTTGTGTCGATTTCTCTCGATAGTTTGCCCCAGTATTACATACTGTTACTTTACATTGGGTTCTCTTTATCCAATGTCAAGACTTGTGTAAAAAGCTGACGGTGTTATAGCTTATTTATGCAAAACTATAGAAAACTGCAAACATTCAAAAACTTTCAAGCATCACTGTACATGAAACTGTTCCATAGTCTTCTATGGCATGCTCTACTGTTGACTGACCTACTGAAAATCCCAAAGTTCCAACGATGTAGATGGCCTTAATGCTCAGATCGAAATTATCCAGAGACTTCTGAAGGATGGCTGGATAAAGACAAATGATCAGTTGTACGAGAAAAAATAAAAAATAAAAAAAAAAAAGGACAGGGAGCTCATCCTCAACTTTCTTTGGCTGAATCCTAATCTTAAAATGTGTTTTACCAGAACAGACAGCAGCAGTTGCAGCATACACCACCAGTCCCCAGCAGCCCATCTGAACTCCTCTGTTATAATCTTGTAGCTCTGTAGAATTGGATGGTGCCTTAAAAAAAGCAGAAACATTGCATTAACATTATTGTACACTTGACAAATAGACTTTAAAACAGAAATATACCATAAAGTACTGTAATTTTTTTTTTACTGTACATCAACATCATCTGATGTTTCGATAAAATGACACACAGAGACAGGTGTGTGTAGCTTGCACCTTAGGGTTTCCATTGAAAATGACTTGTCCCATGAAATCGGTGTAAAACACAGCTTCAGCTATGATGGAGAACCATGTGAGGAGGTGGCACACACACAATCTCCAGAGCTGACTCGGCATCTGTGGTGCAGGGAAATACACACACAGGTAGCATGTTAGCAAAAAAGGGATTCAACTGAAGACTGGTTTGTTACCTGCAACAGCAGATATTTAGTGATGTAAGGGTGGCTAGGAGCATAGTATAACAGTGTGGAGGAGAAAAACAAAAAACAAAAAAACAAACTCCAATTTACTCCACCTTCAACATGGACAGCCAAAGCAGCCGCACAGTTGTACCCCCGTCTGCTCCATCGTCACTGCTGGAGCTCTCAGAGGAAAGACTGCTAACAGACGGCTGCAAATTTCGCCTGCGTGGACGTCGCTGGATGTCCCGCAGATCATTCAGACTGCGAGAGGTGGTGATTGGCCGAGGGCTTGAAGGTCTTGTGTGCTTTAGTCGATGGCGTTGTGATCTCACTCGACCATAGTATGAAAACGTAAAGGAGGGCTGAAGAAAAAGGAAAGACCAAATTCAGCCTTGTTACATTTACAAGAACAGCTATGGTATAACATCACAGGAAATAGTGTTTGAAGTGATGAATGAAATTATACTTGTCTGTAGAAGGTCGGTGGGTGTGGACGAGGTGAAACTGACATATTCGTAGTGCGGTTCCCCGGCTTAGTGGAGGTGTGTCCTTTGATGATTTTGCAAAGGTCAGTGGAGGGTAAGCCAGCGCTGACACCATTGGCAGCTTTAACCTGCTGGGACATAAAAAAACCCCTGTCTTTGAGGAATTCTATACATCTGTCAAGAACATTAGGAAAAATACTGACAACAATTGGCAACGCAATGATGATGGTCTCAAAATGATTTGAAGCAAACGTAAATAACATCTGTATTTGTGTCGGACGGTTTCACCTGTTTCAGATGTGCATCCTCTGAGGCGGAGCTTCCCTGAGAGAAAGACGGCTGGCCATTTGTTGAATCCTTAAATTCAGACAAAACTGTATTTGTAGATTCTGTGACCTCCATCCCATCAGTGATAGAGGGCGGCTCACCAGGAGGAGGTGAGGACCCAATATTGTCAGAAGATGGCTGAAAAGCATCTTCTAAATCTCTATTTGTTTCTGGTAGAAACTGCATATCAGGCAAGAAAACTTGTGGCTCTCTGTCAAGGTCAGGATCCAACTTGATTGTAGCATCTGGCATGGCTAAGACTGAATCACTTTTACTCCGCACTCTGTCAACTGCAAGGAAGTCCATTTCCCCTTTCTCAGGTTCTGATTCCTTGTCCTCTCGAGATGAGGCTTGTGCAAAAGCATCCTCCTCTACAACTACATCTAGAAAAGGGGGCGTGTTGCCAACTGGCCATGAAGACCTTTGGCTAATAGATTCTCCGCCTTCGGTGTCTTTAAGCTGGTTGGATGAAGTCAAAATTTGCTCAGGGATACTGAGCATGTGCAGTGTGACAGAAACGATGAAGATGACCCCTGCAAAAAGGAAGAGCACCTGTTGTTGGGATTTAAATGCTCTGCCCAGAGCTGTGTCAGTCCAGTCAAGGCCTCCCAACATGTAACCGACTGCTCCTCCGAGCCCTAGAGAAACGGGTATAGAGGTATTATTGTGCAACATTATTTGGAAATGTGTATGGAGAGTTATGTTACTGTGTAACTTATTAGTGTAGCTTGCTTTGTAAATGTGTAAAGGAGCGTCATATTCAGTGTGTAATAAGAAACTAAATGATTAGGCAAATCTTTGTGTCCTCAAACTTAAAGTTTTTGCTATAGTCCTGCTATGCCTGTTTGTATACTGTGATACAATCACTGTTAATGGCAAGTGATGTCACCACATCAGTCAAAGGGCTTCTGTTGCCTGGTAGGGAAATGAGGCTCACTGTAAGTTGGCAGTGTAAGTCTGAGGCTGTGTTTGAAACCGCCTACTACATACTACTTGTAAACGTCATACTCATCGATCAGACAGTATGCAGTGTTACACACAGTGCACTTCGCTCCTGCCCGAGCCGAAATCAGCCGGCCTGAAGCTGATTTCGCTTAAGCTATAAACTCTGTAAATATATAACTTTAGCAACATTTGAAACATTTTCAGGCGAGAAAGTAGTCGTTTAGATCCCCAACGTGTTGAAAATCTGACAAAATACCGGCTATTTACAATTTTGTTCCGACGAATTCGGCGCTACTAAAGCTAGCCGTAGTGAGCAACGCACTTCCGGTTATTTTCACAAACAAAATACCCGTTTCCTTTTGTCATTGGAAAAGCCATTACGATACAATTGGTGCTTTTGTTTTGAAAACAGGAAGTAAACCTACCCTCGTTGTAGCTAGCTTGTAATTGCCGTTTTGACAGGAAATGACGATTGGCGATGTCACGTTACATTGCATCTTGGATAGTTTGAGTATGAGTAGTAATCTCATGATGCATACCCAATATTTCGGCGAATCTAGTATGCATCCGGGAACTTAAAAAAAGTTAATGTTAGAGAATCAAGTCCAATTGGAGTGCTACCTGGAACTAGTACTTTGTAGAGATGGTGCTCTTTGGTGATAGGATTTGTTAATTTCAAAAGTTGTAGCACTTCCTGACGAAGGCTTCATGCCGAAACGCGTCAAAGTGTTTTAATCATGTTTTGCCCATAAAATAAAGGCATTTTAACTACAAAGAAGATGAGTGCCTTGGTATTCTACAACTTTTGAAAAGTTAAAGCTAGTAGGAGTAGTGGGAGTAGTAGGAGAAGTAGGCGGTTTCGAACACAGCCTGAGTAGTGTGAGGCTTGTTTTATAAGCAGCAATCTTATATGGATGGCTTGTGTGTGGGTCTTCATCTATGAATGTCCTACCAGCGGAGAGACCATGAATATTCAAGGCCATATCTTGCTCCTCGGTGTCAGCAACGTCAAGAAGGTAAGCTCTGATAGGCCCCTCGGAGGCATCAGCACAGAAGTCTAACACCACCACACCTATGACAGTGAGAATGATGCCGATTGGCTGCTTGTTCGGGCTGTCACCAATGGAAAGGCCTGAAAATGAACCACAGGCACACATGCTGGATTAAACTGCAGGGATTACAATATAGGACAGACAAACTCATTTCAAACCTACTCACCAATCAATGATCCGTTTAAAAACAGCGCCACCCCAATCAGCACACCTACACAGAGAGCCAGAATGAATGGTCTTCTCCGGCCCCATCGCAGAGTACAGCGGTCACTGGCTGAGCCAATGAGAGGTGTGAAGATGAGACCCAGGATAGGACTGAGAAACCAGGTTAAGCTGTAATATTGCTCAGGAAGACCTAGAAGACACACAGAGCAGATGTATTCAAATGTATTCAAATGTAACAATGGCGACTACAGCCAAAACAAGACAGACATATATCAAAGTGTGTTTTTGCTAAAACATTAATCTCGAACTTCTTTTTCTGGGAAAAAGTGCTCAATTTCCTTTGCCAGCATTGTAAAATGCACCATTACAGCAAGATCCTATAAGCCTTTGCCATCTGTACTTTCCCAATATCAAGAGATTGGAGTCTTGCTTGTATTTCTAAGATGACAACTGAAATCAAATAAAAGCCCTTGGAAGGAAATTAGGAAAAATGCTTTGGGAAATCTAATTATGCTTGCCTATTGAGACCATTTGGACTTGTTAGGACAGGACCATGCTACACTGCTCTGCTCTGTTCTGCACTCCTCTTTGTCTGAAAAGACCATTTTCTATCAAACACGATCGCTGAGTATTATTTATCTATCTATTTATGCTTTAATAAACCCCGTCGTCAAGTTGGACTACAGAGCAGCTGACTGAAGAGCTCACATTATGTGCTTCGATGTTTTCTGTTCTAATTTACTCATCTAACAGACTCTGTTTTGAATAACTTATAACAAACTATTCAGCTGTTCATGCAGGAACATGTGTAAATGTGTAAACATGTGTAAATTACTACAACATGTAAATCTGGGCAGAGCATTTTCTTTTTTTTTTATTATTTTCTTTCTTCGCACCGAAGGGGAATTACCACCTTGCATAATTTATCCAATCATAGCCATTACAGCTCTTACTTACCAATACATAGTTTAAGAGCCATTTGTGTTCTCCGTCAAGCAATAGTGACCAGCTACAGTAGCGGCTCGTGGTCTGGAAAATAGGCGGGGCAGATGATCTGCGTTATCAAAATGCAAGCTTTTATGGAGCATACGCAATAGGTCAATAGTCTATGCAACCATACGCGGGGGGGGCGCACTCGCATAAAAGTCTGCCATACAACAAACACAAAAGCCACGTGAAAATGAGCGAAGAGAAAGTTTGTGAAAGGAATTAATACTGCCTACGTTTGAATTAGAGGGAAACTTGTCGCAAAGCATTGCATGGCTAATTTCATGGCACAATTCAGATGCGCCTTGCTGGACTCGTGTTTTTTTGCCTTTTCCGAAAAATGCTTCATGTCACACACACCGACAGTGCTCCAACCTAAGCTAGCAGACAAGTAACCTACTGTACATGTACGAAGCTGTCAACACATTGTTTACTGTCTCAACATTGCTTTGCTCATCAAGCTAAGATATTTTATTAAATCACTCCCAGTTTCCCATTTTGCAAAGACCTCGTTCACAATCACTTAAACTTTGTAAGATAGCAACTATAAAGTAAAATCTTTACCTACCACAAACGTGAATCCGGATTAAACAGCCAATATCCTTCATCAAATCCGACATAGTTATCCGTTTTATCCAACAAGTTTGTAGGGGAATTTGGCGGCACTGAAGTTCCCACTGGCTAGATGGGCGGAGTAATATTTCTTAAACCCTTTGAGTCCTTTCCATGTCCAGGGCAGATCATACACCTGCCCCAATAGCATCTATACAGGCGCGCTAAATGTTACATGATATTATGCTACGAGGGGCCTACAGTGATTCTGATTGGTAGAATGTGCTCGAGAGTTCTAAGAAGGGGCGGTGGGGCCGGGCTTAGCTGAGGGCAGACCAGGCATCTGCCCTGGCCAGTGGCCATAGATCTAACGTTAAGCAGCCACACTGGAGGTAGGCTATATTTCAGCGAAAATAAAAACAGATTCCACTCGCAAAGTCCGTCACAAGCCACAATATGGTGTAATACGATTCCCACTAGAGCTGGGTATCGATTCAAATTTCAAGAATCGATTCGATTCCGATTTTCAAGTTTCAGAATCAATTTTGTTCGATTCGATCCGATTTCCGATTCGATCCGAGGGTTGGTGCTATTAAAAACGTGTTATTAAAAACGTATCAAAGCTGTTTCCTTCATTTCATCACTGTGTAGAGAAGCAAGCAACATATTAAAATTATTATTATATCGATATAAAACAGCAAATCATACAAGTATTGGTAGTTACTGATGGCTGGAAGACTGGTGAAAAGGTTAAGGGTCAATCTACCTTCAAGAAAGATAATCCAGGACAATAAACAGAGGACATAATTGAGGTGTCTATATGTGCAACAGTGGACTCCTACTGGGACACTAACCAGCGCATTATTATTATGATTGAAAATAATTAAGAATTCACCCAAAAGCTGTTGCTACCAAAAGCATTTTTATTTTAAAAGTGCATTGCTCACACTTAATAAACTGAGAAGTACTGAAACTGAAAGTATAAAATGTAAACGTTGTGTATTTTTCTTTAAAGTGCAAACATAAGAACAGAAAATGTTAAACTTAAACTGTAAAAAACACTGAATGGTGTCTACTATGAGCATGTTGAAATCTGTTCTAAAACCACACTAAAGATTTGTTTTCAAAAATATGCAGCAGCGCACTAAGTGTTCAGGGGTATTCACTGGTATTTCATAACGTAGCATTTTTAAAAATATATATTTTTTAAAATATTGTAGACTACTAGTGCACTTTTCCTTAAACATTTTAAGAGAAAATGAACAGAACATTTTAAACTGTAAAAACACTGGGTAAACTTTTATAAAAGTTCACTGGGGGAAATTAAAAAATTTTTTATTTATTTTTTTTTACAAAAAAAAATCGATCTTTGGACGGACGAATCGATAATCAGATTATCATAGGCGAATCGATTCAGAATCGGAAAATCGATTTTTTTTCAACACAGCCCTAATTCCCACTGTGATTGAAGTTGAAATAAATATTTTATCTATAATTTATAATTATCTATATTTTATCTATAAAAGAAAGGTTGGGGTGTGGAAGGTGGGGCTCTGCCCATCCTGCCCAAATACAGCGGCCGCGGCTGACCAGTTATAACATGAAATACTAAAATATACACCAGCCATGCACCATAACAATGTTAATGGGAAAGTTAATGGGAAATGTCAGCTGTTTTTTTTTTGTTATTGGAACAATAACTTTGCTCTGAGGTAATATGTGTCTACCTCTTGCAAAGAAGGGCACGTTCTGCTCTGGCTGGTTCTCACTGGAACATGTTACGCTCTTGCTCTGCTCATGCTATCTTGCTTACTTAAGTTCACAAAAAGAAAGATAACTTTCTCTTAGAAGTCAAATATATCTTGCCATCCATCTGTCCTTTCTATTTCAGCACATGCATTCTTCAGTGCGCCCGAGAGTTTATGAGTGGGGGCCTGCACGTATGCACGTTGTGGGAAGAAATGCTATCAATAAGTTTATTTGGGGCTGAAGGAAACACACCTGTCCTGTGAGAAATTACATCTGTTACACTACTATTAGCTGTAAAACACAGAACTTCACAGGTGAACTTTCTGCAAAAGTATGACACGCTCGTGCTGTAGGTTTGTGCTGCAAGAAAGTAAAGCTGATCGTGGGCAATACAACAAGGTGGAGTTATGTTCATGCAGTTTGGCTGGCAGCTAGTCACACTTGCAGTCACCAGAATGTTGTTTGCTGCCCCTTGAGAGTCGCTTTTGATTCAAATTGACAATGCAACTCTCCCAGATAAGAAAACAGGACACTGTTTGTGGTAAAATTGTTCCAGATACCGTTTTTCTAAAAGTTTGGATATTTATCATAATACTTAAATGCTTCTCACTTCACTTTTCGTCTTGCTCTCTCACAACAGAAAGAAATGAAGAGAACAAGTACTTTAACGTACTTTATCCTTGGTGTTTGCTAATAAGACTAACAATGGCAGCTTTAAAAGCAAAATAAAGAAGATGTGACTATGTTTTATTTTCCATGCAGTAGTAAAGCATTTCATCATGTTATGTAGGACTGGTTGACTACGGCAAAAATTATAACCGTGATTAGAAATCTTTGAAAATAAACAACATCACATGACAGTAAATACAATACTGTTATTCTGTCCTTAGCTACAAATAAAGCCTGTAGAGTATATTTGTTTAAAAGGTGTTGGCTTAGATAAACAGAGCCTATAGCCTTCAAAAACACTAAGCTAATGTGTCACCCATCCCGACTAGCTAACTAGCTTAATTTAAGCTTTACATGTTAATGTTTCAGAGGGTAGTGTTGTCACAAACGTTTACAAAGCTGAATGTAAAGACTTCAGAAGCAAGGACACAGCAAAAACCCCAAAAAACTCAAATGTCTTGCTGTCCAGCAACTGTTACCAGTAATCCACTTAGATAGCCCAAACAAGCAGTGTGGCATATTCTGCTAAACTATTTACATATGAACTCCAAGTCAAGAGTCAATGGCTGACTAAGAAACTCTTTGATTCTAGGGGATATAAAAAGAAGACAATGATCTATTTTACATTCACACGTTGCAAATGTGAAATTAAACCACAAAAAAATAAATACATTTCACTGAGATTAGTGACATGTAAAAAAAGGAAAGACTGATGCTTTGAAATATTTCAAAGAAAAAGTCCAGGATAGAGTGTAAATATTGTTCACAGAGTGGAAAATAGTGAGAATGAAATGTGCTGTGTTATACATTCTTGTCATACCTAGCCTGGGGTATTTCGCCTTTGTCTCGTTTCTGCTATGGTAGCAAACTTCGACACCTAACTGCATACTGCAGCCCCTCTGTGGCTACTGCTGGAGTTTACATGAGGTGCAGCCAGGGAGATGAATGGCCCAACAATCAAGTTCCACAATGCTGTCCAGTGTCACCTTACTTTGGTTAAACACGGACCGATGTGCATCTCTTTTGAATAACCTTTGCAAGCTTCATCACAGACCAAACTGTTCTGGTACAGGAAGTGAAATAAAACCCACGTACCCAAAGCTGAGTGCGGCTAATTTTCAAATGCAGCTCTGCCAATTTCCCAACACTAGGCAGAGGAATATTGCAACAACTATATCTTCAAGATACCTCATAGGAAGAATCTAAGGTCGCAGCCTGCGTCAACACCAGTATGAGATCATCATACAGTAATACGACAGGAATTATAATCATTCCTTTGTGCGGCTAAAGTGGAGGGGATCAAAAAACTTTATATGTGAGTGATCTGTTCAATGCATATCGAGTTTGGCATGTGTGCTTAGCTATTCTTTTATGTACAAGCTGCAGTAAAACAGATTCTGCTGATGTCTGCGCTCCACACTTAACACAACTAACATGTTTTGCGCCTCAAATTCATCTTGACAATTCGGACAGAATATAACAGGGACCGACTTGACAACAACATCCCTTGAAGTACAAGGAGAGAAGAGTGTCTCTGTATTGCATACCTATCTGCAGTAGCACTGGTGTCACCAGGGCTGTTTCCATGGCGTAGCAAAACTCACGTCCAAACATCACTGCTGCATGCATTACCCAGCGATGCCGGGGGATCCGAGCTGCTCTCCGCTCCTCCTCCAACTCTTTCTCACTTTCACTGTCTTCTGCATCTTGCATGGATTTTATGATTTCAGGAGGGCCCAAAGCCTCTTTCTCCTCTGCTTCACCTCCCATCTCAGCCTGGTTTGAATTTATGGAAACTTACGTTTCTCTACGAATTCCAGAATGATTTTACTACTTTATAATAAGCCGACAGACTATGTAAGGTCCGGGATTTCCATCTTGACTGATCACTGTAACAGGAGCCAAAGCTGTCCGGGAAGGCTAATCTGCAAGCATAGCGTTCAAAGGAAATAAAATGAAGAGGCAACAGTCGTCATTATAATGGGATGAATAAGTCCAAAATCCTGATGTGGTTAAGAAAATGTTATCCTGCGGCCATCATGTTGATAAAGGATCACTCAGCACGATTCAGAAGCCCAGCCGGAGAGCAAGGGTTCTCCTCATGGCTGCTTACGCTCAAGTTTAAAATTCAGGAAGAGCAGAAAGCATCTGTGCAGCTCCAAGGGTATGTAGAGGGGAGGAGCAGGCTTGAGCAAAATAGATGGAAGCGGCGGGTGAGAAGTGTTTTGCTTTCCAGTAGCTGCGTTTGTAGTAAGCTGAGGCAAACACTCCAACAGGTCTGTGACTTTGTTTTCTGGAGCGTGTGCAAGAGTCTGTGAGCATATGGCTGGATGAGTCAGCAGAAGTCCATAACAGTGCCCGTCGGTCTCTTTGAGCAAGTCAGAGTTAAAACATCTGGAAATTCTTTGGCAAATACCCCCTGCTGCTCTCACACATCTACCTGCAGGAAAACAGACGCATGTTAGATGATTAAATAAGGCTCAAATATAGCAAAGGGGCAGGCCATTTACTTGGGCTTAATTTGGCCTGTCCAAACTCAACACACTACCATACTGTAATACTTGGGACCTTTTAAGTGCATCTTTTAAAAATTCCTTGTTTTCTAAATATGACAGCAAGGGTCAAATACCAGAAGGTTCCCATGTGTAAAAATATTTTAGCGCATTTGGCTCTCATGATGGGGAAAAAATAACAACCTCTTAGTTTTTCCGAAATGCTGTCCTGCCACTAAACTCCAAACATTCGATCTAAAAAAAGGGGTTCAAAATATATAGAACACAAGAAAGTCAAAGTGGATCAAAACATGTTGCCCTACATAAACCAAAGATTGCTCAGTGGCATCCGAAATGTTACTTTCAAACCACAAAACTAACTTCAGAAGCACAAGCAAAAGCCACCTTAAGAAATACACATTACAACATTTTGACTGTTGCACAAGTGTGGACAGTTAAAGCTGACAGACCTACTTTACAACCTTTGAGATGACGCATACCCTCAAAGGGCAATTCCAGTCAGAGACAGTCCTGTGCAGTGTTACGCTGTTTTAACAGATGCACGCAATAATTCAGACGCATATATTCAGTTGTCAAGATATATCGTTATAAGTAAATTTGTACAATAAAAAAACAACAACTGATATATAAACCCCGAACCTCCCTTGAGAAGGGCTGAAAGCGTTTTCCTCACAGGAATGTGCGTGTCCGACAGGGGTTGCTCGTTGAACCAATTATAACATGTTTTGTTCAGGGAAGCCTCTGCAAACTTACCTGAGCTACCTACCTTTCAGTACATAACGAGGTACTACTACTCATTTTAGCCGTTGAAAATGGTGTGTACAACTTTACGTGTTTTTGCCTCTAAATGGATCAAAAAATGCCTAACTGTGGACATACTGAAGGCTATCTTATTTAAACTTGCGATAGTTATCTTAGCGGGCTAATTATTTAATCAGCTAACGTTAGCGAGGAAAGACAGACAGACCCACCTATAGTATCGAAACAAATATAAAATAACATACGTGGGGGGGGGGGGGGGGGGGGGTGGTCCTCTTTGGTATAGTACAAGTAATTCGGCACGGCACGACACGACAGTCTTCGCTATGGAGGAAGCAAAAACTGTCAGTTTGGGTTAGCAATCCAGCTAACTTTCGCCAGCTAATTCAGTGACCATCTGGTTTACTACAGTCATCTATTTCATAGGTTTCCACAGTAACAAAGAGGGGCGTGGTCATGATGTAGTAAGACGTCATTAAACTACCAATAGGAGTAGCTCTGGAGTTAATTACACGAGGCTACCTTACACCAGTAATAATAATGCAGTGATATGATAGGCCTCACCAATCTGACTTTATACTCATTTTCACATTGAAAAGAAAAAATAAATTATTCATATGATTTTCTATATTTTTTTCCATTTATTTGTAAACATGTTGTCGAAGGACAATGCCATTTTATTTTTCAACTGATATGCTTTACATTAGTCCATTGACATAGGGCAAGGAAGTGTTTCACTCACTTAAATACCTTATTTTCCCTTCAGATCTTTGGTGTACGTTCGAGCATTCAGTTCTACCTAGCGTCGATTAGGTATCCAAACACTTTCCACTGAGTTACATCGTTTTCTTTGATGGTTTGCTGTAATGGTCTTTGAAATGGAGTGAAATGCTGCCCTCTGCTGTAGAAAGGTAGACATACTTCCCAAAACGTTTTTATAATTCAATCTTTTATTTATATGTGGAAACCTCTCAAAAATGAGGGAAATCTTTACAGGTGAATGACGGGCCATTGCTGTAAGCAGTTGATCCGAGTGAATTTGTCTGTAAAATGTACTATAAAAAGAATCCAGTGGTCCCAAGCAGATATGGAGATGCCTTTAATGGTCACCAGGATCTGCCCCATAACTGGCATCGTAACAATCTATGCTCATCCTAAAAATGTATTTAAAGTGTAGTACGGTATGAATGAAACCTTTATACTATGCTGTTCTTTGTTATGGACAAAGTTGGGGTTTGAAATTTAAATTACTTGGGAAAGCATATATTTAGTTGAGCAAATACTCTTCAATGGAAATTATATAATTTTTGAATCGGAATGACATAGATAGGGTTTCAACATATTTGAAAAAACTTTAATGAGACAGTTTTTTTTTTGTACAATTCCTTCACGTGATACTTATACTCTTGAGTCAGTTTAGTCAAGAAAATATGAATTTACCACATGGAAATGAACAGGTCCAAAGGGATCAGAATGTCCTTTAACAATATATTAGAGTTTAGCTGCAGACAAAAAATGTGGTCTGGTGTCACTGTGTTCATGCAGTTTGGGGAACCAGCTGGCCTTTCTATTTGTGAATTGGTTGGTGCTCATTTTGAAAAATGAAAGGCTTTACTTGGTGTCGGTCCAGAGGTGATGGCAAAGCACCAATAATAAAATGAAGCCCAGAAATATCACAGTGACATCTCCATAACTGCAGCACTAAGCACCCTTTGTATAAAAACAGTTTTACACTGTGTGATTTTTCCTCTTATTGTCTCTCTGCAGAGCACTGGGAATCTTGGTCATCATGATCACATTATTGGTGGTTGCATTGGCTGTCCCTCCTGAGGCCTTGGAGCTGTGCTGCATACTGACAATATCCCCACTGGTCTGCTCCGGCTCTGCGCGACGGAAAAGATGCCTCATAGTGGCCTGGGGGCAGCAATGGTGGTAAATTATTTAGTGAGTAACAGAGTGGATGAACGAGTCACGGGTGGACATATTATGGTTTCAGGGAAGGATAGATGGGTGGTAGAGAGGAAGGACAAGACTTTCCGAGTCGTACCTGGAAATTATTTGTAACGAAGCAGTAGACAACTGGATCCATACAGCTGTTCAAACTGCTTAGAGTGACGGTTAAGTGGTATACAATCACATGGTGGGGCATATCAGGGTAGAAGTACACCAACACCTACGACACGAAAAGAAAAAGCCAGTCACAGACAACGGCTGTTAACATAACAATGTGCAAATTTATTGCGTTATCATTCCCACATCTTATCTTTTCCAAAAAAATATTATATTTTTATGCCTGTACCTTCTTCTAGCAAAGCAATACTGCTCACAGATAAAGGCAGGAGTTGATACCGTTTACTTTCTCATTTAAGAAAAGCAACATTTAAAGAACAATCAGAGAAAATAATATCACAATATAATAGACAAGATAACTGATATAGATATATACAGTGTTCTCCTAAGGTTGCCACTTGTTCTCCTTACTTGGGTGAAGTGTATGTGTTCCTCCTTTACCAAATACCACAGAATCTGAGGGACTAAGCAGCTATTAGGACTGCACTCCTCTGGACGGAGATCTTAGTTGTTGTACCTGGAATTCATCACAGCCCGAATGCTCCTACCACCGAGAACACTTTGAACCTCACTTTCCACATCTGTACCAGTTTTTCCTTTAGTTCCTTGAATTGTCCATTCTTCATAATACTCCTATCTGCTGAGATTAACACATCCATCACAACCAGCTTCTGCTTCTTGTCCACCACCACTGTCTTGTTACTTGGCCAGCTGCTGTATTGTTGTCTGGGGCCCCATTAAATCTTGGCTTTGCTTTTCTCAGTCACTTTCAATGGAGTGTCCCAACGGGACTTCTTAATCAATACTTGGCCCTGATGTTGTTCCTGTTCACTCTCCCAGCACCATGGTTTTGGCCTTCAGTGTACACTGTTAAACTTAGCATCTTACCCACCTTTTTGCTGTGCATACTCAGGGGCAACACTGCTTTTCATCCTGATGAAAATAAACAATTCCAATCTGCTTTCAAGCCTCAACCCAGCACTGAATCTGATCCTTTCGTAGTTTTTAATGATTTGATTTTAACCGATTAACCTTAAATGATTTGATTGGTGCTTTTAGACTTAACAGCTGCCTTTGACACCAAAGCTCATTCCATCATCTAATCACAGTTGGAAATTGATTTAGGAGTCCACCTAACTGATCACTCCTCTGAAATGGCCTCACACCTGAGGTGTTGCCCCATAGTCTCTCTTTATATCTTTACTGCCAATTGCATCAGTTTTTCCACAAACATGACATTTCATTTCATTGTCACATGTTCGCTGCAATCTCTGATTGCTTATCTGAGTTACATTAAGTCATGGATGAGTTCAAACTTCCTCTAGCTAAATGAAAACAAGAATGATGTGTTAGGCTTTTGGACATCCTAAACTGCTGATAGGCACTCTTGGCCCTTTAGCTTGTAATTATCACTCCTCTGGGAAGAGTCTAGGTGTTTATTTGCCATTGTTTTCTAATTTCACAATGACCTGTTGCTAGGTCCAGTTTCTTCTTGTTATAATGTCTAGCAAAGTTAAAACCCTGTCATGCCCCTTCATGATTTGGAGAGGGTGATCCATGCCTTTTTAACTTCTCATCTGAATTTTAAAATTTAGCTTGTTACTTTTCGATGCCTTAATGGACAGGCTCCACGTTAGTTGACCTTTTGCAAGCTCATACCCCAGCGAGACACTTGTGGCCTGCCAACCGTCTGTTTCTGGATGTGCCAAAAACCAGACAAAAAACAATGGGTGATCAAGCTTTTGGAGTGGCTTCTCCTAAGTTGCAGAACAGCTTAAATTATAGCTCATATTAAATCTGCTCCTTTAGTTGAAAAATTCAAATCATTGTTAAAGAACCAATCTCTATTTCTTGGCCATCCTCTTCAGTTGAGCAATGCAATCCTTTTTGCAGATTTCACTTTTTCTACTGTGGTGTATTTGTTTGTTGTTGTTGTGCTTTGATTCTGCAATACATGTTCGTCAATTTCAGTCATTTTAAACGTTCTATATTATTAAAGGGGACTTGACTTTATGGATTCATGAATGCTCCTTTTTTCCAGCCCAATTGTTCATTATTTATTAAGCCAGAGGTTTTTTTTTTTTTAATGTGTTGACATCAGTGGCATCTATTTTCTTCCTGTGACTGGTTCACTATCCCAGCCGTGCATATAACAATTAGTGGAGACCACAAGTTGGTGGCTTGGATCCCCATTCTTACTGCTGAGCAGGCTTCTCAGTAATAGTCTTTCCCTTTGAATGTTTTTGTTCATTGCTGATCTCGTCTTGTTTCCTCATCATGACTCCAAGTGCCCTGATACATAGCAAAGCCGTGGTAGGTGTCTTACATGTCTTGCATTCTGGCAGCTCTTCTCCCTTCCTTCTAATCATCCTCCCTTTCTTTGCCACCATGCAGCCACTTGTTCAGACCGAATGAATATGAATGAATGACATCCTGAATGACATCCTGTTGTTGTCTTTTTTTCCCACTGCTTCACGGACTTTTCGATTAACCCTGAGGGAACAAACTGAGGTGAGCTGTGTTTTAGGATAGTGTTGACGGTGTGTGTTGTGTCCAATACATTGACACGTTTTTTGAAAGCTTCTCAGTTCTCTTTTTTTTTTACACAGGTGCCATTTACATATCTCTGCTTTTCAATTTCCCCAAGAAGTGGTTGGTCTTTGGAGAGAGTACTGAAGAATCCTTGGCACAACCGTGTCATTGTCCTTGTCATAGATGGTTAAGCTGAGGTCAAACGGGTCAAATGTTTAATTGGATTTTTAAGGTGGCGATGTTGTTTTAAAGAGCCGCACTCACCTGTCTGATGTGGAAAGGTGTGAAACAGATGGTGAAGATGATCAGTACAGTGGTTAGCAGCTGAACAGCCCTCCTTCTCCTCTCCCTGTAAAAACACCATCAATATGACTTGACATTAGCTGCATGCTACAACTGCTTTCGTTGCTTCAGAAGGGAGTAATGCTTTCACGATCTCGACCTTTTAGTCTTGTATTGTGTATTTTTGTATCAGTAGATATGTATTATGTAAAATATTGTCAAGTTAAGATGTGCAAGTTGTTTGGGTCTCTTTCATTGCATCTGTTTGTGTAACATTGGTTCTACCTGCTCTGCTGCATCAGGCGACGATCAGCAAGGGCCCACATGATGCGCAACGTGAAGACCAAAATGATGAGAAGGGGTAGGAAGAACTCAGTGATTGTAAGAAAGAGAAGCTTTAAGAGGTAGCAGCCTGTATGTTGGAAGGCAGAGGAGAGAAAGGAGTAGGTGACCACGATGGCAAACAGCCAGACAGAAATGCACACACACTTGGCAACACTCGAGTTCCTCCATCGACGTGAAGCTTCAACCTGCAAGGACAAAAGAACACAAGACGTTTCAGATTCCTTCTTTAAAGTCCAGATCAGCAAGTACGAAGGGGTGGTGCCGCTTCAGACAAAGTTACTTAGACAAACTGTTAAGCCAAACTACGACCTGCAACACATACCTGCACAATGGCGAGATATCGGTCAACACATATGCAGGTTAGAAACAGGATACTGCAGTACATGTTGACAAAGTAGCTGAAGATGTGCATGTAGAAGCATGTGAGACAAGTTCCTCCGCTGTAGTAGAGCAGTATGCGAGTGGGCAGAGAGAGATTCACCAAGAGGTCAGTCACCGCCAGGTTGATGGTGTATATCACCGAGGTGGTCTTCTGTTTGGTGCGGTAACAAAAACAATAAAGTGCAACTGTGTTGAGCACCATGCCCACCTGGAAAACAGAGGGAGATATGCAGTAGAGGAGAATTAGACTAGCAACGTAGGCTACGATTGAGTTGCGAAAGAGAAGAAGTGTATTAAGACACCCAAAGTAGTCCTACCAAGAAAATGAGAGAGTTTATGACCATCAGTGCGATCCAGAGGCCATAGAAGTCATTGTAGAGTCCTTCATGTAAATGTGCCAGAAGATACGCCTCCATGCTGATGTTAGCTGGGCTGGTTGTTACAGGACGGATGGAAAACGAAGTATTCATCAAGAGCCAGGATTCAGTGCTGTTGTACTTCATCGTAGTGGTGATCTGATGACGTTGATCCGCATCAATGACGACGGTGACACAGATGATGTTGAGTCTGTGATGTAGTAAGACTGTAAGACACATCAGTGTTTATTTCATTTTCCACACTCAACAAATGACTGCTGTAGTATTTGCAGTCTGCATTTCATTTAATGACATGCTCTTCATTTCCAATGTCCTTTGACAGAGTGGAACTGATGTGCCATGACTCAGCTTTCTCACATAATCTACTTGTCCACTGTAATGGAGTCTTCGTCATATCCAAAGGTGTCATTGACAGTAGTCAGTGTTAACTGGAATCATGTTTTGGGACTGTAATCTTTGTTCAACTTTGAATACTTTTCTTGTTTCATAAATCTTTATTCTGCATCTATCAAACACACAGGCTCACACACTTGCCCCCTCATTCCACATATGACCCCTCAGCGGTTGTTGCTGTTGGCACAGAAAAACTAACAAAGCCACTTAGAAACCAATATCTGAACGATTTAGCCTATGCTCTCTCTAACCCTATGGTTATATCTAATTCCGTTTTTTTAATTAAAAAAGAAAAAAAAAATCTCTAAATACAAAATGCAAAAAAAAAGGAACATCATCTGAATTCTGGCCAATATGTGACAATGGAGTCAACACAAAAAATAAAAGAAAGATGCAGTGAGGTTTCACGTAATTTAGAGAGTCATTTTGGGCTGGCATGAATCAGCCATGATCTCAAAGCTGGACTGTGTTTATTTATTTACTTCAAGAAAGATGTCAAATTTTTCTCATAACAGGAATAAACACAGTGGAAATATGTGCAATCTGTTTGTGTGGGGACAGGATATTTACGGCTTCAATCTGTGTGTCATTTAATTTGATTAATTATGCTAAAAGTTTTACATTCACTTAGTGGATACAGTCAGTGCAAAGACCTCTCCACCCTCGAGAACAAATTTATTGGCTGAAATAACAAGTGGTTCTACTTATTTATGTGTTTTAGCTGCCATGTGACATTATGGATGACATTCCAAAAACCAAGAGAAAGGACACCGGATGAAACATCCACAGATTATCATTCAACATCTTCCAAACAGTAGTGAGATAACTGCAACAGAGTGTACAATATACAAGCGCACACACAGCAGTGCAGAAGCAACAAGAAAGGGGCAATTTAAAGTATCCAATTGGAATAGAATAGAATATCAAGGGTCATGGGTGTTTTTTTTTTTTCCACATTTCATTGATAACATCCTGCTTTTATGAGATTCTCTTTTATGAGAACATTAGACAGCAGAGGGCAGTCAGTGACCACATGATATTCAGTGTACATGCTAACATGGCTGTTTTAAAAATACATATGCTTTGACTAAGCTGATCCGAGGACATAAATTATGAGGTGAAGACAGTGAAGGAGATCCAAAAATTCTAATTGCATCCAGTGTTATTTCAAATACTGTCTAAAAACTGCCAAGTCACAGGATGTTAACACATTTTCCATTCCTTGGAGTTCTTAACAAGTATCAACCCAAAACTGGCTGGAGGCGAGCATGTCATGTATTCTGCCATGACAAATGCAGTTTAATTGCTCGAGTGAACCCCAGACTGGAGAATTTGAGATGCTCAGCATATTGTGTTGCACATGCTCATTGCTCATAACTCAACTCCGAGCAAAATATCATCCAGCTGATGAAAGATATAGCCTACTCTGGCTAATGAGAATAATATGCTATGCTGTGGCTGGGGCATGAATAATGTGATTCATCTTCAGGAACAAAATCAGTGTTGCCACAGAACATTAAGACCAATGAAGAAAATAAATGGGTATTTTCACAGCAACATCCCCTGATATTAGTCAGCTTATTGGAGCTAGCTCATCATCATTAACACTGCTAACGAGTGTCATGAGCATCACTCTGGGGAAATTGTGTGTTAAACTATGTATTTCCTCTGTTAAGAACAGATGGCAGTAACAAGTAATACCTTCCAGTGGTTTTCAGTGATGGCTTGTTGACTAAAGCTGAGCTGTGGGAAAATAAATGCCGAGCCCAAACACATCCTGACCTAACTGATGTCCACAGCTACAGGCTGTGCTCAGCTCTGGGAATGAAAAATCGACTGGATAAATTAAGAGGGATTCATTCATGATCATATGACAAACCCCAACGTCCCTAATAATCTAATAATAACCACTTGTCTTTGGTCTGGAGTATGATTGTATTCCTTCATTTAATTAGTTGGATTTTTCGACCACAGAAAGTCTCAGAAGCCTCACCAGCCCCCGGCTTAAAAAATTCAACATAGCTGCCCCTCACGTCACGCACATAGTACTGTCCAACCTCTGTCAGATCAGTGGTTACTAATCAATATGATTAGTAATGATAACTACTCTGGTCAGTGAGCAGAGAAACGAGCAAATCCTACTGTTTTTTTCTGACTTATAACTGGAACACATTCAACTCGGGTGTAACGTCATCCCCAGCTCTGACTTCTGAGGAAAATGGAACAAAGTCAAAGGGTTTCAACAGAATCCCAAATATATCAGCCTTGCTGTGATACTGCCTGAAGAGGCACCAAAGAAAAACACAGTTTTGTAAGAAAATGCCTGGACTAATGAAAACAACAGAAGGAAGGAATTACAAAGAGCTGTTAATTTCCAGTCGTGCCTGAATACTTTAATGAGTTACTTAAATCAGCAGATTATGCTGTAACTAACAGTGTAACATAACTACCAGATTCTGCAATGCAGAAACCGTATGCTGCAGCAAGTTATGATGGTCCGATGCCAGTTGTTTGCTTTAAAAAGCCCAGAGCTTAGGGAAGCCCATTGCGGCAAACGTCTGTTGGCCATTGTACTATAGACACACACAAATATTAGACTCAAGGAAAGTCCGATGAACCCTCTGCCCTTCATGATAAAACTGCAGGAGGGCACAGACCAGGAAAGGGTATGAACTCATTTCTAAAGGAATGAGTGTTCCCAGGAGCACAGAGGCCTTAATAATGGTTTAGCTGCTCAGACAAACTGGGTAACTGAACTAGAAGGGCCTCAGACGGGGAAATGACTAAGACCCCAATGGTCATTCTGCTTCAAAATAGCCTTTATATAAGTGAGTGCCTGCTAAAAGGATTACCATCCCATCTGCTCTCCATCAACAGGTAGAATTAACATGTTTTTTTCTGGGTTTAGCATTGATCTAGAGTTGCATCATAGGCTATGTTTTGACAGGAGCATTTTGACACTGTTCAATTCTTATAGAACTTGCAGCACTAAAGATTTCTGCTTAGTCATGTACTTCCAGCATTTCATTTCCAATTTTCAGTTTCGGTCATCTCACTGTAAGTCCCCAAAGGAGCTCATAAAAGAGGTTATCTTTGAGTTGTACTGCTGGGACAGTTGTTATTGTTTGTAAATGCAATGTTCAGACTCGGCCATTCCTGCCCAGCTCGATGTATGGGAGGGAGACGGGCATTCAGTGTGACATGAGGACAATGCAGAGACTCAGAGAACGAAAACATCCCTTTCTGATAGTTTCAGATTAGTTATATTCAAAAGTACAAATAAAAATACACACATCAGCAGAGACCTGTACAAAGGGGCCCACATGAACAGTTTGCCTACTCTTTCTGGTATTTTAGACTGCAGTGGAAACACAAATAATTGCAGTATGAAGGTGCTATTCACTTCCCTAATAGCTCTCTAATGGCGCTAAGAGGCTAAACGTACTGGGTACTTTTAATGTGACTTTAGAGGCTGAAGGGATGGTAGAGGAACAAATCGCAGGACTTTCCCTTACGAGACCGGAGTTAGTTTATTGTGAAGGACTGTTGTTGTTATACTGTGTTTGCATCAAAACCACATGGTTAGGTTAAGGAAAAGATGAAGCAATGTTAGAAGACATATTTTTCTCCTATGCAACAGGTTTTGCCTTCGTTTCCAAGGTTACCCTGGTGACGTGTCTCGTGACAATGATGACAGTAGCAAAGAACATTTGGCCACAGTTAATTGGCATTTATATCAGATGTAGCAGGACTATATACTGAAGTCTTTTAACCTCTGCACAGTGAAATATGGCACCGAAGGGATACCGTGTGCATTGAAATGTGAGGCAAAGGGCTCCTTGCCAAGCAAACGTGATAAATTATGTGTTAGATCATATTAACACAGCAGGGAACAGAGACAAAAGACTAGCTCAACATCTCAGTCTTTGACTGTTTTAAGTGGTCCATCCAAAGCCTTGTTTGTTAGTTCACAAATGCTTCTCATCCGATCTGGAGAAGCTTCAGAGAATCTGGAAAGAAGAATCAGATAAACAGTCTAGATCCAAGTGAGTAAATCTCATAAAGACTCGTAAAAGGTTGTAAAGAATTCAAAGATTTTATTGCCTCCAAAGGTGCTTCGATAAAACACTGAATTACGGGTACGAAAACCTCGACAAATGGTTGTGATTGTCTCTGATTTGAGTCAACCCAGATAAAATCTGATGCACTACTATTTCCATCCTACTGTTGCTCTCCTTCCCCAACATCAAAGAGAGCTGTGATGCAATAACTGTAAAAGGATACTGAGAGGAGAACAGAAGGCCTAGAGGCAGATCACAAATAACACTGTCCAAATAAATTCCAGCAGTATGGGAGTCCTCTGTGTGAGTGTGTGTGTGTGCGTGTGTGTGTGTGTGTTGCTGTTACTGTCTGAAAGACAGAAATATACTGAAAGGGAGATAGACATGATGGGATAGTGGTGCGGCGCTCTCACGCTGCACATCATCAAATTATAGCTTTACAGAGGAGCCCTCGAGGCAAACAGAACATTTTGTTGCTGCTATGACTCTAATTTTAGAGATGGTTGGATTTGTGCTTCCAACAAAAGCTGGCAAGGTATTTCTATAACCTTGACTTCATATACCATTCATTTTAGAAACTTTGGGCGGGGGGGGTATATCAGATCATTTTGCTTGTTTATTCAATGTGATTGCAAAAATTTCTGCTCCTGCAATAAGTTACCCCAACATGTGAAAATACACTGTATGTGCCCCTGTCTTCAAGATTGTTGTTTTTAGATTTCTATGCGCATGTTATCATTTGTTTGGTTTCCTGGATGACACATAACTAAAACAATATAAAAAAAAAGACCTTAAACGACGTCTACTTACCAGCTGAGAAAGATTAGGCCGACTGACTCTGAACTCATCAAACCTGTGTCCGCTGAAGTTGTCCCCTTGTCCTAATCCAAAAATCCTTCATTGGCATCCAGAGATGACCGACTCTCAAATCAACACCGAACATCCACTTTGACATTAGTCACTTTTTTTTGTCTTGACATGTTCAGCTTTTCAGAAAGTATTTTGTCTCTCCTCTCGTGTTTTTGATTCATGCTGGCAGGCTGCAATCATAAGCGATCTCCTTCAAATCTGAGCAGCAAGATATTATTGTCAATTCTGCCCTTTTCGCAGCTCGTCTGTAGCTCAGAGTATGATTCTCTTGCTATAATATCAAAACATCCTCATGTCTCTCTGCCTCCACCTGTTGCTAGTCTCACAGCTCTCACTGCATCTTATTCTTCCCTTTTTTCTTCTCGTTTTAGCATCATTTCTCTTCTTTCACTTCATTCAGTGACTCTGCCTTCCCATTTCCCTCCCTCACATTCTAAAGCCCCCCCCCCCCCATCAGTTGGGTTCTCAGACAGGAAGTCTCAGTATGTGTTTACATTCTGCAAAGACACTCTCATGTGCGCCATGTACACCATGCACTCACACAAACGAGAACACATTGTTAGAGTATAGCGCCTTTTCCGAGCCACCGAATATTATCACGCAGCCATTTTCTCATCAGTGTTTCAACTTATCTTTAAAATGACAATTGAAACTGGAGTCAAGTAAAAATCATTAATAAAACAGATAAAACTTTACTTGTTAAAACCTTACTTCTCCCCACGGGTATCAACAGATCATTTTTAGACAGCTGGTTCACATCTCATAGAATTGGGGTTATAGTATGTAGCCACTGTGAAATACAGTGCTTCTAAGTGTGCAGCATGTAAAGCTACAGAGTAAAATAAACAAAAACAAATCAATCTAAATTAGTATGTTGTTATTTCAGTGCAAATAATCAAATGATGAAGATCAACTCCACTGAAATATTCGGCTGAATGTGTTTGATGCCTCTATGTATGACTTCCTGTTTGATTTAGTGTAACAGACATTAAAATGACGAGTCCTCTCTAAAGGACAATGGATTTGATGAGCCCCAACCTGAATCTTATGATAAGTGTGAAGTGAATGAAGAATATTATATGTGAAGGAACTGAAAAATAAAGTCAGAAAGCAATCTGATGTCTGCTATAGGTTTTAATGAACGAGTAGTAAAAAAAATCAAGTCTTTTGATCAAATGAGATGCAAAACTAAGTCCTCGCTGTGTCTACTCCCACAGTAACATGTAGAAAAATAAACTAAAAACAAAAAAATGAAGAAAAAAAAATAGAAAACTAACTTTCAATCTTAGCTGGGCTCAAACAACAAAACACATCAAGCTTAACAAGTGATTTGATGCTTTCTTTTCTTCTTCCATTCTGACACCTCAAAGTTTCTTAAAAAAAAAAAACATCTCTTCATCTAAAACTGCACTGATTTGTATGATTGGAAATCAGAGGCCGATGCTGAATGTTGTTTTTGTTTTTTTTCAAATAAACATGGATGCTGTGTTTATATTGAGATATTCTATATCATGAATATCTGATGAAAGACAGAGAGGAGTGTGCGTTCTCAGAAGATATGGTAGGTATGTAAAATTAAACCCATCTGTGAAACGAATGACTGGCGACCCCCTGCTTTTTGCCCAAAGGCAGCTGGGACAGGCTCCAGAACCCCTGAATCGGATTGAGATGGTATAGAAAATGCACGGATCGATGTGAAATGAAACTTCTGTTCAAGCCATCAGAAGTCTTTCAGACTATGCTACTCTTTATCCTGTGAGGTCTTAGTGATTAATTTATAGTAATTGTGTTTGTGGGAAATAACAACATTACTGTACGGAATGTGTTAAAATTCAGGTATGTATCATATGTGAATTTGTAAATCAAACTGATTTAAAAATGTTTCCTATAGACTACAATTTAGACATTGTGTGTATGCTTGTCTGTGTTAAGCCAGTTAAAGTACATGAATGTAAGCACACATACGCCTAACTGAATTCGGCCTCTGGCTCCGTCTCTATAACTAGTCCCTGAACCAGTTCCTAATCCATCTTGCAGAATGAGTTTGTGTCTCCTGGTTTCCTGTCTAGAGGATCATCATCACTCACAAACATTGTCAGCGTACCTTGGAAAGATCCGGAATAACGGATGTCAGAAGAAGATGCATAGATCAACCTGTTACCGAGGACGAGCACACAGAAAAAGACGAGAACAGAAAGAGGCAAGGGTGGGGGTGGGGTGGAGGGGACTGAGAAAAGGTAAAGATGGAGCGGTCCGTCTGTCTCTGTGCTTGGTTTAGAAAAACGACACGTGCACAATTACTTGACATGCATGTGTAGAGAAAGACCATCAACGTGTTTCAGTCCAGCCAGGGAAGGCCGTGTTTGTGTCACTGAATATTGATGACAAATGAAAGATGGTGAGGTTTCTGCACTTTTTACTGCACCCTTGATGTCCTCGGGTGGTTTATTTGTCAGGAGTGAGAGGCGGATGGACGGAGGATTACGGCTGTTCTGCTGCAAAAGCACACTTCTTGGCACTGGTGACCAGCTCCCTAGTTTGCTGGGAACCATGAGGGGAGACTTGAGGAACAGATCACTTGTACAAACAGTAACATGCATGTCTCTTGTGGAGAAGAGAGTGGAAAATGTGAGGAGTCTGCCAGAGGGATGGGCCTCCTATATTCTTTTCACATATTTCACTGGCCATCACATCAGATGTACTTTAGTGAGACAATTAGTGCAATTTGGTCCATTCATAGAGCTTAAAACTAATCTGTCACATTTGTGTCAAGTTGGTTCCTACAGAGCGCCAAAAAATTGGATTTAAGATTTCACAAAAGTAAGATTAAGATTTTTATTTTTTTTCTCCACTGTGAGGTGAATCTCTATGTTGCATTGTGCATTCTCCAAAGTCACATTAGTTCCCCAGTAAGGACTATTTAACCACATGTCATACTCGCAGAGCACACACTCCTCCAGAAACGTCACGATTAGCCTCAGACTTGGTGTTTAATTTTCCGTCAACCTGACAAAGCACAGGTTCGGAGCCCATGCACACACCTCTGGACGACAAATCCAGCCGCCAACACGCACAGAACGTGACAAGGTTTTGTGCCCTTTGAAGAAGATACTTTGTACTGTAGAAAATTGGTGTAGTGAAGGTGTTAATATTGGGCCCTGCGGGTACCCTGATCATGAAGACCATCACTTAGTAATGACATCAAATATCAATGAACGCGTGTCGTGGTAGACACTGGAGTTTAGTAGCAACTTCGTATGATTAATGCTATTTACGTTACATGTTTAAAGTTGCTGCTTTTAGCTGGTAAACGTTGAATTTATACTATCAATGTTATCTCTGAAAATACTCAAGAAAATATGTATCACCTAAACATACAAGAAGCCTTATTGTGATGGCTGAGCTGAGGAGATTTTTGGATAATACATAATTTTGAATTTCCCCTCATTGTGGGATGAATAAAGTGTTTTTCTAGTCTTCTATTCTAATACGTTTTAACTGGAACACAAACTGGTGTCGTCTCCTGCAGGTCAGAGGAAGGACAGTAACCAAACACTAAACATTAATAACACATAACTGAGAAATTTACAACTCCCCTCCCTGTTTGTGGGTCAGGAATTCCTTTCTACTCTGGAAAGTATCACAAGACACAAAGAAAAGAAAAAAAAAAAAAAGAAAGAGAGAGAGAGAGAACTGAAGTGAATACTTGAGTTTATAGATACTAGAAAATAATTATCCCATCTAGTAAAAGATTATTATTGCAGTCGACATTGTATCCAAATAGATCCACTGAGAGTTTGCCCAGGACTTTTTTCTGATCCTTTAAGCACACATGGAAGCTCTGGGGCTCATAAATGTGCCGCTACTGTAAATTTAAGTCCCGTGTATTAAACTAAACAGTCAGTTTGACATTAAAAAGACCAACGGAATTTGCCTTACTGTTTATTACATTCCAAGATTTTTAGTGTTTTGCCATGTTAAATGCATTTACTCTAAAACTCGGAAAAAAATTGCCCACCAGATGCAAAATGTATATAAAAGCGCAGAAGTTTCTTGTTATCTTGTGGCTCTCTTTCGACTTCAAGAACAAATCCTGTCTTATTTAGATGGGATGGGTGGGATCTTTGTTGCTGAAGTGCATTTATACCTTACTCAAATCAACATTAGAAATAACACAGTAAAAATATTAGCACACAATCATATATGCTGAAATTTAAAGTGAAATAAAAACTGTTTATTTTTAGACACACACATCACATTTAAATATGTGATTTGACATGGTTACTTGGCAACAGTCCACTGATATACAGTAGCAACATGACAAGAATATAGATGGTAATTTTACATGATTTTTCAACCAAAAAGAGAGATACACTTAATGTATCACAACAGGGTGTGTTGAGTGTTTTTCTAAAGGCATCTCGGGCAAAGATGCCGAACACAGACGTTACAGTAATGCTGGCTTAATTAGAACTGAGAAAATTTGCACAATGACAAAATTCCATCAGCATACATTCATTCTTCTGGCTCCGACTCACAGTAACACCAGAGATTACGCCTGCTTTGGCTCACTAAATGGAAGGAACGCAGCGGATCATAAATCTTTCATCAGTTCGCCGGCTCACAAATGACACGATAAAATTTGACCATCATAATTACACTGCCCTGGCACAGAGATAGAGGAGAGTAAAAAAAAAAAATCCACACTATGATAAGAAAGGTAGCAACATCCTATCTTTCTTGCGGTACCGAATGCAATACAATTCCCATTCAAGTGAGACTTCAGCCCAGACTGACCATCAGAGGTCCTAATAAGACAAAAACAATTACCTGAGAATAAGGCTGCGTGTCCCTTCTTCCTTAAGTTACAGTAGTGTTTCAAGATCAATATTCTGCTATTTCTGCTTTCCCAGGTCAAATATTATTAGCTTTTCCAGCAGGAAGACAAAAAAAGTTAAGGTGTTTTATGTAAACATACTATAATCATACCACAGCTGATGTGATCAGCCCATCTAAAGCCGCCTACGAGTTTGTTTACACCAGAGAGACGGAGGTGAGATTAAGTAAGAAAACAAAGTGTTCGAAACTGAACGGATCTCTGCGTGTATTAGTCGGCGTCCTGCCTGTAGTGCATCACGTAGTAATCATGGACGTACATGAGGACAGCGAATGGCTGACCAATGATGATGGACATCCACACTGCAGCGTTGCCGTAGTTACCCCGCAGGCAGCGGCCAACAAACCAGGCTAATGGAAGCTGAGGGGTCCCCAAAAAATAAACATAATGAGTCATTGTGTTTCCATCACTAATAACAGTCTTAAAGCTGCCCTGACTTCTCTGCTCTGTGTTTGATGGCTCAGCACACTTGAATGAATATCAAACCTATTGCCAACAACACGGCAGATATCTCCAAACATGATTTCTCATTTCATTTATCAATTTCACAATATTGAAGGCAGATCAATTTTTTTTCTATTGGTCAATTAATAGAAGCCGGAATATTGGCCTCTACATACACACACACACACACATATATATATATATATATATATATATACACACCCGTTTTTAATTTAAACTTTAAACTGCACAGTGTAAATAATAGAATTTATATATGTTCTGCATAGTGATGAATGCTGAATCTTACCTGTGCCATCATGCCTGTGAAAGCCCAAAGTCTGAACATCCTGAGAGGAACACTCACCAAATACTGTCACAGAAACAGACAGGGACACAAAAACCATAGTATTCGTAGTGTTCTGAATGAAATGCGTATGAACGTGACGTGAGCGCCAAATCAAACAGGAACACCACTAAAGAGCTTTCCCAGCTGGCACGTCACCACAAGCAGAAAAAAGGCGTTTCGGTTTGTCGCCTTACCTCGTGGAAGAAAGCCGACAAGAAGAAGACGGCCGATTGGCTGACCATTTTACTGATTCCTCTCCTCAGCAGCGGCTTGTAAAAGTGGCTGAAAGACAGAAAAGGGAGCAGATGGAGATATTGGGTAAACACATGGAAAGTACATGGGAACGTATGGCAGACAGATGATGCTAAAGAATAGTCCATGTGTTACTTGTATACTTGAAAGAAAAAAAATAGAATATACAATTTACGTAAAACAGACCTTTATATAAACACAAAAAGAACTTCTGCACTGTAATCACAAAGTAGATGAGCTCAACACTCAAGAGACAGAAGAAGCATCCTGAGACTGCAATTTTACCTCTCTTCCAGAAAAATCCCTCTAAGCGCTCTGTGTTTGTCCGATTTAATATACCATCACCGTCTTTGCTCCTACTGCTGTATTCGTGGATGTGGAACTTCCTACATTTACACCCCTAGTCACTATTACTTGTTCAATCGCAGCCAGAATAATCGATTTCTTAAATGGATCGGTGTGCCTCCCTGTATCAAATCCATTGCAACCTCCTACATGTTGAGCCTTTTACCCCCCCCTCCCCGATAACTGCGTTACTGTGTAGAGGACTCACCGTAGACACCACTTGTGCACAGGGATGTTCCAGTTCTGCCAGAAATACGTCACCGTCTCAGAATTCCTGAAAGGACAGCCAGAAGAGTAACAAGCTTGAAATGCTCTTTGATCACGACTAATTAGCATGAGAAACTAAAACACTTTTCTAATCTTTTTTTCAAAAGATTAAATAATCAGGATTGTCCCACGGCACACCAAGTTAAACTGAATAACTAATAACAGCACTACATGCAAAGAATTCAAAAGAATTCCCAAATGCCACTGTTAGAAACCCCTTAAATTTCTCTGACCGTTTACAAAACACTGTAGAACTAGTTTCCAAAGCGCTTACTCCCATAAAAGAGAACTTCTATCTCTACCAGTTAATGCACGTAAATCAACTCCCAGGCACACGCGAGCAGATATTTCTACATGCGGGAGACTCTGACCTCTTCGGACTCTCACAGTCCTGGAACACTCACCACCAGTCCCGGTAAAACTGTCGGTCTCCAAAGCGCAGCAGCTCAGCCATAAAGTTCAGAGAGGAGTGGAAGAACCAGTAGAAAAACATCAGCCACAGCAAGTGATTAGGGACCTAAAGGGACGACGGGAAAGTGCACGTGAACAAGATTAGTGCTCGCTGATGAGCCAAACCTCAAGATCACACTAAGCTGACATATCTTCCTGCTGATTACTCTCACATGCAACATGTTTTCTAGGAAAAAACAATCGTTTAATTCCCTGGCGTGGTTTTAACACTGAAATGCACTGGTTTCCTGTTCTAATCTATTTGCTTCAAAGGTAGAATGGGAAAAACCTGGTTATTTACACCAATCTCTACATTACTGCAACACTTCTGCCTTGTTTTTTTGTCTCATCTCACCGTACTGTGATTTCTATGGATGAGCCCCAACCAGGTTAAGCTGTTTTTTTTTTTTTGTTTAAATCAAAATCAAATTTATTTATATAGCACATTTCATATACAAACAATTCAAAGTGCTTTATATAAAATAAAAGCATTTCAGCAGGGAGTGGAAGAAGCATTAAAAATACATAAAAGAATATAAAGAGAAACAAATAAAATAATTTAAATGAATTTAAAAACGAGCAACAGTCTAGATAAGTTAAAAAATATCGTGCAGATTTCATGCATAGACACATGAGAAAAGAATTTTTATAAAAATGTCTACAATTGGTGAAAGTTTAATCTCCACTGGCAGTTTGTTCCACTTGTTTGCAGCATAACAGCTAAATGCTGCTTCTCCATGTTTAGTCTGGACTCTGGACTGGACCAGCTGACCTGAGTCCTTGGATCTAAGAGCTCTGCTGGGTTTATATTCTCTGAATATATCACAGATGTATTTTGGGCCTAAACCGTTCTGGGATTTGTAAACCATCAGCAGGCTTTTAAAATCTATTCTGTGACTGACTGGAAGCCAGAGTAAAGATTTTAAAGCAGGTGTGATGTGTTCAGATCTCTTAGTCCGGGTTAAAACTCTAGCAGCAGCGTTCTGGATGAGCTGCAGATGTTTAATGCTCTTTTTGGGAAGTCCAGTTAAAAGAGAATTACAGTAATCGAGTCTACTGGAGATGAATGCATGGATGAGTTTCTCCTGGTCTTTTTGGGAGAGGAAACCTTTAATTCTGTTGATGTTTCTGAGATGGTAAAAAGCTGCCTTGGTGACAGCTTTGATGTGGCTGCTGAAAGTCAGATCTGAGTCTATCAACACTCCGAGGTTACGAACTTGGTCAGTGATTGTAAGGGCCCGAGTCTCAAGATATTTACCAACGCTGACCCTCTTCTCTTTGCTCCCAAACAGAATGATCTCAGTTTTGTCTTCATTTAATTGTAGAAAATTCCCTCTCAAAAATTCTCTCTCTTCTTTAGCACAACCAGGATATCCTAAAAACCCTGCAACAACCACAACACGCATGTAAACGTGCTGCTTGTTACAAGGTGTTCAGCAGTATTCCCTTTATTTCATGAGTCACCATATTGATTTGGCTATTTAGTGCATGACCTTCAACATTTATCTATACAGTTAAATACGCCAATAAAGTTGAAAGTAAATTGATGAACTGCATCCATTTGCTAAAATAGTGATTTCAGAGCAGTTTTACAGTCTTAACGGGATTTTTCAGTGGAAAATGAAGGCTGGCTCCTGTACACACGGCACATCAAAAATCACATGAAATGAGTGAAAATCAGTGCCATCCCCTATGCTTGAAGTACTTATAAGCACAGCGGTTGTTTTTAAATCACTCATAAGCTGTTCTAAAATGATCAACTGCCAGCAAATATAAAGACTTATTAAGTAGGTTTTCCTATAAACGGTTGTACGGTTTCACTACTTACGGCCAATCGTAAGAGTCTCTCAGCCATCCTGGACAGATCCATGTCCTGGTGGAGACCAGAAATCCATTAACACATGATCAGGTTATGTTTACATCTGGATAAGCATCAGCGTCGGTGTGCTTTCTTACTTCTAGTGGTTTCATGGAGCTCTGAATGATGGGGATCATCCACTGAGAGAAAGCAATAAAACTGCGTTAAGCCTTTATTCAGACGTGAGCTGTCATGTGTCCACTTTGTGTTCCATGTTAGTAAGTTACACTGGTACAAATATAAGACTACGTTATCGTAATGTACCTGTTGGGTGAGAGCAACCAACATCTGGGTGAAAAACAGCTGCGGAGAAGAAAAGAAAGTGAGTGACATGATTCCAGAGAAAGAAAATGTCATGACGGCAAGTTAATAACAGCAGTTAACAGTCAAAGAAGTTTTGGATTTCTTAATCTAATTTAGCGGGCAAAAGTCATTTTATAAGCCAATTTAAGAATGAATTTATATGTCTAAATTCTCATGATTCTTGCTGTATTGGACTTGCTGCTCTGTTAAAGCAGACCAGACCTTTTATCCAGGAACTTTGTTAAATTGGCACAAAAGATTTGAAGTTTCCTCCTTAACTGCTCATCACTTGAGGCCTAATTTTTTCCTTCGCTGACGCCGTTAAATTTTTTTTGCCAAGAATCGATTAAAGTCCTTCTCGCTTAGGGATAAACATTAAGGCGGTTACTGTCTGGAAAGGTATTTTATGTTGAAGACCCCCCCCCCCCCCCAACTTAATGGAGACAGACCTTTTCCTTGAACTAAGAAACTTTAATTACCGTCACTGCCTCACAAACTCCGCCAACAGAAAAAAAAACGTCCGAAGACTATTGTTCAAACAAGGACGAGATTATACTTCAGGAGTACAATAAAAGAAAGAACATACTGCAAAAGTACATGCCATCCACAACTAAGTAAAAGGATGCGTTATCCTAGGACAAGTTTATTTAGATTAAGTCATTTGACATACTTTGGAAAGTATCACAAGACACATACTTTCACATACTGGTCTTTTGTGCTTAAACAGATACTTTAAGCATAAAACCACCACTTTCCCCCCCTCCCGATTAACTCGTATTGACTTATGCATTGGTCCACCTAATTTATTTGACTTAAATGATGCTGACATCAGATGTCTCCTCACCATCTCAAACAGCCTCCTCAGCAGGAAACTCGTGCGGACTTTAGAAGACCGAGGGAAGTTGAGCTCGTAGCAGAGAGTCGGAGCAAAGACAAAGTAGTACATATCTGCAGAGATGGAGAGAGAGGGGGGGGGGGGGTCAGAAATATGACAGAGAGGTGCATGGCAGACTCAGTTTGTAGCAACAGTGGGACGGGTGCAAGTACCTCTGATTGTGAGGTTGCCAGGGTAACACACCTTGCTGTTGCCCCCATTAACGTATTGTGGCAAGGGACCTGTGGCACGTAAACGAAATATGCTTAAATCCAACATCATGAAAAACTGTACATCAGGACACAAGTAATAAATATTTCCTCACAGCACTTTAACAGCTCATTGTTAAAGACATTTGAGCTAAGAGCTGCAGTACCACCTGTCTGCCAGTGGGTGTCACTGTAATAACATGAGCAGGGTCCAGACAGATACTTTGGGTTGGAGCTAAATGACTTTCACAGAAGCTTAAAGCATTCACAGACACTTCGCCAATGATTTCATCTCACGCCAAAACATGAATCCATCGACTGTATGTATGCGTTTGTGTGACTTACAAGAGAGTGATCTGGACAGCTTCTTGGCCTTTACGCTGCTCAGCTCTCTGCACCACAGGTTGACATCCTTATAGGAGTACAGCTTTAGGGAGAGAACGGTGTAAATACCGAGTGTGAACACGCCACCAACTGAAAGAGCGAAAAGAGAAGAGGCGACTGTGAACACGTGGACAAAAACTTGAGTTACGTTCAGTCAAGATACAGAAGACGAGAAGAAGAGATAAATAGGAAGAAATCAAGGAAAGCCAGTAGAGGATAGAAAACTGTGAGGACGAAAGGATGGAGAAAGGCAGACAGGAGATGGAGAATGTTTAAAAGTAGTGTGAGAGCAACAGGAGCAGAATGGAGAAAAAGAAAAGAGTGGGAAAAAACAAGAGACCGAGAACAAGAAGTCGTCATTTGATGCTGAAAAAAAACCTGACTAGCTAAAGTAATTCTCAACTCAAAGTATGACAGCTGTCTCGCTACGTCAAGGACATTATTACACAGTCACTGTGCTGTTCAGCCATGTGGTTCTGTGAGTGTGCATTTGTGTGATCACTTATAAAACCCTGCTGGTTTGTTTATTGGCCAATAAGGTAAAACTAATTTGAAAGAAGATAAATAAACATACTTCTGCTACTACTTTTTTATATATATAAACACACCCACACACACCAGCTGAGCATTTTGTCTACCAAGGCTTTATCAATAGCTACCATATGCTCGATCGAGAGGAATAATGCTGAACTGATATACTCACACACTCATATACGCTCAAAAACACAAATTAAAAACTGCCTGTCGTGCCAGCAGGGTGAAGAGGAGGTCTGCAGCACACCTGGCATCAAAACACAGCAGATCTTATCCATTAACCATCTGTCTCTCCGGCTCAGTGTGGCCTCTAAACAGCTAGATTGTCTCCAAGTCAGCTGCTGTAGGTATTGATCATAGGAGCACATGTGGAGATGGAGCTCAAGTGGAAAAACATGCCACAGGAACCTGTACTTAGTCACTCACGATTCCCCAACAAATCCATGAGCGTTTAGGAAATTCTGAAAGCCCACCTTGTTTGTTTCTCTCCTTCATAATTGCACCGTGACTAGTTTCCAAGAGTTTTGTCACTTTAGACCGCACATGCGTTATGGCCACTTAAAACGCACCACGCTCGAGTGTAGGGCTGAGCAATTTCATCGATACTGCGATATACATCCATCTTTTGTTTTACGTTCCAATTAGTGAAAACACAGAACATTAATATAATACAATACAATGCCAGGGGGTCACATTCTACAAAACAGTGATAAATTAGTTCATAAAAATGTTATATAAAGTGCATAGCTCTCACGTTTGTTTCCGTTTGTCTGGCGGTGTTGCCCTTCCGAGGACGGACCACCAGTCCAATCAGCGACGATTCATGTCAAATCACACTGTCCCTTTTTTTCAGTAAATGATGTAAGTGTATCGAATCGTTGGCTGAGTATTGTGTATCGTATCGTGATATTCGTTTATCGCTCCAGCCCTACTCGAGTGCATGCACCACTCAGATTTTCTGCTTGTCATTATTTGAGCTCAGCAAAACAGACTTGTATCAATATGTGCAGAAGATTTTCTTTTTAATGAACAATGTACTGAATCAGAGTTAATGGAGGCGAATCATTCTGAAGGACATTGCATAACTTAGTACCATAACCGCATTTTTCTTGGCTTCACACTTAAAAAAAAATAATTAAAAAAAAAAGCACTTTGACCTGGTTTCGTATTGGGATGTGCACGGCATCAAACTCAGACATATACATCTATTCCAGCCTCAGAAATCCTTTGCTGCAGACTGGGACACATTAAAAAGGAGCCATTCAAAGCTGTGGACATAATGAAATAATGGCAGCCGACAGCAGAGAACAATCTCCCCCTCCCCGCTAGAGGATTTCTCAAAAGAAATTTAATAAAAATGTGAAATGAAGCCCGCTATCATATTAACATGTACTGAAGATACATTAAGTGTCCAGTAATGCAAGAGCTCCCTTCACACACAGGCACACACACACACACACACTTCAGAGGACACTACACTGACTTGCATTCGTTTCCTGGAAGCTTGCCCCAACCACTTCTTGCACAAGCCAAACTGTTACGCTAAGTGTTGCAAAGTCTCCTCCCTAAAATGAGATATTTTAATGCCTTTTATGGGGTCTCGCTTTTTTGTCTCTAAAAGGAAGATAAAATTCCACGATATGAGTGTGTAAACAGATCAATTTAATATCCCTCGCACACACACACACCTTTTTTTCTCTCCATACACACACCTGCCCTCTGTCATTGCCCTTCCTGTGTGCACAGCAGCGCAGAGAGGGGAACAGACAGACAGATGGACTGAATCCCTCACTTCTTCACCTCCCAGCGAGAGAACAGATGAGAGGAAAAGAGAAGAGGAACGCCACCAAAAAAAAAAGGGAAAGCAGCAAAGACTTAAAACAACTAGTTTTCTCAGGAAACAATAAACACCACTTACACAGGGAACTCGCTGTCAAGCGGTTGGCTCGTTAAGGTAAAGTTGGAGTTTTGCTAATAAAAGCTAGAAGACTAAAGTTCAGATTGAAGCTGAAGCAGGAGTCAGAACCGCCGCACATGCATTATGCTGATGACCTGAAAACATTTGTGAGTTAAGTGGCAAATGTAACTTTGACTGTGAAATATTTCACCGTTTCAGGTTCATTTCACATTCCAGGTATAAGAAATAAGTAAATAAATAAAAATAAATTTAAAAATTAAAAAAGTTACCCTTGTCGAGGTTTTGCTTTATACCTTTACCACAACTCTGCGCAAGCTCGTGAAAGCTGGACAACTACCAATCATGTTTACGCACAGTTTGGTTGAGCTACGATCACAGCTCGACCGGGTCCTCGTCCCAGAATGGACGCATGGGAGAGAAATCGAGCTGCTGAATGAAATATGTCTGAGGCCCTTACGGTGTGGACTACGTGAAAAAAGGACCAAGGCATTGTGTTGCTTCCAACCTTTTCTGTGGGAGATCACGGCACATGTAAGTGTAGCTGAATTCCCTGCACAGATGTTGTCTTTGAGTCACTTAAATGGTGATTCAGTCAGTCAGTCAGTAAAATGCTTTAAGTGGCCCCACATTGACGCACACATTTAAAATGAGCTGATTTTCAGTCTGCCGGGCCTCTCCATCCAACGGAAGAAACAGAAAAATACAGCGAATGACAGCAGCTTCACTGGGGTTTCGACGGGAAAACTATACCGAAAAGAGAAAAAGAGAACTTTGGAGCATGAGCAGAGCACCTCGACCTATTTGAGTCCGGTCGAGCGCGCACACGCAGGAGAGATTCGATCTCCAACCACATTTTCTGGGCATGTTCGTCCAGTTTTGAGAAGCTCCACTTTGATCATGTTAGCATGCATTTTAAAAGTCCAGTTTTGGTCGGACTAACAAAAGAATTGTTTTTTTTCTAGCGTCATTTAAACACGCTTACTGCATTTTGTAAGGAAATGCAAACCAACACTGATACTGGGAATCTTGAGCCATTTACTTACAAAGCAAACAGTAACATTGAATGGATACAAACATTTGCTGTTTTATATATATATATATATATATATATAAAAAGCTATCTAAAACAAACAAAAAAAAAAGCAACTTTCCCACTTTCCCCAGTATTTCTCTGAGGAATATTATGTACCTGTGCATCATTTAGTAAAGTATGCCTAATTCATCATGGGCGCACTGTATGGTTTATGGAAGGCAGCCATGGTTTTCTGTCAGGCAGCCTGATGAAGACAGAAAAAGGAGACCCTTGGATGAACCTGCACTGAAGACCACACCCACTTTGGATTCGCTCATCTCCTCTTTTGTCCTTTCCTTTCCCTTCATTTCCTTTCCTCTGTCATCTCTTGACCTCCTCCTCTCCTCACAGCCAGCTGGAAACAAGCCAGTCGTGACCAACTGGTCCATTACTGCTAACTGACTCCAATTATGACTCTGTACAGTCTAAGAGTGTAATCTTTTACTGCCCCATCAAACTGGTTTCTGTTTCTCTGAAGGGCGAGGATATGAATGTGCTCGCAATCTTTATTACACCTACATTAGTTTCCATTTCTATATAGGATTTCATTCTAAGCTATAATGAATGAATGATTGTTTGGTTGCATAATAGATACCTTATTCAAAGATTTTGTCATATTTGCATACTGTACTCTCTTTACCTGGGGTCATGGAGGGGACCAACAGCACCACTGTAGCAGGGAATGTTAGCATGATTGCCATGTTAATGCAATGGACCAGAAATCCCACAAGTTCACTGAATGAACCCTGGGTAGAAAGAAAGAAAAAAAAAAAAAACCTTAACAGTGTGGCATCCCATTTGCAACAACCACCATTAGACGTGCTGCCTTTAACTTTTAAAGGCCATTGTTGTACCCAATTCTAAAACCAAAGTGGTAAGACAACTAAAAATCAATTCTTCCATCATTTGCTTTTGCCTACTTTCAAACAGAGCTCGTCACGTTGGCCTAGTTAAGTTCGTGAAAAAGCTCAGAACGTTCCATATTCGTGCCAAACAGACTGAGCATAACTCAATATGCCCCAAATGCAGACAGTGAAACAAATTTCACATTTTTCCCCCCCATTTAGCGTGTGCACATGCAACCGGGGGAGGGTCAGCTGGTGAGTCACTTTTAGAAAAAATAATCCCTCCAGAGAACTTGCAAAGCGCTCTGAAGCCCTCACTCACCTTCGACAGCTGTCTCTCAGTGTAGAGGGCCACCAGAATGAACATGTTGGACACTGTCAGACACAAGGAGACACTGATTTCAGAAATCACATGTTTGTTTTTTTCAGGAAGAAAACCACTAGTGTTCAGCAGGGTTCACTATTCAGTGATGGTTTTAAAGCAGTACTGGTAGAGGTTCGTTCATTCACAATGCACGTTTTTGGTCACATTTTCACTGTAACACACGCACACACACACACACACAAACCCACACACACACACACGTGTCTCACAGGGTTAGAACTGCAAGACCGTATGAAAAAATAAGAAAAAATAGAGACAAAAAAAGTGCACGAGTTCCTGTAAATGCACCAACAAGACAGATAAGGGACGAGGTACGTATGTGGGTTCGTATGCACGAAAACATACACGATCGAATTTTAATGCTGCCTAGATATATTAACGATTGCCCAAATAATCGTAACAACCCACTTTGGTTGTTGTTATATTTCACCAACTAAAAATAGTGAGATCTGCCACTGTGGGGCAGCATGCAGCCCCGTTGGGCCTCCCCTCTAAATCAACACAAACGGTATGAAAAAAAAAAAAGATTATTTTTGTAAGGAACGCTCACCGGGTTACACAGTTTACACTTATCTTTTTTTTTTAAAGTGAATCACTTTTATTCAGTTTGTCGTGCAAACTGTAGCGCATGGAAAGCAGACCCGTCCAGTTATTTCTGATGGGCGACTCCCCCGTCAGAGGTGACTGGGACTTTTGGGTGGAAGCCTTTAAGAAACAAGTCTTGCTTTAGTAATGGAAGATAAAATCTACATTTGTTTTTTTTTTTTAAACACCCTGCACAACAAAAAAAAGTTACTAACGTCTCGTTTTTGAATCCTTGCGCATTATCATGGATCCACAGTTATTCCAACTTGGTGTTGGGCAAGTTATACGTAGTCTTCCTTTTAATCTCGAACCAGGGTCAGACTACACTGCAAGGCAAATGACTGTGGAATTAACTGGAGGAAATCATTGCGCTAAAGATGCCTCCTTTCCCTGACGAGACCAGGCTCAACCGCACAAATGACACATGATTGTAGCAATTGTGCAATTTGTTGAGATCCAAATCAGATATGGACCATCTAATCTAGAGTGAGTGGATGCGCAAACTCCTCGAAACATCGTGATTACTGGAGTTTATGTTGTGTCATCACTGCAACCAACTTGAAAATTTCCATTCCTAATTAGTTTATTTAGTGATATTTGGTAAGATGTCTCTGCTTGATTGAATGTTTTTTTTAAAGTGCTATGAAAGGAAAATAAAGCCACTGTGAAAGAACAAATGCCGACGAGGGAAAGCCACTATCGGATTTCCGAATGCAAGAGCAACCTTACCAAACAAAAGGGAATGCAATTACTACAACCTGTCATCACCTGAAGTTAGTTATTAAAGTAGGATTCACATCGCTAGATTTCATGTACGAGATTGCCATTATTGTTACAAGAGAGTTTTTTATGAGAGTCATTTCAAGTACACCTTTCATCATAAACAATTATATGAAGTTGGGAGATCAATTGTCTCTGATTTCCCTCGACTATCCGGGTGGCTTTCGGCACAGGTACGGCTCACATTTTCAGACAATGTGCGATTTGAAAATGAACAGAAAAAGGGTTACCAAACATGAAAAATAGTGCCGACCTCGCAAATAACTGATTTTTTTTCTTTTTCCTTCTCTTCAACCAATTAAAATGCAAACATGCAACTCTACCTTTAACTGTCAAAGGCTCAAAAGAGTAAATCAGACCCCAGAGGTCCACATCTCTGTGGAACTGATAACCCGCGTGAGGGGGAGAGGAGATGAGGGGCCATTTGCTTTCGCTTACCGTGACTCGACCATCTGAAAGACAGAAGACTCGTGGAAATGACCAACAACCTACTGCCGACACTTCTAGATCTTTTACCAGCTCAAACTATATCCGGTTCAATCCACGCTGCCTCTCGTCCTGCTGCTTCTGGGCAGAAACAGTGTCACATTCATAGGCCGGCTTCCTATATGTAAAACCTTTTAGGCTGCTCCTTGCAAACTTTCCCTATCCAGTGAGCTGACATCATGGTTTACTCGATGTCGGGGTAGTGAGGAGTTAAACTGTGCGTGTGTGAGCTGCTGCAGTGGCTCTCAGAGTGTTCCCTTGGGAATGAGATGCATTACTGTTCATGTTACTGTAAACAGGCTTCCATTCTCACATGTCTCTTCCCCATCTTCTCCGCAGTCATTTACCTCAATTCCATTTATTTTGCCCTCCTTCATCCCCAATCTTTATCCCCTCCCCTGTCTTGACGCACATTACCTTAGCCCTCTTCATTTCCTTCTACCCTGCATTTTTTTGCCTTCTCCCCCAACTCTTTGAAAACCCACTCACTTAATTTAATCTTCCATTTAATGGCTCCCCAACTCCTCGTCTTGGTCTCGCTACGCCCCTCCTCTCTGCAGGAGAGTGCCAGTGTGGAGTATATAGGGCAGGTGATTGTCCCTCTAGAGACACTGCAAGCTGCACCACTGCAGACTTTCACTGCAACGTACCACAAAAATAAATATGGAAGACGCTACAGCAGCATACGGCATGCACCTGTGAGCGTCTTCGAGCGGGCCGAGTCTTACACGAGGCAGGAAACACTACTTGGGTTTAGACCCATTTAGAGAAAATCGATGCTTTAAACATGCTTTGCGTTTAAAAGGCAGTCACTTATAGAAGCTGTTATTTAAAAAGGTTACTTTACCTCATCTTTCTTGATCTTCGGCAACAACCGTGTTTCCATTAGCAAAGTTATTCGATTCTTTATCTCGTGTTTGTTTAATGGTTTTGCGAGGTTATGAGCATATCAGTTGAAATAGTTGAATGAAATAGTTTGGGGGAAATCAAGAGACGGAATCATTTTCGATTAAATACGCTGGTATTCAGTATCCACAGACCTACATGTGGCACTCATAAGCCCACCATTGTCACTGTTCCGATTGGCTGTTCTTATCATGTTATTTCCTGTCTCATTCTGAAAAGTCTCTGTTGTCCTGCTGTTGGGTCTTCATACTGAACTCTCCCGAATAATTTGGAGCTATTTTTCAAGTTTCCGTTTTTTTTGGTTTTTTTTTCCCAACCCAAAACAAAAAAAGATAAAACTTAAACATCGACATAAAACATCAGCATTCCTTTTGTGGTGTCATTTCCCCCCCCCCCGATGAAATACGGCACAAAAGGTTTACCTACCGATCACCAGGCATGCTGCAGGCCAGCTGTAGGGATCATTCAGAAACAAGGAAACCACCTGGATGGGGTCCACAAGAATACCGTACCTGGCAGATTACAAAGAACAAGCTGTAAAATATATGCATACATCTATATGTGCCCCCAATGCTCAGTATGCTCTGCATGCCCCTGAAACCGGTTCATTCTCAAACAATCAGTCCTTATAGTTGTGAAGTACACCTGAACATGTGGGATGATAAACTCTATTTTCAACACAGCGAGCCAAACAACTGAGGATGTGTTGAAGCATCCTGTCAGAAGAGGAAGAAGATAAGTGAAATTTAGGAGAATTTGGTATTTTTGTTCTATCACAAACATCACCATCACGAGACAGCTTTTTTTCCAGCTGACACATGAGGGGGGGTTACAACAAGAAACATCTGACAGAATGATTGATAGAAACTTACTGTATCCTTAACGTGTACTCACCTTAACAGGTTTTCTAAGAAGAGGCGAGCGTTGCTCAGGACCTGCGGCAAAAAGCAGAAGTTAAATATAAAACCGAGTGGCAGCTTTTCTTGTTTGTTTCACAATGCAACTCATCATACTTATTCTATTATACCACCACTGCTCTCATTACCTCCTCTGCCCTTTTAATTTAATCAACTCATCCTTCTTGGTCACTCTTTCCCATTCCTCCCAGCGTCGCATCCGTTTCCTCTTCTCATCTTCCACTCTCCCTCATCCCTTTCATCCCTCCTGCTCTTTTTAAACGGACCATAATATCGCACTGCTGAAGACAAAGGCCAGTGACTGGTACAGAAGGTCAGTAATTTGCAATAAAGTTAAGCCTCCTGGAAAGGAGAACAGGGATTTCTGTTCAAAAAGAGGACTAACAGAGGGCTTCACTAGCTTCCTCTTCATCAGTCTTCACTCACATTCTTGCCAAAACAAATGAGGAGGAGCTGAAAAATCATCTGACAAGAGACAGACGTAACGAGTGTATGAAATAGTTTCAACTTTACTAGAAAATTCATGTAAAAATTTAACCATTTATTCATCTTAAATGAAGAAGTCGAATATTGAATTTCACACATCGAAAGGTTCGGGTTTAGGAGTGCACCTACGACACGCTGCCACCGGCGATATTCATGATGCTGAAAGACTAAAATATCGATATTTTGTTGACAAGACACACATGATGATAGTGTGAGCTGGTAAAACTAACACGTTTTTTAAATGATTATTAAGTGTGAAATCAACTGCCGAAACCAGTCGCACATTATTACCGTTATCTATTATCTTCCCGTTATCGTTATCTATATTACCGTTATCCTCAACGCTTTGGTCCATGATAATCGGATAACAGACATGGTTCAGATATACTGAACAACTCTGGATAAAGTTCAAAGCATCCCTTCACACATCAGTACATTAGACTGGAACTGTCTTACAGCAGCATTGCAAAACTTTTATGTTTAAGAAAAAGAAATAAATAACTTTTTGCTAAAACTCTTTCAGGCACTTTTTGGTGTATTGGAGTCAGTGTATGAATCCATGCAAGCAGCTCTGTCTGCATTGCTTTTTGGCAACAGGTAAAGTCCAAAAGAATCGAAAAGTGACCAAATAATCATCTTTTTTTGGCCACATTTTGAAGACCTGCACTAGAGAGGGTTGGAGGAAAAACGGCTAAAACGCCTGAGATGACCTTTGCGTTTATTCAAAAGTAAGGAGGCGATGCTCATTTGAGCCCATCGTGGGGCAGCTGTTGCAAACATGAACTCACATCCATCAACGAGGCATGATCGGCTGATAAATCCTCACCGACACTGAAGAACAATCGGAATGTAGTTAAAAAGAAATCCTGATGACATCTCTTCGTTCTTCTCGCGCCGGCGGACAACCCATTTCCTTCATCTGTCCTTTCCAACAAGTTTTGCTTCTCGTTAGCAACTGTTACTCGGTTTCTTACAGCCACGTGGAGCACTGATTAAAACTATAGTTTATTCATTTCAAACCAGATCGTGGAAATGAGGCTAAAGAGAGACACTATTTTTTATCTTGTAGGACAAAGCAAATGTTTTGAAAAATGATACTTAGTATAGGATGAGAGATCATAGTGTGGGTGGAGTGTGAATTAGTTGTATTGAGGCATGAAACTAGTCATTGTAGAGAGCTGAAGGAAAAGTTCTCAAAAGCCTCAAGTTTATTCCAAATAAGTCATCCGAAAACTGAAAAAAAAAAAACAACGGGAGCGTACAGTATGTGTTGCTTGCACTGACATCAAAGAAAAAAAAAAAAAAACATGAAAGCAAAAGCAGAAGTGTGAGAATTCTGGCTTTTTGCAACTGCCGAAAAATGGAAACACATCAGTCACTAGCCCCTTTCACACTGCCGAATAACCCGCGTTTAATCCGCGAATTTAGCGTGTCCGCTGTTGTGTTCACACTGCCGACCCGGGCTGCCGCGTCAACTCGACTCGCCTTTCGACCCGCGTCGGACCCTAGTCTTTTTGCCGAGCCGAGTTTGATGTGAACACAATCGACGCGGGTCGGACGTGGGCGTGACGTGAGGAGTTTAAAAGACAGAATGGACAACTGATTCAGAACAACAGTTATTTACCGCCACATTTCGGGGACGGTGAAAGATGGACCTCTGCTGGAAGGGCTGGCGAGAAAGATGGGAGAGCGCGGTTTCCCACGCAGCAAGACGCACCGTAAAGTAACATCTCCATGAACTGCATTGCAAAAATGATTTCTCAAGGTGTCCCGCCATCGTTTGTTTGAAAAAATTTGATGCAGACAGGTGTATTTCACCCTACCTCCGACGCATGGCTTGTGCCTACGTCACTGTACACGCCCAGCATTTTATGTGTTTCGTGTGACGCTCTGCCACTAGGCAACTCCCCCTGAACTCGGCTTCAGGCGACACGGGTCACCCTGACACGCCAAGCGTTCACATTGCTCGACGCGGGTCGAAGGTGCAATTTGGACCCGCTAAGATAGCGGGTCGCAGTGTGAAAGGGGCTACTGAAGCAGATTTATCACATGCAAAGTCTAAATACACACCAACCTACATACACCTTTAAAATGCATCCACTTTTGGAATGTGTGAAGTAACGTGTATATTTGTGTGTGAGCGCGCGCCTTACCAGCATCACCACACACCAGTTGAGTATTCCTCTATAGTTACTGTAACCGCTGGCTGAACTCAGAAGGGACTCCCTTGCCTTGTGGCAGCTGCAGAAATGAAGAGGAAGGCCGAGAGGGTAAAATGATCGTGAACTTCAACAGCTTAGGACGCTTAAGTCTAACTGATAAAAGATCGATAAAAAGGGAAATAAGAGACATTTGTCATTTAGATCTGCACGAAGAGCCAACAGGAAGATAATACCACAAAGAACAGGCTCCATACAAGCATTAAGAAATAATGAAGAATCTGTGAACACTGATTCTTCATTAAAACTGTGATCTTCAGGTGAAGCAGCACAACATTAATAACAGGCAGGAATCTCCAAACCATTGTTTTTTTCTGTTTTTGTTTTTTAAACAGTTGGTTGCTGCGCTCACAGTGGAACCTGAAACTCTGAACCATAGAGTGGGAAAACAAATACTGTCCAGTAGAAACAGGATCCACAAACGCCGCTGCTCCCTCTGGGCTCAGGAAAAACGTGTATTGGAGGTCAGGCCTTGGTCATCTTTAGTAAGACCGTGCCAAAGCACCACGCCCGTGAAACAGGAGCTGCTGGAGGAGGTGATGCAACACAGCAGAAAACATCTCTTAATGTGTTGCCATGATCAAAAGAGACAGTAACATTTCCCAGTTTCAGCGTTTAATGTTTTACTCATGCCCATTAAATAAAGAGTTTAAATGGAAAATAACCCGTTTGTTTTTTTTTGTTTTTTTTACCTGGACAGATTGGTTTAAAACTCACATTGCGCGTTTGAGCGGTTAACAGGCAAATCGGTAAGTATTCAGTAGTTTGTAGTTTACCACGCGACACTAACAATGGAGCAGAGCATGGATGGCTGAATGAATGAATGGATGGATGGATGACAGCAGACACAAACACAACCGGGGCCTGTTCAGGCTGTCCCAGGCGACCCGGGCCCGGCTGTTAACACCGTGGCTGCTGCACGTTCAAACAGTTATTAATGGGGAAACAAAACCGGGTTTAAGGTGTTTAACCTTCAACGCCAGCCTGCGACATCGTGGCGTCAGATGTCTGATGCAGAGCCGGCCCAAGGCATATGCCAACTACGCAGTCACTTAGGGCCCCCACACCACCAGGGGGCCCCAGAGAGCACCGAGACGTTGTGATAAAAAAGTAAATATATACATGAAATTAAAATAACATTGAATAATTTAAACGAAATTGTATTACACCAGAAAAAAATATTATAATTTTGACAAAATACTAATACTAGGTTAATTTATGCCTCCTGTTGGCTACTGCCACCGTTGGGCAAAATTCTTTAAGTATTGTATTTATTATTTAAGTATTTTATTTTGATTACAACTTTATTTTTCTGTAAGATAATGTGAATGTCATTTGATTCTATTTTGTATTTGTATTTTGAACATTTTGCACACCATTGCACATCTGAAAGAAATTAAACTATTTAACGTGTTTACTATTAAATGCAGTGTCCAGCCTGCTGATGTTACTTTCAAATAGTTAAATTAATTAGCCATATATACATCACTCTTTATGTAGAAGTTAATTAAACCATATTTATGAGTTTGCTATCCCTTTAAGGTTAAAAACAAGAATGTAAGATGATTACAAATAATGCTAATGATTGTGGGTTCGTTACACACATAACAGTGTAACTTTAGGAATAATGAGGCATCTGGAGCTGAGGTGATGGTAGGGGGGTCCCAAATGAAATTCTGCTTAAGGTAGGGTGACCAGATTCTAAGCTTTTGTCCCGAATCCCGAATCTGGCTGTACTTGTCCCGAAAATTAAACTTATGCCAAATAATTACTTTTTAACCCCAGGTAAAGTACACATCTCAAACTAATGCTACTGCCGTCTGTGCCACCTAGAGGCTGCTTGCTTGCGCAGCCCCAAATGTTAAAGCTGCAGTCTGCAACTCTTTTTCAAGCATAATGCCTGGAACTGTCCGGGGATTCTGAAAGTAGTACATTAAATACCCCAATACAAAAAAAAAAGAGTTCTCTAGGTCCCCTATATGTCCCGCTAGGTCCCTCCAAAGCCAGCAGGTTTGTTTACAAAATTGCAGACCGGACCGGTAAAAGGTAACCAATCAGGTTTACGAGCTGGGCTCTGCTGCCTGTCAATCACCGTTTGTGCACGCGCGATACAAGGTAGGCTCGTCCCCACGCTTATTTATCTGGACTATTGAACTTCATTACGGGCTAGTCTACTTACTGTGTCTTCCATGATCGCAAATGACAGGTGAGTTGATGAATGAGGAGTCGTGTAAGCGCATCTGGCGTGCACGTCTACGTGCACGAGTTCTCATGTGTTTTGAAGGGGCGGGACAGGAAGTTGAATAACTTTTTATTTTTCGGTTAAAAAATAAGCATTTCTTGCATTTTGCGACTACGGAGGTCACCGTTTTCAACTTCAAGCGTTCTGATAGATCATGTAAACTCTTAAAATGCCAAAAAGTAGGACTTTACGTATGACAACAACAAATCTTGCAGACTGCAGCTTTAAGTGGCTGCATGCTGCCCCGGCTACAATGTATCTATTTTGTTATCTTTAGGACATTCTAATTCCATTCCATTGCAACAGTAAGCGCGAACAATGACCGGCGCGAAAATTCACTTTCACTGACACACAATAGCTAGCGAAATGGCAGACGAAGAGCCACACCACCAAGCAAAAAAACAAAAGCGACAATGCAGGTACAGGAAGGAATGGGAGGGCAAATATTCATGGCTTACAAATGCATTGACGGATGAATTTAAGGCGTTCTGTAAAAGTGTGCAGGAAGGAGTTTGGCGTTTCCCACGGAGGAGAATCTGATGTTAAACTGCATGCTAGTAGTAAACTACACTGCACGAATGCCATAACAGTAGGAAGAAACACTCTGGTGTCTTCCTTCTTTAAAATTTAATAGGCTATAATGCGTTTTGATGTTTTGTACGTTCAGTTCGTCATGTTAAAAGTTAAAGTTAATTTTAACTTTCATGTTAATTTTATGAACCCCGGAATTTTGGACTGTGTACGTTATACCAATACACTGGAACTTGCCATGATATTACCGGAGTGTGCGTCTTTTATTGCAATTATACCCAATCTACACTAAACACCGACGACAAAGCATTTTATTACTGTACATGTAAAGGCTCTAGCATGGTTGCCGCGTCCGCTCGCGCGAGCGGTGTTGATGACGTCACGAGTTCGTGCCCGCCATAGGACCCTATATAGTGGCGCAAGTCGTTGTGCGCCAGTAGTTGCAATTTTCTCCGTCACAGAGGTGGCGCTGCTACGTGAAGGTTACCTCTACTCTACAACCACGAAAGTGGAGAAGAAAACAATGCCGCTGTCAAGAGCAGGAATACTGTAATTAATGATACTGCTGCAGTTTTTGGATCATTTTAATTTTTTAATTCAGTGAAAAGAGGTGAAGGTTTGAAGCCCCCGGCATCAACAGAGTCTCTGCCCTCTTCTTTGCCTTCAAGTATCTGTCCCGTAGCTTCTTCCACACATTCTTACAGAACTCTCCCTCTTTCCCCAAAGTTCTGCCCATCTCTGTGAACCAGTTTTGGGAGTTTACGTGCTCCCTGTGCTGTTTCACTGCAGTTTCGTACAGCTGTCTGTACAAACGCACCTCCTGACTGAGCCTGGTCTCACAACAGTTCGTTGTGCTCGGCGCCGCCAAGTAACAAAAATCGACTGGTGCACGACAACGTGCTGCGCCGTCTTTTCAAGGGAAGCGCCAGGCCTGATACGTCACTTTGACGTCACGGTGCGACACCGCCGTGACAGACACGGCAACCATGCTACCGCCTTAAGTCAGCCCAACCGCGCGCGCGCGTGCACTGTCCCGAATTTCAGCCAACCTCATCTGGTCACCCTAGCTTAAGGCCCCATAAAGGCTTGGGCCGGCCCTGGTCTGATGACAAACTAAACGCCTGTAAACTTTTCTCAAACACTCCCGGAAGTTTGGCCCGCTCACCTCAGGCTGTCGCTTATTTCGCTCTTGTGCTTCTTCCTCTCGCCCTGCTTCTTGGGCCTCTCCAGGGAAAGGTCTCGCGTCCTGAGCCCATCGTCGGCGCTGATGCCGCCGGTCACCGAGCCCGCGGGCGCCGCTGTAGAGCTGCAGTCCACCGGCTGCAGACTCACTCCTCTCCCCGCCGCGAAAGTCGCCCTCCTCCTGCGACTCAGGGCCCTGGTTGTGCTCAAGTCACTCATGATAAAAAGGAAAATAGCCCACACAAGTCCTCTTCAACTTTTCACCTCGGACAGTAGGCTATCATGCTTGTGGATACGGTGCACTTTAACCACACAGGCGCGGTGTTGTAGTCTGAAAAGAGGGAAGTTGCGAAATAATCCACCCATGGGTCGGATTTCTAAACAGTTGAAACAGTGGTGGGAGTGTGTTCAATGACGCCATCAAAGTGAGAAGCAGTGTGTGACCCGTAACTGTTGCAAACTCCTACCGCCAGGTGAGTCACGCCCTGAGACACTGAGCCGTCCAATCAGGAGACTCGAGGTGCCATTGATTATGCTTCCTTCTGCATGTATTCATTCACAATATGTGGCGCAATATCAAAAGCAAAAAAATGAAAGTAATAATCGTCGTGATCTATGGCACGATCTACAGGGGAGCTGTGGTTATTGGAGATAATATAGAATATCTACAGTATTCTACAGTAGAACATCTGCTCTATGTGTATTGTTATGTTGATTTAAATCAAGGGCCTCGAAAAGTTCATCGAGTATTTTCAATTGAATTATCTATTTTTTTTTTTTTTTTACATTAGACCAGCCTTGTAGGTTGGAGTCTTGTCATTGACCTTTTTTTTTTCTTTTTCTTTTTCTTTTTTTTTCCTAATTCACACCATATCCAGACTGTTTGCTGGCCATGTCATTGAGGTTATATGCGTTTCCTAAAGAAAAGTTCAAATGCTCCGTAGAAACAGGCATCATCGTCATCCTGAAAAAAAAAAGGACCACAGCATCACAAAACCTCCTTCTTTGGACTGTTGGGATGAGAAAAACGTCCAAAGTTTTAATGTCCACCTGTGCATTTACTGCCATCTCCCCCGGTCCTTTACATGATGTCAACCTCATATTATTAATTATTGTGGATATTTGCTTGTTTTCTTCAGGCAGTCATCTTTGTGTGTTTCATTAGAGCTCAACCAAAAAATTTCAAAATAAAAAATTCCAGCATTATCTCCACGGAATCGGAATATCACTTTCATCCAATCCTCCACAGTCCATGCCTGCTTCTCTTTAGCTTCACTGTAACCTTGTTTTCTTCTGCTGGTGTTAGTGATGGTTGAAGTTTGGCTTTTCTGGGTGTAAATTCCACTGAATTCAGTCATATTCTCACAGTTTTGTCACAAAAATTTACTCTATGTCCATTTGTTTTTCATGTGATTTTTTTTATTTTCAGACCACACTGCTTTGAGTTTTCTGTCCCGATGCCTTCACGTCCTCCTTTGTCGACCTGTACGTTTCTCTTTTGCAACCTTCCCATTTTGTTTGTACTTTCTCCAAACTTTGGACACAGCTGACTGAGAAACAACCAACAACTTCCACCACACTCTGAGTGTAACATCTTGTTAAGTTATGCAAGAACTCTTTTTAAACTGCAGGGTCATTTTCATTTTCTTTTGCAGATATTTGTTTTAGAGATGGAAATGACTAGGTGATTTCATCAATTTTTTCCTATACTTTATGCGTTAAATAAAATGTTTTACAAAATGAAAAAAAAACTGAAACAACACCCTCTATTGTGTTTGCCAGGGGTTGTATCATTAAAAATGTTTCAGAATTCTAAGCTAGTTACACATATTTTTTAATACATTGTGCTGCTTATTCTTACTTATTCTGTGAAATTTGATCCTGATTTTATGCAAGCTATTACTACCCTACCCTGGCGAATCATAGAGCTCCATCAGCTTTGAACAGAAGCAGAATGAGTTGACAAAAAATCCCACCACACCGAGTAGACGCTCTGGATCTGTCGTTGCAGATAACACATCACACGATATTCAGTGGCAAATCAGTTGTGTTTATGTTTCCAAGTTCTCTTGAAGTTGAGGTTCAAGGAAAGAAAGTAAGTGTGCCAACACCTTTAAGACTGCCGAGCTTAATGATGAGCGATAGTGTAAATACAGCTAAGGCAGATAATGTCCCAGCTGAGGCTGACAATGCAGACCTGAGTCATTAGGTTGAGTGAATAACCCCTAAAGAGTAAGGAAGCAGCTTAGCCTCCTTTTTTCTCTTTTTTTTCTTTCTGGTTCCTCCCTTGATGCGGCCAAACTTCACATTTTAGCTTGCCGTTGATGAGGCCATAAAAACTGCTGTTGCATTCACGGTCTTGTGGTTTCTAATGAGTATTAAAGCCTCACACACCCACTTGTGAGTAATATGGATTATTAGTTTAGCTACAGTGTAAAAGCTCCTTCCACTGTGTTGCCAACATACTTTAGTAGTAAAACTTGAGGCATTATTAGTTCCCTATAATGTAAGGGGCGTGGATCTCGTTCAACTACATTCCCCTGCAGACTGTGGGAAAACAACACAGGTATATCGTACCATGTAAGTGTCTGTGCTGCATTTGTAAAAGACAACCGAGAGGCTTTTGTCTCATGTGAACGCTCCTGCTGTCTGTCTTTGTTTTGTGTGCCTATCCATGCTAAGGTGAGAACTGATCAGTAGCATTGATCCAGCCTTAGCAGTCCTTTCTGTCTATAAGCTCGTCTTTTGGAGTAATGAGCCTGTCTGCTGTTGTTGGGATGAGAGACCTTGGGAAGGGATCAATAAGAAACTGATAACCAATTATTTGAACTGTCAAACTCCGAGGCGGATCTCGTTCCAATGTCTTTTGGTTGTGTTTCTTTGTAGGGACTATAAGATTAAAGGTTGTTGTTATTCATCTATATATATAGATATTATTATTCATCTATATATATATATATATATAGATGAATAACAACAACCTTTAATCTTATAGTTTAATCTTGTAAAAATATATATATATATTTATCCATTTTTTTTGTCTGGGGTGTCTTTTCCTTTTTCAATCTTCCACTGGGAGGCTAAGCAGTGTGATCCCCCACCATCAGCCCACCACTGGAACCAGTAGAGGGAGTATCATAAGGGAGAGGGAGTAAGGTTCAAATCATGTTTCCAGTTTTTGTTGAGTCAGACAGTTGTTTATTGCCACACAAAGTCTGCCAAGTGTGAAAACTTCAATCATCAACTCATCACTGAACTATGTTTCACAATCTGTTGATGAGTCACACTTATTTTTTGTTTTTTTTTATATTGTAAAATGTGTGAATGAAAATGTACCAGTCAGACGGCTAACGGTTCCCTTAATAAGTCACGAGGAGAGTTTTGCAAATAAGAGAGTAGGAAATGTGAATCTTTGCTAATTTTGGACTCGGAGCCTTCTCTTTGCTGTAGAACTCGGAGGCCACTCTGTTGCGTGCAGGTCTCCTAATGCTACACAGAAGAAGTTATTTTTGATAACAGCAAGCCATCTAAAATTTAGAGAATAAGAGGTTTTAGCCATGTATTATTTATAGTTTCTGTAGGGCTTTATAAACTGAGCCTCTCAACAAGCTTTCTGTCTGAGCTCATGGAGGCACGTAGAAACAACCAAATTCCCTTTTCATTTTTCTCTGCATCTTAGTTGTTCTTCCTGTGCACTAGAAGCATAAACCAGTCTCTCTTAATGTTTCACAATTTTTTTTTTTTAATTCATCTGGTCAGATTTGAACATGTGGATATAATTTTCCTCCAGAAAAAATGAAAAACACAGGATCGATGGAGTGTGCATTTATCTCAAAGAAGCACGCTCTCATTTTGTTTTGCTGTACATTTTTTCTTCGTCATTCGTTTTTGTTTAGGCACCAAAACTACTTGGTTAGGTTTAGGAACGCATCACGTTGTGGTTAAAACGCAGTAGTTTATCATCTTAAACATACTGTATGCTTATGCACACAGTTTCTACCTTCCTCGACGAGCTTCTCCTCTGTGCACTAGTTCAGGAAGAGTTGCATTTTGGTTCCACACTAAAGGCCACTTCGTGGTTCCTGCGTCTGTCTCACTACGCAGACACAGTTCTGTTCACGCTAAAAAATGGGTCAGCTGTGCCAAACTTTCCACACATGCACAGTAATTCATCTACATTCCTTGTGCTCGTTTAGTGAAGAACTGCAGAGGTGTGGATGATGGAAAATCTCTTTGCAGTGTCTCTCTTCTGAACAAGAGTCCGTGTTTTATTTCCCCTCATTGTCTTCTTTGTTTAGTGTGTGCGCACCACCTTCGGAAAATAAGGTTGATATAGCCTGATATAAATTTCTGGACCGTACTTAGACGGTTGAGGAGGAGCTCCGCGGACCCTCAAAGACTGGTGCAGATGACGAATTTTGCATCCCGCAGGCCACAAGCGGATATGTCGGCCTTAAAGAGAGTTATTTTCTCCCTTGAAGGACACTGCCTGTGCAACCCATTTTTGGCCCAGGTTTTACCTCCTTGGCTTGACGACATCAACGTGTAACACATCTGCCCTTTGTCTAGTTTGAGACATACAGTACGAGCAGTTGCCGCGTACTATCACCATTTTTGACAAATACGCTGACCAGTCAGAGCTGACTGAACCTTACACTTTTTCTTTACTTGTCTACTTTAAAGCATTTAAACTGGTCCTAGTATACTCACAGAAGAAAATTATAAACCTGTACGTTTGTATAATATGGGCTCTTTAAAATTCCTTAATGTGGACGGGGCAGAGTTAGCCAGAAAAAAATGCTTCAAACAAAAATATCTTAGTAAGGAATTCCAAATACTTTTGGCTAAATCTGTCTTTGAGTCAAACTGCTTTGTTGCACCACGTGCGTAAAAAGATTTAAATATTTACATCAAACTGCTTTAACATTCTGGCATTTGCTCAAGGCTAGAAAAGAGAGGAAGAGGGACTCTTGTTGAAAAAACAGCACAGGCGGGCTGATAGATTTGAAGACAGATGATAAATATAGAGACTAGGGAACATGAGCGAAAGAACAAGACATGTGGATATAAAGAGAGAGGGATTCCGCTTTCAGTTTACAGTACGTCTCCATCTCTCTTCTCCCTCGATCTGGGGAGGCAGAGGGAGCAAAAGATGTGTGTTTGCCCTTGCAGGTTGTAATGAAGCTGTGGCAGGATAGATGACTCACTTTAACACGGGCAGCAGAGAAACACACACTCCGACATCACTCGGCTGACCTGAGTGAGTGTGCGTGTAGGTGCATTTAACATGTGTGACAACAGACTGATGCTGATTATATAGGAGGCAGGATGGAGTGATAAAGGTGGCCCTGGTTCGACAGAGAGATGGAAAAATTGTGTATGTGATATTCGTGGTTGCCCTGTGCACGTGTTCCCTGAATGTGTTTCTGCACGCCCTAGTGCCCGTTGGAAGTGTAGGCCCATAAATCTGAAATCGGGCATGCAAGTGTGCACTTTTCTGTGCATACGTTCATTAATACATGACTGCGCATGTTTTTGGGCAAGTTCCAATCGAAGCACGCACCTGTGAGTCTGTGGCGTATATGCGAGCATGACGGAGAGAAAGACCGCATCACGGAGAGACAGATAGAGGCATCACAGCGCTATTGAGATGGCTGGGCGCCACGTCAGCACTTCTGCGGTTCAGCCAAGGACTCCTGCACACTCCGTCCATCCATCTCCACAGTTCTGAGGGGAAGTGAAAAGAAGAGAGAAGGAGAGAGTACAAGGAGAAAGGAAGTAAAGGAGGATGCCAGATGAAGAAATTACCGATTCCAAACTTTTTTTTTTTTTCACACATCTGCTTGTTTGGCTGCCAGAAAAAAAAATACTCCCTCAAATGACCTGATCGTGGTCAATTCTTGCTGAATTACTGGGCTCTCAGCTCATCTTTTCCTGTGGAAAAGAAACAAGCTCCTCTATTCGTAGGGGCCTTCATTTCTCATGACTTCCTGTTGGAAAAACCTCCCTGCGATAGTTCTTATCTGCAGATTTATAAGGTTCTTTGTGAGCAGAATTCTCTTTTACAAATCTCAGCCATCACGAAATTGTACACACGTGTCTGAGCCTCCTGTTCTTTGCCATGAACTAATGCAGACCCTCCCTCAATTTGTCATTAATATAAACCAACACTCCTTGCACCATATGTTGTTAGGCACAGCAGTATAAATGACAGTAAAAAAAAGGAAAAGCAACTTTATAGAACTGAGACATTAATCTAAAGAAATGGTGAAATGAAAAGGTGTTTTTATTTAGTGGTCGCAGTTCTGGAACCACAGACAGACCCACATCTGCTGAATGGGAAAGAATAACAGAGGCTTTCAACTCTGTAAGTTCAGGAGAAAAAAACAACAAAAACAGGCCCTTCAATAATGCCAGAGCAACCAATGATACACCCATAATGGAAAGCTGAAGCTAATTATCAACATTCATGATAAGGAAATGAGTAAATCAAGTTAAATAGTTCACTCCTATTTTATTACAAAAGCAGTTATAGTGTGTAGTGTATAGTTAATAAACAAACAAGCAAACAATGATGACAATGGTTTGGTGTACTCACAGTCTGAAGCATACAAGAGTAGTGCTTTCACCAATAAATGTTTTCTGAGATGCCAGAGTTTGTAATAGAGAAGGTGTATCGATGGCTTTTGGCTTTTCTTGTGCAACCGGCCTTGAAAATTCCACAGTTCTTTCTGAAAATCTTATCCTTTCTCCCCAAAAAAGTCTTTTGTTTATGAATTGACCATTTCTTTGTATAGCTCATCCCTGCAAAAACACAAGAAACCCAATGAATCTCAGGTCTTTGTTGTTTTTGATTATGAACAAAAGTACGGTTGGGATTGCACAAAAAAAGAACAACTCTGAGTGAAAGACTGTCTGCCTTCTTACATAATGGAAGAAGGTATGAAGGTGAGATTGGGATGTGGGTAAACTTGTTTTGGGGATGTCAAAAGAGACATGGGAGAAGATGATTGTTGGAAACTGCCAAAGCGTGGAATAAGGCAACTGGAGGAGAGCAACAAGTTCCAAATGCAACCCATCTCTGAAGCTTTATGCTCACTATATTTTTTATTTGAGACTCAAATGAGAAACGGTATGTGTTGGGAAATGACGTGGCCTTTTTGATCTGAGCTCCTGTTGTGAAATTAAAGACAAAGGTCACTGCGATGTCTGAAAATGTATCCCATCTTGAAACTGCGCTGTCATCCGTAGTGCACTTTGATGGTAAATACGTGTGGCTCATCGGTTGTCGACACATGCGTCAAGTTGGTTATGTTGTCACTTTGAGTATGAATCACAGCCTGTCAGATGTCACCTCCACTCTATACCTCTCTGACTCTCTTGGCCCTGTCATTCAGCCTTGTATTTCGTGTAAAAGTGTGGGAATATTGAACTTGAACTCAAAGATGATTATATCATGTACAAGGTTACAGTCAGAACAGTTTACTGCACGCAGGGTTTAATGCCAACCTAAACTGGTTTTATTCGAAGATTAAAGGGTGCAAGTGAGAGTTGGAGAGAGAGAGAGCTAAGATGGACAAGATATTTTGTTTTCATAAGCATCCATATTGTCTGTGTCTATGTGTGTATGGATGTGTGTGTGTGCAGATGAATCAGACCACGTTTAACAGTCTGCCCGGGGAAATGTCATTTCCTATATGAGCGTGATGTAAAAGGAAAATGATTTTGGATGTGACTGAATGGAGAAGCATTTTATCTGTTTCATTTAGAGCCTCAGTGTTTCCTCTACTGTGAAATAGGTGAGTTTGGTGTCCCTGCCTAAAACACTTTCACTGGATCTGGTTACCCTGGAGGAACATTAAAACCTAGTTGAGGTGAATCGGTTTCTTTTTTTTACGGGGGGGGGGGGGATCCTGCACATCTCCTTGTGCCCTGCTCTGCCAGGACAGATGATGTAAGAGGAGGAGGGGGTGCCCTGCGTTTCTCGGTTGATGGTGGTTGCTGGAGTCCTGGCTGGGATAGAGGCATCCTTTGGAGACCTTGGGTGATGTGGAGTAAAGGGTCTGGTGACGGGGGAGGGCTGGGGGTTGTTTGCCTAGCTGCTGTGTCCTTCACTCTAATCTGTACAGTCATGTTTGGGTTTGCTGTCCCAACAGCATGACGTAAGTGTGCACCAAGTAATCTGCAGCCAGTTCGATTTGGATGCACGCCATCAGGTCTGAAACGCTCCTTACAGTTCCAAAAGATATTAAAGTTATCAATGAACTTAATCCCATGGGCGATGCATGCATTTGACAACCATGTGTTTAGGCCAAGAAGTCTGCTGAAAAGTTCAATTCCTTTACCCACAGTAGGGTAACGACGGAAAAAACATATTTCATAGCACATATGTAGAATTAAAAACCTCAAACAGTCAAATGATCTAGTTTCTCGAGTTGGATTTTGTTTGCTGAAGTACATGTCCAACAGGTCCGCTTGATATCAGGCAATGTCAGCTGCGCTGCTGCGTGACAGCATTGACTGTGAGTGTGTGGGTATTATTCTTCTCCCGGTAAAATTCCAACCCGGAAAAATGTCAGTTTGCTGATCTGCTGGAGGTGACACATATGGACTCATTTATTCATGCTCGTGAATTTTCAATGATGTGTCACAGTATGGAGTCATAATTTCTTATAAAATTCTATTATGTTTTCTATTGCCTAACGGTTAGCTACTTGCTGGAGGTTTTCATGACTGTGTGGTGTAAAAAATGTTTACCTTTAAATCTGCTGCCCTACAGCTTTGACTAACTCCCACTTAATGAGACGGAAAACGCACCATAATAGTATTGATGGAAAGTAGAAAAATATATGTGCATGACTGTAAGGCAACTGTGAGGCAGTTAATGAACATTTTTTTCAGCTAGGCAGATAGAGAGTTGAAAAACTCCCCAGTCCCAGTGTGACTAGTTTGAAGGGATGAAAAATAGATGGCAACTCAAGATGTCAAGGAATTCTTTTCAGGTTTCTGGATGTTTCTGGAGACCTGGAGAGATAACCACCCTTAAAGTAAAACCATATTCACTTCAATTCATGTGAGATAGTTCATTCCAACCGACATTTAGTGTAATTAGGTTTACTGACATTTAAACAGATAAACACATGAATATGACTAGTGTTTTTTTTAATGTAGAGCTTTACATCCCCTTTTTTGACATTATACAGAGACTTTGACATTGCTGAACTTTTGATCAATAAATATTCACCATGTGAGCGAACGAATAATACGCTCATCAGCTTGTTAGCTACATTTTGTTGCACTGAAATTCTGCAAAAGATGCCAATTGTGGCATGTGATAACCATATTAAAAGCCAAATGTCTCTCATCCTCTAAATTCCTGGGATAAAATTCAAAAGTACAGAGAATGTGAACCGAAGTGAGTTCAGGCTTACTTCAACCTTTGTACATGTATAGATAAAGTCTCCCCCTTTATCTCAACTCAGTCGTCTGTATCTTCAAAATAGAATCGTAATACAACAAATTCCTCATCTTAGAGGGTGCCCAAGGGTAAAGTGCTGGAAATGGAAGAGATTTGGACATTTGAAGGGTTACAAGAAGAGAGGTGAGGTGTCTTTTTTAGTCACAGGGTTATGAAGCATTTTATCAGAGCTTTTCTCCGACTCTGCAGCATCTCTGACATTATCAACCTTGCACTTTATGAAAGCAAAACTCCGTGAAAAAAGCTGCAACCCTGCTGTCCTCAAACAAACTCTTCAAACGTTTGCACATTTCCAACATTTTTCTTTTCGAAATGTCTTTGTATGCAAACCTGGTATAAATTATGTTTTGATGAAAGAAAAAGTGTACAAGTTCAGTCTGGCAGTCTGCTGTTGTTTACATTGTGTTCTAGTTTTTAAGGGTTTCACAATCAAAGGCTTTCATTTCTCACTGCGCTGCGTTGAACTCTAGCTGTAATGGAGGAATAAATTGAAGAGCCGAGATTTCAGCATAGAATTATGTTTGTTTTTTTTTATCTCCCGCTCATTATTTTTTACACAAGCTCACACACTGTTGTGCAGATGTAAAGTAATAATGCAGTATGTAAATGCACCGACACAACTAGTCAGAAACAGACTCTGCCGCGTGTCTCGTCTATAAAGAACCGAAAGTCTTTTGCTTGAACAATTGTGTTGTAATTCACCCAAATTCAATGATTTCTCCCCACTCAGCTCCTCTGTGATTACACACTTCCACTGCTGACGCAAATAATTAATCTAGATCTTGAGTTGTCGCCTGCCCTCTTGCTAGCTGTTGATAAATCACATTATCATCCAGTATTCTCCTCAGATGCAGTCAAGGAGGTGTATATATTGTGACTCTACTATTATCCATACAATGAGTAAGTGGCCATGAACTTAAGAAATGGATATGTAGGGCACCTTTATCCTCCCATAAAGAAGAGTGGCACAGTGTGGGGTGTTTCTATGGCTCTGTCTCCATTCATTGATGGTAGTATAATGCCACACAGCTAAAAATGTACTTCTAATTATTACCTTAAAACTAAGAATCTGCAGATTGTTTTGTATTTTCATTTTGGGATAGTAAACTCACCAAGTAATGACAAGTATCAAAAAACCATGGGGAGACGATGTGTCCCGTACACTGAAATATCTCAAGGACTGATAATCGTTCAGTTTTGTACCAGAAATCATGCTTTTCTTAGGATAAACCATACTGGCTTTGGTGATTGCCTGAAATTGGTCTCGGATAACATGTTTTTTTTATTGATATTTAATATATATGTACCTGTGGTTATGACATTTCTATCTCCCTCAGGAGGAATCTTTACAACTTTGCTTCTCCATGGATTTTTTTCATCCCATATCCCAATCTGGTGAAAACTTTGATTTTGTCCCAGTACTTTGGGCAATGCTAAAATGTAAAGTTTCAGGCATCCTCAACACCACTTTGTATTTGAATTGAATGCAAATATCTCTCTCGTCCAATTGCCTTCTTCGTCTGCAGTTCCCACTGAATAATTTATGCCACCCACAGCTCATCTAGATAAATAATCTCTAATAACAATAGTGGATGGAAACAGGCATACATTTACATTTTTGATTTTTGATTAATGTATTAATTTAAAAAAAAGGCTTTTCCCATTAAGATTTTGTTACTGTCCATTCTAAATGTGAATGGACATTACTTTAATATTTCTCAATTATTGAAATAGATTATTTTGACAAACTACACTATTTGTTGTTTAATGGTCTTAACCTTAAAATTGTATATCTCTATTAGCACCCAACACTAATGGCTATGTTTTACAGACAGGCATTTTTAATGCAGTGTAATATAAATTTAACCGATTACCAATTTGTTATAATGAATGGCTTATTTTTAATTGTTTATCAATGATGAATAGATACATGCCACAAATTAACAGCAACAAATGAGTGTGTAGGCTGAGGGCAGTTTACTGAGATGTGAGATGATGAATAAATGTGAACAACTGGAATGGCAGTAGAGTATAATCTCTACATGACATATTGTATAGGCTTCATTTTCTACACTACCAGCAGCATATATATCGTATTTCCATACTTATCCATAAGCATCAACAAATACATCCAGCTTAAGCATGTGATGATTCTGCTGTGTTTGTGTTAATGAAGGCAGAAGATGGTGTTTATTTGGAGCAGCTTAATTAGCAGCAACAGTAATGAAGCCACATGGGACGCAGTGTTGGTATCTGGACAACCAGGATATGATGATTATTTAGACTGCATTTGTCCAAGAAGTCGTTCTTTTTACTCCCTGCACAGGCACAGACACAATACAAACAGACACACGGACGTAGACACACATGCAGGAACACAAGCTTTCTTGTGCTGCCAGAGAAGTGTGCACATGAATCTTCTTTGCGAGTGTTTTGTGTGTCTGCATTTGTTTATCCCTTCGTGTTGAAGTGTGCCTACTTATGTATATGTGTGTGTGCTGCTGTGTATTACAGCTATTTGAAGTGGAGCTCTCAGGGACACAGCAGGAATTATATAGTAGGTTAGCTGTTTTTTTTTGGTGATTTTGGGTTTGTTGATTTTAGGAACAATATTTCTTAATGCCTTCAAACCCAAGTTTCCTACAACTGAGTAATTTTAAGTATCACCCAGTTGGGATTAACGGCATCCTTAATAGACTATAATAAAAACAGGGTAAGAACTAATGATTCACAGAGACAAACTTTGCATCCAGCATCAAAAACTGTGTGAGAGCTCAGTCACTTCAGTTGGTTCTGGGATATATAGCAGAAGAAAAACACTCCATCTCCCTGTGGGTGTTGAGAGTAATAAGGATTGATAAATCGACACAGGTACACTTATTTAGTGCTGAAAGAAATTAGATTTCCCCCCAAATTTGAATTGAACAACAAGAAAATGTACCTTTTATTTTTTGCATTTCATTGATCGGCATCTCTTTTATTGTTTTATTTGGAATGAGACGAGGTTATAAACGTTTTCCACACATCGCTCCTTTCTGTCTTCTGCTCAGTTCTCTGAACAACAGTGGTGGTCATCCATAATGGAGGTAAAAGACATCACAATGTGCAAACTAAAACCTGGATATCTAAAGTATTAAGCTAATAGCACTGAAACAAAACGTGCTTTGCAGTCTCGTTTATCAGGAGAAAACATGAAGGGGGGAGGTCATCAGTAGATGTTCACTACAACTTATATGCGTGTGCCTTTCTGCATCCCAGTGCAGTATGTTTTTCTGTGCATGAATGTGCTCCAAGGAAAATGGAAATTGCCGTTGATGGGCAATGTCACTGGAGAAGCATAAACTCCAAGGCACTGAAAACATGTACTCCCCCCCTCCTCCCTCCTCCCTCCACCTTTGTTGTGCCACAGTAGGAAACTCCATTGAGGCATGGCCAGTTTCACAGATGATTTGAAGCCTTTTTGTCTGACGTTTAAGCTCTGTGTGGAATGTCTTATCACAGATACCTTACAGAAAAAGTACTTGATCGATGTGAAATTTGAAAACTGTGCAGCGTAAAGATTATGTTACATTCTAGCTGTATAATGAAAATATTAACTTTAATAATAAAGATGTTTTAAAGTTCCCTTCAGAGTGATCTGATGAACAAGAGACCTGTAAAAGAGGCATCCCATTACTACACATCTCTGTCTGCACAGGAGTGATGATTCTGTGCCAGGGTTTATGTGGACGATATCTTAAAATGATTTACAGCCCTCTGTAGCACTGCTGTAAAAATCCATGAATCATCAAGGTTTGATTTTATTAAGTGTGTCAAAACTGTGACAGTAAAAGTTCACTTCATCACCTGAGGGTGGCGGTATTGAGCTCTGCATTGCTTTCTCTATTCCTCTTGTCTTCCCAACCTGAGGAAACTGCTCTACAAGGTTATCAACTGTAGGAGTCAGAAAGAGAGGAGAGCAAGAGGAGGAAAAAAAGCATGAAGGGAGAAGGACAAAGGATTGAATAGGGAAAAGAACAGAAAAGACTAAAATGAACATATATATTCACACACACGTATATATACATATGAAAGCTAGAGTACATGGAGAGAGTGATGAAGGACATGATCAGGAAGACTGATGAGAGCGATGGAAAAGAGAACTGCTGAAATAAGAGATCAATACTTCACTGCTGGAGGCTGAAATGGTGGTGGCAACTGTCTCCCTGAGTTTCCTTCTCAGCTAGCCACACACACACACACATACACTCATGAGCATACTCATGGACACACACACACACACACACACACACACACACACACACACACACACACACACAAGCTGGCGCAGTTATCCTTATTAGGAAATGGACTTGACTTTCATTTATTGTTTACATTTGAACCAAAACCCTCACTCACCTGACCTTAACTGCGGCCAAATCTCACTTAAATTGAAGCCCAACCCAAAATCAATTGATCAAATGTCCCCTAAATTTAACCAGAATGCCAGAAATGATTGTGTTTTCTCAATGGCTGCCATTTGTTCCCCATGAGGTCAACTGGTCCCGATAAGGTCGATGTTTAAACTGTTTAAAGTCCTGAAATGGTAACAAAAATAAGCATACACACAAACACACACAAGTAAAGCCTTTCACATATGACGTTCAACATATGACCTTCAAGATGATGCGCCTTTGTTGCACATTGGGGTCATGAGTAAAAGCAGAGAGGCAGTAAGGGGAGGGGGGCAAAGTTGACGACAGAGTGCACTGCACTCCTTAAGATTTTACTTTAACCTAAATCCTAACAAGGGTACTTGTCTAAAGCTGACCCCAACCTTCACCTTTTTGTAGCCTTAAAACGTCTCTTTGCTAAAAAATTTTAAGATTCATTTAAAAAAAAATAATAATAATTTAATTGTGTAAACAGATGAAAGTCCCCAGAACATGTGTCACACTTAGACCACACACACACACACACACAGATAAAAGATGCTTTCCGACCAAACTGTTCTTGGGACTCGTAGAGGGTAATGGACACTGGGGATCTCCCTGGAGGACAACACACAGACATTCAAGGGCTTTTTCTCAGACTGCATTTGCGCTGCAGATAGGACGGCTGAAATGACTTGTAGATGAGTCAAATTCCAGTGTCGCATTCAGGATCAATCAATTCTGGGCTTAAGTGTTGGGTCCGCTTATTTGGGTAACCAGGGTTTTTTTGTCAGTGAGATCTTATGGGACATTCATGCATTCCACCAATGACCTCGCTTACATTAGCTGGACTAATCACTATACAATTATGTCACAAAAGGTTCCCCTCACGCTGGAAGAGTACTTGCTCTGAGGTAAGAGTTAAAAGAGACTATGATTGTCCACACTTCCCGCAAGGTGGCCCTAAAATGTTCTTTTGGATTGCAGGCACTTTTCCCTAGTCCTTCTAGCTTGTTTTGTACCAGCAATACAGGAAATGTGATCGTATGGAGTTCACCCTTTTCTATTATTTTTTAGCTGTTATCTCAAATTCGGACTCTCTGTGATGTAACTCTGTGATGATCGTTCATGAAGATGTAAGATGTAAAACAGAAATTTGATTTAAGCGAACATATCAGCCACAAAAAAAGGAGGAAAAGAATTGCGTTTAGACATACTGTGAGTATGAGAATCTTTGTGCACAAACATGTGAATTATATTCACTCGTGTTTCTTTTTTCTCGGGTTAAAGGGCTTTCAGATTTCATGCTCTCTGGTTGAGAAGTTTCCCCTCACCCTCATTGCTTCTCTCTTTTCCCGTCTCTCTGTTAGTCAATGCGTGTGTCCTGTGAAGCCCTGAGTTATTCTTCAAAAAGCATCTTTCTGTACATATTGTCTTTGAGTACGTATGAGAATCCCATCCCGTTTGAGACTGATAATCCAGTATGTTTTAGCAATACTCCAGGGCACATACACCATACCAACACCACTTTGTAAGCTTGATCTCTTTCTTTCGAAATGAATCTTGTCTATTTTTATAATATATTTTGATACACTGTATCGATATTTACTGTACTTTGGTGTATTTTTATCATGGAAGTTATTTGAAAATATTGGCCTGTCATACAATACGTTGTGCTAGTATAGAATGGGTATATTCTTTTCTGATGAGAGTATGATAATGGATCCGTCCACTTTCTGAAATTTCTCATTAAATCTTTAGAACTTAAGTTTTTTTAAAAGGAGGAGGCTTAGACTGCACAAGTCAATAATTAATTATTATTTTTTATTGCCTGTGGTTCTTGTGTATTGATCAATATAAAATTACAAACAAAAATGTTATATAGAAACTACATAAAAAAAGTAAATTTCTACTCTTGAGGTCGTAAAAAACACGTTTTTCAAAAACAAAGTGGGTAGAAGCTCCCGGAGAAAATCCTACGATCGGATCTACGGAGAAGACGACTATCCACATCCATTTCCGCCATCAGTATGAAGACAGTCTAATCCTATTAGTCAGTCTGTCAGCGTGTTGCATGACTTTATTTTAGTTTATGGCTGCATTATTGATCTTAGGCCAGCTTAGAGTTATCAGAGGAGAACATTGCAGCATCTGAGTGTACAATATTTCTTCTTCATTGGTGCTCTGAAGAGGAGTTGACCTATCATGCCAGGGTTCACGAGCTAAAAAGAAGAGGATCAAAAGCACAAACAACTGTCGCTGGGCTGCTCTGGGAAGCTATGTGGGCTTGCCGTGCCTCATCCTTTGCAAGAAAATGTTAGAAAGCTGCTTCATAGTGTTGCTACTTTCTTAAACCCCCAAGACTGCACAAAGATTGCACAAGTACTGTTCTTCAAGACAAACATACTAAACCACGAATCCATGAGTTTAGCAAAGGCAAAAACAATTTTTGTTGTTTTGCTCTACTACAGGCCACAAGGCTATAAGTATCACTTAAGAGATCTAGTTTATTCTTAGTATAGCATACCAGAAAAGGCTAAAAGTCCTTGATACTTTGAGCATGGGTGAGATGAGGATTGCAGTGGGATAAAAATAATACAGGTCTAACAGGTTTAAACCTAAAGGTGGGAGGACCTATTTGGAAGTTAGATGAGGTCATTGGACATGCAGCCATAAGAAAAAGGAATAAGCTTATCAGCCAGAGTGAGACTTTATCTGACTCAGCATAACTGAACTGACAACATATATAATGACATTACATTTTAAAGCATATGAACTTAAATTTATTACTAACAGTATAATGAAATTGAAATAATTTAAAAACATATGATGAAATCACACAATCACCTCCGGGAGTCCTTGAAAGTTCTCCCACTGACGGTTAGAGGCAGGCCTCAACCAAACAGCACAACAGCAATAAAATACAACAACAAAAAGTTATGTTAAGGCCTTCAGAGATAATCCAGACTGATGTACGGTCACGTCTGTGGTCTCTGATTCAGGGTGCCTTGCAGACCTATAAATCATGTTGCCTCTGAAGAAGTAGTGAAGCCGTCATTGGGAATGCTTAGCACACAACCAGCCTGTAATGTAGCTGTTTTGTACTCAAAATCTGGCCCTCCGCTGCTAAAAAAAAACAACCTTACTGACAGGTTTACTACAGCTTGACTTTTGCTGTACTCTTTTCTGTATGATCTTTCTCAAGCTTATGAGAACTGAAAGGACAATCATACCTTTGATTCTGTCCAAACAAAGCAGCATTCACAGGAACAGCATATAAACATACATGTAACATCCAGCCATACACATACACTTTTTCTGTATCTCAGTCTTGACAATGAAGAGGCCAAAAAGTGCATTTAACTTATTCAATGAAACACAATCTACCTGTAGTCTCAAACAAGGTTTTTCTCTGTGTCAACCTCTCAGCACTTTTGTAGTTTCTACATGTATGCCAGAGGTTTGGAGTTTCTTTCATTGTTGGTACATTGAAGGAAAACGCCAGTATCTTGGTAGTTAAAGTCCCCTTCAAGGTCGGAAACTAATCGTGCCACAGACAAAGGCGGGTGCATGCTCAACACTATCTGGGAGTAAGAACTTCCGATCACTGTCACAGTTCCCTGATCTGAAGATCTACAGATCATTCCTTTCAAAGTAAGGGATCACTCTTGACAGCGAAGTGACAGAACTCTGAAGTTTTCAATCCCAGACCCTGCTGAACACGCGCTCGCCTTGATCCAGAGCACTCTGAACTCTGACTGGAGCCCAGATTCAGCAGCCTTTTCACCCAGGGGCATCAAAGCTGTGAACGTTTCCTTGTTTTGGTGTTCCACTTCAGAAGTTTTTCCACGGCTTTTAATTGTAAGTTATAGTAAATACAACATAATGTGTTGGGAGTAAAAGGAACTGAGCTGTTTATCTACGCATGTACTTTACTTTACTTGTACCCCTCCTTTGTCTCTCTGTCTATCTTAGTAAAGTACTTTTTGTACTGGGCCAGAAAATATTTCCTGATTGATTCACTTTTGGAGCCAGTCTCTAGTGGGCATACGAGGAACTGCAGTGTTTCATATTTCCATACCGGCCAAATTTTCCAGCGCCAAGGGTTACTACTTGGTAAAAGATCTTAAAAAGAACTGCCTTTTTTTTTTTTTGAACGCCGTGCCTCTATTCTGGAAGCATTATGAGAGCCATTTCTTTTTGTGTTTGTTGTGTGTTGTTTTGTTTCCACACAGTAAGTCATCAATCCTAGCTTTGCCCTCTGGCTTGATGAAAACATCAAGAGGCCTCACTGACTCTCTGACTCATACATAAATGTGTGTGGTTGTTTGCATCTGTGAGTATTTCTGATCCGTCCGTCTGCCTGGCTTAGTACTTGTCTGCTTTCTTTTGAGTGGATGATGCATGATGAATCAGTCTTTGTCACTGTAAACGGAAGAGCCGCTTTGGAAGAGAGCCTGTAACTGCACCCTTTAAGCAGTATCTTTCATCTGTGCGTAACAACTTTTGGCATGAAGATTTATTTCTCACCGGCTCTTATTTTTATGACAGTAAATGCATATTTGTTCACAATGCTGACATATTACATCATGTATGCCATGTTCAGATAGAAAGAGAAAAACCTATCTGTAACCCTAACTTCAGTCTCCTTAAGAGTAGCTAAGCACAGGAACATAAGGAATGTCACTCTTGTGCAAAACGTGTATGTCAAAAAACCATTGCTTTTCAGCAAATTATTAAAAAAAACATGTTGCTGAAATAATCAAATACTGGGTAAATTAGGTGAGATGACTCTGTCACTGTTTGCCTATAGCTCTGCTGTGGGTGGTTCTTCATTTAAGGGGGGCAGAGGTGAAGTTATGAGATTTTTGCCAAGAGTTTGAGGTGCAAATGGATTTAGAAGGTTTAGTGGCACACTGTTGTTAAAAGTTTCCATTGCTTAAATATTTATAAGATCTTCTCACAGACATAAGGGATGACCAGTAGCATTTTATTATGGACAAACAAGGGGACAGCAATGGGATATTACGCTTTTTTAAGAAGCGCATGACTGTATCACATCACATGGTCTCTGTATAGTTGCTAATAATGAAAAAAATAAGAGTTGGAAAAAGAAACCTTTTTTGTTATTTATAATTATTCTATTGAAAAAAGATTCCCCCCAAGTGACAAATATAATCTCAAATGATGGTAACGCAAAATTACACTCGGTCCCTGCCCGTTTTAAATAACAGTCATAGTACGGCACAATACTGAGTATTTCTAGTTAATCACAGATGTAAAGAATTATGATCTGTCACAGAAAGTGTGAAAAAGTAGTTCCCGTGGCTGCAGTATTAATCTCTCATGGGCGTCATGACAAATGTTAATAAGACTTACTTCACAGCTCCAGGGCAGCTGTGTCAGTGTGAAGTTATATCTTTATTATCTTTTGCTCTTTAAATGTTTAACTCTGTTCAGCGGGTATTTCTTATATAGTCTAGTGCATCACCTGTGTATAGATGGCATATATGAGCTCATGTGCTGAGAGCAACTGTGCTCCATTTCATATGAACCAACATAACCCGTTTGGATTTTCTCGGTCCGAAAAGACAAGAAGATGAGCTGAAACCATGGCTACAGGCTCAACGTGGGATGTTGATTCAGGGAGCCATCTGATTCATTGTTAATGTAAAAACAATATTGCTTAATGCAGCTTTTATGATGCTGCCTGCCACAATTGGAGACTCCATTTTTCACTCATGTCCGGAGCCGAACAAGCTGTTGAGCCACCGTGTTAATTTAGAGTAAATATTTCTCATCCTCCCCTCCGTCATTAATTCTGCTCCCTCGTTTTCTGTGTAAACATAACGACCCTTGAAAAAGGTGTGCTACTGAGACACATTTTCCGCTGCAACCTTATCAATTAAGAAAGAGGAAAATAATGTACACCACCCGCAGTTATTTGCTGTTTTGTAATTCTATGCCATTTATCAATACCAGCCTCTTGCAGTGCATATTTACATAAACCTGTAACAGCAGTGCTTTATCATTTAATTGGTCCCCAGTGAGAGAGACACCTTAACATGCAAATAATAGACAAACTATGAATTAAAAGCAGAGTACACAGGCAGAGAAGCTGTTGAATTTACAAGTGGCTGACAACTGTGGCTCTCGTGTTTCGAGAGTTTTTCAATTTTCTTCTTTTCATCTTTGTGTTTTCTTTTCTTTTTTTTTCTTTTTGGGAGGGTAGGGTGTTGGTGCTTCTTGGTTTATCATCTGTTTTTCACTTGCCGGGGATAATTTGACAACAATGAGGCAACAAGTCCAGAAAAGAAAGAAATAACACACTGCAATAAAACATATACAGCACATCATAAACGAGTTATGAGTACAAATTGTGGCTGAACCACATGGGATTTACTTTTCAATACTCAATATAGCCCCCAAAATTGTAAAGACAAACATCTTTAAGTATCTATAAAGGGCGCTTTTACGCAATGAATATCATGGGTAAAAAGCCTTAGATAATCATCACTTTTTTGTTACATTTTCATTTCTTTTTTTTACTGCCACGTGTACAATAACCTATGACTTGCTCTCTCTGAAATGACAGTGACATGTAGGCTTGAGCTTAGATGACTTTGTTGTTTACTCTCAAGAGTGAGGTCCATTTATCATGCTGAGAGGAGGATACGCAAGCGGGAGAAGTCGGATGACACGGTCTGCTGCACCACAGGGAACTGGTGTATGTGGATATACTCTAGGTGGTATGTGCACAAGGCATGTTTGTTTTAAGTTTAGAATTCTAACAATTTGAAAACGCTCAGCAAAGTTACAAAAAAGAGAAAAGATTAGACCATCTCCTTCAGGTTATCACAGCACACAGTGAGCACAGTTGAGCTACTCTTGGCTAAGAAAAATGCATTAAAAAAGGAAAAGGATATCAGAATTGTGTATAAAATTCTTTTTTTTAATTCTTTGTGATTCTTCAAAAGTTCTACAGTTGTAGTTTTTGTTGCATAAAACACAGCCGATTACAGGTGTGATTGTAAACCATAACACCAAAATCATAAGCCGAAAGAAGCTAAAACTCTATATAAAGTCATAGCTGCAGGTTGTAACCGTGCAAGGTCATTGTTCATTATAGGTTCATTAGGACCACCAACCTCTTCACATATATCTGATCTATGATTATACAATTTTATTGATTCGAGGAATGTTTAGTTAACTGGCTCATTCTGTCCCACGTAAGGCATTTGTTTGCCTTTTAAGGTCTAAAGAGTCATTTAGTATTCGCTTTTTCCCTTGACGTAGTTTGGTTTCTGTGTCCTTTCCATTGAGTCTGTTTCACTCCCAGAGCTCACGCTCACATGTTTTCCCACCTCTGCTTTCCTGTTCTTCCTCTTTCTATAACTATGTCCTTTCTTCTCTCCAAAACTGACTCAGATCTCTCTTTTTTAATTTCTCCACACCGTGCCGGTACTCCTTTCGTTTTTTTTACTTCCCCTCTCTTGTTCTTTTCTCGACAGCAGCTTCAGGTTGGCTATCAGTACTAAAGTGGGAAAGGAAGGAGATTGTAAAAATGAGTCCTCCGTGGGGAAATACCCACAGCTGTATTAAGATCTCCTCGTCTCTCTGTCTTTTAAACTGCTCCCATTCTCCAGTTAATTGTTTTGAAGCCAAGCCTGCAGATCCCCAGCTAGATCCAGGACCACTCATTGAATTAGCCTGGAGTTACAGAAATATCTCTTTTATCAATCTTTGGTGGGGGAAATATGTTTTTCCATCCTCCCCCCTTCCTCTCTCAATCTGTTACAGCCCATCTGTACCCCCCCCCCCCCAATCATCAAAGCTTTACTGCTTAAATCATTTCACTAAGCAACAGGGAAAAAAGGACAATGTGACAAAGGCTGTGAGGATTCACATCATGTCACGAGACTTAATCCACTGAGCCACAGGGATCCCTACTAATACTGCAGTATCAAGATATGCTTACCCGGAGCAAATTATTTAGAGAGGTGCAGATCCTAGATGGCTGATAAACATGGCAACCTACAACAGCAGAACAGATTTCTAGTGAGGCAGCGGCTTGAGAGAAACGGACTGCGGTTCAGGCCAAGCACACTGGAAGCATTATACTGAAATCCATCGTTTGTAGCTGCTAATTTGAGGCTTGTATGGTGAGCTGCAGGTGGCAGATGTGAAGTGTCACAAGCTTCCTTATTTGGCCACAATGATATATACCAACGCTGAATGTTTTATTCGATTTTCTTAAGGTCCCACTTACAGGCAAACAACCTCAGGAACATAAAATGTAGAAAAAGTACTGGGCTTTTGAAAAAATATGTCTATATGTTCCTTACAATAGCATTCAGGGAGGTTTTAGTGTCAGATTTTTGCACTCTTTAGAAAAGCGTATCTCTAAAGTTCCTCAGAATAAAGGAGAACTAGAAAGAGTTTAGCAATAAGGAAATATGGATCCACACAAAAGAATTGAATGCTTAAGAGATGCCCGTAACCTTATAAGCCTGATAGACATCAAACAACCAAGTAAGGAAATAGATTAGAAGAAAATATCATCCAGCAAAGAGAAATTAAATTGTAGCGTGAGAAAAACGAGGGACCACTGAAGAAGTGAGCATGCTGCCATTACCAACGTTAGCTGATGGTTGCTAATGGCTGGGAACGTTGTTTTCATAGTACTGTTAAGTTTCTGCCTCAATGTGCTTTTGCAGGTGAAGAAAAGGGGCTTCTCTGATGCTTATCCAACAAAAAACACAACCATGTGTAGCGTTCATTTTAGACGATAGAATTATGGACCTGGGGATTTTATAGAGTGTCAGATGGGATTTAGAAGCTGGCAGAATTGTACCGGATTCATAGCAGATAGTGTTTCATTCTGGGTAACTGCTTCTACTGTATGTCTTGCCTGGCATGAGGCTGCCAGGACAGTGGTGCATAAAGCAACGACAGTGATGGGAGAACTGAGACATAAAAAGGAACTGTGCCCTGTAATTCATTCCATCTTTCAAGTTGCTACCTTTCCTTTCCCACTCTGACGTTTATGACGCCTTACAGTGGGTAATATAAGCATCGGCCCACCACCCCGATACTTCACGTCTTTGGCATTATGCTCTGTTTTGTGTCCTAGTCAGTATTCCAAATGACAACCTCTATTTTTGTAGTGTGCAAACAACATTAGGAATCCTTGGCATTGTCAGCTAATATTGCTAATACCAATGTGCTGGTCCACCACCTCTGGTACTCCTTATAGATGAAATATGTTTTTCATATTCCATGTCCTTTCCTGGTCTTTTTAACAACTATGAGGCTTATAATTATTGGGCTGGGATTTTTTTTCCCCACGTGTCTGCATTTACATTTTCGGACTCTTTCGTTCTGTGTTGTTCTAGATCTCCCTCATGCAACGTGAGTGCAGAGCTGTGCTTTTTGCAAGTGTACGAAACCCTGATACTAAAATATATCTAAATGTTAGCACGAGGCACATGTTCTTAAAAAGAGTTCTTTACCTCTTTCTAATATACACTTTAAGTGGCTGAGGTTGTTAACCTTCAAGTGGCTATTTAAGCTTTTCATACTTTTTTGATTGATTCAAGTGTACAATATACTGATAAATGGTCAAATAATACATGTAATATGTTGTTTCTTTAAATGAATTAAATTAAAAAAAACTTTATTTATCCCCAAAGAAAATTATATAACAATAAAATAAAAATTAAGAGCAGATTTCAATGTTTTTTTTTACAAGTTACTTAGGCCTATTTGTCCAGCATGTGACCCTCAGTTGATGTCAGTTGAAGCAGATGGAACTGGATTAATTTGAATGTGTTTGTAGCTGGTATGACAGTGTATTTTGGGGAAACTGGTTATTTATTGCACAGCGATGGACAGACAACCTGTCCATGGTGTGTCCTGCCTTTCGCCCAATGGCAGCTGGGATATTCTCCATTTCAAAACATCTATCACAAACTGAGGAACTGAAGAGCGAATGGATGTAATATTTGCAGTCAAATGCCAAAGCTAGTGTGATCTCACATCTGTCCTATTCTCTCGAGTGCTGCATTTTAGGAATGCCTTGAGGAAACTTCTTCAAATGATCAAACCTGTGTCACTCTGACCTCATGATTACCATGCATTCTCACAGCTGGGAATACTTCAGAGTGACACGTAGATAGAGATAACTGGAGGCAGGACGTTATTCCAATGTTAAGTTGCGAAGAAGTGAGGTGCTTTGATTTCTTACTGGGTAACACATAGCCCCATCCCTACTTATCAGTAATGATTACATTTCTATGTCCATTATCTACACAAAATGTTTAAGTATTTAGCAAAATTGACAAAAGAGTAGAAAAAGGGATGCACAAGCAGAAAAAGAGTGTGAGCAGGATTTGTTATCAACACGCACATCCATTCGGCATATGTTCTTTAGAACATAACCTTAATTTCAGAGAGATAACTGGGTGAGGTCTGAGTTCATTTGATGGAGACATTTGTATTCCCATATGCAGCCCCTCTGGAAACAGGAAGGGCTGGTGAAAGGAAAACAGTGAAAAGACAAAAGAAAAGAAGAAGTAAATTGTTGCATTTTATATGAGTTAAATCCATGGTTGTGCAAACAACCTTGGCAAGTTGGTATAGTTATGTTGTGAGTCAAAGTCAGTGTTTACAATGTGACTCCAAGCCAAGGACACTTTTGAGTAAAGTGTTGCCATCCGTTTATATGTAAGTCAAATTAAGCCAAGTTAGTTTGACTGATATGGATATTACTGAGCAGGATATTACCATAGATGTAGGTTTTTCCATATTCATGCTGATTATGTTGCTCTCTCCACACAAAGCAAGCTAAAATACTGCCTACTGAACGGTTAGGAACGAATCATCAGCTTTGATGTGAACCCTGGCAAGGTTGAGAGTAGAGAAGGGAAATGGTAACTAGTGTTTGGTGGAAAAGAGAAGCTGAGAAAAAAGAAAAAAAAGCAAGGTGCAGTGAAGGGAAGGGAAGAAGAGAGAAAGTCAGAGAAAACTGTGCAAATATCTGAGAAGGACCCAGTCACAGAGTGAGACATTAAGACAGAGCGTTCGTTCTGGTCAAAATGGGATAGCTTTTGGGGGTATGTGGATGGCATCCAGGAAGTATCTATAGTGGATTGGAAGAGTTTCCCATCCTTTGAGAGTGACTCTTTTAATCATGGCCGTTGGGGCTGTGGGAACCAGCCTCACTATGTCGAGGACACTGTTAATTAGACACCATGTTACTGCACATCCCAGTAGAGTCAACAGCCTGCATGGTACGATCATACTGTTTCTGTCTCAAACACTTGAACACAGAAATCTTGCAATCATACATGCAAATGTACAAACATATTACACATGTAACAGTTCTAAAACTTTATCACAACTGTTTTTTAATGTCTCGGGTGTTTCTTATTGCTACGCTATAGAATTATATTTTGAAGTCAGCTATTTGTGTAGCAGATATCTGGCCTCTATTTTAACTGATGTCTTCACAGGTGCCTCGTCTTGTTTTTTTTACAACTGAGGTTTCAATCTAAATGAAAATAAATGTGATAGTGAAGCCAAATCCACACACCACATGGCCAGAAGTACGTGGACAGTCATACATAACATTATCTTGTCCTGAGACTGTTGAACATCTCAATCCAGAGCCATGGGCTTTAAAGTGGGCTATATGAGCCTCAGCTCCACCAGGAAGGCTTTTTTTTAAGCTGCAAGGATTTATTCCTTTTCAGCCTCAGATCACTGAGGTCTGTGCAGTGCTGCTCTAAGTTCAAAATTCATCCAGACAGGTATTCACTGAGGTTTGGAAGTCCGTGCAAGAAACTCTAATTTGTCCAAACCAAACTGTAAAAAACGTTTCCATTTGACTTTCTTTATGGATGGTTGTATTAATGGCATTTGATTACTGTCTCGTAAAAAAAAACAGGGAGTACATGTGATGCAAGCACACAGAAGAGTATTGTGAGTGCAAAGCTATCCTTGAGGCAGCAACGATTGTAAGTGTATTTTTATACAGCTAAATTCCCAATGAAACTGCAGTATTTAAATACTTTTGTGTTCCTTTTATCAAAAGGCTAAAGTTCTCACCAATTGTTGCCCAATAATCAGCCCATTTCAACCACTAGTCAAATTATGGTCAGTTAAAGCATTTCCAGCTAATAAAATCCTGAAAGGCATCTAATTTACCTTACTCCATCAACTCAAACCTCAAAAATGTCATAGCAGTTTGAGCGAACAGTACAGATTAGGAATTTTACACTGTGACACTTTTAAAGTGAACAAATTTTTCTTTGTCTCTACTTTTTAGACTGAGGAATATCCATGGTCATTACTTGCGCAGTAGCTGCCCAAGACGTGACTCACAATCCATCTATCCATTTTAAATAGTTAAACCAATTCAGGGTTGAGGAGTTGAGGGGCTGGATCCTATTCCAGCTGTCACTGGTTGAGAGGCAGGATACACTCACAAGGCAATCGCAAACGAGACAAACGAGACAAACAACCATGCACCCTCACTTCTATGATTAATTCAAAATCGCCTGTTAACACAAAAATCTTTTTTTTTTTTGGGCAGTGACTGGGAGACCCGGAGAGAACCCACGTATGCACGGGGAAAATATGCTAACTAACCACACAGAAAGGCTGCAGTTGCCATCATCCCCAGTAAGCTAAATACACAACTCATGAAAATGCTCTCATGGTTACTAGGAAAGGGGAAAACCACACACAGGAAAGCCTGCACCACCAACAATGTCCCAAAGCTCTTGATAGCAGTGGTTTAGAGAAAAAAAATAAAGACTTTTCATGAAACAATACCGCTGTCTGTGAATCGTCTCGAACTGAAAAAAGAAGAGGAACCCATTAGTTTAGCTTAACTAGGAATCCTAGATTAGCTGAACGGACACTTGTCATATCTTTTGCTGTTTACCACATGGAAAACTAGGCAAAGCCAGACAAATAATGATCATTATTTTATGGGGCATTAACAGACTACAGAGATTCTTGTTGGAAAAACATAGGACTATATTACAGCATCTGGAGTTTTTATTTTTTTTGAGGCAGCTGTATTGTGTGTTACTGTGTCAAAGCGTTAGATGTGTTCACTTTTGAATGACCCTATGTGACAATTAACTGATACATTACAGTTTGTTTCTGTTGAACCATAAATGTTAAGATTTATCCAGTACTTTTTCAACAGCTTCTACCTGAAGCCTGCAAATCATATATCCCTTCCAATGTTGTAGAGATAATTTTAAAAAAGCAATTATATGTGCAGCATACTGTAGCATTGCGAGACGTCAGGGACGCAGTTTATTATGAGAGAAAAGAGCACTGTAGAGACTCAAGACAATTACTCGAAATATATATCTACCCTGCAAATTCATTAATCAAACTGAATATTAGAAATTGAAGAATTACCCACCACATTTAAATACATTTTTTTATATACTAATATATTAAGAGCATATACATTTTTACACATAAAAGAGCAGTAAACGAAGTTCAAATAAAAAAAAAAAATTCATGCATAATTAAAGGCATGGTTGGTAATCCTGTTCAGAAACACATTTTGTAATACTGGGTGAAATGGTCCGTCTGTCCTGAGAGAAATCTATACAAGATGTATTTAGAAAAAGGGACGAAAATAATCAGACCTCTGTGGCAGCTGCAGGACTGAGAAAAAGCGGATTGGAGCGCCTACAAAAACCAATCAGATGCCTCTGCTTTCTGCCTACGCCCCCCTCTGTCGGCTCCCTGCTCCGTGTGCGCATGCGGTTCTACCGGCTTTGGATGACGCACTGACGGAATGGGGAGGGGGGGGTGGAGCTTAGAGGAGGGGACACTTTCGAATCTTGCTAGCTCTCTTGCTAGCTCTCTAGGATTACCTACCATAGCTTTAAGAAAAACACTTGATAACTCATGCAATTACTTAAAAACAATTTTAGTTGTAATTGTAGGGCCATGATTAATTATTTTCCAACGAACAGGAAAAAATCAGAATAACAAAAGTTCGACATGTAGCAGAGCGAAAGAGACACGAGTGAAATCTCCACAGGTCGCCACAAATAAAATGTTGTACGTTGGCAACAACTAAGCCGATAACATCACATTCAGCAGTGGCTGATGGTTTGACATACACCGCTACCAACACAACGTGTGAACTCTATCGGTAGATAGTATGGATGGAAACTCAAAGCTTATAGCTTGTTCTCTGGGGTGCAGATGTGTTCCTTCATGGTAACATTTCCAGAATTATGCACATTTCTTGGACTGTTGTTAACAAGCACTAGGATCCCTCCTCCTTCACTGTTGCCACTGTCCTTACAGTTTCTCTCAGGCTGTATGTTTTCAAAGCCTGGTTGAGAGGATCTAGTGTTAGCAATATTTTTCTCTGATGTCAAAGTTTAATCTTCTCCAGTGACGTGGAGGTGCTTCACTGTTCTCACCCTCACTGCAGCATAAAAAATGGCTAAGAAACGGAAAAGACAGGGAAATCTTAGACATTTCTTGTAAAAATCTTAATTTATTTTCAAATGTACGGTTACTACCCACTTTAAACAACTCGTCTTGTCTCTCACTCACCTCAACCCTGCATTAAATAAAACAGTGGTAACTATTGTAGGGCTACTGCCCTCCACCAGTGCCTCCGGGATGAGGTATGTGCAGATTAATAAAGATGTTGGTGGTCTGAGCCAACTTTAGCTGCATTGCTCAGCCCTTTCTGTCCCTGGGTTTATGGTCATCTGCAGGTGAATATGGAGTTCTGCTAAGGTGGCCATTGCACCGCAGGCAAAAGAACAGAGTGCAGGTTTAGAAATGAATGAAAATTTAATCAAATTAAATGAGGTAAAATGAAATTGGATGAAAAATACTTTGTAATCCCAAAGGGAAAATAGAAATTCGGAAAAAAATAATGACAAAATTCGATCGGAGCGACTGCAACTTGCTGACACTAAGGTGTGGCGCTAGTTCTGGTTTTTAACCTAGAAAGGGAATTAAAAAAAGCATCAGTCAATACTTCTGTGTACACTGTGAAGTATGGGAGCTGTATACAGCTCAAACACTGAGACAAACAAATATCTCTATAATGCCTCCTCTGTGAGGAAAAGGCAAACTTCATGCAGTTTGGTCTGCAGCAGGTCAGGATGTAGCTGTGCCAGAGCTGCAACACTTTCTATCCATTTTCTTCTTTGTGTTGAACGGCACACAGCAGATCACTGAACAGTGTTGCCCCCTGCAGGTTATACTGTCAGCCGTATACTGTAATCTAACTCTACTGGTCTTTGGTGTTGCTATTTATCAGTCATCTGAACTGAGCTGCCCGAAGAAGAGGTACAGACTCTCCCTCGCATTGGGATGCTCTTCTAATTGGAGCTGGGGGTGAAGAGCAATTGGTCTGGGCTTCTCTATTCAGCACGATACCTCAGCTCACTTGGAGCGGGGGTGTCCACTGTGCTCAGGGAGTCAAGAGAGCAAATGGAGGCTTCAAGGCTCAGCTCTCGATCTTGGGCTAAGAATTTCTCCCTTAGAGACGGACTGCCATCTGACTCACAATATGCAGCTACTTCACAAAGAAGGGGTCTTCTTCATCGCCCAACACCTGCTTAATGCCGTACCTCCAGCAGTTCTCCTCCTCCTCTGCATTTAAGATGGATACGAGCAAAGTTCACCTGATCCTCGCTTGCCTCACAGAGGATTGGCTTGGATAGAAAGATGGAGAAGATGCATGTTGAGGTGATGGGGAGGTGAAAAATCATTATAGGTTTTCATTATGTATGGTTATCTCTGCTGAGAGGAATAACCTCCTGTATCTCTCTTTGTTACAGCATAGTTTAAGAAGCCTCATACTGATCACACTGTTGTTTCAACACTACGTTGTGCTGAGAGTGGGCAGTGTTTCTCTTTATGTTCATTGACTTGTACGGCATTCTTCTTTTCACAATCAGGCCCAGGGTCTCCAGAGCAATCCCAAGCACAGAGCCAGCATTCTTTATCAGTTTGTTAAGTTTCTGTAAGTCTTTGGCTCTGATGCTGCTGTGCCGACAGATGGCTGCAAAGCAGATTGCACTCTCCATCACAGACTTATAGAACATATGCAACATTGTGGTGCCGACATTAAAGGACCTAAGCTTTCTTAAGAAGTAGTCTATTAAGTCTTTTTTTTTATAGACGGCTTCAAATGTCTGAATGATTTTTTTAATCCTAATCTTTAAACTTTTGAAAAAAATCTTCTGATTGGTTATTTTATGAAATATCACCCTTATCAATGGAGATGATACAAAAATAAAACATTTGTCTATAACCAGATGAAGCTTTACAGAGTTGGTTACTTACATTTTTGTCACCAAAGAGTTGTAACAGGAAGGTGTTTTGCTAAATCAACCATCAGGGAGATCTTGGAAACAAAAGATGTGCTTTATCTCTTCAGGTTCAGGGTGTGTCAGACTATAATTGAATTCTGCGGTATAAGAGTAGGTGTTTTCTTTTTTTATTTGATCTTATTTTTTCAAGAACTTTTTTTAGTGTTTTTAATCGCTCACGAGGGGACTAAAATAAGCTTTTACTGAGAAGTTAGGTCCGAAATAGATTGAGGTCATAGTTCAAGGCCATAACTTCTCACTTATCGCTCTATGTATTGTTTTACATGAACTTCCGCCATTAAAATGAATCTGCTCATCCTCCTGTGAATCCTGCAATGACGTGATCCACAAACCAAATGTACATTCATTATTTATTGTTCGGCTCCAGCTAGAAATACAGCCTCTAACAGGAAATATCTAAAATGAATGGTTAACTGGCACTTTACCCTGAATATGAAAGCGAGAATATTCACATACAACGAAACCAAGTAGACCGCAGATCAATATCACAGCTTTTTTTAATCCTCCTGCACATGGATGACACCAGTTGGACAAAGTTGATTATTTGGGTTTGGAATCACTGACATTTGGGTAAATTTCTCTCCTGCCAGTCCTCTTGAGATTCTGATTCATCTTTTTTTTTCCTCAGTATTTTTGTATATCAATTTACATCCAATACAAACATTGTCACTGTAAAACCTTTTTTTTCTCAATGTGTCATGGAGTGGTCCTTGTTACCCAAACACACTGAGATTTATTCATCTGACTGGAAAATAAGCCTAGGAGATTTTCCTTCAAGTTCTTTGGCATTCTAATTGGACAGTTTTTTTTGTTATTTTTCTTGGATACAGTCCATAGAGGTTGACATGCACTGTCCTTCACACTGAGCATCAGTAAAATACCAATTACCAGAAAGTCTCTGTGCCAAGCAGGACTGCTATGGCATCAGATTTTGACTTTACAGCTTTTGTGGCCAAACTTTAGTTTAAATGGCAACATTTTGGGGCGGGTGGCATTCTGATGCGACGGTTAGCGCTGTCGCCTTACAGAAAGAACGCTCCTGGTTTGAATCTCTTCTGGAGCTTTTCTGTGTGGAGCTTGAATGGATTTCCTGTGCCTTCTTGGATATGCAGGCTCCCTCCTACAGTCCAAATATGCACGTTACTGTAGATTAGATGGTACTTCTCATTGTCTCTGTGTTAGCACTGTAATAGACTGGTGACATGCCCAGGCTGCACCCGGCCACTCACCTTATGACATCTCCGATAGGCGGCAGCCCCCTAGGATGAAAGATGAAGCGTTTGTAGTAATTAAGGTTTTGGGATTTTGTGTGATTAATGATTGCAATATTGTCTAATTTGATTAAGTGAAATTCAAGAAAAGTTGTTAACATTTTTCAAAACTAAAATACTGAAAAGTAGCGTGTGCATATGTGACGTGAGGTGTTCATTTCCTTAAAAACAACAAACAAACAGTTTTTCTTTCCATTTAGCGTCTTCTGTATTACAGCAAATTGATGTTTTTCTCACTCTGCGTCTGTTTTGATATGTCGCCTCCATCTCCTTATGAGGCACACACTGTCTCACACCTCCCGTGCACACACACCCCTCCTTCTCTCAGCTGCTCTGATGAAGCCCTCACTGTCGTCTGCATCCTATAAGTCAGCTGTCTGTACACCCCTCAGCCGATACTTTGGGAATTACATTCATCTGCTTGGTAATTCACATCCTAATCCTTATCTCTCTATCTTTGCATGTCACCGTCGCTTTTCTGAGTGTCTTTTTTGTGTGCGCTCCCTTTAATTTATTTCCCTCTAAACGACTTTTGCAGCAAAATGGTTTATTTATAGGGCCAATTAAATCCAGAGGAGACTCAGTGGGCTTCAAAGGAAAACATCTAAAAGAAAAAAAGGAGAATACTTTGTCATTTCCTTATCCTGATGGCCTGCAAGAGCTGTAAACCGTTTGTCATGTTGGGGAGATGGATTGTATTTTGATCTCAGAAAAATAAAGAAGAAAGAAAAAAAATTTCAATTTAAAAAGATAGAGGAGAGGGCAACTGCAAAAGAAAAAGACAACCCGAGCTAGAGGGGAAATTAATCTTCTCTTAATTTTGTAAAACTCTGCTGTCCCTGGAGGGAAGCTGCAAGGTAACTGACATCTGCTGCAGGAGAGGAGAGGTAGGATGAAATCATCCCGTGCAAAAGAGAAGAAATTTATTAAGAAGATACTAACTCCGCTAAGAAGCTGCTTTTCCAAAGTCCAAATCTCATTTTAACTTCATGTAAGTCAGATCTTTGGAGGGGAAGACATTGGTGGAGCTGATCATTCTGGTTAGGAGGTGAGGACACTTTTTCATCTGGCACAGGATATAAGGAGCGTGACAGCTGCCAGGCACACAGTACTCATGCACAGATCAAAACAATGAATTTGTTCAATTCAGCAGTAAGACCGCAAACACATCAATGCCCTTTTCTTTCAGTGAAATATAATTGACTGTGCCTTTATGAGCCTGAAACAGCTTTTTTTAAGCTGGGTATTTCCATACTGGTAACCTCAGCAAAAAAACTGTTTTTCAGTGAGAAGTTGAATAAACAAAGTAACTGACTAAAATGTGGGAGAAATTCAAAAAGAACTCTTGCATGAGTGAAATATTTTTACTTGTTTCTACTGTCTTTCAAATCTGATCTTTAGGGATCACAGTGATCAGACTGAATTTGGGTTTCCAGACATCACCAAGCTATCTTCCTAATTTGCTGTGTTGATGGCGTAGGAATCAGAAGCTGTTTAGTTATTCTTGTGATGCAGCTTTCCTACCGTAGGCTCTGCCATCTTTTCCCTGTATGGGAAACTGTCGATAAAGTTACGGGAGTGGATTTATTAGTGCGTCTGTCTGCTTGTCCGTGTTGTCCTGCATACCCTTCAGCTACTGGCAGCATTTAATCTGCTCGTCACACAAGATGCAAGTGACCCGAAAGACACTAAGCACGTTAACATCACACTGGTGTAAAAAAAAAAAAATTAAAAATGATAGTGTTAGTCTGACCAAATCCAGACTTTTTAAATACTTGTAAAAATGTTGCTTTTCACAAAAATCCTACAAAATCAAGCTTGTTAAACAGGAATAACGCACTCCGATAATGCGTTTGGGGACAAACCACTTGGGCATGTTAATTGTTAAGCAAAACTCAAATTAGCCAAGGCCCTCTGCATATGCTCGCAAGTTCCTTCTTTTTGCATCTACTTAGAAAAAAACCCAGTAACGCATATGTCTTGAATATTTTTTTCACACAGTTGATAATAACTCCCCATTAGGCGATCTTGGTTTAATAACTGATTCTGGTCCTGTGCAAATATACTGAGACTGGAATATACTGCAGAACAATGGTCCAATCAAACCATAGCTTGACTGAACTATGCATGTAACCGTTTTGAGTGTGAAGTTTAATTTGAGAAGCACGGTTATCTGCACTGACATCTGTAACAGTCTGAACATTTCAAAATGGCATCGTGAGTTTTTCTTCATATTTTCTGAAATGAATCTGGACATGTATAATAACAAACTTGATCTGCTGTCTAGTCTAAGTTGTACATCTCCTGCACATTTTTTTGTGATGTGGTTACTTAAACCCCTGCCAAAGGGAATAAAAACTGACTAACACAAACTATTACAATGCTTCTCTCCTCAGTGGGAAAGGGATCAGTCAAGATTTATTGCTGTCAGATCACGTTGCAGTATTCACAGGTAGCTTCAATTCTAATCAGCAATGATGGGGGAAAAAATAAATATGGTGGACCTTTCCAGCACAAAGCTACTCTTAAAATGATTGTATCTAATTGTGATAGAGATGAAAAATGTTTCACTTATGTCTACAATGTTTCTGACTTCTTATCATCTTGGCCTCAGACTCTATACATCTCTAATTAATCAGCACTTACACATCCTTCTGTCTGCAGACTGAAAGAAATCGCTCCATTCTGCTTTCTTGTATAAAAATAAGTGCACGAATATGAACTTAAAGCAAATATGTCTCCAACACCCTAACTGCAGTATATCTCTTATGTCAAAGGTGGCAATAAAAGCATCTGTACCATTGAAAATCAAAGCACCATCACATTTTCAGCAATGTTCAATTGACTCGATTCCAACACTGATTATTGTTGGTAGTTACAGCTCTTTATTGCCTGTGACTTTATATCAAAAAGGTTATCCTGAACATGAAACATGAAATAACATGAAATAACAAAGGGTGAGAGGTGCTATACATATTCTAAATCATACATACACAGTTTGTGAAGTTGCTGAAAGTTTGATAAAACTGACATCATTAAACAAAGTATTGAAAAAGAAAAGTTTATGAATTTTCCAGTCAGTGGTGAACTTAAAAGAGACAGTTAGATAAGGTGTAATTCAGTGTAATTATAATCCAATTAATCATATTGTATTTATATAAAGCAGATTCATTAAAAAAAAGGGGGGGGGGGGGGGCGGGGGGGTCCTCTTGACAGGAAGAGATTCCCAGCAGAACCAGACTGGGGAATGGTGGCCACATGCCGCCACTGATTTAGGGGTTAGTGGACAGGACAGAAACATGAAAAAACCCCATAATGATAGGTCGGGGATACATAGAGTTAATGACAAAAAACAATGTTATATACGTACATGGAGAGTATAGAGAGCAGGGTGAGAGGAGCAGCTCAGTACATCATAGATGACTCAGGGCCATCTAAGCCAGCCTTAACTATAAATTTTATTAAAAAAGGACAGTCTTAAGCCTAATCTTAAAAGTACAGAGGGTGTACACTGTCTGAAGCCAAATTGGGAGCTGGTTCCACAATGGTGGGTTCTGATGACTGAAGGTTTTGTCTCCCATTTTCCTTTTTGAAACTCTAGGAACCACCAGTTGGCTTCCAATCTGAGAGCAAAGTGCTCTGTTGAGGAAATATGGAACTATGAGGTCTTTTAAATGTGTGGTGGATCTTGGTAATTGAGAGCTTTATGTGAGGAGAAAATTTTTTAATTCTTCTCTGGATTTTACCGGTGGCCAATGAAGAGAACCTATAAATGAGGAAATATGCTCTCTGCTACTAATTCTCATCACAATTCTTGCTGCATCTTGCATCAGCTGGAGGCTTTTTAAATCATTTTTGAGAAAGCCTGATAATAAGTAATCGGAGTTGCCTAGACGAGATATGACTGGCCTGGTTTTTCCTGTTGCTGGTTCGTAATATCCATCCTGCTGAAAATTACATTTGAATGTTATTGTGTTACCAGTTACTAGTTAGCAGCTAATCACATATATATCTTTAATAGAAAGACAGCAAACTACTTTCTTCCAACAGTCCTTAGATTAGTCCTATGGCTAAGCTAGATGTCCCTAAAAATTCTGCTTTAAAATATGGCAAGGCCAGGACTGCTAAATGTCAGCAGTGCATCAAGGCTGCTTAGGGACAGAGTTGAAGAGAAACTCTTGCCCTCAAAGCCAACAGCCACCTCAGAGCCAGATCCTGACAACATGACTGATGCTAGCTGGCAGCTGGCTACACACTCCTACTGTTAGAGAGACATAAAGCTAGAGAGAGACAGCAGGCAAAGATGAAGGATTCGGGTCAGTGTCAGAACAGGATTGATTTGGATCAGAACCAAAACCACTGATGGCATATTGAGACAGCGAGATGGATGAAGGGACTGAGAAAGAATGACTAATGGATTTTAGATACAGGATGTCAAACTGGCAGTTGGCCTGTGTTGGGCAAAGGGGGTCACTAGAGAGGGAGTGGGGGTATATAGTATGGCACGCATACACTCACCTCCTAAAGCCTTGACTGCCAGTCAGTTTTGACCTGATGCTTTTTAAGCACGACATACAGTATAATCACTTAGCTATTATTACATGCCATGAACTGGATATTACATGTTGAACACAATAGACAATTTCAGTAAGGTTTGGGGAGATGATATGTGAGTACACATTGTGATGTGCACTCAAATTCCTGGTGCTGCAAGTACGTGGTAAGTTCCTCAGCCCATTGCTTCACAGAATATCCCTGCTTTTGTCAGACTATTGTCTATTCTGCATTGTTCTCTGTTGCAGTCAAATTCCCAGGGCCACTGAACACAGCACCGGACACAATGGACAAACACAGAGAGGAGCTGGGTTTTGGCAAAAAGAAGCGACACACGGTCAGCGCACACACACGCACAATATATGCTTATGCACATAAAGTATGCATGCTCATACACACTTCCACATGCAAGTATTATCCACGTGCACACTTCCATGGACATAAACACACATTCACAGCTGCTCAAAGGCAAAAAGCCGGCATAACAATGGCAGGCAGAGAGGGCCAGACTCATATACAAGCCCCTGTGGGGTTGGAGGAGATTCACACACACTCATATTTCACACATCCCAAAGGCAATGAGGGACTGTCCACAGTTCCAGGATCCCAAAATAAAAGACATACACACGAGAGAAGACAACAAAAATTATGTTGACATGGGAAAAAAAAGAGAGAGTGATATGTCTGACAGAACCATGTTCTTCTTGTGTGTTGACTACTCTCAGGATGTGTGACTGTCATGTTTGATGGGAATTTAGTAAGGAAGTTGAGAAAAGACATTTTGCAGTTCTACAACTTTCTGACATCCAGAGTTGAGCCACAGTTGTGTTCATGCCTGTATTGTTGGTTATTACAGCCTTCGTTTTGAATTGTTGACGAATATAAAAGAAATGTGAAGAGTTAACACACGAGTAAAACGGTTAACTGTCTCAAACTGGTAATCTCACTGTGGGAAATGATACTTTCCACAGCAACTGTGTGACTGTAATTGCTTTGGCTATTGCATCACTCTTGGTGTCACCAACATATTTTTTAACCATGAGGACCGTGTGTATAAATATATATTGTTTAGTAGTCAACAGCTGGCTTCTTGGTACTGGTATGTAAAGTCATGTAATGTTAGTTTAACTGTCTTAACACAAGCTTAATGAGGGAAAATGCATAATATAGCACTCAGTAAGCTTATCCCTTTTTGTACTTTCAGAACACCATCACTGTCACTTCTCATGACTAAGCTGAAAAACTGCTGTTGAATAATTAAGGCAAAGCACTTAACAGTGTGATTCATGTGCATTTGCGTGGCATCTGAAACTAGTGAGTGAGCTTGTCAGCCGGCAAATGTTGCGTGAGTTCATGCTTCACAAGAACTAGTTCAAATTTCAGTTCACTTCGATTAAAACGGAACTAGTTCATGTTCATTGTTCAGGTTTGAAATTCTAAACTAAATTCACAGTCCCAGAATGAAGTAGTTAACGTTCATTTCTCACTTTTCTTATGAACTCCTCTGAATTATCCTCCCTATATGGCACATGGTGTTATTGAGTGCTGTGGGGGCATAATAATAGGAGGCATAAAGGAGCCATCAAGCAGTGGGGATGACTTTGTGGTCCCCTCTCTTCTTCAGAGTTTAAAAAGAAGAAGTAACTACTGGGTCGGTCCGATCTGGCATAAAGAGCAGGATCTATTCAGCAGCTGATGAAAGAGATGTGGAATTATCCCGATTGTTTATGTAAGTGTAATTCCAGGATGTCAGGGGTCCAATGTGCTGCCCTGCTGGCAATACTGGAACAACACATTAAAGGAACACTTTATTACTTACATTACTTGCCATAGAGTCCTAGGTACTGGGAAATGAATGAGTTTCTCAGATGTTATTTAGATTACGCGCACTTTCAAGCAACCCTCAGAAACGAATCATGCAAAAATATGCAGAAAAATCCAACCTGTTCCAAAAACTAATTACTGATAAACGATTAAATTATATGATTAGCATAATGTGACATGTAGTTATTCTTTAGTGTGCAACAATTTTTGATAGTTAGCGTGCAGAGATCTTAACTTTCATAACTTTGCATCAGCAAGGTTTCTGTTTCCACTTCTGAAGGAGTGAACACCGTGTGCAACATGCAGTTAACTATTATTCTGCAACCAAGACACACATTATGACTTGTTGCAATGAATTTAATGACCTCTGTAAGGAAGCACCTCCTGGCTGCAGCTAGATTATGCTCTCAGATGATCCAGTCTAGCATTTAACATTAATCACTCACTTTTATAACTCAGTTACTACATCCTGTCCAGATTATCCACAAGGCCACTTTCGTTTTCTTTTAATTGATTTTACTTAAAGGTAGGGTAGGAGATCCTGGATTTTGAGTCCAGCGAAGCTGCATTTTGAAAATACACCGGTAAAAAGTCCCAACCCTTTTCTCCACTTTCCCCCCGAAGACACGCCTCTAGAGTACATGAACGCGCACGCGCACGAAGGTGCACGAGCGCTGTTCTGACAGCAAGCATCGATCGTTGCCGTATTTAGTATTTAGTATTTAGTTTATGCTAACTATACGTTTAATAATGCTAGGTGCTAGCCAAGCTGGCTCTAGTTTAGCTTCCTGCCAAGCTTCTGGACGTTCACGGAGCAGGGTACTCGCACAGGGAGAAGGAGGGGGAGGGAGGAGCAGATTGCAGTTTGATAGACGGCATCAGTATCCAATCATTGTGAACGGTCCGTTCACAATGATTGGATACTGTTTTTCCTAGATTGTACGTTCTAGAGGCCACTAAAACTTTTCATATTTGTGTCAAAACTTTTAATTAATTGGTTGCAATGGGGGTGTGAAGAGTATTTCAAGCAATATGTAAAAAAATGTTCCAGAAAAAGATCCCCTACCCCGCCTTTAATAAAATACCTTTACAACCAATACGTGACCCTCCTCTATAGCAACAACAATCATAATCAACACAAAAAACTAATATATGTCAATTACCATTTGACAGTACTATCTAAATTGAGGACAAGGCGCCTTTAACACTTCTGCAGCTGCCTCACAAATAAGCCTTTCAGTGGTCCTCTGGATGGACGTTAATGATGATGCAAGTTCAGAACTCTTACTTTTTAGTTTAAAACTTGACATACAATTTGTTTGCATAAAAAAAAAAATCCTAAAAAGATTTTTCCTGGATGTCACTAAAATACAAGTCACTAAAATGTCAGCACAGCTTGATTGAGGGCTTAGATATGTGTAGGACCCTCACAGACTGCGGCAGTTTGGCTCACCTAAACGTACTGGAGACAAAGATGTATTGTAATTAATGAAATAGCTATGTCATAAATACAAATCAAGAGATTTTGGATGGAGACACTGAGTCTGCTCTGCCAATAAACTTTATATCTGCTTGGAGAATTGAAGACATTTTTCTCACACAGGCAAACAAACGTTGCAAGACAACAAGCTTGAGAGGCCAAGGGCTTCGAAAGATTCTGTGAGTGCAGAAGTGTATGTTTGAGTGTATCACTACTGAATGTGTGTGTTTGTTTACAGTATACCTCCAGCTGTCACAGATTCAGAGACAAACTGGTACTTTCCATCACTTACAGGATGTTACTGTGTGTGTTTCTCTATTCTCTCTTAAAGCTGCATCTCTCCACGAAACGTTGTTAGTGATCTTGACGATGGCATGAAATGTGTTTCCTCGTGTTTTCTAAATCTTTTTTTTTCCTCATATATGAAGCACAAACTGAGGAGCCAAGGTCTCTAAGATCATCTGTTGTCAGCCTCTTCTCCTACCTGTCTGCAGTCTTTCTGCCTCTAAATCCTTCCATCTGCCTTTCTCCTCTTCCCTCTCTCTGCCTGTCTGCCTGTTAGCGACAACAGCTGTGTAGGGATACATCTAGCAGGAAATTCTCCGGCTTGACTAGCTGTCGTCTTGCCTGACAGCAGAGAAGCTGAAAGCTGAAGAATCAGGAAACAGCTTTTATCTTGTCTGTCTCCTGCCTTTTGCTCCCAACTCCCAACTCAGCTTCTGAGAGGAGAGGGTGGGATGTGGGGGGAGTACAGAGCGATAAAAGGAGGACAGAGAGGGGAAATGATATTACACGGAGAGAGATGAAGGAGGAAAAAAAAGTGAGACAGAAAGCTGATGCTGTAGTCTCTCGAAGAAAATGCTCTTTCTTCCCTCCTCCTTCTTTCTATCGCTCCCTATTTTTCTGGCTGTTTTTATGTATTCAGACAAAACCACCGCACTCTGATGGTGAAAAAGGCGTGCAGACACAACACAACAGATGAAGAGTGTCAGCTGGTATTTAGAGGCTCACACATTCTGCTTATCTCTGTCGTTCCACTCCTCAACTGGACTCACGCATTCTCTTTCCTCCCAGTCCTTTGTCTTAATCTTTGTCTTCTTCCCGACATATTGTTAGAGTGAACTAAAGATCAGCGATCTCGCAAACACTTGATCAGCAACACTACATCGCGAAGCAGGATGTATGGCCTGTATACGCATATCTGCACCATTAGCACAGAGCCACTCCTGACCTCATTCAGCCTGTGAGGAATCCTCCTCTCAAGAGGATTTGTAACAGTCGACTTATTATTTAATCACACTGTAGTGCAGTGCAGACACACATTGGGGATCTGTTGTGTTGCAGATGTTTGCATGAATGAATTCATCATACAAAACTACAGTTAATTATAGAACATTACATATTCAACACGTTCAGTGGGAGCAATGCTTGCAATATGTCGGCCTTTTTGAAAAGCTTTGACACTCGCCAACACCGATAGTTGTCCGCAAATGTGTTGCCAAGGTCCACATATATGGATATGGAAGCGAGTTTGCTCAAATCCCAGGCTGTAACCAAGATTAGCTTCAGGTTTTCCAGGTAATCACATTCGGAGAGTATTTTCTTTTACAGTTGGTTAGAGGAAATGAGTTGTCTTTTAACGTGCCTTTGCACCCCTAATGCCTCCTCTGTGCCAGCCAGGTTAAGCTGAGTAATGTTTAGATGAGATGGTAAGACGGTTGGAAGTAACAAAACTTAGAAGAGAGAAGTCTCTGTAGCCAAAGGTCCTCTAGAAATTGGCTCACACTCACAGGGTATGGTGCACAACTGGGGTGTCTATTGATTTAGTCAGAGAGTGACTAAGTATTGAACCAAGTTTTGCTGGAAGCAACATATCTTGGCATGGTTTCAGCTCCAGAAGGGTCCACTCTGGGCTGTTGGGCTGAAGGTAAAAGATGGCTGCAAAAAAGGAAAGACAAGGACTGTTAGCAGCTTATTCACAGTGGTCTCTCTTTGTCTGAATCCTGGCTTCTTAATTTAGATTATTTTTAAGAAGATGATCAAATCTTATGAAACAAAGAATACGTTTGGGATGGGCAACAATACAGAGTTGAATAAATAGGCAAATTAACTATTTTTTCAAGTTTATTCATCCAGCATAGGGGCAGCAAAAGAGGAGACCACTGGTGTGGCAACTGTAACACAACTGTGTAGAGTCAAGAGCACCGTTACAAAAATAGAAAAAGGCTGAGGCTCATTGTCACATGTCGACGTGTCCTTGTCCTTGCGATGTGTCCATTGGCGTGTGAATGTTGGTGATCGAGGAAAAAGCTCTGCATAGCCAACAACTATGCATCGATGTGTGAATGTAGCTTGTAGTGTAAGAAGCGCTTTAAGTGATCAGCTGCTTGAAAAGCACCTTATTGACAGATTTACCCTATTCTGAAATATTACTTTATTGTAAAGGAATAATTTACTGAACAGGGTCATATACTCTCGACACTTTGGCTGTTTCCGAAATATCCCGATTGACAACAGATGACCAAACCTATATAAACAACAATGAAGCACATATATTACGAATGTTTCTTGAACTACCACAAGATGCTGCCTGTTGAGGGTGTACACTCTACATTATTGGATATTGAAGATAACAGTTTTCTGGGGCTTCATAATTCTACACTCTGTAATCTACAGTCAGCACCTCTGTCAGACACTTAATGGTTTAACTGCACTCTGAAACAGTAGCAAATGGCTACATTATTATATTCACTATATAGACACACAAATATACAGTGTGTGCACACAGGGTTACATTCACGCATGCATAGATTCAGTACACTAATGACCTTGGCTAAAGTACCTCTCCAAATTCTAAGTGACTTTTAGAGCTCTCCTCTTCACTGCATTTGCCTCAACCACTTTCAGTTTGCACGGACATTAACAAGACAAAGAGCAGTAGGCGCCCAAATGTTTATACTGCAAAGGAGCCGCCGAAAGTGCAAGATAATTGGAACTCTTGAGACTCGAATATGTACCTGCCGTGACTGTCCCTTCAGTTTTATCAACAAAATTATGCTCAGACATGGGAAGGCATTTTGCACTAGTGCTTCGACACGGTGAGCAGGAATTATGAAATCCTTGGAAGCACCGATTTGATGATCACAAAGCAATAATGTATGCATTGTATCTGCAACGGCATCATTGGCTAACAATCATTCTAACCTTTAAACAGTCATTTTCACATACTGCTACACTGCTGTGCGGTCGAGCAGATGAGACATTCTCCAGCAATCGGACGTCATGGCTCCTCTGTCCTTCTCTTCTGCCATGGCCACAGCAGCTGAATGCCAACTTCTTCCAGGAATGCGCACACAGATGAGATCGTTTGGTTTCCCACCTAGATGTTGATGTTGTGTTCCTTAAGTCTTTATTTCTGATGGAATCCCTGAGTAGAAATATTTGACGATTGTGCCAAGTTTTACACTGTTCAAGTGAACCCATTTTCTCCATAAGTATATTGCATCATCGGTTGATCAAACAAATTCTACATACTTTAACAAATATCTCTACAAGGGATCAGCTGTCATAGTCAATTCAAGATTCAAGATTCAAAAAGCTATATTTATCCCGAGGGAAATTGCTGTGCAAAAGTTAAGGTACAACAGGGAAAGTACTAAAGTAAAATCAAATCAAATCAAATCAAAAATAAATAAATAAAAATAAAATAATATAAAATAAAATAAAATAAAGCTAACATAAAATATTGACTTCATTTAGTTAGTTATACACTATTTTGTATTTGCATGTGTGCTGCAATAAACACATGCGCTGTGTTTATCACTGTGTTTGGTTTTATTCATTATGATAATGAGAAAACAGTGATACTATGATGTCTAACTGGAAATTACAACAGTGTTCTCTATAATTTTCTTTATTTGTTATATGAAAGAAGTAAATAAAAACTCAGGTGCTTTTATAAAAAGTATATTCCAACAAGTACCACAATACCAGTATGTACCAACAAGGCGGGAGTAGGGATAAAAGAAAATAAGAATATTTTTAAAAAAGAAGAAAGGAACTAAATTAAATTGGTTTACCAATGAACTGTTTATCGAATAAACCGGTGGTGCTTCTTTGGGGGCAACAAGTTGTGATTCTAAATTGTGCCGTTTTTCAGTTTTTACAAGGCTGTAAAGAAGCTGAAAACAACTCTCAGCAGTAGTTTGTTTCTTCATTTCCGGGTAATTTCAACGAGAAGGAAACTTTGCAGAGGAGCAAGATTTCCTGGTCACACTCCATGCAGTCAACTCAAAATCATCCAGAGAAATGTATCAATTATTTGTGTGCGCTACTAACAGTAACAGCCAGAGAGAGGAGGGCTGTGTTTGTAGGTAGGGGCACATGTGTCGATGTGTCCATCTGTTCATGTGCATGTGTGCATCAGCGTGTGCTCTTTGTACATCTGTTCATTTACTGTATCTCTCTCTGTTGGTGTGTTGCTGCGTCATTATGCTCTTGTCTGTGTGCTGTGTGCTAGTGCTGGATATGTGTGTATGTATGCATCAGGGTCACCGGTAATTTGAAGTGTGAACGCTTGGTTTCTCCTCAGCAGGATGATTTCCTCTGTCAGCAAACTGTGAGTTGGAAAATAGAGCCACATTATGATGAGATTAACTTGAACGGTCAAAGATTTCAGATCTTAATATCTTTCCAACAAAGTCACAGCAGATTAGGGCGTTCAGTGATGCTTTTCTCTGCTCTACACTTTTTTGCTGTATTGGTGCAGTACACCTGAGTCCTTAGCTTGTATGTGTTTTATTCTTTTTAATGCTATGTTAAATCATATCCTCTCCTCTGACTGACCGTGACATATAACCAAAAACACTTGTTTTATACTGTTTTATAACTAGATTCCAATAGAAGGATGTAGGCCCAATCGCAATCCCTTCACTTCGATCTACCTCTCTGTTTTCCAGTGGTAAAGGACCTCTTTTCTTTTCTTTTGGGGATCAAGTGGTAGAGGCCATTTTGCCCTTCAGTTCAGGTGTTGGTGGCCATTTGGATGGCTAGATGGAAACTTTTACTTGATCTCCAAAAGAACAGGAAAACCTTAGCACTTCAAAGCTGAGGAGTGGGCCCAGGTAATTAAGCCAAGGAGATTGAGTATTTGTCCTCAACTGGCTGAAGAGCAGGAATACTTTCCCTAAGCCACGAATACTTACTGAAAGTATCTCAGCCCTTCATCCCACAATGGGCCTCATTTTTATTCTAAATTTTTTTTCGAACGAAGGTCTCGTACGAACACGCCACGTCAGATTCAACAAATGCTCTTAACTTCGTAAAAAGTGTGTAAACGACCTGCGTAAATGATGAATGCCACCCGTGCGTATTTAAGTGCACAAGGATAGTAGATTTGCATACTCCACGCCCAAAATAATACCATATAAGGCTACGCTTCCTCTCTCCTGTGCCAGGAAGTGTTGAGTCATGAAAAGGCGCAAAAAGAACAACTTTACGGACTCTGAGATTGAAGTTCTGCTTTCAGAGATCCAAAAAGGAAAATCTGTCATTTTTAGCAGTGTCAGCAGTGAAATTACGGGACCTGCTAAAGCAAAGAAATTACAAGTGCTGTTAATTCCGTGTCACCTGTAGTTCATAACGTCACAGAAATAAAAAAGTAATGGTTTGATATGAAAATGGCTTAAAAAAAAAAAGGTCTTTCCATGGGCAGGCGCTCGATGACTGCAACTAAAGCCGTGCAATCAATTGTTGCCTCATCATGATGGCACTTTGATGGGACTGTCCATGAGTGGGGTCTTCTGTTCTGCCTGGGCTGGTTCAGGTGGAGACCCTCGTTCATGGAATTTGTGCAAATCTGGCATGCCTTCTCTGGACTATAGAGCAGTCCCCCCTCTCCTTGTTGGACAGCGGTGTATGGGAATTTGATGTACCATGGGTGATAAACTGATGAGAGCTTTGATGACCAAGGTGAGCGCATGACTCACAGAGGACTGGGACACACCCGATCTGTCTCCAATCTCGCTCTGAAAGCTTTCCGTGGCCAAAAATCCAAGGGTGGTGAGGACCTGGACGCGTGGTGGAATTGGGTTTGATCGACGTGTTTCTCTCTGGAGTTGTGGCTCTAGCAAGCTGCATATTTGCAGCAGCACAGTCCTTGGCAATCTAAATTGCGATGTCAGCCATTTGTCTGCCTCCCCAAGGATATCTACACGGTCTCTTCCAAGAGCCTGACGCGCTAAGGCATCCAAAAGTAGCAAGTCAGCCGCTGGTTACGCTTCCCATTAACCTTGTTATATACAGAGTCAAATTAACCTTCAATTAGTGAATAATTTAAGTCTAACAGAATAATGTCAGCATCATTATGGGGTATAATGTATATATTTATTTATGTTTGCTTCAAAGTAATTAAATGTACAAACCATTAGTCAAGCAAACTTGATTCGAATAACAGCGGACTATTTTACGAAACTCCTACAGGTCTGGATCACTCGTAAATTCTGTTCGTACCTGAAAGAAAATGTAAAATACAAAAAGATTGGTGAATGCGGAAATTCTCTTAAATCACTCGTACGCACGACTTAAGGCTGATTTATGGTCGCCTACGGAGAGCTCTCTCAGTCAACGGAGACCCTCCCGGAGAGGCTCTCCGTTGCTTGCGTGCGTCGGCCAAAATTCCCATCTATCCGTCGAGGCGACGGAGACCGCAAGGGTTGTGATTGGTCGGCTAACAACATCATTAACGGAATCACTTTTCCGGTTTAGCGCCTTCCTCTCAGAACAACAACACCGCCATTTTTGAAAGAGTTTACTCTGTGCCAGTCAACATTTGGTCAAAATTATTTGCATTTCAAAATCTAAGCTCCAACTCCAACAACAGTCTTTCTCTCTCGGTCGCCATCGTTCACTGTGAGGAGTGAAACGGAGCTGGAAGGTAAACAATCAATCAACGACTTTCACGATAAACGTCGCGAGATTAGGTCGTTTAACGTAGCGACACCTACTGATCGGGAGGTGAGTATCAGACAGCACGACGGAGAACTTCGAAAGGACGGAGAGCCTCTTCGTGACTACGGAGAAGCATACTGAGGCAAGAACAAATCTGTGCGTACGAATGGTTGTTGCATGAGGCCCATTGTTTGAATGATCTCAAATTCATTCACACAGATGGATCAAAAATTTTTATTGCAACCTTTCACATCAGGACACACACGTTAAATGTTGACCACAGGCATCCGTTAATGTCATCCTGTATGCCGATTGGCTGATTGAGGACAGCAGGCTGTGTTCCTTGTAAGTTAATTTTACAGAAGAACAAAGGTCATTATACAGAAATCTAAGGATGCTTGAGCCAATGAGCTCTTGTACTTGCATGTGGTGTTGATTATACATTCTTACCTAGAATCTTTGTCAAACATTAAAGCTATCAACACCTTTGGCTGACATACAATTGTTGCCTTGGGAAAATGTCTAAATACTGTCATTTTTCCTTAAACATATGTGTTATGAGCTAAATGGGAACATCAACTGTGTTGTGATGGACATGTGATATACACTCACTTTTGAATTACCATCAAACTGAACGTAATTGGAGTTGCATCTGTAGAACTGTGAGCAATTACTGAATCTACTTGTTCACATAATTCAGATTTGCTAATACAACTTAAGATCTCAAGCGTGTGATCCTCTGAAATCTGCTCGGAACAACCACGACATCAGAGTATATCATGAATTATTGGGGTGTGGACACAGATAGTATGTTCGTCTTATTTGAGAAAAAGGAGTAAAAGAAGAGCTGTAGTTGTCTTTCCTCTGTATATAGGATGGAAAAGGAAGATTAAAGGTGCCTTGTCTTGACAACTCATAAAAAAGTGAGTACAATCTGACAAGACCTAACAAAGCCCATGAAAAGGAGAACAAACAGAATCAGAACCTGGAGATGATGAAGGGAAAATGTGAAACACCATCTCAGGCTTTGTCTGTCTGTCTGTCTAATGTTCAGTCATCCTGCTTTACAAAGTGGCATCTATCCTGCATCAGTGCTGCTGCAGCAACCTCAAGTCTTACTTTCATGCTGCATATTAGAGATCAGCTGTAGTATTGTCATTTAAAACCTTCTTATCTTCCCCATGCTTTATAATACCCAACAAATTCCCATATCTTTACAGTGCACACAAAAACTAGAGGAAAATTCATATTCAAATAGTTTTAGACATTGGATCAGATATAAGACCTGTAAGATTTGATTACTGGTGTGTCTGTTTGTGTGCTTCTCTGTGTTTGCGTAATTGACAGTTAGCTGGCGGACAAACTGTCACAGCTCTCTGCTCTCCCATTCCCTACGGACTGATTATTATAGACCTGTTATCTCTCTCTCCCTCACACACACATTTCATTGTGAATGTGATACTGACTACTGTGTAATACTGTACATCACACTCTGTCATCACAACCACTTTAATTAGAACTTTGGAGAAGTGGATGTGTAGGCGTGTGTGTGCATGTGTGTGTGTGTGTGTGTGTGTTTATGCAGTCATTTTGTTTGTCTGCGGTCTAATCAAACTTGCCATAATCAAGTCTGTGGCTGACAGAGGAGATGCAGACTTCCAAATGGGCATCTGAAGGATGCATTTAATTAGAATAGACACATCTTGTTTTAGTTTTTTTCAAAGCCTACTTTTGTTTTTTTTCATTCTGTATTCCTCACTATTAACACCTTTTGGCTAAAGCCAGAGTATGACGTTAAAACGAATTTCAGGCAAGTTTTTTTTCAGCGATGTAAAATATTAACATGCTGCACAAAACCAGCATTTTAACAAAGTGTTAGAATTCAAACTTCTAAGTAGTAGCACTTGCATTGTGTTCCCAAGGCGCTCTTTTACACTTGAGACACATCATGACCAAGCGTCATTAATGTTGTCACAGACATTAACCCTTTAATGTCCTCACTGAGAGAAAGAAAAAAGCTATGGAAAAACATTTCTTTGCTTTTTTTTTTTATTTCCTCGGAGCAATGAGAATAAGACCCAATGCTTTCAACAAATGCTTGAGATGTTACTTCATGGTGAGAGTATCAAAGTTGGATGAAGAATGACACAACACGTACTTTCAGAGCTGCATACTTAACCTGCTTGATAGAGCCAGGCTTTCTTCTACAAATTTTGAATAAGGAACAGTGTGGTCACTGAAAAAATTGTTCTACCACATGGTGGAACAGGACGTTTGGGGTTATAACAACATGTCGAACAAACACATAATTTATCATATGCAGGCAAACTGCTGTGCTAAGTTGTGACAGTGGTAAAAGACTCTGTTGGATGTTCAAATGTGTGCAGAAAGATCATCTGTTCCTATGAAGCATTCCCGTAGTTTCAAATGATGAGGAAAATATTTGTGAAAATCCAAAGCTCACTGTTCAGACAGCCCTAAACTTCAGTTTCTAATGTCTTTTCCATAATGCCGAGTTGAAATCAGTTCATCATACATTTCATTATATGAATCACATATCACATAGTGTGACAAGAATCTCGTAAGTCTCGTCTCAAGGAGATATATCGAAAATTATTTTTTACATTGGCTGTAATTAAAAGATTGAACCAGGTAATGAGCATAACATCTACCAGACAGTCATGTCCACATGTGAACTTTGTTGCTGTGGACTTGTGTGTTGTCTGCGCTTCCATTTCGAATTGGATTTGAGCTCAAACGTGTACGGATGGATTTGACAAGATGTAATAATCCAAGCCAGTGTTAGATTGGATAACCCAGGTTACTTTTTGCTGGTGGTTAGGGAAGGATGGGGGATTAATCAGACAGCTGAGCTTATCCAATCTGGTACCAACCATTGTGTTACTTTCCATTCATTGCAGACAGTGTGGATTTATGTGTACAATTTGTGTATTTCAGGCCTGCAAGGGATTCTGGAAAAAGTTAATGTTACCATCCCTCCTCACAGGTAGGGTGAGGGGAAGGGCTTGGTTGGGAGTGTAGGCAGGCAGTGTAGTACCCATACCCTCTTCTTTGTCAGCCAGGCCTTTGTAATATGTGTGGGAATGGGTTTTGAGTTGCCTTGTTGAAAGATTCTTGGTTGTCCCTGGAAAAGATGTGATCTTAAAGGCAGCATATGCTGCTCTAAAAGCTCAGTTAACTTTCCTGTATTAATGCTGCCATCACAGAAGTGTAAATGAGCTTTTTCAAGTGCACTGACGCGACCCCAAACCATCACAGAGCTCGGCTTGAGGACGCCAAGTATTACCCCCCAAAAAAAGAAAATCTTGACCACTGATTGGCCTGACCAAAATACAAGTTTTCACTGTATGATTGTTCATCCCAGCTGGCCCTAAAACTAGAGAAGCAGACAAGATTCACATATGGCTTCTTCTTTGCACAGTCAAGTGTATATAATTTTTTTTTTCTTTTTATAACCTCGTAACTGGCCCTAAATGTCGGCCGTCCCAATTTTTATTTCAAATGTACAGCAGGCCTTGTGCAATAAATGATATACACTATATACAATATATTGGGTTCATACTCTCTCTGTTTCTTTTCAATTTGCATTTTCCATAGTGTCCCAGCTTTTTTCAGATTTGGAGTTGATGCTAACTGCAACAACAACAATGACTGCTAATGAAGCTGTTTTCAATTTAATCCAACAGCAGCTGTTATACTGTGCATAGTACAAAACCTCATCATCTCTGAGACATCATTTGTTAAAGAGTTTGACAACTAAAATGTAGATACTTGATGCGTTACCTTAGCTGCAGGGCCAATGTTAAAACGACATGTTTTAGATTGTCTAAGAGCGCAGGTCTTTCATTTGTAGGATCAACCGTTCTAGTTATTATCATGGATAAGTATAGAAGTTAAAGTTTATATTAGCTTAGAATAAATAAGCTTAGACAGAAAAGATGTAATTTTTTTCACCATATATTTTCGTAAGACTTTTCGTGTCAGATGTGTTTGATTCACAGTGTAACAGATTTCTTTTTTTGCCCTTTTAAGACACCTTACATCCTTCCTTGCCTTGTTCTGTCTCCAACATTAGAAGCTAAAGCACAGCCTCGCATGTTGCGCTACGTGTCTGTAATTCCCACTGACAACTGTGTTAATGGATGACAACAGCAGAGAGGAGAGTGCCATATGTCTGAGCCTGGGGCAACACGGAGAATGGCAGGGCATACAAAGACGAACAAGGGGGTTGAATAAAGCGGGGTTGATATTGGAGGAGGGGAGGGCCGGGATTGGTTTGAGATCAAAACAGAGGAGAAAGGAGGAAAAGAAAATATTGAAGATCTACCCCCTCCATCTTCACATCCTCTTTATCTGCATCTAAATATCAGTGATCAGACTGGGTTTTAGTCCAGCTCCTTCTGAAGGTTTTTGATTAGTTAATTGTTGCTGATGTGCTTTTTATTTGTCATACAGCCTGCGGTCAACTTTATTTCTTGAAAGCTATCCTTTGGTTTTGATTCATTCAGATAGTTCATTCAGATTTATATAGAGATAATGTGTTAGATGATGATTATTGACTTCTTTGTTTCTTTATACATCTAGTGCAGATAACTACATTGTTCTTACAGTGACAAGCAAATGTTTAGATCACTATTTCTTGGTGTGAAGAAAAGCGTTGAAAATATTCCGTTGCTGCTTATTGTTGGGGCAAGATTGAAGGAATCTGTGTTTTTATGAGGCTTTAAAGCATTCCAATCAGTCCAGCTTCTACTCACTCAACTGTTCACAGTGTGTTTGCTTTACTGCTGATTATTGAACCTTCATGTTTTTCTAATTACCCATTATCACTTCTTATAAAAAAGAGTACACAGAACTAATTTGCTTACTTTTATTTTCTTTTGTAAGGGTCTGTATCAGGAAATCTTTGAATTACTATTAGATAGCATCACACCAACCTACAATAAACCCATTAAGGGATTTTAAAACTCTGAAAATGTCAAAACTGTCTTGATATTTTTATGCAAATGATTCCATTCTGAATAACTTTGGATTACAGTTTTTGTGGTGTCAATCTTTAATGGCTTCTGATCAGAAGTGCATCTCATCTCAGTTGCCAAGCTCCACTTGTAGTGATGAAATCCAAACTTTTCTCTCTTCGTCCCATCTCCTTTCATGTGTCTCCTTTCATCTTCCTATCTTTTCCTCTTTCTACTTCCTGTGTGAGTTTAGTCCTGCTGCATCCAATCGCGCACAACTTCTCACATTCACATGCACTCCTCTCCATCTCCATCACAAACGGCTCCAAATTATGGACTTTACCGATCCGAGAACAGGAAGAAGAGCGCAAGCCAAAGTGTCAAATATCAGACAGGACCGCTTGAGAGAAGTGGAAGGGGACAAAAGAGGAGGGGGGAGGAGAGGAGGGAAACTCTTATTGAAATGGAAATAGAACAGGCCAATTAAAACATTTCACTGGGAGCTTGTTTGCGTCTCCAGTTCAGCACTCACAGATTATATATACAGCACATTATGGAGTAATGAATATGAATAAATTGAACTCCTCAATTATCATGCCACCACTGGGTCTCAGTAAGGACGATGTACTTCATAATTATAATCATAAACAAATATATTTCCTCTGCATGATGTAAAAGCATTCACCTTTAAATCCCAAATCATTTAGACCAACAATATTTAACAACAGAGACCTTGTCTGTGCGTTTAACAGTATTAAACTATGGCTTGTGAATTGTGGTGTGTGCTCAAATAATTTGTATTTCCCAAAGCCACGAATCCATGCGAGAACAAAGACGCAAGTAAAGGTGTAATATATCCTAAAAGGATTTTTGTAGCTCATGATTATGTGTAATAATCTGCACCTTTGGACTCATTAGTGACTGGTAGTGAATCTAAACAATGACTTTAACCTCAATTATGTTATGCACCTGGGACCTGACACCATGGTTGTACTACCCAGCAGCTACAGCATTGAAAATGCTGCTTAAATATTAAAGTGGCTGAAAACACTTTTCTATAGCTGCAGCTGATAGTTGTGACTGCTCAACCAGATGTTTGTCCAACCTATTTTAATCGCTATTTACTGCCCTCTAGAAAATGTTCAGTTGTCTGAAATTCAAAATGTTCTTCTTCCCTTCTTTTTTTTTTTTTTTTTACTCATTTGACCAAATAACCAGTGGTTTAGCGCAGATAATTACAGGTAAATGAAGTAAAACCTATTCTTTTTCAATCAGTATAGCGTCAGCGTATCAGCGTATACCTATTATACTCATTGAAGTCAAGCAGACTTCATTCATCATTTCTGTCAGATTTATCTATTTTTTGCACCACATGTAACATTATGTGGAAAAGGAACAATCTGTTTCTATTAGAATTAACTGACTGTCAGATTCTCATCCATATAAGCAAAAACACAAACATAACCCGTGATGAAGCTAAAAATGAGATGATTGCTCTAGAAAAACTAACTGCCGTGCATGTTATACATTTTTTCAATTAGATGGGAGAGTAGAAAATAATACAGTTCTACTCTATATGTAAATACTCATCCTATTGTTTGAAAAATGTACATCCAAATTCCCAAAAAGAGAGTAACTGTTGGCTGGTTGTGTAACAGGCATAATATATGGTGCCCTTTGCATTATCAGCCCTTTTTGTAACTCTTGCTCCACCACAATCTGTACAACAGTGTGTTCCTAATGGAGTATTTTTTTTTTAATGTTCCTAAAAAGCATAAAAAAAGAAAAAAAATGTACTCCAGTCTTCTGTCCATCCACTGAGGATTGCATGTTTCATCTTAAAAATGTGCCTGGAGAAAAGGCTAGTCCCGCCCTTAATTCACTGCATCCATCTTCCACTTTGGATAAGAAACACTGCCGTTGCCCTTCTCACCCCAGCCTGTAGTTTAGATATCAAAGATCAAGAAGTCTCCAAGGATCTAATTTACAGTCGGCGAGGGGTCTGCGCTGCCGCACTGTCACTTTCAGAAAAAAAAAAAAAAGATTGTGGAAGAATTTATAAGCCACATTAGTAAAGCACTCAGCAGCACACACTTTCTCCTTCACCCTCTGGCCCATCCATTGCCTTTTCATGAATCTGGTTGTTTTCAGTGTTTTGTTCATTTCAAACCATGGGTTTCATTACTCCAAACATAAGCCCGAAGCCTTAAATGAGGGGGTGTATGAGCAAAAGCATCCAGAGACACTGAACACTGCTGCCCGACGGATTCTATAAGAAGCTGTTGAAGTGAATCTGATGGTCATGCCGCAGAAATGTGTGCCTTTGCACCTGGATGATTGTATGACACATTCTTATATTTTTGAATGTTTGAATGGCTGTACTTTCCGGTTTGAATTTTCAGATTAACGAAAAAATCCAAGTGTTAGTAAGATGTTACTGAGACAGGAAGTCTACTTGTTAGTAATCAGTGTTGGACATTGACTATAAAAAATTTTTGTAGTAGATATTTTCAGATCAAAACAGTCAGACTGCCTGAGGCACTTTGACCAGACAGACACAGATTGGATTTTTTTTGTCTTTCGGTCCAAATTTTAAACAGCATACACTAGTCCGACTGGCGGCCTGTCCAGGGTGTACCCTATCTCTCGCCCATTGACCGCTGGGATAGACTCCAGCCGCCCCCGCAACCCGACCGACGGATTCAGCGGTATAGAAAATGGATGGATGGATGGATGGATGGATACACTAGTCCGTCGTACACGTTATGATCACTGAGTAACATGATCATAACATGTGACAGTGCTCATCTTGTTATAGTGCAATGTTATGCTGGGAAAACCTGCACCCTGCCATTTAGGTGGAAATCGCTTTGATACTTGCCACCTACCAAAGCATTTTTGCAGACCAGTCATACCCCCAACCTCCACCCCATATGGCACTCTGCTTCAGTAGCAGCCTTCCCCAGCAGCACAGCTGTGGACCCTGGAAAAACTGCTTAGGAAGGATTCAAAGAACACAACAAACCTTCTGAGGTGTTGACCAGGCCTCCAAATTCCCCAGTTACCTGATCAGATGTGGGAAGCAAATCCAATCAAAAGAGACTCCACAACCCGAAGGGCCCCAGAGAATTCATTGCTAATGTCCCTGTACGATTAGATGTTTTTCGTCTGCACCCTGACTGGTTAGAGCTCTTTTGGTGGCATGAGGAGGACCTACTCAATGGTAGGCACATTGTTATAATGTTATTGTTCATCTCTGTTTGTAATTTAGCATTTATGCTCTGTCAAAACGTGGTTGTACATTGTGTTTCAGTTTGTTTCCTCGTAGTCTTAAGGCGTTCATGACAGGTGGAGATAAACTAGTGAGCAGACCATTTTGTGGGCTGATTCTTACCTCTGTGCCTCTACATGTATGCATATAACATATCCAACATAAAGACGACATTTTTTTAACAACTACTGTCTTGTGAGAAGGTTATTCGTTGCTTTGTATTACATATGATCACTTATGGTCTACCATGTGGTATTGTGTTTTGAGTAATAAATGTGCCATGTGAGTGTGTGGCAGCACAATAAACATTAATGGTGGTGAGATGGGTAGGTATAAAAGAAATGTGTTATGTGTTGATCAGAGAAAGCTCAGTGATAGAGCACATAGGGGAGTGTGACTAGCTGGTCTAGGTTCTGGTCCTAACAAGCTGAATTTTGGAAATAATAGACACCAGTGTGAAATGAAGAAAAATAAACCTTTTTTATGACCTGTAGCACTTTAAAGGGCTGGTCACCATTTGTTATGACAACTCTTATTATTTGGGCTGTTTGTGATGAAAGGATGAAAAAAAACATCTCAAATAGACACAGTATAAATGTATGTAATGGCATCTAAAGTGATTCAGTCTTAGAGAAAATAATGCTGCCATGAGTTGCAGTGCTGCTCAGACCTCTGCTCTCTGTCTCTGACAGCCTCTTAGATGAATGCTCTCTGCTTTCTGGAGCTGACTTTGTTGTTTTCCCAGGCAGCCATGTGCAACTAGGCTAATGAGTACATTTAGCTGGAAAATGCTGAGGTAACACTTTCATCACATTGTGTATGTGTGATTGTGTGTGTTCACACAGCCTAGGATTTGCGTCTGCATTTATGAGTGTGTGTATGTGTGTCATCTGTTTATCAGGGTCACAGTGAGAGATAGAAGTTTGAGCTGAAAAAAACTAATTACAGACTCATCCTGCTCCTTGCATCACGTCTTTCTACTCGTGACAACCACTTCCTCCATTCACTACTCTCTCTAAAGCTATTCTCTAAAGTTGTATCATGCATTGTCATTGCAAAGGCAAACTGTTACGCCAACACTGCACCTGTATGTGCTCACGCTTTAGCCAGGCTTAAGTAGTTCCTGTAGATACTGCTACTGAGTCAGATCAAATCTAATCACCGAGAATTGCAGTAGAGGTAAAGTGCAGGAGATATATTTTCAAAAACTAGAGCACCTCAAGCAAATTTGGAAGTTCCAACAAATCAGTGGCTTCAAAGGTGAGTTCACCAGTCCTCTCAGTCCAAGTTAAAATGTCCCCAAAGCCCCAAAACTGACATTTCTACTTGACTTGCTGCCAAAACCCAAGATGGTGACGGCTAAATGTTGTACTTGAGGCTTCTAAACAGTCCACAAATCAATGAGAAACATCTTGATGATTAAGTCCATCTGTTACATTCAATCTCCTGAAAAAAAAAGTTCTTTTCAATTCTAAGGTTTTATATATTGGAACATAAAAAAGAAAAACCATAATCTAGTCCTTAATAGGTCTTAAAATAAGGTAAATACAACGTAAGATTAACTACACATGAAATACGAAGCCAAAATGGTGAAGCAATGTGTGGAAGTAGCAGCCAAGTGCTGCTGATCAAATCAAGCAGAAATTTTGTCAGTTCGCTGGTCTGGAGCATTCAGGTATGTGTTAACACAATGCCAAGGAGGAAAGACATCAGCAACGATCATCATCTTGCCATCATTCTGGGAAGAGTTACAAAGCCATTTTCAAACAGCTTTAAGCCCATCCCAACTATAATTGGGCAAGAGGCAGGGTACATTCTGGACAGGTCACCAGTCCATCACAGGGCCACAGAGACAAACAACCATGCATGTGCACTCCACACAGAAAGTCCCCCGCTGGGGGTCGAACCAGGGACCCTTTTGCTGTGAGACGACAGTGCAAACCACAAAGTGATCCAGAGAGAGAATTTATGTGGACATCTGGCATCTTCTGTTTTTGCTCATGCTTTGTCTGACAATCTGTCCATTATTCTGAAAAGATTTGAAGCTAAACCAAAATTCTGCAGCTGCAGGACAAAGTCAGTCTTGTTCTGTTGTTGCACAATAAAAACAGAAAGTTAATTTCCACCCGTGTTGAGTATTTTCAGCCAGGAGATTTAATTCCCTCGTTATATTAATGTGCTCCTTTCAAGTAGAAGTCTCATACGACATACATACATATTTTTGGAAAGAATCTGCGGTAGCTTGATTGATGTGAGTTGACAGTTTTTGCTCGTCAGCTTAAAGAAAAAAAATCTGTATTTTTCTCTGAGACTGACTGTGGTCCTCATGAGCTTTCTTTTATCCTTACATATAAATTGTCATTGTACGTGAATTGGATTGCTTTGCAAATTGTGAATGTTTCTAATCGTCCGATCAACTTCAGTCTTCAGATGTTACAGTGATAAGATGTGGAACAATGAAAAAAAAAAAAAAGAACTTGTTTCCTGATAGTGTTTGCATGCCTGAGCTGTTACATTCACACCTCAAATCAACTGACGCCTGACTGGTTTCTTTCATTTAAGTCTTTCACTTTCAGTACTGCAGTGATACAGAGAAAAGTAGTTCCTTGTTGGTGCACTTTTTTGATTTCTAATCTGGCATTAGTGAGGCAAGTTCATCACTCTTCCTCATCCTGGTGGGTCCCTTTGTCTGCTCTGCTGATGCCTGTCCTCTGAGCATCTGTTCTGTACTGCAGTAAAGTTGTTTCTGCCATAGTTCTGCTCTCTCATGAAACATACTTCTCAGAGATATTTGCAGCATCCCGGTAGATAAAGATGTTAGTTATCCCTTCTATGGAAGCTTTTGTTTCTTATCCTCTGTGATGCATAATGATTATTCCACATTTATCACAGAAAAGAAATTAAATGAAGCCATGTTAATTAAGCAGGAGGTTGATGTGAAAACAAGCTGAGAACATAAAACAGTGAGTTCATGCAGGAGATGCATAATGAATAATTAGCATCGATGTTTGTCATGGTGTTATTTTGGTACACATTTACGGGATAATAATAGGCTACACAATATCTTGTAGTAGAGTGTTAAGATAATTTAGGGTGCATGTTAATTCCATATTTATTTTTCTGCCTATGGTATTGTGGAACCAAATCTACAGCACCATTGGTCGCTGCCTCCAAATACAAATGCAGATCAACTGTTTTGCAAATAGCAGCATTTCTCCTCGCGCATTTGCATACAGTCACCAACAAGGGTCATCTCGCTTGCTAGGTGGAAAGAAAACCAATTACAAGGAAGTTTGTGCTCAGCAAACCATGAAAATGCCATATCGCATCACGCAAACAGAAGGAACAGATGTTATTTTACCCCACATGAACTACGTATTTTTGGGGCTTTGAATCACTGTAACTTTGCAGGGTCGACCTCAGTAACACAAAACATGTTTTAACAAGCCTGCAAAAAATTCAGCCTACCTCATTGAATCTGACAGCCACCACAATGCGTGGACATCATATATGGTCAGAGTAGAAGCTTTGCATGTGACTCATGAGAAATTTTTGCATCATCTGTGGATTTCTTTGTCCAGAGTTTTAATTCAAATCTACTCCGGTCTCCTTTTTTCTTTTTTTTTTCACTTTTTTTTTTTTGCCAACAAGTGTTGCAGTCTTATAAATGCTGCATATAAATCTTCGTGGCTGGCAGTTCTGTCTCTATAAAATTAACCATATGCTCATAATTGGGCTGATGCAGCAACTTACACGGCATCTCATAAAAATCAAAGCCGTTCTTCCGTTAAAGTCAACTTTAATCATTACTGTTAACTAGAAGTTTGGGCCTTCCCATGTGTTCTCTCATAATGAAGGCCTTCATGTGTGTTATGTAGAATGTAACAAAATGAAAAATGATTTATATTTACAGTTGTATATTACAGGCCCCACAGTGGGAGTTCATTGTAATAAGCCGGCACACCTTAAATCACTGAGATTTACCTGATTTATTTTTTTCAGTTCTTCATGTGTCCGTTTTTATTTTCTGTGCCAGACACAATCCGAACACAAGGAGAGATGTTCTGCCATTTGTCGGAAAATATTTTCTCAACTGCCATCAGCTTTTTCCTTGTTTGTTTAGCTTTCTCATTAACACACCCCAAAGTTATTGTAGTGGATTCAAATGAGGCGATGGCCTTGACTTGGCCAGGTTATAGTTTTCTAACCCTTTTTTCTTCTTTAGATACTCTTGTGTGATCTTGGCAGAGTGCTTTGAATCATAAAAAACTGGAATACACTTATTCTGCCAAGCTTTTTCGATCCTGGGAGTTACACTAGCCCTTACACAAATTATGTTTTATCCTTTTGCGTATAATAAAACTGCATGTTTATATTGATATGCCGTCACTTTGGTGAATAATGGCCATTCACATATATCCCAGAAGTGGAGAGTGAGATGCCGTGATGGCTTGCTATCAGGTAAGTCTACAATATTTTCCTTACTATTGTTATTTGGCTACAAGTAAGGCTTTGATTAACCTCTCTCACTTATGTCTGCTGCCTGATCCTGGACCATGTAAACTATAACAAATCCGAATGCACTTAAACCAACAAGTGAAGGCTGATGACATTCGTACAGTTAATTCATTCATCCGTTTTCCATACCCACTAAATCCTATTCCAGGTTGCAGGGTGGGTGGTGGCCTATCTGAACTGTCATTGGTTGAGACAGGGTACTCCCTGGACAGGTCGCCAGTCCATTACAGGTCCGACACACTTGAGATAAACAGCCATGCACACTCACACTCACTCCTACAATCAATTTAGAATCATCATTTCTTATTTAATATTTTAGCTGAACAGGTTAGCATGCCTCTGTTGTAAGAACAAACAAGCTGTGTCTGAGAAGTTGGGGAATGACAGCCTCCACATGATCAGCAGGTCTTCTCGTGACTCTTCTGTGTTTTGAGCTGCCCCTGGTAGACTGCTTTAGTCATTATTGAATCAAATAGCTTGGGCTTGTGTTTGTAAATCAGTGCAAACCTGCACACTCCCATCGGAGCTGTTTATATTTTGCCGCCACAGGCAAACTTTTCTAGCTTAGTAAATCCAGGCCCAGGTGTCTTCATGTGATTAGGCTAATTGGAGATCATATGTGATTGATTTTTGTTTCAATTATGTCAGATTTTCAAATTTTACTGCCAGTGATAATATATGTATTCGATGTCCCATGGAGTTTCTACTTTGGGGCTGGATTTTCAGTACCAGTTGCTCCAAATGATTTAATCTTTATTATGTCTATGAGTAGATAATCTACTTGTCTAATTGTGCATTTATGAGATGTGAGGCAATATTAAATAATTTGGCATTGAAGGGATATTGCACAGGGGTTCACTTACTTATTTTGTCTACAATTCTTGAGCAGTTGTAACTTCTTAGTCTTACTATTTAAGATCAGATGTCTTTAGACTAGTGGGTGCTGATTTAATATCTAAGATATAGCAGTATTACCCCATACATCAAAGTTAAATAATTATGGTCATCATAAGAGCTGTTTTTCCTACTTTTCATTTATAGCTAGGTGAAACTGCCCCACAGGTTTATATTGACACATTTGTTATTGATTTACATTATCATACAGTAGCAAAGTGCACACTGTGCAGCCTCCAGAGGCAGTTGAGCAGATGCTCCTTATGCTCCACAACAAATTTGACTAACTACAGAAAGTGATGCTGTTCAAATATTTAAACGCTGATGTTGATTTAAAAACTCATGTGTGATATGAGGTGAAAGAAGAAAAAAAAAGTAGTTCCATGAAAACTTTTCTGCTGCCTTAAACTGGGCGTCAAGTCACAGATTGTTTCAGAGGGCTTTTTCTGGTCGGTACCCACATGAGTGCAGTTTTAATGAGCTCAGTTCCCAGATGGAAATTTTCAAAAAACCCTGATGTTGGGGATTAATAACTGTAGAGAGGGGAGCTGTAATAATAAGGATGGAATAATTGTGGAAAGTGCGGGTGAGTGTGTTTGTCTGGGTATTGTAGCAGTTTTGTCACTAAGACAATGCAGTTATGCATATTTTTGTGTGTGCATTTGCGTCCTGGTGTGTGTGTTTCTTTGTGTCTTTCTGCTATGCACAGCCCATAATATTGTTGTTGCTCTGGAAAGGGCAATGTCACGCATGTATACAGGCGCAAACGCACACTCCCACACAGCGCAGTAATGTTACACATGAAGGGTGTCAGTAATGGGATTCTGGTCAGGCCAGTGTGACCATGTTGTACTGAGTTAAGGTCATTGATACCATATCAGGAGCTGAGAGACAGAGAGAAGGGTGCACAACTGAACGGGTTGGAGAGGAAAACAAAGGAACTGGCTTGCAGAAAAAAGGGAAAATTAGATGAAAAGGATGGGTTGTTAGGAAAACTGTTATTTAAATGTTAGCTGGTGTTGCTTTTTCAGGGTGATCTGCGTTCTGTAGAAGAGCACTTCAGCCCTCGGGTATCATCCATTACTCACATTTTCTTTTGTACTCTCTCTCTGCTTGTTTTATTGTCTCTTTTTCCTCTACTCCCTCTATACTTTCTCTTCTCTTCTCTCTTCTCCCACACTTCCTTAGACAGGGCTATTTTCTGCCTGTCAGGCAGTTTGCAGACGAGCCCTGTTTTCTATCCTGTTGAGACTGCTACTATCGTGTCCGTGTGCATGTGTATCGAACAAGTGGCCGTTTGATTTATCCCCACGTTTGTGTCTGACTGTGATAGAATGTGTGCGTGTGAGACAGAAAAGCAGCATATTTTTGACCACTTGCTTCCTGTGTTTGTGGATCTGAATGTGTGTGTTTGTGTGGATGTATGTGTGTGTTCTCCCGTTGTGACAGTGTTGAAATCCAAGCTGACATCCCCTTCTCCCTGCAACAGCATATGCCCCTCAGCAAGACCACTGGGAGGCTACAGAGAGAGAGAAAGAGGGAGGGAGATGGGGAAGGTGGGAGTGAGAATTAGAGAGGGAGGGCAAAAACAGAGAGGGAACGGAGGGGACGGTGGGAAATGAGTACCAAAGAGGAGAGGATGAAAGGCGAGATGTGATGGAGGGAAAGAAGGAGAAAAAGCCAAATAAGAAGAGAGTGGAATAGGAAGAGAGCCACAGACTGAGACCAAAACAGAGAGAGAGAAAGCACCCCCACTGCTTTCCTTTTCAGTCCTGCTAGCGTTGGCATGTGTTAAATGTAAAGCTGCTGGCTGACTCACCATGCCACCAGCTCTTATTCAGCACTCTCCACTGCTCTTGTCTGACAGAGGGAGAGGGGAATGCTAGCAGCTTAGATTCAACACTGTCTAGTTCAACGACTGAGGAAATGAAAACAGAGGCAGAAGACACCAGTGAATTACAAAACTGCCTCCTCTCCTGACCTATCTGAGGGGGAAAAAAAACAGACATTCAACATGAATATTGTTCAAAAACTGCACACAAGTCTTTCTCTCAACTGACTGTGTCTTAGAATCTAACAGACCTTTGACTTTTTGTTTGGACAAGACTTATTTTGCTGTTTGCTAAAAAGCTGTTCCTTTCAATCTGTTTCATCATGGATACTTAGTGTGTTTGTGTTTAGCAAAAATGTATATCGTGTATGAGTAGCCACAGGCTTGTGCTGTCTCAGATAAACCACCACCAGTTTTGCCTTTACTGGAAATGATTATTGCAACATCTGACAGAGTCTGTAATGCTAGATTAGTCTGTTCTGCTCCCGGTAACGACCCCATGGGTTGTTTGTTCATGCAGGAATCAATGCCCCATCATCATGTTTGGTCACAATTCATAATACTGCCCATGATTAACGTTGTATTTTTCCTAAATTTACTGCATAATTCTTTCAAACTTGTGGTGAAACAATTAATACACGTTTAATGTTTGGCAATCGCTATTTGTACTTAAATAAAGATACAGTTAAACAAAGGAAACATTTGAGAATCTGAGCGTTTGAGAAGCGGGTGAAACAGATGACTGAGTATTTTGGATGTGCGAGGTACCTATGGAATATTTTAGAGAAACAAGGTACACAGCAAGTGTACTGGATTCCTGCGTGGTACTATGGAGGAAGCATCTATTCAATCTGGTGGACATGAACAGGAAATTCTTGTACAATAATGAAAGAAGAAGGTTGACAAGTATACAGGGTACATCCATGCTGAGGCTGAAATTCTTGAAATTCTTTCAGGTTTATGTTGTTTATGATGAAAATGGGCTCCTCTTTTGTCCCTGCTCTCAGTCACTGTTATGGCGCGTTTCCACTAGCTCGCTTCGGCTCGGCTCGGCACGGCTCGGCACGGCTCGGCGTGCTATTTGCGTGTTTCCACTAGCACGCAGTACCTGCAACCGGGTACAGTTTTGGTATCACCTCACCCCTGGTTCCAAGCGAGCCGAAGCGTTACTAAAACGTGACGTCAGCCAACTGCCTTCCACTGATTGGCCGATGAGTGTCGTCACTTTTCAATAGTGTTTTGTCTGGCAGCCAGGAGTCTTGTCTGGCTCTCTTCTCTTGCCTTCTGTGAGACAAAAAGCCACAGGGTGAGCAGCAACACGAGCACCTCGATGTCCTCCATGCTATCCTCCTCGTATGTTGTTGTTGTTCTGGTCGCGAAGCCGTGTTATGAAACCCCGCCCACGTCGAGGAGGCACGAAATGATACTCGGTTGTAATGGAAACACAACCAAACCGAGCCGTGCCGAGCTAGTGGAAATGCGCCATTAGCTTGGCTCCCCCATGAAAACTCCTCCCTGCTTCTCCAAACAGAGGGCTCTCACTGCTGCTTCCTGCTGGTAAGGTACTAACTACTCATAAGTACGTGACACACGTACCCACTTCAAAAACCCAAACTGTCTCATTTAGAAAGTGTTCTTGCCTTTTATTAAGAATATGATGATGGAACAATGATCTTCAGGCTTTAAATAACCAGCTGACTGCCGAAGACAGGAAAGACAAGTTAGAGACAGGAAATGACTCCTGCTTATCTTGAAGTTTGATTGCTTTGCTAGTTTGCCTGCCCATCCACCCACCCCCACCTCCTGCTTGTCAGTGATTAGTAACTTCACCCGACAGCCTCCTTTTTGCTACCATAATAATTACTTTGACCATTCTGAAAGCTTTATCAAGTAAACACAAATGCTGTTTTGGGTTTTTTTCTCAAATGACTTGAGAGGACAGTCAAAGCTAAACATTACTCTCACCGTGTCATTTTAACATGCTCCTGTGGTGGTTCAACAGAATGATCAATTTTATTTGATCGCCTTGAACTGAAAATACTTTTTTGGGGATTGTGTGTGAACATTCACAAACACTCAGATTCAATTATTATTGTAGAGTGTGTATAATATTATAACTTGTAGAGTATTAACTGGAAACTCACTTGTCTCTTGGGCATGTTGGGAGGATCACAATAAAACTCTGAAAGCAGGAGAAATGAAAACATGTGCGTGCGGATATATAAGGGTAGGGTTTACAATCACTGTGCATGAAACCGTTTATACATCTTTGGTTCAGTTCCCTTTGGGGACATCAACATGACATGTAAAGAATGCATTCCTGGTATTTTAAGACACCTTTGATTAAATCCTTTTACAATCTACAATACCATGGCAGGCAAAGTAAGGCATGGAGGGGGGCTTACAGGTACTAATCACTCATGTGGCACCATGTTGTAAGACATTTTGTAACAGTACTTTTTTTTTTTTTACATTTATCTGTTATTCGTCTTGAGGGAGTATGTCTTTTCTTTTTTGGAACAGAGTTATAAGCTTTGTTATAGGCTGCTCCTGCTGGCTTCAGGGAAGCTGAGCTTGAGCAAACAGCATCACTCAGGGGCACCTTAACATTTTCTGATTTCAGTAGGTTTAAGGATTATCGTTACAAGCTTGAGTCTCTAATATCAAGGTAAATTCCAATCCCAAATTGAATTTTCTCTCTCTAAGTAAATGTAACTGTTTCTCTTTTCATGTGCCAAGGAAGGTTTCAGAAACTGAAATGGAGTCCCGTCAAAGAATTGAGAAAAGGTGTGCTTGCTTTAAAGTTATTCAGCCAGCAACAGTATTTTTCATATTGGCACAGATGGAAATATAGTCGTTTATGAAAAAAAAAAAGACGTTTTAATTAAGTGGAGTTTTTAGTGCTGTGAATTATCTTTATCTATGCAGGCTGAGGAAAAGGAGGATTAAATGGGAGTCTCAGAAGCATGGCTTACAGTGTACATGACACTGTGCAATGCATATAAACATGTTGTATTCAGTGGCCCCAGCCTAGATATATACATTGAATGAAAACTAGATCAGATTTTAATTCATTAGAAAGCATTACTCAATTTACTTTATTTAACCAGAAATGAATGAATAACACGTCTATCTGTAATTATGTAATTAAAGTTTTATAACTCTTGTGCTGTATGATTAAAAATGACCAATTTAACTGCAGTTCACTGTAAAAATAAAAAAGCATCCTTATAACTCAGTGCAGGGTCCTGCTTTAACCTCTTTTTCTGCTTGTTCCTCCTATTTTACCTCCTCCTCTCCTTTGGCTGCCTCTTTTTTGGTTGTTTCAGCATGTCGAAACGCCACAGTACCTGCTGATCGGCAGCCTTGATGACCGCACTGGATGTGAAATGATTTCCTTTGCAATTTTTTTCCCCAACATCAGTGAAATTCCGTGTTGGTGGTGCAGGCTGTTTTCTGGGGCTGAAATCACTGCACTGTGCACATAACATAATTGATTCAACTGTACAACTGCAGGGAACAATAATGGTGTGATATTATTGCAGTGAACTTTGAATGGGTGATGTTGGTCTGTTGAGAAGATTATGTTGTTCTTTTAGCCAAATCAGAGTGTCTGTTGATTACGCAGTTTTGCTTCTTTTTTTACATTAGCGCCGGAATATTCAGCCTCAACGGAGAACAATAGAGGTAACAGAGAAAACTATGATATTTCAGAACATTTATACTGGAGAAGTCTGTAGAACCATTGATTACCTGCAGTGACACCATTTTTAGCTTTCATTTTTATCTTGACACCCAACAAGAGGTTGGGTGCACTCTTTATTTATATAGGTTCACCTGTTCAAAATCACCTACAACACCTGATAAAATGTTCCTCTCCCCCGCCGCCCACCCCACCCTATGTGCCTAAGGTCTGTAACAGTGTTTTTCTCTTGTCTTTTTGTTTATAATGTCTTGTTTTTGTCTCTGCTTTCTGTTTGTTCCTTATGTAAAGTGTCTTTGAGCATTTGGAAAAGCGCTATATAAAACTTATATATTATTATTATTATTATTATTATTATTATAGGTTCTTTATTTTTCCATTCATTTTAAGTAAACAGGATGCTATCACCACCATGTCTAACAGTTGGTGCAGTCCTCTTGGAGTTAAAGGCAACTGCTTTACTGTGAACATACCTCTGGTCATTGTGAACTAATTAGTTGATCATTCGATCTGACCATAAAACTTTCCTCCAGAAGGTTTTTTTTTTTTTTTTTTTTTTTGTCTTTGTATTCAGCTGCAAACTTAAATTGAGTTTTCAGTTTTCAGTTTCTGAGGAGTAACTTCTTCCCTGGGTGGCAGCCTCTCAGTCCATGGTGCTGATCTTGGAGTTTCTTTTCGTACTATGTGTTTAAGCTGGCAGGGAGAGGCTACCAACTGTTGGCAGTTATCACCAGGAAATCGAGAGGCCTTGACGAGTTAGAAGAGATTTAGAAATTTGCGGCATTGCTTTGTCAATTTTTATTTTTTTTTCTACTCAAAATGTTTGTTTTCAAGAAATGTTGCTTTAAAAATAGAACAGTTCAAAGTCATCACTGAAAGCCCAATGATACCATGACAATCAAGTTCACGATGAATGCGTGAAAACTTCTGAATGGATCCGTGTTTTGTTTTAATTCCATCAGAATCAGAATCAGAATCAGAATCAGCTTTATTGGCCAGGTTTGACTAAACAAACAAGGAATTTGACTCCGGCAACTTCACTCACAAAGTACAACACTCAACAATAACATGAAATAATAAAAATTAGAAATGCAGAACAGTAAGAGTTGAATTGATTATAAATATAAATAAATAGAAACTATGGGTGGGAATGCTATTCCTGGGTGTTCAACAGAGTGACTGCTTGGGGGAAGAAGCTGTCTTTGTGTCATCTGGTTTTGGCAAGCAGTGCCCTGTATCGTCTGCCAGAGGGGAGGAGATTGAACAGTTAGTGACCAGGATGTGAGGGGTCTGCAGAGATTTTTACTGCCCTTGTCCTGGCCCTGGACCGGTACAGGTCCTGTATGGAAGGGACGTCAGTTCCAATAATCCTCTCTGCAGCCCTAATTGTCCGTTGCAGTTTGGTCCTGTCTCGTTTGGTGGCTGACCCAAACCAGACAGTGATGGAGGTGCAGATGACAGACTGGATGATCGCCGAGTAGAAAGTGGACAGCAGCTCCTTAGGCAGATTAAACTTCCTTAGCTGTCTCAGGAAGTATAACCTCTGCTGGGCCTTTTTCTGGATAGTGACAATGTGGGGAGACCATTTTAGGTCCTGTGAGATGGTTGATCCCAGGAACCTAAAGGAATCCACATTGGACACTGTGTCGTTCTGAATGGTGAGTGGGGGGACTTGGGGGGGGCTACTCCTAAAGTCCATTTTCATCTCCACAATCTTCTTGGGGTTAAGCTCCAGGTGGTTCTGACTGCACCACTGGACCAGCTGCTCCACCTCCTGTCTGTAGTCAGACTCATTCCCATCCTGGATCAGACCAATGACAGTGGTGTCATCCGCAAACTTCAGGAGTTTTACAGATGGGCTCTTTGAGGTGCAGTCATTTGTGTAGAGGGAGAAGAGCAGTGGGGAGAGAACACACCCCTGTGGGGCGCCTGTACTGATAGACCGGGTCTTTGATGAGGTACTCCCCAGTCTGACATGCTGCTGCCTGTCTGACAGGAAGCTGATGATCCACTGACAGGTAGAGGCAGGCACTGATAACTGAGTGAGCTTCTGGTGTAGGAGTTCAGTAGTGGTGCAACGGATCATCATTGATCCGTGATCCGTTCGGATCAATTATTTCGGTTCGGCACACACATGATCCGCGGATTGACTTGTGAAAAAAAAAATTGTGCACATGTTCAGTCCTCACACAGCCGTTACCATTCCTGCTAGTTCCAGGGACAGAGCTACTTTCCACGCTCTGGGTAAAAGTCTGCAACAGTTCCCTCTTCAATAAGCAAACAGTCCTATGGCTCGTTTGTGATTTATTGTCCTCAGCGTACAACATGTAGAACAGTGGGCATGGAAAATAAAAGTAGGCTAGACTTCGGTGACTACTGTAACGATAACTGCTGCCTCTAGTGCTACGTCTGTTTCCATATACTCGCGCTGCCACACAAACCTGTTGCCTAGGTTACCACACAGACATAACACGTAGCTGACATAGCGATAGCTAACATAAAGAAAACCCCTAACCTGCAACACAGCGTGGTCATGGCGAGCGGAGGAACAGAAGAGCTTCAATGCCCCACGTCATTTAAATCCCCTGTTTGGGAGCATTTTGGCTTCCCTGTCAAATTTAATGAAGAAGGAAAGAGGTTGGTGGATAAAACCGTGACGGTGTGTAGGCACTGTGGCACAAGAAAACCACACAACAGTGGAAACACATCGAGCATGGCCACGCATTTGGAGCGACATCACCCCGGTGTTTCACTGACAGGAGTGAAACCGAAAGCGGGTGAACAACCGCTCATCACCGCGGCATTTAAGCAGCCCCTTCCTTCACAATCCGACCGGGCTAAAGCGGGATCTTGGGTATAAAACTTATACGCAGTTGTATGATTCCTGTGTCTGTCCAATTTTAGATTATGGTGCAGGAGTTTGGGGTTATTGTAAGAAAGCAAAATGTGATGCAGTTCAGAACAGAGCTATGCACTGCTTCCTTGGTGTACACAAAATGGCCCCCAAACTCGCAGTATGTGGGGATATGGGATGGGAGCCATGCGAAGTGCGGATTAAGGGTGACATGGTGCGACTGTGGAATAGACTCATCAACATGTCTGACAACAGACTTGTCAAACAAATTTTTTTGTGGAACCTCTCAAAAAATAGTCGTTGGACAAATGAACTTTCCAGTATATTTCATGAAGTAGGTCTCCAATACATATATAGGAATAAATTATCCTGTAGTGTTAAACAAATAATATTATTTGAAAACTATAAACAAAATTGGGCAGAAGAAATTCTGTACAAACCTAAACTTAGAATGTATTGTTTGATAAAGTCTGTCTACCATCTAGAGCACTATGTCACCCTGAACCTTGGCAGACCGCAGAGGTCTGTTTGTGCCCAACTGAGAAGTGGTATCTTGCCTCTGGCGGTTGAAACTGGACGTTTCCATGCAATCCCAGAGGAGAACAGAAAGTGTCACCTGTGTGACTTAAATGAGGTGGAAAATGAGATGCATTTTGTGTTTTACTGTCCTTTTTACCATGAAGTTAGACTTAAGCTCTTCCTTAAATTGACCTTGGAATGTCATGATTTATTTTCTATGTCTGATGAGTGCAGACTTACATATTTGTTTAGCGAGAAGGTGTTTTATTTAGACCAATATGTGTTGGAAGCTTACCAACAGCACAGGGGCACGCTTTATGTTTGAGTGGGGTTATTGTTTACTGAGGACTGTATACGCTGGATTATCAATTATGAAGATGTTCTTTTGACTATTGTTTTTTGTTGCTTGTGGTGTGTCTTGTAAGCCCATGCGGGCTGGGCACCTTTTTGGTGTATGACACCAAATAAATGACTAATAAAATAAACAAACAAACAAACAAACACAAACGCTATCGGTGTGTTTTTATGTTGCTCTTTAAGTTGTTTTTCTTTGATTATGTTGAAAAGAAGATGTTAATTGTGCACTTTAAGTTGATTTTATATATTTCAATTTAATAATTTAAAAGTGTTAATAAACAAAAAGACAAAACATGTTTATTTGTCTTGTCTATTTTTTTTTTTTTTTTTTTTGTTGATCCGAAAAATGAACCGATCCGTGACTCTGATCCGAGGAACGATCCGAACCGTGAGATTTTTGATCCATTGCACCCCTAGAGTTCAGGCATGATGGTGTTGAACAGGATCCTGGCGTACGTCCCTGGGGAGTCAAGATGTTGCAGGATGAATTGCAGTCCCATGTTGACGGCATCATCCGCTGACCTGTTTGCCCTGTAGGCAAACTGCAGAGGGTCCAGCATGGGTCCTGTTATGTCCTTCAGATGGCACAGCATCAGTCTTTCAAAGGATTTCATGACCACAGACGTCAGGGCGACAGGCCTGTAGTCATTCAAATCTGAGATGGAAGATTTTTGGGGACTGGGATGATGGTGGAGCTTTTGAAGCAAGAGGGCACTTCACATAGTTTCAGGGACCAGTTGAAAATCTGCATGAAGATTGGCGCCAGCTGTTCAGCACAGACGCGCAGACAAGAGGGTGATACGCCATCAGGTCCTGGAGCCTTCTTGATCTTTTGTTTCTGAAAGAGACTGCGCACATCCTTCTCACAAATCGTCAATGTAGATGGGGGGGATGGGGTTGGGTGTTGAGGGGAAACACAGTGTACGTGATGGGTGTGATAATGGGTGCTTTTCAAACCTGCAGTAAAAGTTGTTCAGGTCATCAGCCAGTCTGGGATTATCATCAGGGTGGGGGGATGGTTTCTTGTAGTTGGTGACCTGTTACAGACCTTTCCAAACTGATGCAGGATCATTTGAAGCTAAATTATTTTTTAGCTTCTCACTGTAGGATCTTTTGGCTACATTTATTACCTTAGACAGTTTGTTCCTGGCCTGCTTATACAGATCCCGGTCCCCACTCCTGTAGGCCTCCTCTTTGGCTTGGCGTAGCTTCCTAAGATTAGGAGTGAACCAAGGTTTGCTGTTATTGTAAGTGCAGAAGGTCTTGGATTGCACACAGATGTCCTCGCAAAAACTGATATATGATGTTACAGTGTCAGTGAGGTCATTGAGGTCTGTAGCTGCGGCTACAAAAACACTCCAGTTGGTGCAGTCAAAGCAAGCCTGCAGCTCCAGCTTGGATTCCGTTGTCCAGTTCTTAACAGTCTTTACCACGGGTTTGGAAGTTTTCACTTTCTGCTTATAGGTTGGGATGAGGTGAAGCAGACAGTGGTCTGAGAGTCCTAGAGCTGCCCGTGAAACGGCGCGGTAGGCATCTTTTAAAACCGTGTAACAGTGGTCCAAAGTGTTTTTGTCCCTGGTGGGAATCTTGATATGCTGTCTGTATTTAGGGAGTTCCTTACTGAGATTGGCGCTGTTAAAATCCCCAACAATAATGGCGAGAGAGTCCGGATGGTTTTTCTCAATGTCTGTTATCCGATCAGCCAGTTGTTGTAACGCGTCTACTACGCAAGCTTGTGGCGGGATGTAAACACCGACCATAACAAACGACGAGACAGATTCGGTGGAGAACTGCAGCTCCTCCAATCAGTATTTCGGAAAAAGTTGTTGGGTCGGAAAAAAAAGGAGAAAAAGTTCCAAAAGAGCTTGGCCTGATGCTTAGCAGTTCTTCCCTTGTAAAATTTACTGATAAATTATAGCAGAAAACGTGATAAACACACAAAAACAGACAAAGTACAAGAGAGCGAAGTCCCGAGGCTGCCATTTGCGGCGCCATGGCATTCCATTAAGGCAGTCAAAGCGAATAATGGTGCTTTCCCCTTGTAGAATGCAACAGGAAACAACATGGACGGCTGTTACCTTTCGTGTGTGGACTGAGCAGTTTTTGGACACATTTCTCCTTCCCCTCTCACACTGTGTGACAAAGCTGCTCATGATCTTCAAACCCCCTTCAACAAAGCTCTGTTCTCGTGAGGCTTGATCCCTCCTAACCCCCTGCCTCTGTGTCTCTTTCCTGTCTCTCTCCTCCACCCTTAAGCTTTCTGTTTCTCTCACTCATCCTGCTTGCTGTCTCTCCGTCTCCTACTGTCTCCCTCTGCCTCCCTCTGCTGCTCTCTCCTTTGCCCTCCCCACTGTCTTTGTTCCAGGGATCAAACGAGTATCTCTCTCGTCCATGTGCCGTCACCTGGGAGAGCACACACTCACACACACACACACACACACACACACACACACACAGACTCATGGCCTTCTCCTTTAATTTTGTAGCAATGTTAATGTTTCTGTGCGGGCATTCAGTGTTGTTGTGGCCGAAGACGGTGCTAACCTTTCAACTCACTGACTGCTTTGGACCAAAGAGGAGAGAAAGGTGGAAAAAAAACTGAAACACAAAGAGCAACAAGGAATAATGTGGGACAGCAGAGATTAAAACAGTGGAGAGGTTCTTTGAATTGAAGTGAAATGACCACGATAAAGATCAGAGCCAGCTCGAAGTGGAAAAAAACAAGCAAATGTGGGCCTTTTGCCCTGAAGAAAACCTCTGATTAAATTTTAAAGGTCAAGACAGTTAACGCAAAACTAAGGCAATTCTGCATATTTGATACTTACACCCAAATGTAGCAGAAAGTAAAAAAGAAAATGCAATGTTTTTGCCATTTATCAAATTAGTGATAGTGAGGGGACCTTTTAGCAGAAGTGGTTTTAACCACATCACATTGTTAAAAGAAACCCAGTCAATCCTATTTGAATCATATGGACATAACATCATGGAAGGAATGTTGCTTGTAGTGGTTTCAATGTATTGGAGAGTTTGGACCTCAGTGACCACCCACACAAATTTGAACATGATGATGGACACAAAGCGTTTGTTGATTGAAAAGTAAAACAAACTTTAGATCTAAAAATCTGAATGCTATTTTCTTTTCCTTCCAAATGTATTTCTTTTTGATTATTAGTTGGTAATAATGACACGATTATAACCGTATAGCAAACAGAAACAGTGTAAACCAAACGCATATTCCCTGTGAGCCTCTTTAGCCTCAAAGCAGCACCAAGTTGTTCTCGGTACACCTGGGCACAGTTTTCCAGATACTGGGAGGCAAATCATTCCAGATGATCTTTGAGAACTGTAGCCTTAGTTGTCACGGTTTGGCAATGGAGACGAAGCGGGAGGACCTAGATGCAGACACGGGACAGGAGCCAGAAGGAAACTTAAAGGGGTTTACTATCAATATAAATGAAAATCACAGCCACTGCTGGAGAACCACAAAATTAATTAGTGAGTGGGCACAGCTGAGGATGATTGATATAGGTAAAGGGGGTGGAGCTGACGACCGGCAGGAGGGAACTGAGGAAAGGTGAGGAAATGGGAAGGCTAAACTAATAGGAAAACTAAACAGACAAACCAGAAAAACACACAAAACTTACATGGATCGTGTCATTAGTTCCACTGTGGAATCAGTCCATTTCAAAATCCTCTGTTTTTACTCAATCTGACTCCATGTTGTTGGGTCAGGCTGAGCTGGTGGCCGACTCTTGCTTTTCTTTTCCTAAATATAATGCTCACCTTTAGGACGTCTAAATATAATTTTGGAGTTGTTGTCATCATCACTTCTCTGAGGTGTTGCTTGGATGGATTAGAATCTCAACAAGTGACGATTATAGTTTCTGAAAACGAAATGTCACAACACATGATCTCACTCCTGGCGAGATGCATTAGTTTAAAAAAGAAAATCAAAACACAGACATCTCACAATTTAAAAGTCTTTATTGCGAAACTCGTGTTTTGCACTGTGTACCAGCAAAACTGTTACTCATTTTGATGCAAGATGGGCTGTTTAATGTAGTTTAGTTGAAAAGGACATTTGCCTTTGTGCCGTCCCTACTTCCCTGCTGTTTACGTTTCAGCCGTATTGATCTGTCCTGTGTCACTCAGACCGGCCCCGTTCAACCCAGTCCTGTCCACAGTGGCTTAGCTTAGTTCAATCTGGTCCAGTCCTGTTGAGAACTGAACAGGTGGTATGTGACAGCAGGTATGAGCCAACTTCAAAGGACCCAGAGACAGGAGGCATGAGAGAGTGAGAAAAGTGGGAAAGTCAAATCTGTAGACAAAGAAGAGGATAAGCGGGAGAAAGCAAAGTGTGATAGATGATAGAAAAGGTTACTGTGTGAATCAGAGCAGACAGATGTAAAAGAGACAAAAAGGAGGACATGAAAGACTAGTGTGTTTGCTGGTGGGTGAATTTAAGAGTGTTCGGTGGATGGGAGTTGGATGCTTGACTGTAGACCAACAGCTTGTGTGTTTAACTCCTATGAATATCTATCGTTGTGCTGAAATAACTGCAGATGGCAAAACACTGAAAAAAAAAAAAGAAAGACAGTCTAAAGTCTCTTTATGTTAATAAAGTAGGAGTTTTTACAGGTCAGACCCAGTGATGAGCAGACAAAAAGGTACGGGGTAATAGATTTATTAAAAAGGGATAAGAAAAAGCTTCGAAGTCCAAAAGGCGAGTCAGGAAGAGAACTCTGGATCTGCGGGAGGACACACAGGTAAGTCCGGGAAAACAAAAGTCCTTCAAGGGGAGTTATCCGTTGATGGGGAAAAACTAAGTAGGCTACTGACCGGTTCGGTGCTGTACAAAATCTAAGGCAGATTTTTCCAGGAAACAGACTTTGTGCAGTGACAGAGGAAGAGGCAGTAGTGTCTCCTGGTGGCTGCGGTTCAGTGATCCCACACGATTGAATACTCTGTAACAGGCAAGAATTCTGTTGGCAAGCGAAAGGAAACACATAGCCTTGGTCACTTTAAAAACTCTCAAACGACATAAGCACAACAACTCAGCTGTAGGCCAGAGTTGTACCACGTATAGATAGCCAACGATCTGGTGACGAGCGAGCTCAATACTCGTGCTTAAGTACTTATTGCACAGCAGCCACCACAGGCGAGTCGAATGATCAATCAGCCAGTCGTCACAGCAACTCTCAGGAAGTCCATAGCACAGCGTCAGGAACACAGGAGAGACTCAAAAAATAAAAGCATGACAAGAAAGACACAGACCTTCACACTTCATCACTCACTCTGTAACAGTCTTTGTCTTCCTGTTGCTTCAGCTTTACTTCAAGTCACAGTACTTTTTATGTGTGCTCTATTTGTGTTTGTGTTCAAGCAAACTTTGCACTTTCTTTTCTTGGACATACACTTATACTCACTCTTTTTTTTTTAAACCTGTACTTTCCAGAGCAAGAAGTGCACAACCGCGGTGTTTTAATTTAGACAAAATGTACATACACACACACACACACACACACACTGTGTCACCCCTATAGGAGGCTCCCAGCAGATGATTTCAGGTGACTGTGGACATTGTTTAACGAGCCCTGGGACAGGGAAAGAGAGGCAAGGCGGAGGGAATCAGGGGACATTAGGAGGGAGAAGAGGGAGAGGAGAGCAGAGGACAGCAGCAGCACAGAGAGGCAGAGGAAGAGAGGGATGTGGAGTGTGTAGGGGAGCAAAAAAAAAAGAGCAAATGAGAGTCGATACAGTCGAGGAGATGAGATGATGGCAAGAGTGGAGCGGGGTATGAAAGCAGAGGAAGGGTGAGGAAAAGGGGAGGTGATGCGGGATGTAAATCAGAAGCAGGAGGATGAGGATAAAAAAGACAAAAAACGGAGAAGAGGGAGGAGAGTAGAGGACACCTGGTCACAGAAGGGATGAGGGGGAGAAAGTCATGAGTGAAGGAATGGAAAGAGGGAGAGTGTGTAGAGGAGAAACGTAGGGGAAATGTATGTGATATGTAGCCTGAGGACAAGAGCAAGGGCTGGAAAAAAAGAGCAGATGAGTGGGAGGAGACAGAGAAGAGAGGGAGAAGGATAGACCTTCAAACAAGGTGAGAAAGAGATAAGCCAGAGGTGAAGGGTGTAAGATGTGATCCCCCTTCCTCTTCCTCCCTCCCCTGCTCCTCTTCTTCACAGCCCCTCTCTCCTTTCCTGCTCTGCTGTGTAATGTTAGACTACTGGAAGGGAAAATCTCCAAAGTCAGCTCTTCTCCCGGCTTTTGCTGTTCTTTCCCTTTTTGCATTATATGACATGTTCTTCATGCTCACAAAATGGAAAATGTTGCAGACCTTATTCATCCTAATTAAACACATTTCTGCCTCAGTAACTGCCGATTCCGTTCAAACTGTCTCCTTTAAAACTACAGCCGCGATCAAAGTCTTTTCTGCTGCGCTGTTGATCCATGCTCAGTGGAGATTTCTGAAACATTTGCATTTTTTTTCCCTTTCACAATTTAATTCAGGAAGTGTCTGACATCCAGTTATGTGAGAGAGAGGGCCTTTTTTCTTACAATGGATCCAATTATGTACTGCATTACAGTGAGGCTTTCAAAAAGAATCTTCTGCAAAAGCTGTAACAGATCTGCTGCAGCATTAAAGAGACGTGTGGGTGACCACTGTATCTGCGTATCTATATCCTCTCTTTGTTCTGTTGCTATGCACAGCTCTCTCAGCACCGCTGTCAGTAATAGTCATTGAATCCAACATGCACAGACAGTTGCATGGCACTGGCAAAGGCCACCGTGCGTGTGCGTAGCCTAATTTAGAATCTATCCACCCTCAAGCAGTATGAGAGACTCATGTACTCCCGCTTACTCTGCTCTCCTTTGCCTCAGAGCATCAAGTCTATCCCTCTGTTCATTTAAGTCCTGAAAGTTAACTGTCACTCAGTCCATCAGCCAGTGTTGTGCATTTCTGTGCAGTTGTGTTTGGGTGCAAGATGGACTGTTTGAACCACGTGAGCAATCATGGGATTGTATATATAGATATATATATTTGTATACTTGTGTGTGTGTGTGTGTGTGTGTGTGTGTGTGTCTGTGTGTGTGGAGCTGTCAATTTGTCTCACCCAGCTCCATCCAAAAAGACAGACAGCCCATTGAGGCGTATGCTGCAGAGAAAAATAACAGCTCCAGCTGACAAACACACTTTAGTCAGTGTGCAAACACAGACTCTTATACTGAGGAGACATGGTTTTACATTTTAATTCAGGTATAGTTTACTTTCTACATTGGGTGTACTTTTTCTGCATAAAATTGTCACTTCAATTTGTTTTATAGTTGTTAACTGAAAGTATCGATTAATGCTGCATTAAATGGGAGATAGACTCTCCCTGAGGAGAATGTAGTCGCATTAGCATGAATGAACCTGGACTGTACTCAGCGGCAGAAGCCTGCACTTAATATCCATAAATACTATCCTGTCTGCTTATTATGTTTGCCGAGGGGATCAAGCTGGGCAGTTAAGATCATGAAAAGTTCCACAGTATGTTGCTGTATGTGTGTGTGTTAACACTGGAGTAAAATTTATAAAAAAAGAAGAGGCTTTTTCTATGCATTGGATATGACACTCCAAGCTTCTTTAACTAATGCGGTAGTGTTTAATGAAGCAAATCATACATTTATGACCAAAGAAAAGAAACATTGTTTCAACAGTTATTTCTGATGTACAAAAGGGAAATATGTCAGTGCAAAACAGCTTTTTACTCGTTCTAATTATCAAACAATGCCATTTTCAGTCTCTTACTTTTAAAAGCTGACAGATATTTTCGATTTCTTTGATGAGATTCTGCAAGTGTTATTCTTAATTATCTTTGCAGATGAGAGTGAAGTCGATGTTGTCTTTGTTAGGCTAGACTTTGTAAGGTAGATTTTTACTTAAGACGTCTTATCGCTATCACTGACAAAGTGAGGTATAATGAGGACGGTTGACATCTTAATGCATGGCTTATATCTTCTTCAGTTAAATGAAAGGCTTACAGAGGTAATGGGTTGAATGTGAAGGCCAAAGATCACACATGGAATTTCGTTCACAGCATCAAAGAGAGCGTAGCCCACAGTGGCGGGGTGCACTCAGCGGCTGTAGCGTGGGAATGTTTCAGGACCAAATGGATGAGTGCATGAAGGCAATGTTAAAGGCCTAATGCAAAGGGTCTATTATGCATGCCAAATTGCCCTCTACAAATGTTATTGTGCTATTGTGTGTTATTAACCTCAAGTTACGGGGTTGAGTTTCCAATCACCTGAAACGCGTTTGGTGTAGTGCTGTTGTACTTTATGCTATTGCTACATTGCACTCATCATGCTGCATCACCCCATGTTTAGAGGGTAATTCACATCATTAATTTCATTTTTGTTGGTTAGCTTGTACAGCAACATTTACCTTCAACGTGACCCCTTATCTTTGAAAAACAATGTTAACGGCAAATTGTGAACTGGTTTGATAAAGTTGTCTGACGTGTCATGAATGATGAATCGGGTGAATGTATTGGCCATCTGATTATCTGCCCTCTATTTTCTTCTTCCATCAGTGTTTGCATGTCTCTATTCATTACTATGATGTTTTTAATAAGGGTTGATTCATCAAGATAATATATTGTGGGGCAAATTCTCCTTCAGGACTGCGGAGGGTGACGATTATATGTTGACTTATTGAAATGTAGTCAAACTATCGTTGAAATATCATGATGGGGAGCCTAATGACAGTGAGCACAACTGACAACAGAAATTGAGACCTTTGAGCAGCAATGGGCTCTTGAAAGAGTTTGGCCGGCAGTCCTGTGTGCAAGTCATGTGATTTCTGTGCATCAAGGCTTATTTGCTGAATTTGCTTCCACTGCACTTGCTGCACTGCACTACTGGGGTTCAGATGATTGAGTGGTAACCCACCAATCAGAAGGTTACCCCCCATGTGCCCTTTTGTGTGTGACTAGTAGAAAAAAAAAGCTGGATGTATAGAATAAGAAGAACTGTATGACTGCAAAATTATAATTCAAATCAAATTACTTCATAAATACTCATAGCTACTGTTTAGTGACTAAATAGCCCATACATCCATATGTGTGAAAGTTGGCACGGATCAGTTGATTGTCTTCCCTCTGTAGAAGTCGAAGGACAAAGCTGACAGCGCCTTGTTAATTCCTGGCTGACGATATGGTCTGGCTGGGCTCCCTGAAGTTGCAGATGTTGAATCAGTTATCATGGTTCCCAACAAGTATCCAAATTCGGATTGGATTGAGCTAAATATTGTGACGTGTCCACAAGCCTCATCACATAGATACCAGCAGGAGCTGATTCATCCATCCCTCCCACCACCAGCATCCCAAGCCCCTACTATTAAATCACATCCGTCACATCCACGTCGTCATGAAAACTGAATGAGGTATTCAGAAAAGATAAAACCTTTTTGTACAACCTGAGTTGACAGACGGACCAAGAAAATGCAAGAAAACACCAGGAAAAAAGAGAAAATAAACATGTCTGACTCAAACATGGCAGATTTATATAAAAGGAGAAGGGGCTTATGTCGAGGACCCTGTTTTCAGACATGTTCGGACACTTTTTTCCCCCTTAAAACTAAAATGATAGAGATCGTGCTTCATTGTTAAATGATAGAAAATACACAAGTCATACTGTCATACCTGGTTATATCTAATAAGATTTAGTGACTGAAAATACATTATGCCATGGTAAACATTAAAGGGTTAAACAATCTGAGTGCTCTTGCCCAATGACCGCTGGGATAGGCTCAAGGCCCCCCGCACCCCGACAGTTGGATTAAGTGGGTATATAAAATGGATGGATGAACGGACAATCTGAGTGCATCAATGTACCCAAAACATGGGTAGGCTCAAAACATCTCAGGCAGAACTGGGAGTACTTCATGGTGTGCAGCTTGTCAGGGGTATAGTATATTGTTAGTGTTAAAAAAGAAATACTGGCCATGAATACACACTACTTCTTCAAAATCACACCTAAGATCTTCTGCGTTTTACTCCCAGCACTTCCCACATAATGATTTAAGAAAGTCCTGGGTAAGTATGAGATATCGACCCCCAACTCTATCATTCTTCTCCTTTCTCCCAATGTGTCTACGGCAGTGGAAAAAAAGTGTGAACATGAAATAAATAATGAATCGTTTCTATAGGCAGCAACACCTGTAGTGGTGTACGCTGCGGAGAATGATGAAAACAAAAGCAATAAATCAAGGAAAATCTTCATGTCACAGGCAACAATCCTGCAGTCATCTGAATTCTAATTTCTTACACTCTCAAATGGCTTTAGCATTCCAATAATACCAGCTAGGAAAGGGTTTAAATACTTGAGTTACAAGTATTACTACAATGTTAAATGCATGCCGCACCACACAGCACATACTGTATAAATGCAATCACACAACTCTGAATTAACGCTAAACAGATGCTAAACTTTTAGAATGTGCTGCCTTTACATTATGAGCCACTTTAGCCATTTGACTTCATTTTGTCCAACATGCATTTTTCTCAGGATATATTTGATTTCTTCTTCTTGTCTCTCATGTTAAAATTCTACCACTACTCTAGCTGCATTCCTCTCCTGAGCGAGTGAGGCTTTTTGGGAGAGCACAGGTATGAATATTAAAATCATCAGTGGCTGGCAGTGTCGGTGGATTGTAAACACATCTGTCACTACTGTTTAATTGGTAAACAAGTCTGACCGCTTTCTGTTTGTTTGTAAACAACCATGTCCCCGCGTGATATGAAAGGTCATTAAAACAACCTGTTTACCCCCCCCCCCCCCCCGTCAACTCCATTTGAACTGTCTGCACCTCCGCTTGGACGCATTTTCATTTACATTTTAAATCGCAGCCCCGTATGTCCCCACACTGTAATGTGAAGCAAAGCAAACTTATTTTCCTAAATCATCACAACTGCAAGTCCGCCGTCAGTTGACCTTTAGAGACAGATGCGATTGAACAGACTGATGGGAATGTGTTTATTGATGTGTTTACCGATACACATTAGTAAAAAGGGTTTGTCTGGGTATATTTAATTAAGATGAAAAGGCTTTCTGTTTTTGTTCAAGCTGTATCATATCGTATGGATGTCAGAGGTGCCGCAGTGTGGAGTACAAGAAAAAGATCAGTTCACTTTTCACCTGATGGAACAGAAGTATTTCATCCAGGTCTTTTATAGTGTAATTGCTCTTCTATCACACCGGAACCTAATCCGAGAGATTGGAGCTTCTCACTGGGCTCGGGCCAATTTAAAACATATTAGTGCTTTTGGCATGTGGGGACGCAAACTGAGAAAATGTGGTTGCTCAGCCTGAGACAAAGGCCAGATAAAATATCCTGGAGCTAACAGGATGAGGGAGCATCCGTGAACCAGCAAAATTCAGTTAATTTGCTGCAGTTGTGGGTAGCCGTGCGGTGCAAACAATACTTTTTGCACCCCTTAGAAAATGCTCATCCTTGAACTGCTCTCATTTGGATACGGTGTCAGTTATAATTCAGTTCAGCTGATGTAAAGGAGTTCTTGAAATGTGTTTGTATTTGCGTGCATGTCAATCCCTGGGGAGGAATACGCAGTGAATAAGAGGAAAGATTCATCACCAGAGTCTGTCAGCGCTGAACTGTTTGTGTGCTCCAGAGTTTTACCCACATGAGCAAAGTGGCAGCATATTTTATAAGCGGATGCATTGTTTCAGCATGTGTGTGTGTGTGTGTGTGTGTATAAGTGTGCTTGTGTGTCAGAGTGGTAGTGATCCATTGACCTGACAGCTCTTCCTGAGGGAATGTACACATCCCTGTCATTACTGCAGTAGCCACTGTTGATTGACTGCTTTCAGCATTGCTCAGGAGATGTCAGTCAGTCACACTGTTGATTCCAAACCAAAGTACACACATTTTAGTGGTGTTGACAGTTCACACTGATCATTAATGACTTACGAAGCACATTTGATTAAATTATTTTAACACCCCAACCAACCTGTGGAATCACAAGAACTGTAATCGTACGAGCCGTAAAAAAAAAAAAAAAAAGACCAAATGGGACTGTGAAATTGTCAATCTTTTCAAATTCATACTTTGAATACCCTGATCAATAAGAAACTCTCTCTCAGCAGTTCTCAGAGCAGTATGACTTTATCTCGCTATCCATCCATCCATTTTCTATACCTGCTTAATCAAACTCCGGCAAGAGGCCGGGTACATCCTGGTTGCTTCGTCTACCTTTAGCAAATATCGGATGTATAATTGCTGATTTATATATTTTTTTATCTCATTTCATCTAAATTTCAATCCACAGATTGCACATTGCCCTAACCTTATTGAACCAACAAAACAACTTGGTAATCTTCCCTTTTTTTCCCAATTTGTCACAACTTTACATGTAACAAAAACAATGAAGGATCACAACAGCTCTCACAGGGTGAGTGGCAAAGTGTGGTCAACTCCGATGACAGAAGGGACTGCTGTTTTTCGACTTGTTTTCGAAACCGCAGCTTCGCTTTCTTGTAATTCCCAAGAGTACTTGGTTGAATTTTGGCAAAGATATTGATTTTTTTCAAGAGATACTGCCTTACAAAAGCCCTCACGTTCCTCACAAACTGTCCCCGTGTGACGAGGTGGGAGAGACACCTCATCTTTTAGCTGAAAGCTGTTGTCAGAACGTACGGCTGAGAGATGCGGCCTCTGAAAATGTAAAAACTGAAACACTTTGAGAACTAAGCACTGACCTGGTGACGCTTGTGATTATTGGTATTAACAGCATTGCACTGTGAGAAATGGATAAAGCCACGTCGACATAACCTGTAGATTTTCTCTTTGAGCTGCTGATTTGAAGTTTGGCAGCATGCAACCCCTCATGAATGCACTTGCTGCGGCTGCTCCCACTTGTTCAGATACTCTAGTTCAAAATTTCAGATCCAAAAATAACCACTGTATCTCGCTTTATTGCAAATTTGGTTAAAAGTGTTAAAGCTAACATTTCCTGAGAACACTTGTGTTAAATCGCCTGCTTTGCTTTAGCAGCTGATGATGTCACCAGAAACACCAGTTCACATCACTGCAAATATGTTAACACTCAAGTCCACCTAATAACCATCAGTGTACCAGACTAGAGCGGCTTCGTTTTACATTATCAGTGTTAGAAAGAAACCTAGCTGCAGTGGTTTCAGATGCAATGTGGAGGCAACAGGAACTATGATTCATCTTTTTAGGCTGCCTCATATTTACGAAACAGAAAATCAGCAAGCATTTTTTTTCACATTATCAGTCATTGACTAAATGAATAATTATAAACACATCATTTGGGGCTCTATCTCATATTTACTATACACATTTGTAATGTTGATGACTGCTCTGAGATCCGACAAAGTGGGACTCAGGCGGTCCTGGAGATCACAAACGCCCAAGCAGAGTGTGTGATTCACCTTTTTTATTTAAACTTATTACATACATTGAGGCAGAGGCCTCTGTACATCACGGCTGAGCATAAACAAGGAAAACAATTTGTTATTGCAGGACGAGGCTGGGGAGGTGCGAGATATCTTTCACGACTGAAAATATTAGATGAGGAGTGATGAGGTGAACGTGGATGGAAGCTGCAATGACAGCCTGAATGAACACAAAGTTTCATGGAGATTACACAGGAGCAGTACAGTAGTAAACTCAAACTGCATTGAACTCCTTTGTCCAGTATTTCCTTTTTTATTAATTTTGGTTCCCATATTTACTGTAATCCATTAGTATATTTATGAAAAAGTAACATTAATGAAACATAATGTAATCGAACTTCAAACTGAGCAATTATCTACATAAGAAGATCTGTGTAAAACAATTGCATAAGAATATTGAAGTTGTTTTATTGCATTAATACAGTATACAGTCCATATTATGTGAATACGCTTTTATTGTGTTGACTTAAACCGAAGATATTTTTATGAACTGTAGAAACAAACCGGAACAAAAACGTCATCATATCCCAGTTGACTCAAAAACAATTCAGGTTTTTCTTCAAAATGTTCTGATCAACAGCTTATGACACGGGTTATTAAGCACATACATTTCAGTATAACACACACACTTACACACAGAATGTTTTTGAACTTCAGCTTCGTAAAGGATTGTTCTGCTCAGCACCTTCACATCTGATTAATTGACTTGTCAGCACAGTATTTTTATCCTGCTCCCCCGTGTATGTATTTGAGTTTATGTGAAACAGAGAGCGCCTATATGTGTATGTGTGTATATGTGTCTGTGTGTAAGTATGTGGGGTATCTGCAGTCCTTCCCAGTGTCCTCTCTGTACTGGATTTATTCCCTTGGTACTATGACAAACAAACCTATAGGAAAGTCTGTAAGTAAAATTGCGTGCTAGCGAGCAGGTGTGTCTACGTTTGTGGTGGGCAGGACCATGGGGTATTTCCCTCTATGTGCTGAACTCTGATTGGCTAACACCTATGGCCACTTCCTGTGCTCTACCTGCCCTAACGGTCTATCTGGGGATGTGTTAATGTACTTTTATTACTTGTGTTTTGAGGACATATATATATTCACATGGTCACATTGTGCAGCCTCAATGTCTTTCTTTGGGCTAAAAGCAAATCCCTGCAACATTTTTATTCAGTCATCAAGTGAAGACATAAAAGGTTTAAAGTTTAAAGAAAAGAATCGAATGGGATTTGTGGAACACTAATATTAGGCCGTGATAAACTGGTGAAGGCAGTCAGTCTCTCTTCATGATTGACATTTGAGAGCAAGTGACTTGAAAAGGGATATAAGTGGGTATAGAAAATGGATGGATGGATGGATATGAATCTTTTGAGAGTCAAATAGTCATATCAACTGAAGTGCTTGATGGTTAACTAAAGATTGCCTTGTTTCAACCGTCCAGGCTGATGGGGTTGGGTTTGCAGTCGTCTGGGGAATATTTTCTTTGCATATTTTGGGTTTCTTTATACCACATCCTGAGTGTGAGCAGCATCCAGGGCCATTTTTGACCGTCTAATGGCTATTTCAAGCCCAATCATGCTCTTCGTCCTGTCTTGATTAAATCAAGACAAGATAATGATTTCAGCGGACTTTCCAGTCTCGGAACCTAAATCCAGTGGAGGATTCACAGCATCAAAGTGCAGCTGGTAAATCTGCAGGAATTATGTGACGCAATCATTTCATCATGGAGCCGAATCTCAAAGGAATGGTTCCAACATAGTATGGTATGCGGGCCATGACGAGTTGAGACTCTTTTGATAACAAAGGGCAGCTAATGTCTAATCCTCATTTTCATCAGACTCTGAAGTCTCCATAAATTGAAGACATTTCTATAAACCTTCATTGTCATGTTAGCCAAAAATGTTGACCCTGTTGAACAACTTGGCACTAGGTGACACGTTTTCCTTGTAGTTTTAGTCATTTCAATAAACTAATGAATAGACATACTGTAAGTAAGAGCAGAACTATGTGGCTGTTCTGTTTTGGTTTATAATGTCATCAATTCATTTTTCCCTAAATTTTAAAAAAATAATAAATTAAAACAATAAAGAAAAATCACAGAGGATCAGTCTGACGGCTTCAAACATTCTGAAACCTGTAGTGTGTGTGTGTGTGTGTGTGTGTGTGGGGGGGGGGGGGGGGGGGGGGGGGTTAAATTAAATCAATAAAGCCTCATCTGTGGCTACAGTGAGAATTATTCACATCATAAAGAAGGAACTGTGCTGATTGGTCAAACCTGCCGCCAATTTCATTTTCTGGGCTTTTGTTTCTCAAATCTTTCTGTGCCTATTTCTGCCTCTCTCCCAAATGCTGATGTATGCAGCCCTAAAAATGCTCAATACTTGATCAATAAGCCAATTACACCCAAATAGAGCCTTACACTCCGACAATTTTTATTCTTTTTATAATTAATTAGGTTAAACAACAAATTATCATGTTTAGTTGTTATCTTTACGTACTAAATTTCTCAGTTTTGTCTTGATTAACTTGATTGTTTACTGTGCTTTAAAGAAGAAACTATTTATTTTCTGTTCTTACTCCTGACTCATAGTTTGAGTCTGAGTTTTTTACTGGTAAATGCGTTAGTGTGGGCCAATACAATAGAGTAATGCTGGGCTGTAACCAAAAAAAAAAGGCATGATGTGCATATCTTAAAACACTGAAAAGAAAGAAAACACGTTTATCTGCAACTGTCCAATCAGAGTGATTTTTTTCAAATATACCCAGTATCATCTTACATTTATTTACACCTAATGTGATTCTCACAGAGATTATTATGAACACAAACCTATGTGTCCTTAGCCCCAGAGTGGCATTCAGAAGTTTGCCTCTCAGGCCTCTGGCCCGCAGACACCAGAAAGACAACTTCCTGCAGTGCTGGCAAAGATCACAGTCATTAAGCTGTTAAAAACAATAAACATCTGCTTTTTCCGTCAACCGCATATTGCCACAATATGTTGCAACACGAGCTAATTAAAAACTTCTTTGCACACTGACAAGCTCTCATGCAAACACTTTTGATTACACTTTCTTACTCAGTCGACCACTCTCACATTTAGAGGAACTAGCATGCACACACACACACCCACATTAAATTTAGACAAACATTAAAGAGTTTGAGGAAATTAAAAGAAACACATAAAGAACTTCAGAACTCCAATTCCCAACCTCCCACTGGGGCAATCCGAGTGTACTGTATTTCTTGCCTTCAGAACCAATCGGGAGAAAGCTAAATGAGCCACAGTCATCAGAGAACTGAGTGATTGGTTTGGGGCTTTGAGGATGAGATATGCATGCTCAGAGAAACACATTCATCTCAAAATCCCAAGTAAGAATTTTCAGTCTGGCACCACATGTTGAAAAATAATTTGTTTACACGGGCCTGACATTCAGACTGATGTGGCAAAATCTCAACTGTGTCACATGAGTAAATTTTACTGCTACAGCAGGAGCTTAAAGACAGCTACATGAACTCAGGCAGCACAGGCTCCAGCTGCTAATTTATCTGCATTCTCAACGACTGACATTAAGTCTTTGCAGTTTTGGCCCCAAGTGATGCTGCTTCATCTTGATATGAAAATAAGGTTTTCACTGAGTCACATGCAAGAAAGAAAAGTTTAGCATCTGGTGTGTCAATTCTCCCTGGGTACTCTGGCTTTCTCCCACCGCCCAAAAGCATGTCAGGTTCACTGGTGACTCCAAATTGACCCGAGGAGTGAGCATTAGCGTGAGCATGGCTCGTTGTTTGTCTTGTTTGTGTCTAAGTGGCCCTGTGATGGACTGACGACCTGCTAAGGGTGTACCCTGCCTCTCGTCCAATGACAGCGGGGATAGGCTTCATCCCCTGCCCCCCCAATCCAATCTTTGCCTGCTAACGACTGCACAGCAAGGATTCATATGCACTAAAATGCACAACCCAAACCAGGGAAGCACAGATTATGGGTGTTAAGATTTGAAATATCAGATTTAACATTTAACTACGAATCTGCCTTTAATTTACCTTTACAATGGAACGACAACATGTTAGCATGTTACGGATTTACATTTGAAGTAACACATGAAAGAAGAATATCAAATCTACCCAATGTGCTGAATCAGCAGGGTTGTGCAGGCCCCCTCAGCAGCTTTCCTCCAAAAAGCAACAAACAACTAATGAAGCAACTTTTTTAGATAAATCACAGCTAAAGATAAGAGAGTTGCCAATATTGCCCTGCAAGGATAGAACTTAGTTTAGCGCAGTCATCTTTTCAAAAGTCTTTCTTTCCTTAACTTCATGATGTTTTCCAGCAAGATCACCAAAAAGAGCTTAGGAAAAAATGAAAGGAGATAATTTTTTTGACTATTCGACAGGACCCTTAATCCCAGGTACTGCTGCTGCTGCTGCCTTTATCTGCCACAGACTGAGAGAAATGTTCCTGCAGCAGGTGAAAGACCACCTGAAGACACTGAAGTTGCTAAGTTGGCAGCAGTGTTTGTAGTAGTTAGGGTTTATATTTTTTTTAAAATTTTGATTTTGAAGATTCATTCTGTTAGCAGTATTGCACGGTTGATGAGGATGTTTGATAGCCTGAGAGACTGAATGCATTCATCATACCGATGGAAAACTTCATATATATACCATAACTTAAGTATCATACCATGAATATTAACATTGGTTTTATCATCAAAGTATTTACATTAACTAAAATTTCTGGTTAGTATGATGTGAGGAGCCCTGTATGGACTGGACTGTCCAGGGTGCACCTTGGCTCTCGCCCAATGGCAGCTGGGATCAATCCAGCCCCTCCGCAACCGTGAATAGGATGAAGCAGGTACAGAAAATGGATGGGTGAATAGAGGATGTGAGAACTGTAAAAATATAATCAGCACGGATATAAAATCTGACGTATTAAATGTTGTTTTCTTGCGTTTCCTTTCTTCTGTACTTGAATGTTTATTCATCTTTTCAAATCTAATTATGTAGTTTGAAAAAAAAAAAAACTAGCCTGCTCAGCTGATTTATGTAGAGTAATAAACTAGTATAATGCTTTTGGTATTTACATGATCATTTATGTCAAATTTAGGCTAAACCATGAACAGAAATCGCATATTGCACAAATGCAATATTTATAGGTTACCCTCTCATGATGTTAACAACTGGATACTGTGTACAAACTGACATGTGGGTATGGGAATATTTAATCAAATCACAGTTAAATCTAAGTGGATGTGAGTGTCTCTGTAGCTTTGTGTGCAGACTAAAGGCTGCTGGAGCCCGACCGACTTCTCTAAGTTTTTTTCTCCACTGCTGCGTCCGTTCTCGTGCATGTTTCAAGAGAAGCCCATTTAATTTCAAACAGACCTATAGTTTCTGTGTTGGAAGATAGCCAGCAGAGGTAATGTTATCAGAACCTAGCTGCAGCTGAAAAGTGCTTGCCATCAGAGGTGATTAGTTTACCCATGAATGGTAAATGGACTGTGTTTATATAGCACGTTTTTAGTCTTCTTCACCAATCAAAGTGCTGCACAGCACAAGCCACATTCACTATACAAACACACAATTGTACAATGATTTTTACATGAGGTGTATTTCTTTATCACTTCCATGGCAGTAAACACACTAGGAGGAACATAAAGGAGGTTCAGTGTCCTGCACAAGGATCATTTGACATGTAGACCTGAGCAGTTTTGGACCAAACAACAAACCCTCCAATTAGTGGCTTGCTTTACCACTTAAGCTACAGTCATAAATCACAGATAAAGTATATAGATAGCGCCAATAATCTGGATGTTGTACAATACCTCCACTGCCTCAGAACTCCAAACAGGCAAAGTTACTCCTTGTTACTGCAGAGTTGGTTCAGACAATGAAAAAAACAACCTCTAGGCTGAAGCCAACCTAAAGCAAGGACACTTATCCTACACCCAGCAATCTCCCCATCCTGGGTCTGTAAATATAATACTACTAATCGGATAGGCGGTAATTGGAACATGGCTATGAAATTACTGGACGTTGATACTATCACTGATTTCCATGGAGCACTGTAGAGCCCAGTCTGTCACATATCATACTATTAGGGCTAATGCAGTTGGTGTCAGATGTGTGCTTCAAAGGTAAATGTCCTCTGGGCACAGCTGAACTCACCAACTCAGAGTGAGTAGAATGATTTCTTCTTGTTTTATATGACAGTTGGCAAGTGAAAAGCAGTTTGTCATGTATTACCCCCACTGGCTGCAATGGAGTGTTTTCAGGAATCTAACTACTCATTCACTTCCATCAGTGGCCCACATTTCTTAATCCTCAATCAATGTGGGGATGACGTTAATGCCTTATCACTTCAACTTCAACAGCCCTAAAATGCTTTATGTGGCAAACAAACTTTTCTGTGTCTGTGTGTTTGGATGAGATTTTCGGTTTGTTTGCAGACTTGAGACCCCACAGATAAGAAAGAGCATGTTCTGATTTGACTGCTTTTGGGACTTTGCTACAATCTTTTGTATTAAACATGGTTAAAACAAGTCCACGTTGTTGAGAGTTTTTTTTGTGACTATTCCTCTGTACAGATGTGAATAGCAGATTAAGGAACATTCAGAGATACACAAGACAAAAATACACAAAGATGAATTATGGATGTCCTGAGTCATCTGTTCTGCTGCTCTTAAAGGTGGTAGCAAGATGTTCAATCTCTAGCAGCTCTGTGGTGCTTTTGTAAATCTGATGGTTGTGGGTTGGTAACCTGAAGTGGCTGCGGAAATAATGTAGTTTGCTTTCTCTGATGATTTGGTGTAAGTACTGTAAATAAAATATGATGAATAATTAATAATGACTAAAAAAGACAAACACTTGGTCTTTAAAATGTAGCAGGATTTTGATGGAGCTAACTGCCAGATGAAATGATGAATGGAATCAGTGACTCCTTCTCTATGTCAGTAACCACTTGAAAGTATAGCTTTGTAGTGGTTTGCTAAATTCTAATTCCACAAAATTTGATTTCGTATGCAGATTCTAAATCAATTTAGCTAAAAACAACACAAAGGGGTAAATAACATGATGGTATTAATGATGCACAAAATATCAGCATTAGAATTCATTCAAATCTCTTCTCTAAATAATCGATTATATAATTTCCTTTCACTCGTGGCATTTTTACCCTCTGTGCCTACAGAACTGGAGTTACTAAATACCATAACCTCACAGGAGGCAAGCTTATAAGCTATGACAGCATGGAGTGATAGCATTACACTGTGTCTTTCATGCTGTGACAACATTTTCTGATAGTCAATACTTTTCTGAGATAATTCGGCTTGTTCAATTTTTTTTGAGACTGGACCATGAAAGTCAGCGCACACAGCAGGACTGATTCTGTATATATATACCTACAGCAACAATATTTTTATTCACAGTTTTTTTTAATAGCATTTGGATTTTAATCAGTGTAAGCTACTGGTGGGTCGATGCATAGACTACAGATAAATGGATGTTGGTGTGGTCTTTGTACACCGAATCTAGCTTTGAGGTGTAGCTAGCAGAATTGCTAAGTGGACTGTCATATCAGCGTCGATGAGGCGTTAGCTGGCAAAGTTAGAATGGATGTTTTCCCTCCCTGGGTGCTCCTAGGAGGATAAACAGGCCATCCATAATTAAGAGTCTCTCCGCCCGCTTTCTGATCTACTCTGCTTTAAAAAGAACAACTGTCACCAACAGTTAGAGAAAGAGGGGGGAGAAAGGGAGACACTGAATTGGGGAGATCACACTGACGAAAGAAATTCTTCTGCTGCATATGACAGATACAAACACACATACTGTGAACACACATACTACAAAGACACATAAAAATCAACACCCAAAACATCCACAAATCAAACTCACTGATATGGTAAAGACAAATACATCCATTAACACACACACACACACACACACACGCTAACACACAAGCACTCACAAATACACACAGGAAAAAAAACATTTTCTTACTCTCAAAACACATTTCGCCTCCAGCTATGGAATGAACAGCGAATGGCTTTTTAATGCTTTTAGTGAGAATACATTCAACAGGAAAAACAGGAAGTTTCCGCTATATGCTTCTTGGGATAAAAGGAGATGTTTATCCAGAGCTCGTATGACACCACAATATATCCTCAATAGACCCACATGTTGAACCATACCCAGTTTTAACCAGCACTGGTTGTAAAAGGCAAAAAGAAATGTAGCTCTATTGTACTTCTGAATATAGCAACTACCTAAAAGGCATGATTTAAGTTGCATAAATCATCTAAATCAGTTAATCTAGGTGTTATACTTTGTGTGTTCATGAATATATGAACATGAATATGAATCTGTTTGATGTGTAGATACCTGAGTGTGTGAGGCTCCACACAGAAATCAGTATCCAATTTATTATGACAATGAGGATTTTATGTGATGTGACTGTGATCTGACAAAATGCTGCTCTATGTTGATTGTGATTTATTTCCCATGTATAGAAGACATCCTCTATGAATGATTATCCATGCCCGCAGTCATCCATGTGTATCTCCATTTTACACATCTAAGCAAGCAAAAACAAGTCCCTGGGCTGAGATGTAATTTGCAAGACAGACATTAAAAGGAATTGTTAAAGTAAGCCCCTTGCTAACCTAAATCTCCCTCACCTTTGTCAAACAAATAATCGTACACATATAGTACACGTCATCTCCAGAACACAGTGGTGAAACAGCAAAGTTTGTTCAGTCAGAGGCTTCTGCGATACAGAGTGGCAGAGGAAGCCATTCCTGCCAGAACCAATACCAATATCCAATGACAGCTTAAGATGATCATTAAAAAAAACATTAGAACTTCCCCTTTGGGATTAATAAAGTGTTTTTGTATTCAATTTTCATTTTCATTATACACTGAGCTATTCACATGTCCACAAAGACTTGTTGACATATGTCCAAGTTATCTTTTCGCAAGCTGATGCGGGAAATAGTTTTGGTCATTAGTATTTCAATGCACATTTACTAAAAAAAAAAAAACACATGTACGGTGAATCATTTTATCTATATAGGATTTTACAAACACACACACATGCATGTATGCCCAATTAAACATAGAAAAGTACTGCTGTTCTACTACATGGGTGGTTAAAAGTAGAAGTTATCGGGGGGGGGGGGGGCAAAGGGAATGTCGCAAGATGACATGTATGCATGGAAAGAACAAGGCATTACGCTGGCTTGAGTGAGCAGAGAAACAGGATGCCATTTTTTTTTCAAACTTTCAAGAAGATCAACAGCTTCCAAAATGACAAAATAGTGTGGGGAAAGACATTTTGTACATTAAACCTCACAACATAGAGCTGGGTTTTCTCCAAGCAGGCCCCACCCTATTGTTTGGCAGTACACAGATATATAGCATGGGACTCCACCTTCTGAGTTCAAACTGGCCAATCAGGTTAAACTTCTAGACAAATTAATTGATCAAATTATCTGCAAATACATTACATTGATACAGTTCCAGCTCCATTTCCTCAGCTCATACATTCACAATCAAGACAACATTCACACCTACTCATTTCTATCTTTCTCAGCATCTGCATTATCTGCATCTTGATTTCATCACACTCATTATCCAATCAAAGCTGAGAACACACACACCCACTTCCTATAAAAGAGCTGCTGTTGAGGCGGGCGGCCTTTTAAAACAGAAGCTCAAGATAGCCTCCTCGAGGAACACACAGAAAGGTTAGGTATTACAAAAAATGCTTCTAACTGATCAAGCATATTTTCCTTTCAAAAAGAGTATAATCCACACCTTGAATTAAAGTAAAAAGAGAAAAAAAAATAAACTGAACGTGTGAGTGTTGTTGATATCCATCTTTCTACACAAAAGTTCAAAGATATAGAGGAAGCAAGTGCTTGCTAACACGGAACATTCCCTGAAAGCCCTATTATCCTCTCATTTTCCACAATGAGAACAGATTCTGTGGATACCCGTCGTTTGCTGTGGTGTTGATGTATCAAATGTGCTTGCGGTATGTTTTTACATATGACTGTATTTACATTAACCAGTAAAGCCACTTGATCGAAATACCTTAGTGGATCCAAAGTGAGTAGCTAATGTCTGTCTTGTAAATAAAAACCAGGATGACATCTTGTGGGACAGCTAGTATGAGGTTTAAATTCCTAAAAGAAAACTGTCAATACAGAGTGAACTACTGAACATCATTTCTTTTTTTGTACATACACCGATATACAATAAATATACAGTTCATCAGATGTGGATCAATGTCTTTGCTCAGGTCATAGCAATAGACACCATCCTGATTTAAATGGCAGTCTGCAGTGTAAACACAGCATCCGTACATTTTTGGGCATAAGACCAATTCTAAACAGCAGAATACAGGAAATCATAATGTTTGATTTTATTTAATTGTGAACAAAGGATTCAAAGCAAATCTGACAAGCCAAGCACACCTGTTCACCTCACAAGTTTTGGAGGTTTACGACTCTGTACAGTGTGCAGCACTTCTTCCACAGTTCGTCAACCCGTATCTCAACAGTGCAGTTCACTAAGTTTCACAAAATTCGTACATTTTGAGCTGTTTTACATGTTAGATTTTCAGCCTATTTAGTATAAATGTGTGCTTTTGTGTGAGATGCATGTATCGAATCCAGGACAGTTGTCATGGGGACCAGACTGATGGTGAAACAACAACAGTTGATTGCACTGAATGTTTCTGGCAAGAAAAGTAGCACTGCTCCTTTGTGTCTTCTTTCATGTATATCCCCCTAACCCACCTCCTTTCTCCTCTCCTTTCCCCCCTTGTGTTTTCGCTCCTCTTTCTTCCCTCATTTTTTTTTACCCTGTGCCTCCTGAAAATTCTCCCCTCACTCCACTTCCTTGTCTTGCCCTTCCCGCAAATCTATATGCAATCATCCTACTGCAGCAGTCTCATTTAAATGTGGAACAAATGTTGTGACAGACTAAAGCTGGATAGAAGTCCTTATCCTTGGAGTGAGGACTAAATTATCCTGCTTGAGTGAGCTGCTGACACACACATATTGAGAAACGGAGAGAGAGAGGGCACAAGTCTCATCAGAATTAAACCAACCTTTCTGTCCGTCTATCAGTCACTCTGGAAGAATGTAATTCCTCCATTCTACTATGGAGAGAAATTCACACTTGGACTCAAATTCATCCGCTTGGTCTTTCCTCAGTGGTCCCTCTGAGCCCCCAGCACCTGTGGAAGAAAGCTTGAAGGGATATTCCATGAGTTTTGTAATTACACTCGCAGAGACTTGGGAGTCTTTTTTCGAGACAAATCGAAGGTCGAAAGAAACAGGTTTGTTTTGAGGTAAGTGTACCGGAAAGAAGAAGAACTGGTGTCTAAAAATATTTCGGCCAACATCAGAACTGATTGGGCTGCAACCACCGCAATCCATAACTCAGCTAACAAAACTTAGGCCCCTTTATGAAGCTACTCTCTGAAGACAGAGTACTGATGCAGCACACGTTTACTGCTTTTTAGCTTTGGCTTTGTATTTAGGATGCAAGTTGGCATCAAAGTGCACCTATAGCATCATGTTTATATACGATATGGGTCTGGCTACCGTAATATGATCCACTGGTTTTTTAACTGTTTTGAAGCCTCAAGTTTGGGATTTTATTTGTCACCATTTTGTTTTTTCTGGAGCCAAACATGAGCATATTTTGACAAGAGGGTGAAGCTGGAGACTGATCCTTGAAACCTGATTGGATTAAAGGGTGTCATTTAGAGCCTCTTACTGATCGATTTATAACCACATATATATTTACTAGTGGAAAAAACTTCTTCATGAGAAAAGTCGACCCATTTTAAATCGAAGTGTGTCGGAGCCATAGTTGTTTTTGAGCCAGTGGATATCAGTGATTTTGGACCTTAAGGCCTTTCCACATCAACAGTCTCATGGACGTTTGAGCAAATGTCAAGAAAGGAAATCTATTGATTCATGTCATTAGAAGTGACTTTGTCTCTATTTATCTTGTAGGCAGACATGGAAACCTCTGCACTTTAGCATTTTGCAAAATGGTCTCTGAAGCAGTGATAACTTTTAAGAAGTGACAAAAGTTTGGAGGCTGGAGGAGTTTGATAGGGGAGTTACAGACACAGCTGTCAAGCAGAAGATCTGAGTTTGTCTCACATCTGACGCCCCCCCACTTCTACTCATACTTCAGTTTGGAACTTCACCACTTTCACATGCTTTTTGGTGAAATGTAGGCATTAAATAGTGGTTAAGTCTATGCTTTAAAAACAATTTGACTGGGAAGCATTCAGAAAACATTGTGGCTTTGTATAAATGACCCCCTCTCACATTGTTTTTCCAGTTGTCATTAATGGCTTCATGTTTCATTACTGGATGTTATGTCCATCTTTAAAGACAAGCCTCGTGTCATCTAACCAGCTGAGATGCAGGTAGTGAAGTTGACACTGAAATGAATGTGGTCATTTCTGCCAGATGTAAAAAAATTGTGTAGAGTTTCACCAATCTGATGGTTGCTGAAGGTTATGCCACACAAGATTCACTTATGGTTTCATTCAGAGCAGTTGTGTGGCCAAAGAAAAGAAAATAGGGTGAAGATCATTCAACATCTTATGTCACCTGCAATGTCAAAGTTTGTCTAATACCACACAGTCAGCGCAACAACACTGGCTGGATATTAGCATCATCTGCAAGTTTGTCATGCAGGACAATCACCATGTTTGTTGTTGCAGGATTGTCCCATAGAGATTCTTTGGGATACATTTCTGTCTTATAGTATCTGAATCTTGAAGAGAAAGGCATTGCTCCCATTCTGCTGTATGATTTTGTCTAAGGAGTGTGGTTGGTTTGACCTTATATTTTTCCCCATCTTTACCTTTATTCCGCCTTGTTTCAGCTCGCATGTGCTGGTGCCTCCAAAGAACTTAATTTACTGTCCTCACTCCAGAGAAAAGTTCCCTGCCACTGGTGTTGTCTAGGAGACATGACAGAGTTGTTAATTTTGCTAAGTGCAAAAAAAACGTCAAAAAGAAAGTTCAAAGAAATTAAACTTTTCTTTTTATGTGTACAAATGTCTTTCAAGGGAGGCTGAAAATGTGTCACTCAGGGGTTTATCATGTCATGTGTGCACTGAAGGAAAACAGTGAGGGCTCAAAATTTGCAGAGGAGAAGAACTGATTACTTTTTCAAAGACTTTATCTATCAGACTATTTACTTACACTCATTATAACACATCTCGATGTTACCACAAAATAATAAATCAGTGTATTAGAGTTAGATCAAGGCTTAGTTTTAGACATGAGGATGTGTCAAGCTCCAAAAACACTGGGCCTGGCATGTCCCAGGATGTAACCTGAAGTCATCTGGCCCAGGGCGGCTCACCTACATCTCCAAAACAGAACTATATTCTCAGAGGGCATTATGAGTAAAGTGATGTTCATTTGCTAAATCAATGAAGTGGCTCTTTGATTCATTCACTTCTTTTTATCTTACAAACTGCCACAAACGCACAACGCAGCAGCATAACCAATTCAGACAGTTTTCCTGGAGTGACTACAAGGTGAGCACGTGGTTAACCACATACTCAAGTCAGAGTAAGAAGGATTTCTCCCGGTTTTTCCCATCATACGTTGTGATGTAACGATCGAAACATCAGATATTGGAATGGGAACAAATTACCTTGTTAAAAAAGAACTTTCTGTGTGTTACACATGGCAAGTGTATGTTTTCTGTTAAAAATGTTCAAATGTTCAAACTTAGCACACTATACTATACTTGTACTAATTATCCAGCTCTTATTATCTACTATTACCATGTTGCTTTGTGGTTTTTGCACACTGTGTTGCACCGTGCACCCGGAAGAAATATCACTGTGCATACGGTTGAAATGACGAAGTGTAAGAATAGAATAAGAACAGTGAAAGTAATTGGGTTATCTTTGGGTTATGTTTACAATTTTTTTTTTCCAACTTTCCTCCTGCTAAGCAAATCGATTTAAGAAAAAAAAATAATCCAAAAAACGATTGCATTGCAGCAGGAGAACTTGCTCTAATTGTTCACCACTGACAAATCAGTGGTTCGTCAGAGGCACTGTTGCAACTCAAAGTGTTTTTATTTTGGGTCATTCAGCCTGGATGATCCAGATCTCTGCTGTTACAATAACAACACATCAATGTTTAATAGTCTGCAATGCGGAGATAATGCCTCTGATAGTAACATTGAAATCTCTGTGTGTGTGTGTGTGTGTGTGTGTGTGTGTGTGCGTGTTCTAAGTTTTTGCTTGTTAAAGGCAATCAAAGCAAAGGAAAGAAAGACAAACTGTTTCAGATATAATTAGGATACTTTTTTTTTTAAGCAAATGCATTTAAATATGACTATTTACTGTGGCTCATGTTTTCATCAAGAATTTCCCTTCCCTCCCCAATTGCCCAATCCTGTTTCATAACAATTTGGTTTTCCGTGCCAACAGGGACAGCGATAAAAAAGCGGATGGTGCTGCCGCATCCACATTCAGCAGAAAACTGGCAACTGTGTTTTTAGTGTAAATAAATCAATTAGATGTACAGTGCCTGGAATAAAACACATTTTCCAATGCTATGAGCTCATTTTCTGGTTGAGAGCTTATAATGCTGCTACAAAATGCTTGTTTGGGTGGAAAAAACAAGCACCGTCATAATATTTTCATAAACCCAGCAAAAAAAGGAAGTTGTAATCATCACCAAAGTTTTAGCAATTGCTTTGTTTAACACAGCTTGGCACTTAGATGTCCTAAAGGAAAACTGAGAGTCCTTAGAGGGTAAAGGAATTTACAGAATATACATCATCAAAGTCCTGAAAAAAACAGCTATTACCCACTAACATCTGGCTTTTCAGAGAGAGGTGAAACTGATTATTCTGCAGTTGCCATGAGTATTCAAATAACCTCCTTGTTGGAGGTGGTGATGTATTGGACACCACAACTATTATCTCCCACAATTACTAACTACTAATCTGCAAGCTGCAAGTACAGCCTTGACAAACTGTAACTTCACAAACTTCATATGGCAAATGTCGCAGCCAACAATTACCTGGAGACACATCCTATGGACATGGGGCAGAGTCGGGAATTTTATATTTATTGTTTCTGACCAGCTGGTGATTGCAAGTCATCTATTTCAACGTGTTCTCATCTCACGGTGTCAAATACTGCTGAGCCCCTCATACACGTTCACTGCTTTCCATTAACCTGGAGGCAACCGATTATGTTAGCATAATCCATGTGATAATCCAAAGCATAATAAGGTGAATTGGTTGCTACTTTTAGCAATGATTGGACCTGGTAACATACATAAGTACAGTATACATATCACTTTACTTTATGGTATGGTAGTGTCTGACACTTAACAGAGGTTCAAAAGGGCATCAGGTTCAATGTGTCCAGACAGGAGATGAATAATGGTCAAACATAAACATCTGGAGAAAATCCCCTTCCTCAGTTAAGTGTGTCCAGGACAGGCACACCAGGGATATAGATATATTTATTTTTATATATATATATATCTCAGCCTGACTACTGAGCCTGTTGACGGGGACAGGATTACCTACAGGATTACCAAATATAGGAAGCTTTTACCCTACATAAGGGGAGAAGCACCCATAGTGAGACAGAGATTGCACGGACTTTTGGGCTTTGCAGATCTCTCCAGATTTGATGCATCATTCTGTAATTCTGATACGGACCTGGTTGGCAATAAAAGGTTTCTGTGTTCGACCAAGTCTGTGTCAGCAGAGTTCTTCCCGTACCATCTACACATAGGCTGTTTGAAGGCGACCAACCCTCATACACTACACGTATACGCCATCACATTAAAGGCTCTTCCTGGTGGCACATTCGGGCATATATGTATCAGTTATTCTTTATTACTTGTCACTGTAATTAAATATTAGGAAATAATTAAAGAGTCACACAAGGGTACTTTGGCCTCAGCAGTGTGTTGTGGTTGTTGCCAGCTGAGTGGAGCTCGTGTCATTACAAACATGGTTAATGTACCCATTAACCTTGACAGCATCAGTGTTCACACTAATACAACTGTCAGATAACAGGAACAGAAGATCATGTGAAGTACAATGACCCATTGGTGTTTCAATGCTATGGAACAAAATGATTGAAATCATTGTTAGAGGCATTATCTCATGTTGTTCTCTCCACGGCAACCAGGCAGCAGTCACACACAGACACACACTGGTCACAGTCACACACCATCCACCATCCCTCTGCTTCTCTTACTGACTCTCTGTTGTGTATGTATTTATATATCCCGGTGGTGTTCAGTATTTTGGTGGTATGTTTAAAAAAAAAAAAAAAACGAGAAGATTTTCAGGCAAACCAAGCTGACCTAAATTGGTTTAGCTTGGAGGAGAAAGAAAAGATAAGCGCATTAGATATAGTTTTAATCATTTGGAATTGATGTGGACTATATATTTCGCAGTATAAGTTACTATAGAAATGTGGAATCTTGTAGTGTTTCAGGAAAATGTTGATGATAGTAAGATAGATTAGGAAGCTACCCTTTAAATAAGACTCCCAGTTCAAGTGCAGCCTAATCCAAAGTAAATCCTTCCAAGTTTTTACCGCTTGCATCTTTTCCATCTCTTTTGTCGTCCTTTATACATCTTTGTCATCTCTGTTCTGCCAGTCAGTTCCTTTTTATTTCATCCTCTTCTCCATGTTTGTGTGCTTGTGTATGTGACCATGACTAACGGGTCACTGCTGTTCAGCACTGCAGCCAATCCCTTCAGGTCCTTGTTTCTGCTGCTTGCTTAGCGACCTTGACAGCCTTTTTCTGTCCCTCTGAGTCGCACTATTCCGCCTCTTTGTTCCTCCTCTCTCCTGCCTGCCTCTCCAATGCCCCTTTCTCTTCCTTAGCCTTTCTTTCCTTTCCTCTGATCTCCTCTCCTCTCTTTTCTTGCTCTTGTTCTGGTCTCAGCTCTTTGCTCCGTGTTTAGCAACCTTGAAGGCTCTCATCCGGCCCTCATCCCTTCTTCTGCTTCATGTCTTCTCTTTTCGTACAATTGTTCAACCGTCTTTATTAGTTTCTCCCTCAGTCAGTCTCACAAAAACTCAAGACAACGTCTATTAGATTGGGTTTTATGTGAAGGTTGATTGTTTGGCTGTACCCTGCGGGGTGCTGTCAGATGACTTGATTTTAATTGGCAAACTGAAAATATTTTGGTGAAATACAACTGCACTGGAAATCGACATATGTGTTATTTTTGTTTCTGCTAATTTCCTTCATCATTCTCTTCAGGTTGAAAGATATTCACTAACTTTTGATCAAGAACCCAGATCTTTCTCAGAATTTTCTCCCTAGAAAACTCTTGCCAGTGTTAGTTTATCATCATGTTGTGATGGAATGAATGACTTCCTCGGTTGGTTCTAAGGTCGCTGCAGTGGGTTTCCTTTGTTTAGTCGAGGTTGCACAGATTGTTTTGGTCTCTCATGACAAGAGCAGACTGTTTGGCCTCTGCAGCCACACGTTTCCTTGAATCTAATGTGTTTGATTTTGTCATCACGAGAACAGACAATGCTAAGGTAGTGCTGATTTTTATTTTTAGCAACTGTTGTGACTCCCACTCAGAAATAAACTCTGAAACCACTTCAAACATCGTCTAGTTTAAGATCAGCACGAGACAGCAAACTCTTTGACTCGCCTCCTCACATTCGTCTCACTCCTCCTCCATGCCCTTCTCGGTCCCTCCCCTCTCACACCTCCCCTCATCTTTTTTCTCTATTTTATCCTCTTTTTCTATTTGTGCCTCTTTTCTTCTTCTTCCTCCCCCTTCTCCTCCCTGCTCTTCCTCTGCATCTCCCCTCCTCTTTCCCTCACTCATCTCCTAATCCCTCCTCTCCACCCTAATTTAAACTCTTTGAAGCCTTCAATAAGGCTCCATAATAAGCTTCCCCCTCTCCAGGCAAACCAAGGGAGCAGTCTCCCAGTTGCCTTCTGCCTCTCTGTGAATGCAGGCACGTTAATGTGTGTGTGTGTTCTGTTTATTAGCATCTCTGCTTGTGAGCTTTCATGCCTGTTTTTGTGCACATAACGTATAAGTATGAGAGCATGCACACTCACGTGTGTGTGAGAGCCCTGAGCAGAACACAGGGGCATATTGTGGAACATATGACTCAACTGGAGATTAAACTGTATAAAGAGGTTATTGATGCTGAATTGAATTGAAATGGATTGAGTGGAATCAAATTAATTAAGATTGAAAAAATTAGGGGCAACATCAAAGACAAAATTAGAGACGATGGTATGGGTTACAGTCACAATGAACTCAAAACAAAAAATGAAATGTTGATATTAGAAAATCTCAGGTTAAAACCTGATAATGCCTTACCAATTCATCAAATATTCACCAAACAGGGTCAGATTTCTGAAATAGGAAAATGGAGAAAAAATAAAGGTTTCTACAGAAGGGGAATCCATTTTAGGAATAATCCTGTGAATTTTATCCAGAAAAGTCTTTAAAATACCAGTCCAGCCTCATTAGAATTCCTGTTGTATATTTGTCCACTTATAGGCTGTTGACATGATGGGGAATTGGGAGGCATGGATAGAAAATGTACATCAATTGTAACCTTAACTGTGTACTTTTAACACCTATAGCTAACCAATCACGGGTTAAGATCACAGTAAAACAGAAAAGACGGAGGTCTTTCACGAAGCGGAAGGTAAGTTAAGTACATACAATAATGTTTGACAATATTGTGAAGGATGGGTCTCAAACCAGCAACCTCTTGCACAGTGGGATCATTAGTTCACCGTGACTTGATGCAATCCCCTCAAATCCCTTTATAAGCTTTTATGGCCAGTTTAACACTCGCAACGTGTCACAATTAAAAGCAATCACATTGGAACTTGTATAGAACAGTAGGGTGTTGCCATGCTGACAAGAGGTAAAACTTAGCCTTTTTTGTGAAATTGCTACATTTTGCACTGCTGACTGATGCAGATCTCTCACAATCTGTCATGAATGTCATGGTCTATGAGCGTTTGTGTTTGACCTTGACTTTTGTGGGTTTTTTATTTGCTTTTGCACTTTGGTTTCCCTGCTTCCTGTTTCACTTTGTAGAGTTTTCCCCCTGTGGTTTCTGTTGTGTTTGCTTCCTGTGTTACAAACAGGTTTCTGTTGCCCATTGCCCCACCTGTTGTTCATTTCCCTCATCATTCTTCAGTATGTATTCTCCTGGTTTGCCTTTGCACCCTTGCTAGCTCTTTGTATTGCGTTGTCGTAATCCAGGGTTTTTCGTAGTGGCATCCTGTGTTTCGTCATAAGTTCCCTGTAGTTTCAATCAGTCTGTCAGTGTTTTCTTTGTCTTGTAACGGTCAGTTAATAATTTTGTTTGTCCTGCTCTAGCAGCACTGTTGTTAATAAAGTCTTTTGTCAACTTACTGCCTGTCCTCTCCTCCTCCCTCTGGCAGTTCAGCGTTTGGGTCCTAACCACAGTAAAACTCCAATCGTGATAATGAAATTGGATGGAAAATAATGGCATCCTTTGGAAAAGTAACACTATTTAAATATTGAATTATTTATCTACGTTCAACCGTTTTTTTTTTCTTTGCGTTCCAGTTAAAAGCAGATATCTATGTTTGAAGTTTAACACTGAAAATATGCAGGATAAGCTTTTAATGATTGGTCCATAAACTGAAAGCTTTCTATGTTTTTTTTTGTTGTTTTTTTTGTAATTAAACTAGTCATTTTCTGTAATCAAACGGAGCACAAAACATTCGTCAAACAAATTGCCAATTGTTGCCCCCAATAACAACAACACGGCAGCTCTGAACTGACAGTGCAATATGACGCGTTCATTCATTCATTCGTCTTAGAGTATTGATGAAATAAAGACAGATAATGCCTTAGTTAGAGGCTGTATTGTCTATGCCCTGTTCTCTCCCGTCATATGGATATACGCGGAACTCGAGTGATCTAAATATCGTCCGAAGGACGGCAACTTTCACCAAACTGTTATCGGTGAGTATATGAACGTATTTTATGCCAGAAATAAGGTCCAGGTCTAAAAAAAAAAAACGAACTTCCCCTTTAAGGAAACAAATGTGAAACACTACTCCATTTTTACAGTGTTGTACGTTTATGCTGTAAATCAAGTTGTTGAGTTTTAATGGGCAGAATAATCTACTGTACTGTCTGATCTACTGCAGCTAGAAAGTGCTGTGATTATGTGACGATATAATGTTTGCAAAGACGTGTTGTAGGCGGGCTTTGCTGGAAGTGTGCTGGGACTAATGTAAACCCCCTAAAACAAAGTCAACGACAGTTCAGTGAGACACACCAGGCACAAGTGACAGAGTGGGTGGGTGGATGAGTCTCAGATACGTCACCTCTCAGTCATGACTAAATGATAGAGATCCTACCTGGGTCTCAAATTGATGATGTGATTCTGTGCAAATAGGGAGTGAACATTGTGGTGAATCAGTCAAAGCAAACGTATTTGGGATCACGGACAAATTGTCGGCCCAAAAAAAAGGTTAAGTTCTCCCATGATGCAAGTCACATCCCACAGAAAATAATCCCTTTTAACATTCCATTGTAAACTGCTCAGACGCAGTAACGTATGAACATGAGATACCTAAGAGTGTCCTGTTAAGTCTGGCACAGGGACACTGGAAGCTGATGCTTTTGGTTGGATATGAAATCATCTGAGATCTGATGCTTCACAAAGACAAAAGATATATTCAGCACAGATTGGCACAAAATGAGCTGTGCACTGGCACTTTATTCTCTTTATTTTCTACCTGCCTCCAATTCTGCCACTAGTTTTATTCTCCGCTTATATTATTTGCATGAGCCTTGGTCCATAGAAACAAACATTTTGTTTCTCTGCATATTATGTACAGTATGTGGAAGAAAGACTATAAAGTTGAGTTGTGCCGAGTTAGTTATGTGATTTTAAGTTGAGAACTTATAGCTGGATCGGCTGGGGATGTGGAGACATTGCTGGCTGAGTTAATACCTTTGGTTCTTTGTCATTTTACTCAAGGCTTAGTAGTTTTTTGCAGCTGTCCTGCTGGAGGAAGCTGCTGCTGTGAGGGAGTGCTTTGGCATGCTAAAATGTGCCTGGTCAGCAACTATGTTTAGGTGGGTGGCACTTGTAATGAGATGAGTGTTGTTCCCTTCACCTGTCAGTGCTTTTAATCTTGCAGCTTTTCTGTGAATGTTCCACCTTTTACACCATCCTGCTGTCTGATAATGATGTTTGTTCGTCTGGGCCAAGCTCTTTTGTTGTTGTTTTCTCCTCGCTGATGGTTGTTGGATGAGATTTTATTGAATTAGGAAGAAAGTTATGCTCCGAGTACCTGAGGTCCTGGACCATGCATCCATCAATGTCAATAACAGTGTGTGCCACAACACTCCCACTGATTTGAGCAATACAATGAGACTGAAGGACACTGATTGGCTAAATTTATGGCAGCATGCATGTCGTCTGTCAGAAACGGGCTGTGTTTGTTGCACTGACAAGGTGATATTATTTTTGACACCAGAGGGGCTGTTTGGAAAAACAATAACCAACAGGGAGCATCTGCATTCCTGCAACGACAAAACTTGTTTTTATTTCAAACAAAAGAAAACGCTCTCAGCACTCTCTCCAAACTTAAAAACCCAGCCACCCCTGATGGCTGTGCATGTTAACTATCTTTTGCATTGGAGGCTACACTTTGCTGCCCATTTCCTAAAAGCAAGGAGTATTGGTGTTTTTAATTCATGACCACAATTATCCATAATCTTAAATGGGAAAAAAAAGCTTAGCTCTTCCTTTTTCTTAATTTTGGTTACAGCTACTACTATATATACTAAATAGCCACAACTTTGTGGGACTAGATCTATCAACATTTATTGGATATTTAATCCACTGTGAGTTTCTCCAAATATGTTTTGTTTTGTTGGTTGCTTAATAATGTGTCAGTCTGCCACTGCATTCAAACACGCAGAGAGAAACTGGATGCGAACAGATGCCTTTAAGCAAACATAGTTACTAATGTTTTTGATCTTCATTATTTACTTTTCATCCTCAATGGTTGTTGCTGTAAGGAGGTTTAAGTTTGGGCACAGAGGTGATTAGAAAAGCTGTTATCTAATTTAAGTTTTTTTTTTATTTTTCACATCTACGTTACCGCACTGTGCTTGTACATGTGCATCTTACATCAGGTAGCAACTCTGACCATGTGGTTGAAAGGTTTTTAGTTACTCTGAATGTGACTGCAGTGGTTTGACAACTCCAAATGCTTTTAAACTAAATTTAGGACATTTTTTTAGGCTTTTGTGAGACTTCGTGGTGGCCAACCCCTCTTCTGTCTATGTTTCATTAGAATAGTCAGTGGCAGTTTGTGTACTATAGATCTCTTTGAGCTATAATAGATTACAAAGTAGCTTCAACTCTCACACACATACACACAAGGCAGGCATACAGCCTGTAGCACTGGTTCCCCACACACAATTACACAAACACACTGTATGCGCACCCACCCAAAAACACAAACACACACTGCCCACTGGCTTCCTGTGTACACATCACACACACACTGCTCCATGGGTTTATCTTCATGATGATAGTAATCAGTATGAAGCCCACTGGCTACAGCAGCAGGCTGCTTGGTAGTCATTACCGTTAGCTTAACTGTTTACACTCGTTAATCAAATTAGCAAGTCACACACACAACTGTACACACTGGCAAAACTGCACGCACACAAACACGTGTGGCATGCACACAGCTGGAACACACTGGTGTACACACACACACACAAGCACAAACGCGGGAGATGTAAACATGGAGAAGGGCTCAGAGTTGCATCTTAGATTAATTATCTCTGTCCTAAAGCAGAGACTCAGCCAAAGACAGGGAGGTGGAAGGGAAGAGGAAGAGATATCTCCACACTTCTGTTGGTAGAAGATGTAAATGAGATAAATGCATAGAGGTGGTGGGGATGAGAACGAGACGGGCAGGCAGAAAGGAATGACGATGAATGCAGGAGCTGAAGTTTCACTAGTACTTCTCGTCTTAAAAATGCCTCCGAGCATTTTAAGCATCCAAATAAATAAAAGGAAAAAGAAAAGACAAACAGAACAGGGAGTCTGGGGGCTATAAGAGAGCTTTTACTATCTAGATTTGTCTGTATACACTGTCCTCAGGACAACCTTTTGAGGCAACAGCAATCGGAAGTTTTGTTTTCTGTATAGATGGAGAGAGTGGCAATAAATCATAGCTGAGCCCTGGGGATCAATATATACGGGATATTAGCCATTTAAACAGCCCAAATACATTACCAACACTCCGTATATTCAGTGTGTTGCCATCGGGAGCCCCTAAAGCATTGCTTGTCATTTTTACTCTAAATGGGACCACAATTTCTAAAACAAATATCAAGATGTGCATCTACTGAGATAATAAATCAAGCGAGAAGTACAACAAGGGCTATTTTCTCATGGACTTCAGTACAGTTGCATCCATGAGTCAACCTCTATTCGCAATTAGGGAGAGTTCAGGTTTCAGGCATGAAGGGACTTTTTTCTTTTCTTTAAAGCGGGGCTGTATGAAGTAGTTATGAGTAATTATGCTCTTACCTGCAGTAGACATCAGATAGGGGTCCTGACCAGAGATTTAAATTATTATACTGCATCACTGTGCATCACACAGTTGTTTACACTTACTCCAGTCGGGAATATTCATGTAGCAGCATTGTAGAAGTGACGTGGTGCAAAAATCTACAACTTAGCATTTGTTCAAATTGCTATAAACTTTTTAAAGTTTGAGTTTTTTTCTAAATCGTAAAAAATTTTTTTATTTGTTTTTACTGCATTCTGAGTAGCTTTTAGCTTTGAACTGCCCATTAGCTAGACTCATTGTTCCAATTTGGGGCCAGGATATTGCTTGTTTTTTAATCTTACGTTCACGTAAGCAACAAAGAAAGACACCATCTGCACCAATCCCAGCACGTTTCTCCAACATTTTCCTCCACTCACAGCTGTTTCCAAAATGGTACGGATTTCTTGCCAGCTATCTTAAAAAACATATTTGTTACTGCGCAGTGGCAAATTTACACTGTAAAGATATGGGTAAATACAAACTTTCTCTGCGAGCTTGTCTTCAAAACTTCCAGACATCTGGTAAAATGTGGCCCTACACTGTCCCTCCCGGTCAACTTTATATATCTAAACGCGTTGTGTTAGTTTCTGATGATGTGCACAAATGACGCTCCAAATAAACAGAAGATACGCAAATAAGCCATGATAAACACATGCATTTATAGTTAAAAGCAACTTATTATCCGGGCCTAAGAGTGCTCTGTCCGCTCTCTACTGCAGGCTACACACTGATAAGTACTTCAGACAATCCTTCTTACAACAAACTCATTAGACTTGATAGTTGTAGCAATGTAAGAAAAACAGTTTTTCCTTTCTTTCTTTTTCCTCAGAAAGAATTTCAGTAACTTTATATGAACATTTTATCTGCGACTCAAGGGTTAACCAAATGAATTTTAAAAAACGTAGTGGGATATCAACTCATTCATGACTTGTTGCTGTTGCACCGAACACATGTACCAAAGGACCATTCGATATTTAAGATTTTGTGCAAAGATCATTAAATACAAATTTGATGCCCTTCTTTTTTCCTTGGTTTTTTTTTTTCTTATTGCACTGGAGACAACCTCCCTGCAGTGTATGTCTGATGGGTTAATTGAGTCTGCTGAGGCAAGAGTTCACAGCTCAGGGAAACAAACAAGCTTAACAGATTTCAAAAGGACAGCTCTTACTGTGGTGGGGAACCAAAGACAGAGGAAGATAAACAGAGACTGAAAGATTGAACACAATAGCTGGGTTTTTACTGTACACTTGTGTATTACTGTTTTCTGGGAAAACCAATATTTGCATTATACATCGCAAAAATGAATACATTTGTACATCATTATAATGTGAGAAAAATGAAAGAAATTCATGAGATTGTCAGCATTTATCAGGAGTTTTGTACCACACACTCATGGGGAAATAATCAGTTTGGCAAGTGCCTCAATCCAAGAACAAAAACAGAATTCACTCTTTCTATTTTCTCATCAGCTTTTCATTGGAAAGAAAATGAGAAATGAAATTTAATTGTATCAAGATTAGCACAAACAGAGAAAGGAAAAATCAACTAAGCACATATCCAGTGACGTCACAGTGTCCAAGTCTGTTCACTCTGCATCCTGGAAGGTGTTCAAAAGACAAACTCTGGTGGATGCTGTCCTTTTCAGTCTAAATATTACCAATGAAGAATTGAGATGCTTTGTGTGTGTTTTTATGTGTGGTAGTTATCCCATTCTTTGGAGAGACAGAGACGTGATGAGACAAACTAAAGCAGCCAAAGCTCAGATTAGCAGGCTGCCTTCTACTCCGGATTCCCATCTTACAAAAGCTATACACCAGTTTCATTACAGCTATACTTTATAGAAATACACACTTGACCAATTTCACACACGCACAGAGCCATTTTTTTTCCAACAGTCATTGAGTCCAGGACTTGCTACGCAGGATTTCGGAGACACTCCCATAATGAATGCTAAATCAATTTCCAAAAGAGTGCATTACGTGTGTTGGACTATATGACAAGTGCTCATTTACTAGTAAATGAGTAACTCAACTCTTTTGTAAGAGGAATGATCTGAAACATGGTTGATGCATTTGTATAAACATAGATCTTCCCTACCGCAACAATAACTTTGCATGACACTGAGTTGTTGGTGCATTTCAATTTTATTACTGTTCTGGAAATTAAACCACACTCTCAGGGGGAGATAAATGATATGGGACTGGCAAATCCAACACTTGTGCTTTTTTGTGTTGAAGGAAAGCTAAATAAATGATAAATTAACCATTATTTATACCGCCTGAACACAGCCGCAACTTGTGATTGGGTTTTCATGGTTTTATACAGTATAGGACCCAAAACAAGATAAATTAATGAGCCAATAACAGACCTAAACTCAGTGACAGAGGTAATCACCTTCCATACCTTCATTGCAGGAACTCCTTCCGGCACCACGAGAGACTAAATACACAGATTACCACAATTTAGACATTGAAATTAGAACTAAGATTTTTGTATGGGAAATGTGTAGCCACAGTATCACAGTACACTACTTATAATTCTGTCAGAACCACTCTCGTCAAAACGAGACGAGAACAGAGATGAATTTCAGAAGCTTATTCTGAATGCATACAATTTATGTTTGGCGGTATGGCTCTGTTCGGAGGAAGTTCCCGACTTTTCCATGAGCTCCATGGAAGCCAAGACAGGGAACAGCAGCATCCTCAGGTGGAGTGCCTTCCATTTGCTGTAAAGGCAACAAACCCCCTAGAACAGAGCAAGCAACAATGAACACAGTATGACATTGTTTGGCAATGAGAAGTCGGTGGAGCAGGGGAGGTGGTGGGTGCAAGCAGAGAGCAAAAAAAAGCAGTGACAGCAAACCAAGTTTAAATGAAGCGCCCCAAATGCCAGCATCCAATTACGAGCTGCAGCTGATTACCCATTGAGCACAGCTGGCCATAAGGGTTGGGTCGACGTCAGCCAATAGGCAAAGGGCGCGTTGACTACGTGGTCTGCCAGAACTAACGCGGTGCTCCATTTCTGTCAGAACCACTCTCGTCAAAACGAGACGAGAACAGAGATGAATTTCAGAAGCTTATTCTGAATGCATACAATTTATGTTTGGCGGTATGGCTCTGTTCGGAGGAAGTTCCCGACTTTTCCATGAGCTCCATGGAAGCCAAGACAGGGAACAGCAGCATCCTCAGGTGGAGTGCCTTCCATTTGCTGTAAAGGCAACAAACCCCCCAAACAGACCATACTGAAACACAGCCAGCCAATTGGATTGTTGGACCAGGGTGTCCTACAACCCCCCAACTGACCATACCGGAACGCAGCCAGCCAATTGATAAGTTGGAACCAGGGTATCCTACCCCCCCCCCAACGATTTATTAGCTACCAACGTGTGACACCATTATGATTAGTAGTATTAATATTACAAAATAATTATTAAACCGCGACTACGCTTGACGTTAAAAAGGTGGAACTGCCGTAGGCTCACATTAACACAGACTGAAATGTGATGCGAGTATTTAATTGGGGCAAGCATTGAACTCAACCACTTAGGTACACCATAAAAATATATTCGGTCTCCACAGCAGCAACAGCGCTTTGCGGCAGGGCAAAGCAGAGCAAGATCCAAGCAAAGCAGCAAGATCCAAGCAAGCAGAACAGGATCCAAGCAGAGCAGAGCAAGATCCAAGCAGAACAGGATCCGATCCAAGAACAGCAAATGAGATCCAAGCAGGCAGAGCAAGATCCAAGCAAGCAGAACAGGATCCAAGCAAGCAGAGCAACATCCAAGCAAGCAGAGCAACATCCGATCCAAGACAGCAAAACGAGATCCAAGCAAAGCAAAGCAACATCCAAGCAAGCAGAGCTTTAAGGCTGAGTTATACTTCTTTTAACTGCCCTGGCGCCTTGCGCGTATGTTAATGGCTCGAGACGTTTATACTTCATTTTGCTTTGTCGGCGGTTGCGTGTGCTGCGTGGCGATTCACCGCCAGGACAGTAGGTGGAGTAGCGGGTTTTTCCAATGACAAGCCTACTATGATGAAAGGAAATTCACCGCCAGGACCTCTTCGAGTGGATTCATGCTTCTTCTTCTTGTAAATAGCCGGTATTTTGTCAGATTTCAACACTTTGGGGGTCTAAACGACTACTTTCTCGCCTGAAAATGTTTCAAATGTTGCTAAAGTTATATATTTACAGAGTTTATAGCTTAAGGGAAATCAGCTTTCCAGGCCGGCTGATTTCGGCTCGGGCAGGAGTGAAGTGCACTGTGTGTAAACGCTCTGCATACTGTTAGATCGAGTATGCCGTTTTCTAGTAGTAGGCGGTTTCGAACACAGCCAGTGGCTTGCGCTTGCGTAAAGTTTAGAAAATTGAGGTGACACACGCAAGGGGGGGCTTGCAACCGCGCAAGGGCTTGCGTTGCGTCTTGCGTTACCGACTATAAACCAGGCTTTAACACACTTCACCTGACCACCTAGGAAGTTAAAGTCACCGTCAGCTTGCTTATTTTGCTATCCACACAATTAAAAGCCATAAAGCCTGACACAAATGACCTCTGTCATTGCTGTTCGTGCCATCAATTCCGGGAGCGGTTTTAATGATTTGACTTCATCCCAAATCTATTTTCGATCTTAATCAGCATCTTTCATGCAAAGTTGAGCCCTACCAGTGGCTAGGGCTGTCGCAATAACCGCAAAAATGAAATATCGCGATATGATGACGCCCACCGCGCTTCATGATGGGTCACCGCGATCATCGCACGTATTTTCGATAGCGTCCGTGCAGGTTTCAATCTACATGCGCACGGTCCTATTAGCAACATTAAACGTTCGTTTTGCAAAGCTTTGAAACTTACCGAGTGGTCACTGTTGTTCATAGATGTTCCACAAAAAAAATTTGAGCAAAATATGCTTTCCAGCAGAAGTTTGACGATCGTTTTGACGAACTACTTTTTCATCACCGCACCTGACCTGATCTCGCCACAACTTAACACACTTTAGAAAGAGAAAATGGAAGCCGCACTAGTATCGAAAGCAAATGTTACTTCGCCCCTTTGGGAGCATTTCGGCTTTCAACCAAATGAAAAGGGTGAACCAGCCAATTTAAACGAGGCGATTTGTAAAATCTGCCGAAAAACGGTTCAAGTAAAACGAGGGAAAACAAATTATTTAAAGGCTCACCTAGCAAGCTATCATCCGGCTATTGCGGCACGGTTGCCGCCGCCTCCTGCCACACAGAGTCGCGGAGCAGCTCATGTTGGGGCGAGCCGACAACTTGGAGAGACAGTGACAGACATAAACGCCTAACAGGTGCTGTTACACGGTATCTGGTTGAGGAGATGGTGCCGTTTGCTACTGTGGTATAATTTTGTGTGTGTGTGAAATAGTGCCTGGTACATCTCACTTTGTATACTTAATTTAAAAAACAAAAAACAAAACAGGCACTTGTTTTTTTAGTTCATTTCATATTTTATTTGCATTTAAAAGTTCAACTTCAGTCTTCTCCTGAATTCTGTTTTTAAGTTCAATCCGTAGGAGAAACAACTTGCATCTCGCATCTGTGCCGTTACCGCCCTTTGTTCTGCTTTCAATAAAATAAAGTGTTATAAAGTTGCCATGTCTTTTTATAACCTTTTTTAAATGTGTAAGTGCTATGTTTCAGAGGAAATATTGCAATGAGTTTAGTAATTTAGTAATTAACAAACGAATTTGCTACATAGATAGATAAAAAATAAAAAAAAGATGGCGCAATAATATCGCAATATTGAGCCGCCCTGACTCACCACAGGGGGAATTCCTCAACCGCGACAGCCCTACCAGTGGCTCTTGTTTTATTTAAACAGAGGCACAGCTGCACAATTTTTTATATATTTTTTTTTTAAATATACCAGTAGGCAGCTATTCTAAGTGGAAAAATCACGTGCACAACCTCGTCCACAGAGGGGGAGGGGCTCGGGGGCGATTCGGAGCCTGCCAGAGGCCGGGGGAGGGACCCGAAAGCCGCATCAGCCCGAACCCCCCGACCCCAGACCCGCAATCCCGAAAACCTGCCTACTGCAGCCCTAAGTAAAAATATACTGAAAATCTAGCTGTGGCAAGATGAGACGTAGCATGGCAACTTGGCATCAACAGGGCATCACAATGGCTTGAGTAAGCAGAGAAACAGGATGCCATTTATTTTCAAACTTCCAAGAAGGCCAGCAGCCTCCAAAATGACACAAAATGAGAAGGGGCAAGTGCTTCCTAACACGAGCACATCACATGCATAAGTCGTATACAAATAGCCAGAAAGCAACACTCAGTATTTGCAAGCAAGAAACTAAAGGGAAGAAAGAAAAGCCTCCAGTGTTTCCTGCAACATGTTTCTCAGAGGTTCATCCTGCACCAGTACTTACTGGACAGTTTGCTCTTTTATCAGTTCACAGCTGAAATCAGCTTTTACAGGCTGCTTCTCACAGAAGGAAAAATGACAACGCTCCTCCTGAAGGGATTAGCTGTGGCATCAACCGTGGGGACGATGGTTGAAATGTTTTGATGTCATGCAATTAGCATGCCATTTGCTGTGCAAGAGCCAATCACAATCAGGCTGGTGTTACACGAAGTGGCCGGACGCTTGTCCACAAAGCATCACAAACATATGCTGTAGAACTGCTACAGATGTCAGATCCTTTAAATCAGAGTGCATCACTGATCTCAAGTGCCATCTTGTGTTTATGCTCAAGCCTTTAAACACAAAACTGTTGGACGCATTGTGCTTGAAATTGTCCCCTAAATGGCCCCAAAGAAACGAGTGAGGATGGCAGGGATTGTTTGGACGGGAAGCACAAAAGCCAGTTGGCCAGTACGTATGATTCTCTTAGTATATGAGCATCGCAGCTCACACAGCAGTGCTCAGGAGAGCAGTATGTATCCTTATGATATGGTGTTATTTGTAGCTTAGAGGACTGGCTTTATAGAGCATAAGACTAGCTATCTTATTGTCAATTATGGAGCGTTAAATAAAGGATTCCTGTTAGAGGCAATGGCTGTGTATTACTGGACAAGTCTCTTTAAATCGCTCTATATGAGCGTCTGTAGAGACCTCCACTGTTTAAAAATGTATAATTCCCAGAGCTCATTTACCAGTTGAATAAATATTCAAAGGTAGTTCAGTCAGCCAAGTACACTTAGGCTCCATTGTTTAACGATAGCCTAGCTAATCGCCTCTTACTGCTGCTTTTGTTAAGCAAAAAAAAAAAAAAATGCAGCTAAGTAGTGAAGTTTCACTGTAGGTCTCTGGAGGTTGTTATACGACGAAGTGCATGCCTATAGCAAACAGGGTAGCATCCTGACGTTCTTCTCTTCAGGATCAAAACCTTTTCAGGGCCTATCAACGATGAGCCGAATTAATACAAGCAGAACATACATGAGCAATAATAATCACGGATCTACATGATGAGATCAATTCGACCACAGCCACAGTTGGGCTTCATTCACAAAATGCATTTTGTATTCATCCATTCTTCATCCATTGAGCATGGGATTTCAGTTCATGACACCGTGGTCATTTTAGCAGCAGAACAGCTCTGACTTTAGCATTCCATGCACAGAATTGATTCTCCCTCCACTGAGTTCACAGTGAAACCCTGAAAACTTGTCAATGAATCTCTGATTTTATTATAAAAGCACTCACTTCACTTTACCTGGCAGCTTTGCATTCAATACAGTGGGAAAAAATAAAAATAAAATAGACTTGTTTGCTGGTGGATAAACGAGCAATGCTGTAGCTAGCAACTGAGAGGAGGAACTAGTCCAAACAATGTTTCCGACATTGACCGAGGAAAGGCAATAGTTGTTAATCCGCTGACTCACATCACCTCCCACTGTATCCACAGGCACAAGCACTCACACCCCGACACGACGGGTGGCGCCGCACCCATCAGACTGTATGCAGATAATACCAATCAACAGCGTGTAGCGCCAGAGGCGCGCGCTCCACCTTAGAGCATCACCGCGAGGATCCACGGACCAATAGTCACGCAAAATCATGTGAATCGGTGTAAAATAAGCCGCGTGTCCAACCGCGGCAAGCCCTGCCACGTACAGGAGCCCGCCGCGGCCTACCTTGACTCTGACCGCGGCCTCTGTGACAGCTCGCCCGGTGTCGCGTCTTGGCTCGGCTGATGTCCTCCACGCGTCCATCTCAGCCGAATCTCCGACTCCGCCGGCAGCGGGGATCCATGCCGGACGACAGGGTAAGCAGCACAATAATAATACTAGCATCGGCGCGTATGCTAATCGGAGCTAGTCTTGTAAGCAGAAGCAAAAACTTTTTGCCCCTAGCGGGGAGCTGCTGTGGAAGGCTGCAAGCAGAGAGCAAAAAAAAGCAGTGACAGCAAACCAAGTTTAAATGAAGCGCCCCAAATGCCAGCATCCAATTACGAGCTGCAGCTGATTACCCATTGAGCACAGCTGGCCATAAGGGTTGGGTCGACGTCAGCCAATAGGCAAAGGGCGCGTTGACTACGTGGTCTGCCAGAACTAACGCGGTGCTCCATTTATTGTATGTGTTAAGGCTTTTTAAAATTCTGTGGTTGTACGTAAACCCCAAGTTCTTCAGAAGGACCAAACTTTGTTCAATCAGGAAAGCTATGAACGTCCTGGAGGGTTTTGCAGCCCATAAAAAAAACAAAATAAAATAAACATTAACTCAAGATGAAATAGACAAACTCACTGAAAACCTTCCTTGTTCAAGTCCTTCTTTAAAGAGCCACAAAGTCCACATATTGAGGAAGGAGGGGTGGTTGGATGCACAGTTAACCATGGCCTTTTGGGAATCGTGAGATCAAGACGAGCACACAACAACACCTTTCTAAAACCCTTTTTTCTCAGTTAGATTCAGACGAAAACATTGCTTCGGTAAAAAAAAAAAAAAATCAGTAAACAGTCAAGGTTTCGGCAACAATACATCCTTTTCAAAACCCGACTGTAACCTCTGTGGACTTCATTTTACAGGTCGTCACGTTTAAGCACAACACGCTAAAAGTTAGAAAAGGATCATGGTCAGGTCTGAAATACTTGACCCTTCATATTCAGTTACTGTCACAACCATTAGAGCTCACATATTAAGTTGAATGCAGTTATTGTCTGTATCTAACACCACATGGTCACTTTTGTGGAGAAAGACAGTACCTCAGATATATATTCTTCTCATTTTCCCTGCTTCCAACACACCTATGGAGTCACCTGTCAGTTGAGTTTTTGTTTGATACATCCCACTGCTTGATAGATGCCATTGTAAAGAGGAAATCAATACTCCTCACTTCACCTCTTGATGGTTTTCATTTTGGACCTGATCTTTTTTACATTGATTTTACCCTAAATCCTTACCCAGATCCTTTTTTTTTTAGGCATACACAAACTCAGTTTCTCTTCGTGTATTGTAAGGGGTTTATTTTACATCTGTCCCAGAACATTCTTTCACAAGATCAAAATCTTAATGGCCCTTGTTTTCACCACTATTTTTCTGCAAGGTGCAATCCATGAATTTCTTCTTTAACCTGACACCACTTTTCGAAATGAGCCCAAAAATAGATTTTAAACAAGGTTGTCTCAACTGTCATTAGATAGGAAAATCTTTGGCTGCTTGTCACAGTTCTATACTACAGTTACGCAGACTTCTTCTAATTGATTGGCTGCATTTTAGGAGTAGCTGTGATCACAATAGAACATCAATATGTGAAACACCATCATTTTTCAATAGTTCTACCCTTTTGTTCATTTGTTATTTGGTAAATTTTTTAAATTTCGAGGAAAATTATGTCTTAGTTCTTGCTAATTATTGGGCAAACTGTTCCTCTTTTCAGAATAGCTATAGCCACTGTTTTGTCACGCCTACGACACCTTCTAATTTGCACGAATACACAGACAGATAAGCAGATAGACGAGTGCAGAGAGACTGTGGACACACACATAGCACACACAGACTGCAGAGAAAACAGAAACCTTACCAAGCACTGAGAAAACAGACAGGGAGACAAAAATAAGGAAAGGAAGAGAAACAGGCTGAAAATTCAGGATAAAGCACAAAAAAGGGGAAATGTGAGGCAAAAAATATGAAACGATGACAGGGAGGTAAATCCAGGAAAACAGTGTCATGACACAGAGAAAGAAGTGGAGAGATAGAATGGAGGACTTAATAGAGAATAATTAGAAACTGAAACTAGGAACAAATAAAGGAGAAACAGAGATGAAAGGATTATCCAACAGAGAGGTATATCAGTATCGCTACAGAAGTATCAGGTATCGAGGACAAACAATGTCAGTCAGAGGCTAAATTGTGGTACTAATTTGATGCAAACATGTACTAATACAGCATCTTTATCCATCCATTTGTGTTTGCAAACGAGCTGTATACGCAAATGATGATAATCATCAATTGATAAAAGACAGTATCAGTACAGCACAACAGTGCACACTATTTAGTTAACACTGTTTTCAAAGGTAATTAACCCCTGCGAACTAAAGTCAAAGACAATATGTCAAAGGGACTCGTTTCCAATCTTAACTCACTGCAATCGGAATCTTTAAAACCCCCTTGACATCACATGGGTGACACATTAAAAAAAAAAAAGAAGTATTTTAAGCCAAAGCATTCCTTTTTTTAATATTTTTTGGGCATTTTATGCCTTTATTATAGGACAGTGAAGAGAGACAGGAAGCAAGGGGCAGAGAGAGGGAAATAACACACAGCAAAGGGCTGTCCGATGCGGGATTCGAACCGGGGCCAGCTGCACGAGGATTATAGCCTCTGTACATGGAGCGTCTGCTGTACCCACTACGCCACAGACCGCCCCAGCCAAAGCATTCCTTTACGAACTGTGACCAAGTAGTTTTGGTATTTGCTCAATGGTAGCTGGGATAGGCTTGAGCCCCGCTACAACTCCACAACGGCATTGAAAATGCATGGATGGAAGGTATCTAAACCCGGGACCCCTCCTTCCTCCTTATGCGGACATTGTCACTTGTTCACAAGGCAAAAACATCATCTGTACGGTCATCTGTATTTAAAGCATGATGCTCTAAAATGGCAGTACTTAACCTCCCCCGAATAAGAATTGGTTGTTCAGGACAATTATAATTTATTGCAGACATCAACACTGCTTTATTTGGTTTTAAAAGACAATCCTCTTTGATACTAAGAGACCTGATTCCCTCCTTATGAAAATACACGTGTGCGCTATTACTAAACTGCACTGTAGACACCTTTAACTCTTAAGAATAAAACTTTCTAAATAATTACCAAAACAGGCTGTGAAGAATGAAGGATTGTTAGCCACAGCTATTCAGCAGAGTCCACTTACAGGTACTCTCACCCCCCACAGATCTAAACTGTATGTATATACAAAAAAGTAGCAGCTGTTTTGTAAAGAATTAAAAAGAGCCTTCTATCTGCATGTTGTCAAATTTAGAGAATTATTAGAAAATTATCTAATACAATCCCCTGATTCCCCCATCAGAAAAGGTGTGTGCTCAGGTGGCTCGAGACTCTATTTGACCATTTGACAAGCACTTTCAAGCACACTGACCTCCTAAACATGACAACAAGTGGCAACGTTTGTGTGACTACAAAAAGATGGCAAAATATTTTAAAGCACGTGTACTGAAAAAAACTACTGCTCCATAAATCTTTTCAGTGTTTTTCCACGCAGTCCTCACCTATTTTGGATATGTTCCGATAAATGTGGGATGGATTTCAACACAAAAATGGTCACCAAGGAGCCTCACCTCCCATTCTCGACAAGTTGAAATGAAAACACAGCGATTTTCACATCCTTCCTCCTGCGTGCTGTAGACAAACAACAGATAATTCTTCACCACATAGCGTGATTGGTCAAAGCGCGGTATGCAACAGAGAATTGGGGGAGGCAGTTAGAGACACAGAAATGTTGTGCTAATTATGGTTTACCCCTGGTGTGGGTGGAAATTAGATCCTGAAATAACTACTTCCTTGTTCTATTTTCAGCTGAGGTCAGCAGCGGAGGAGTACGGCACGCTGAGAGGTGTGATGTAGCTCTGTCGGTTTGACCCACACCTGCTGCGTATCCTTCACTCAAACCCTGGAGGGTGAGTGTGTCATTGCGTGTAAGCCTATATGCATATATGCAACACGTGTGTCCATATACAAACATGTAACAGTTAGTGTGTCCAATGAGTGTGTGTGTGTGAGTGTGTGTTTGTTCATGTGGATGACCTTGACTGGGAGCGCAAATACACGCACCTCAAACTCACTGTTTGTGTTTTGTTTACTCTCCCATTCTCACAAACACACACATGCCTTCTCGGACACGTATAATCTGATGATATGTCCACACACACACACATACACACACATCTCATACCTTACCTATTAACAGATGCAAATAACTACACATGCTTCCACACCCCATCATGCATGCACATGTAAACAGAAATAGAAAAACAGTTTAACCTTGAATACTGACACATGTTAACATATTCTATTTCACTCTCTCTTTGTCTCTATCACACACGCACACGCACACACACACACACACACACACACACACACACACACATAATAGAGGCTTTAGAGTTGCATTGAGTCATCAACTCTCTGCTGCAAGTCTCGACTCTCATCTCTCTCCTCAATGCAGGGCCTATACAACTATAAGTGAAGGTCACACGCATACATTGTGCTGTGGAAAAACATCCTCAGTTTTGAATTCTTATCCATCATGCAATCTCATCATCCTCATCATGTTATTGGTCTCAACTTTGTCCTGCTTTATGACAGCTGCCCCAAGCACAGCGCCAGTTGTAGAGCACCATCTCCAGAAACTTTAGGAACATGGATTCCTGCAACAGATGGTATGATCCTCACGGAGCCCTAATCTTTATAAGTTTGAGTCAGTCTGAGATTAAATGAGGAGATGGAAAACAGACTATAGCCAGGAACTTGGAAACCGCTTACCAACCAAATATCTTGACGGAATGCACAAGTGTGGCAAGGATAACTGGTGCTGTAGCAAAAGTGTTGTTCTTGTTCTTGTTTGTGTAGTACTCTTCACATGGAGGAAAATGATGAGTAAAAACCAACGGCTTTATTTCTAAGAGCATCATCAGCTTTTTTGTTTGTCTTCAAACATCATCACAGTACTGTACATGCTATTTGTATATGGGCAAGCATTCAAAGTGTTTGATTGTGACTCTGTGAGAATTTGTCTTCATGCTGCAAAACGAATGTGGTGACTGATCACCTGATGCCTCCTTGATGGTATTATCTGAAGTCTAGAGAATATGTGCACATTTGTAAAATGTGCTGCACATGATATCAGTGTTCACACTGTGCAGATGAAAGTGAGTGTAAACCTGTCTTTTCAATTGTCTGTGTGTGTGTGTGCGTGTGTTTTTGTGTGCACGCATCAGGCTGCTATTTCAGCACTTTCCAGCGCTATCGATTCAAACCAGCCTGCAGGGGGAAAAACAGGCCCCTTACAGCCACACACACACACACACACACACACTCATGCGCAGCTACAGAAGGGTGACTCACTTGAGCAGAAAACATGAACAAGAGTGCTGACTTCTGAAACAAGGCAAACACAGAGACGGAAAGAAACAGGGTAGAGAAGGAAAGCAAGAGATGCAAAGACAGTGAAATTCATTATTTCTGCATTCAAAATGCACTTTACGTATATCTGTGCAATGTTTGTATGAAGGCAAGAAGCTCCTTTAAACAGTGTGTGTGTTCTAATAATCCTCTAGTTGCATTTTCCATACTCTTCATGCTGCACCGTTGGTCCAAGCTTGTACTTTCACTTGACTTTTGCTTAATTGATCCTACAGATGCATTGGCGCGGCTGAGGATCTGCTGATAGATTGGCTGCCTTCCAAGGGTATGGCAGGGGTCGGAGGTCCGATCCCCTGCCTGTCCGTGTGTCGAAGTGTCCTTGGGCAGAACACAGAACCACACACTGCCCCCGATTTGTTCATCGTGATTGTGGAGCACTTTCTAGAACCTAAACGATATTCGAAAGGCACTATATAAGCATGGACCATTTTAAGTATTCAGTTTATATTAATTAAACCAAACGGGGCTCATTAAATCTAACTCTCAAGTATTACCACTATAATGGAGCAAATTAAGTTACTAGTGTGTAATGATGATTATAACAGGGCAATCAGGTTGAGCAATGTGACAATATATACTGAGAGACTGTAGATAACCCTTTGCTTTTTTGCTGTTACAGTGTTTTGTGTTAAAACAGGCTGTGTTGTCTCTCAACTTTCCTGCTGAAAAAACTTTAGCTAATAGTGGAGATCTTATTTTCGGCGGGCTGCCATAAATTATCTGCAGTGCAGCCAGATTCTGTGGTTTTGGATTGCCAAAGCCCATCGCCCAGACCACCAAATGGGTTTTGGCATGTGGACATATATGAGTTGGTTTACTGTTTTGGACAGTTTTTCAGAAACCTTTTGAAAATTGCGAAAAGAATATTTTTCCAAACTGAATTCATTGTTCATGCAAACACATCCAGTCACTCAGCACAACTTTGATGTGACATAATTGTATTCATGAGAGAAAAGATGATTTATTATCATTACCACCCACCTGCAGCTTACCCAGTGAACACACTGTATTTTCATAGTAGATAAAAACTCTGCGCTTACAACATTGCAACATCATTGCTTCACTATGAATTATTTGGATTTTTGATAACATTCCTCTCTTTTTTTCTCTTCTTCTCTGCATTTCTGTGTGTGTGTGAGTGGTCCTTTTTTCATTCCATCATTCCTTTAGAGAGTAAACAGAAATTAGTTTTATAGTGAAATAGTACAAAGCAGCTTCCTAGCTGTGCTCTATAGCACGCTTTTTGTTAATTGTTGATAACATTTAGGTGCTTTCGGCAGATTTCTAACAATTGCTGGGCTTGAGGACTCCAAACAAATCAGGCAGGCTGACACACCAGCTTGTTCGATTCACAGAACCATCTCAGAAGTCATCCTTAGAAACTCCACAGGGTGTGTCCTTTCTTTTTCACATGACTGTAGGTGACATTGTTTCTGAGATAGCATTCTATTGCCAGATTAAAACAAAATGGAGCTCTTTTAGAATACAGAACATCGGTTTGTTTATTGGCAAAGAACTTAAGCCTGTAAGGATCAGCAACAGCCTCCCTGCAGTAAAACATGATTGAAGCTTTATTATGTTGTAGGGCTGCTACCCTGCCTCTGACACTGGAGGCCTGAAATGCATCTCAATGATTAAGTCAGAATATTACCATCGCAGTTTGGAGTGAAATAGGCTACCGAAACTTAAGGGTTTGGGTCTTTATATTGGACAATAACCCAAAGCACAAATCCTACAGGACAAAGGAATAACTGAAAAAAAACATATAAGCACTTTTCAATTGACCAACAATGAGTCTCATTGCAAATATTCATATTTATCTCTAAAGATATTTAAGGTAAATAAATTCAGGCATACCATTAATTCTGACCTTGTTTGTATTTTTCCTAAATTTGTAAGCGCTGATACACAGTAAATATGGAAATGATGCATATGCTAGAAGAAGGATTTTAATATTGAACATCGACGTAGTAGTGCTGACGCAGAGCAGAAAATAGGTTTTACCCACCAGAACAGTATCACCAGTGTGGCCACAACCTGACTGAACTGTGTATTTATTTTTTTTCCCTCATACATAAAGTAATTCAACAGGCCGGAGCTTAACTCTAGCAACAAGAGTCCGAGTCAACAGTGTGTTTCTGTGTGTGTGGGAGTGGATGGATCTGTGCCTGCGTGTGTGTGTGTGTGTGTGTGTGAGTGAGTGTGTCAGCGTGCAAGTGGTTGCAGCTATTAAACATTCACCGGCTCACTCGGCTGCTGCTGCTGTTAGGCTCCCAATCTGGGTCAAGTCTCCCTCCTCTGCTCCCTGAGCTACCTCCATCCCTCCTTCCTCTCCTCCCCTCTCACTTTCTGTCTCCTGCTTTCTACTCGGGCTCCCTGAGTGCTCTCTCTCACTGTCTGTCTCATTTCCTCCTCTTCCTCTTTTCTCCTCCCACTCCAGCTCTCTCTTTTTCCTTTGCCCAATTCTCTCCCTCTGTCTTGCTCTCTCTGAGGGAGTATTTGCTTAACTACAGAGCTCAGAGGCAGGCCCGCTCTCTCATCCCGCGTCCAAGTCAAATAAAGATGCCTATAAATTTTTGAGAGACACGATGAATAATTTCTGCTATTTTCTGTGTATGTGTGTATCTGTGTGCTGATGTGGTCTCGTTATATTCTTGTCATTTGCACTTCATTACTGAGAGTTTTGTGTTCAGGCAGCACAATAGCATCAACATTAGCTTCCTCCTTTATGCCTCACCACCGGCTCAGCACCTGCGTGGCTGTAGCTACGAACCAGTCACATTCATACCTGTACGTGATGCAGCGTCACAGTCTTAACTATCACTCTAATGCCAACATTGCTTGCTGTGACTTCTACCTCCACCACTCCAACCTCCTTCTGTGTAATGTTAAGCTTTCGGTGTTTTCACTGTTCTTGGATTTACTCCTTATGTGGTTCTAACAAAAAAATCATTCATGATATTCTATTCTTTTATGTTCTTAAAGGAAATGTTGCATCAATTTAGCCGTATAATCTTAAACTGGTTTGAAATAAAGTAACAAGTTTTAGAAGGAGTCTTTATTCTACTTGAGCACTCGCTTTCCCGACAACTTTTGACTTTTTTCCTCTACTTTTTTAACACAAATGTACGTACTTTCCACTCGTGTTTTCAAGAGAAGCTCGTTTAACCTTTGTTTAATGCACTGGATTGGAATTATAGATTACTTTTTCCATGCTCTACCTAATATCAAGATAGATGTCTACCTACAGGGATAGGAGAGTAACTTGTAGAAATAATTGGGTCTTGGTGTATCCATTAGCACATGACAGACTCAATAAGACACACATAACAGATCAGAGGGAAACTTAAATGTAACGCTGCATTGAATCAAAAGTGTATTTGAAATTTACAACTGGGGAAAAAGAAAATCAAAGAAAACGCCGCCAGTAATCTAAAATGCTGGTCAGGAACTCCAACAAGGTTCGTCAACCTCCACGTTTCACGTCACTCCTGTGAAAAGAAGCTTATAAAGTAAACGTATAATCTGCCATTAGTTCTTCTCTGTCTAATTCTTAAACAGTAATTTAACCGCTGATGAGAATTGGCTAACAGCAAATGTTTCAGCCATGTTTCTTCCACCACTTTGTACATCAAACCAGTAGAGGTCAAAGATAACGTGATTCCGAGTTCTGAGCTCTGACTTCCCACTTCTGAGCTACATCAAATGCAGCCTAATGTCCGTGACAAGTAGAGTCAGTGACTAGTGTCATGGATGAAAATGAACATGACAACACTGCAGATGGAGCAGGTTCAGCTTCGACTTATTTCTTATCATAGTCATTGTTTGTTGAATATTTCAAGTTTTCAGCCCAAAGAGCACTTCTGTGTGAATGAAGTCAGAAGAGTATTCATTAGATTATATTATGATAAAGGACAGCTGGTGGAATTGTTGTTGATAGTGCTAGTGGGTCTGATAACTAAAAAGGAACAGGTGTAATATTAGCTTTGACAACAGTAGCATTGGAGTTGCTGGAATTTTTTTAATACTGTTTAACAAAAGGAGAAGCAGCGAGTCTGTAGGACTGCGTGAGTCTGCAATTGCAAGATTGAGTGGTACATCAACCTTTATTCTTCAACTCAAAATAAACATCAGACCGCATAGATTTTTTTGTATCGATTTTTGAAACTGAATAAAAGAAACTTTGCACTATAAATAAAACACATTAGCATCTCGTGTCACTGTAAACACAACAATCGCTGCTGCTGCTGATGCATCAGATCTACTGCCTGCAGTGCACCACACAAGTTTCAGATTAGAAGCTCAAAATCTTTGAGTTGGTTTTTGATCTTTATTTGTTTTTTGTTTTTTTTGCTCATTTAAAAAAACACCCAAACAACACACTGTGCTTCTTGAAAAAAAAAAAAAAGACTAATAAAAATAATCTGATTGACATTGCTGGACAAATATGATGTGTTTTCTTCTCTAGGTGTGTTATTTTCCATCCCCGCAGCTGGCCTCGGAGCAGTTAAGTCCTCTTGCCCAAACAGTGAATCATCAGCTGCAGGTGAGCCATACCGCCTGCAGCCAAACAATGATGAACACACTTGCAGGCAGGCAGAGTACACTCATCATGACACAAACATGTGCACATCCAGTACAGTATTTTGACTATGCAACTCGTGCTTATCTTAGCAGCTTCCTCTGGCTTTCTACTTGTTAGCAACCATGAAGGGTAACTACAGACTGTTGCTACAAAAGCTGCTGTATAAATAGCTTCTATTTTTATGGTGCGTGGTGCATGAAGTGTCTTTTTAGGAGTCTTATTCATTAAAAGGGACACTTTGGCTGTTGTGTTTCTTTGCAGCAGCAATTCTATTTCCACCTATTAACATGTTTCTTCTTGCTTCACTATATTTTCTCATTTTCAGTCAGAAGTATTCCCTGAATAAATGTGTGAATCTGCCAGCAACACTATGTGACCTTTTTTTTTTGTATCACAACAGAAAGAAAAAGAAGAAAATTAAGAAATTACATACTGATGCTATCCGATGGAGTGCATTTATAACTGTGCATTCTTGCATTTAAGAGTTTTATGTTCCATTAGTTACACTTTGACAAACTGAGGAGGCTATACTGAGAGCTCTGCGTGCTTATCGAGCTCGACATCTCTCCTCTTCGTTCCGCACCTCCACCTTACACAGTTGTGAACAGCACTTGTCTTCAGACGGCTGATGTTTCTGATGACAGCTGACATTTCTACAAATAGCTTGCGAAGTGGTAAGAACATTCACAACCCTGTCCCCTCAACCCTACACTGCTTTGCTTTCAACATCATGCACGTCTGGAGTGGATGGGGGTGGATGTGGCACTACACTGATACAGATATTTTACCACCAGCTATTTTTCAGCTGATGGAGAAGGATGAAAATCTAATCCATAAAGTACATATGTTGACTTTACATTGGTACACATGGAGTCAAATCTAATCAGTGCAATGATGGTGGCGGTAGCCCTGAGGTAATTTCTATGTCCTCTAGAATTTTACATTCGGAATAAAAATGCATTACTGTGTCTCTCTACTGGCAATGAGGTATATCTTTGTTTTGATAAGAGGTCAAGTTAACTTTAAAGATATTGTGTCCTTTTTTTTCCACAAGCTGCAACAATTTCCCGATGTCTTAATTAGATTTCATCCAATGATTTACACCTCTATTCAAAGATCATCATGGGGTGACCCATTCAACTTTACTTTGCCCCTCTCCTCCGCACGATCTGCTTCTTTTTAGATCTGTAGGACATAACAACCTTTGGAGGATGTTATTATGGTCTAAGAGAGCACACAGAAAATAGTCTTAGAGCTCAGGCCACACATCAAACCGATTTAATTTAATTTCATTCTCAAATACTTACATTTTCCTTATCAGCAGTTGGACCATGGACAGATGGGAGGCTTCTGATCCTTTAGGCACAACCTTATCAGGATTCACATGTTGAACTAGTATAAATTGTTAAAACTTACAGATGGCTGCTGGTTAGTTAATAGTACTACTGGAAACTCACATTGTTATTCCCCCACCACATATCAGTGCCATAAACTCTGGACTTCTGTGTCGTTCCACAGCATATTATCCTGCTGATGCTGATGATGCACTCAGTGACAAATAGGAAATTGTCATTATTTGCACATTTGTTTCTCATGCCAAGGGAACAATATAAGTAATGATGAGATTTCATGTTGATAGCAAAGCACATAGCAAGAACAAGAATTTCAACTTCCTCCTCGGTACAGCAAATGTAGCATCATCTGAAGTTGAAGTTAAGCAGAGACATGGATGAAGGGGGCACGATAAGCTTGTAGAGTTATGCATGTTTACCCTGAAAATCGAAATGTATCTCTCTAAATGACACAAGTTCAGATTAAGGGGGCCCAGAACAAAATTACAGGGTTGTGTTTTACAGTTGGTGGTGACATCAGACACCCATATGATACCCATAAGATGCCCACTTTAAAATCCTTCCAAAGAGTTTGGGCTTTGATAAACACCTATATGTTTGGTACAAGAAAATTGAAAACCACTCGGCGAATAATTCAGAATCAACACACACGAGGCAAAACTTGGGAAAATGTGGAGATTTTGCACCAGTTTGCTTTTCCATAAAATCTTTTAAGAAATACATATTGAGGTGTTTCTTTTACTGCACTTTACCAAAAATGAATCCAAGTTAGCTCACTTGGTTTCATGTCTTTTTTGTTCCATGTGCAATTGGAAAATTTTTAAAAATTAAGTTTCTATTAATCAAAACTCACCAGTACGAGCCATTTCTGATAAAAAAAAAATGCTTTAAATATTTACGGTGGACCTTTGTATTCTGTATTCTCTGTGTATTCTAACATGCTCCTTGCCAGTTTTATGATAACTTACAGCATATCGGTATATTGTAAAGGTTTGTACAAAAGTGATTGGTTGAAATAACTTTCAAAACCTGATTTGTATAACATCTTATTCCAAAGATGTTATAGAACTTCTTTCGTTTTTAATATGTAGCGATAAAAGACTTATCCAAAATCCCTTCAGTAATAATCTTTCACTCTCATATATCAACAAAATGTAGCGATAAAATTGAACCTGGCAAAAGACTATTCCTGATGTGGACATGTATTCAAATTAGCTCAATTTAACTACCTAATATAGATATTTTGTATCTTAAACGTGTCTAGTCAGCTAAGGTATTATTGTCTTACTATAAGGGGTCAACGTAGAAAGTTTCATTGTGTTGCTTCTTTTTTTTTTTTAACCCTCATTACCTGTAGTGTTTCGCCTTGAATATTTAAAGCATTTGAGTCATGAATACATTGGTTCCATCACAGCATGGCAGCACATAGCTCATAAAGCACATAATGATGTCGGTTTTAACAGATGACATAACTGAACCCAGAGGAAGCCAAACTTATTACTGCTCAGCCTAATATAACAGAGACTAGGCAGAGAGGTGGGGGGTGTAGGGGGGGGTTATATGAATGAGCTCAGACACAATAAAAGATAAGGGAAGCAGCAGAAAGGAGGAGAGGATGAGTGGTTTAATACTTAAACAGCTGATCACAGAAAAATCACTGGTTTTCTTATTATGAAAAACATTTTGCTCAATTGATTTCAACCTTGATTCATGGATTGACCAATTAAGTATAAATGCAAAGGGTAAGCCGCAGGGTTTTTTCTCTCCTTAACTCTAAAAATGGTTACAATTTCTTGCACTGAATGTGTTTATTTTGGTCTCAATAACATTTCACCACAATTTCGCTGTAAAGCTGCTCGAGTCAGCACAAGGTTTTGCTTAAGCAGCAGGCTTGGCTACCCTTAAAGTTCTTTTAACTCTTTGCAAGCTCAACTGTAATCCCAAGATAACATCAAGATCTTTGTCGATCACTGTGAGCAAAAAAATCAAGGCCGTCCAGTTTTTTTCTTGATCTTTGAAACACACTGCGCACATTTTTATTACACCGATGTCAGCTCCCAAACTACCAATCTCGAATAAGCTTTGAAGTCTCACTTGCACTTGCTTTTCCTGGACAGAAAGAATCAATGTTTGATTTATGTTTTTCTTTTGATGCTCTCTGATTTTATTGTTCCTGCTTATAAAAGTGTAGAGTTTGCTCAAATGATGATCAAGAAAAATAACTTAGAGGTTTTTTCGCAAAGATAGCACAGCTGAGAGGATAACAGGTGGCACATGAGAGGAGAAGGAGGAGCCGAGTTGCAAGTGTGGATTAAGGAAATGTTCAAATAAAGGAGCAGAGAACAGAGGGCAGGTTTAGAGACATATTTCTGTGGAGTTATCAGAGTTGGTCAAAATTAAACTGATATAAAGAAAAAGTTAGAGTAAAGAGGTTAATGAAACCGACTTTTTGCCCTAACTCTTTAACTATTTTCACTACACAATTTGAAACTGACCTTTGCCATTTTGATTTTATTTTGCACCATCGGCACTCTCTCATAGCGTATTATGAGTAGTCGCCGACATATCCACTCATACACATACAGTATATGCACACACACGCACACACACACTGTTAATTTGACTTGCCAGGAAAGAAATAGTGTGATTCGCTTGAGTATGTCCCTGGACATGAATCTAAAGACAGTAGGGAGCGTGCAGAGCAATCAAGTGATAAAGCTTATTATCTGAGAGGAGCTATATTCTAGGACTTATTATCTACCAGGAGTTAAATGACTTTGAGGTCCTCAAAGGCCTGATGGCCTGGTTTGACTCTGCAGGGGAGAAAATGAAGAGGTGGTTGGAAGAGGAGAGGAAAAAAAATCAGATGTGAGGAAAGAGGGACTGGAGCTGAAAAGATAAGGAGAGAAGTTTGAAGACGGGATGGAGATACGAGATGATTCATAGGTGTGGGCAGACACTGCTCGGACTTTTTTGCATTTGCTGTGAAACAAATACTCTGGTGAGGGCTGGCAAAAAAAAAAAAAACTGTTCTTCAGAAAGCTGTGAGAGGCTGCGCTGTGTCTTTGTTGAAGCTGCGCAGGTAGTTTACTATAGCTACTGTATATAGTTTATTGCCTTGGATACCACAGATGTTGGCATAGCAACAATAGATTTGGAGTATCTGTGCTTATGAGAGCAAGGTTGGACTGTTACTCCACAAAGGATGAGTTATGTCCTGATGTTATGTATTGGGGAATGCAGTTCAAAATTATATGAAATGTTTAATGTAGTAAACTGAAAGAAGTAATGATCTGTTCTGGGCAAAATGTTAATAAAAACATCATTTGTTTCACTGTTTTCAGAATCATTATCAGCAATTTGGCTTCTACAATCTAGCAAAACTTGCATTTCTACCTTCCATGAGGATTTATTTCCATATTTCTGTGACAGAAATGTAGAGTTATGTTGCTGCGTGCCCTTTTTCTTCACCATCTCTTTTACCCAAGAGTTTGAAAGTGTTGTAGTTTATATTCTAAATACATCGTCACGTTATTGGGAACATCATGAAACAGCCAGGCCTACTTCAAGAGAAAAACGCCACAAAAGCTTTGATGTTGTTACTGAGTAAAATTATTCAATCCCCACTGCATGTGTAAGCCAGGTAATGGGGGTTAAATAATGGAGGAGACGCTTGGTCCACGAGAAGACGTTTTTAGTCAAACATATGGTTGGCATAATGAGGATGGTTAGTGCAACAGGTGCATGTCAACCCAAGATTTTTTTCCTAAACCTATCAAAGTAAATTTGATCCATAAATGTTGCCAAACAGCGAAAATAATCAAATGAAACCAAAACCAAGTTATAAAATGAAAAATAACAGCCAGGCCTACTTCAAGAGAAAAACGCCACAAAAGCTTTGATGTTGTTAGTGAGTAAAATTATTCAATCCCCACTGCATGTGTAAGCCAGGTAATGGGGGTTAAATAATGGAGGAGACGCTTGTTCCACGAGAAGACGTTTTTAGTCAAACATATGGTTGGCATAATGAGGATGGTTAGTGCAACAGGTGCATGTCAACCCAAGATTTTTTTCCTAAACCTATCAAAGTAAATTTGATCCATAAATGTTGCCAAACAGTGAAAATAATCAAATGAAACCAAAACCAAGTTATAAAATGAAAAATAATTATCCCAAACAGCTCTCTTTGATGGAAGTCTTTTCAGCTGTAAACACCAAAAGTTTACCACACATTTGCAAGCGGTGATATACATCAATCAGCGACAGCATTAAAATACCTAATAGTTGATATTGATAACACAGATTATCTCTTTCAGCAAGTTTTTCTTCAAACCTTTGAGGGTAAACATTTGGACCTAATCACACTGACAGCAGCAGTCTTCCTCAGCAGGACATCGCATCCCGTCACACCAAAAAGAACACTGCTAAGTGTTGAGAGCGTTAAGTCCAAAATTCCCAGATCTCTATCTGATCAAATAAACAAAGAGAACTCAGGAGCAAGTCCAATGCACAGAGGCCGCACCCTGAGGACCCAGTGGATCTGCTGTCAGTGTTCTGGTGCCAGAAACTACAGGACACCACCAGAGACTCTGTGTCCGTGCTCTGCTGCATATACAACAATAGGAAGGAGGTTTTGGTGTTGTGGCTGATGGGTGGATGTTGCATCTGCAAACACACATATAAGTCCGCTTGAGAGTCACAGTCCAGGTAGTCAACTCGTTATGTTGTTTAGGTGGGAGGACGTGATGGAAAAATGTGTCATTTTAAAGGATTTCTTTTCTGAGCAAAAAAATGATGTGGCAAAATGAAAACACTTGCTAAAGTCTTGCAGTGTGGTGAGCATCTTTTCATTCAGAATACCGCACATAGCATTGGCATGACACATATTGAACCTGGTTGTAAAGCTGCAAATTGTACTTTGATGGAGAAGGTGTTGCCCCATACTTCTGAGCACCAATCAGGATAGTTTTTCTACTCTTTAACTTTATGACCCCACTTAATGCCCTCTGATGGCATCATCAGACTGCAGTATTTAACCATCTGGGTAGCTTAAAGACTTCTAACAAGCACGCTGTGAATTAATGTTAGCCCAGACCCTGTTCAAACAGACAATGTTGACAAAGCGAAGACAAAGTACGAGCTGTTTATTTAAGAGTGTTATTCTGCTCTGTAAATGAACTAAGCACTCCTCTGACTCGAAAAGTAAACTTACCATATTAGCATTAATTGCCTTAAAAGCTACTTAAACAGAAGGGGCAAACTACATTACTCCCCATTGACTGCAGCCCTATGCTGTGTGTATTCTTTTTGGCTGAAATCTCATCTCATTTTGGCTCATCTCTCAAGACAAAAACACAAAACTGGAATGAATTACCTTGGTTGGTTAAGATTATTCTTTATTATGAAGTGCCACAAAATGCTTTGTGTTCATTGTGCTTACATTGTCTGAATACTGGCTCAAAAAAAAAGGAAAGAAAAAAAAAAACAAAGGAAAGAAAAACACAGGAGATCCCCACTCTGCCACAGAGATCCAAACCTCCCGAGATAAAGTGTGTCAGATATCGCTATACAGCAGTAAAAATGTCTCAATCCAAAGGATTCTTTACAAACCCTCCTGCAATAAATGATTATTTAGGTTAACGTCATAATTCAACTTGGAAGTACAAAAACAGAAGAGAGGTCAAGCTAGTACAAGGTTTTTAATTCTTCTCTACCTGAATTCTAGTTAGTTTCATTGTGCTACTTTCTTTAAGGTGGAAGATGACTACGATGGAAGTGCTTTAAGAGGCCAGACCTGGAGCTTACCCAGACACAGACGCAGGCAAAACAGACTCACGACTTATCCTTCCTGCTTTAGAACCACTGAACAGCCACACAACAACCACAGCCTAATACCCATAAGACATTCAGACTGAGGGGTAAAGATTCAGCTGTATGTTTTAGGACACAAAGATACAATTTGTGAGAAGTAGTCGACAATTAAGGACATAACAGCCAAGAGACATTCTTTGGGGTTTGTTTATCATCTTTACCTCATCACTCTGTACTCACAGCAGTAGAGTTTGGCTTTAAAAATCCTCACTGTTTATTTTTTCATGATGGCTCAGTATCTTTGACTATGACTTTTGTTCTCTTTGCATATGTCTTTTTACCTTGCAAATGATTTCAATATGGTGCAATACATTTGTTTAAGCCCCTAGTTTTTAAGTTTTGCCTACTTTGTACAGGTAACCATTTTGGCTGATCACATATGAAAACGAAAACAGACGCAAGCCCTGACAAGTTGGAGCTCTGTGACTAATCGTTTGATACAGTTCAAGTAATTGCAACTCAAATCTAGGCCATACGTTGGTGACGAAGGGAAGGCCTGCTGTTTGCTGACTCACATCATGACTCTCACAGTCATAACAAAAAAATGTTTCCCTCGTCTTGAATTGTGAGCTTGATTTTTATTTTTGTTTTGGAAAAGAAGAAATCTTGTCGCACACAAATTATCGTGTCATCTCATTGTGAATCAGAGCTCTTCTAATAAGCTGTGGACTTGTTGACTTCTGTACGTCGTTACAGACATGGCACAGGTCCCAAAAATCTATGTTTTACATGTCAATTATGTAGTGAGTCAACATGACTGAAGTGCTGTTGGAGATCATTCAACAACAGTGCTGCAATTATCATAGCTTCCTCTGTAAAAGATTCACATCTGAATTGTAAATCCATTTTTTTTCCATTTGCGAGAGCTTGACAGATTTTGTGATCCCAAACAGCTGATCTGCAGTCACTGTGTGCTTGCATGCACGCATGCCCATGTGCACATATATGATATGAATGTTTCTGTACAAGCGTACAACATGAACAAACTGTTTGGTGTGGCAGACTAACATGGAAAAAAAAAAAAAAAAGCACTGAATACTTTGTGAATATCTGTGTCTGTCCTCAGTCTGTCTCTCGGGAAGCTCCATGAATCTGTAGAAAAGGTTTGTGAGCTGCAGAGAACTGGGTTCAGCAACACTGGTGTTGACCACCGAGATTACGAGATAAATCATCTGCGCGGTCAGAGTTGATTAGAGTTAGCCCGTCTGTAGGAATATAGCTCTTAGAGTTTGCCTATGGTCGGCCCAGTGGAGATGAACGGGGCCTACTGCAGAATAATCAGGACTCGGTCTCATGCGACTACAGTACGAGACGGTAACAGCTGAACTGTAATCAGACCATCCAGGCAAAGTGCATGCTGCTTCTGTGGTTCAAGAATGCACGATTTATGGCAAGGAAGTACTCTGGAGGGGTAGCTGAATAATGCATCGCAGTCAAAGTTGACCTCAGTCCAACTTCAGCAATGCACCAATCTTAGCCTCAGTTTTTTCTAATAAAAGCATACTGAGTTACATGTTACCTGTCATTTTGGGTTTGTGCGAATCTCACTGTAAAATTCAACTCGATCACTAGTTTGACCTAATTGTTTATTCATCGTGTATCGGGACAAAGATAAGGTCGGTGTCTTGGGGCATGATATAAGTGTTATGTTCTTCGACAGCTTGGCACGGGAAATAAGTTTTCAACATGTTTAAGTGCGATGTCAACCTTTCATAACCTTTACTAAACCACCTAATTTTGCAGAATGGAAAGTGTCCAATCAGAGTAAAACGCTGAGAAGCCTAAAAGGGAAGCCTCTTCTGGTTGTTGTTAGCAGGCCTATTTAACGCGAGAGTTAGCTTAGCACAGGTCGGTCAGGATCGCACACTATTGTTATCCTACAATAGGCCTCACACTCAGCAGGCAGCTGATCCCAGCCTCTCTAGCCTACATCCTACATTAGTTCTACTCACTAAGAGGCAGGCAGTGCATAACAAGAGAGGAAAGACAGGACTTTTCTTTTTGTTACTCTAACACTACATTGGCATGTTCCCTGATGTCTGTAATATTAGTATTTTTTCTGTTTATGACTATAGGTGAAGTAAAACATACCTGATTTTTAAACTGCTATACAGTAGTAGGTAATACTTCATAATTTCATCATAAAATACCATGCAGTAGGTGATTATTGCTTTTAAAGAGTCCTATGGAGGCTCCAAGAGAAAAAATATTGCCCTCGGGTTCTATCTATAGGAATTTGGCAAAAATCATAAGCTTTTTATGACGTTGGCATAGGTTTTCATTATTATTATTATTATTATCATTTTTTGCATGCAATAACGTTAATACGAAAAAAAGGTAAACAACATAAAAAGGAAAGAAAATTGTAATAAAAAAAGTGACATATGCTTTGGCCTGTAGTGGTAAAAAGAGCTTGGCAAATATCCTACATACATATACAGAACTTAAAGTGCAAATAAACAGTATCACTTCGTTGTCAAATCAAGTATAAAGATACAATAAATAAAAAAGTAAAACCCTCAAATGAATAAAAAGATAAATAAATACATAATAAATTAATGAATAAATAGTATTTTTACCTCAGTGGTGGAGAGAACATGGTCACTTGGTGCAGCAGAGCATTATTATTATCATTATTATTACTATTATTATTACTATTATTCCCCCAAAAAAATGCAAAATCAGAACGAAAAGATTTTCATTTCACTGCGTTTCAGTGCAGTGAGAAAATTAGTAGCTATAGGTTCACTATTGTCTTTGTCATCATTCTCATCATCATCATCATTGTCCCAAAATATATGCTGTCATACTATATCTAGATGCCAGGAGGAAGCTGTGTTAGTATCATTGTCTCTATCCTGAACAGAGGAAGAGGAGAAGAGGAAGAGTTTTTTCAGGAAGTGCATGCGTCGATCAGTTAAATCCTTAAGTGGGCAAATCTCAAGGAGAAAAATTGTGCTATCTTCATCATATTCATGAACAGGCTCCATGGGGGGGGCAAGGTGAGGGAGGGGTGGAGAGGGGGAGTGAGGAAGGGTGAGGAGGGAAAGCAAGGTCATGTTCTGACCAAAAATATATTGTCTGCAGTTCAGTCTTTAAGGATAATGGTAATTCTTGTCTGCAGTTTTGTCTGTTGTTTGATCTATTTTAAGTTGTCATGCATCTAGGGGGCCGAGGGGAGAGAAGGGGCCTTTGAAGCAGGCAGACTCGTAGTGCTTGTTCAGATAACTCTTGAGCGCGAAGGTCTTGTTGCAGCGTTTGCACTTGAAGTGCTTGAAGGCCGAGTGGGTCTGCATGTGCGCCCGCAGGTTTGAGCGGTCTGCGAAGGCCTTCCCGCAGTGGGCGCACCCGAACGGTTTCTCACCCGTGTGAGAGCGCATGTGACCCTGTAACAGCCATGGTCGACTGAACGCTTTCCCGCACACGTCGCACTTGTGCTTGAGGTCGTGAGTGAGCAGGTGCATGGCCATGGCGGGCATGGACACGTACACCTTCCCACACGTGGGACATTTCTTTGCCAGCTTGCTGTCCAGTGAGCGGTGTGTCTGTTTGTGCCGGCTCAGGTTGGAAGACGTAGCGTAGGTTTTGCCGCACTCGTTGCAGGTGTGCCTCTGGATGGTCCTCGGGCTGCTGAGAGCTTTCCTTCTCGAGCGGCCATCGGTGATGAAGAAGGCATCAACTGTGTAACCTTCACTCACTGCAGCATCTCCATTAATGTAGCCATCTGTGATTTCTGAGCCAGGGCTGTCAGGAGACTCAGAGTCAGGAGCCCCGTAGTCGCTGTGGATACCATCATAGAGGGGATCAGGAGAGGGCACCTTAATGCCACCATCACTCTCACCATCGTACACGACAGGGCTGATGTAGTCACTGATGTAACCAGCTGATGTGGGAAAAAGAAAGCAGTATTAGGTGACAGAAGAGTGTGGTGGAAGTCATACTAAAGTTAAGTTTTAATTTACCTGGCATGAGAACGATAGACCTGCACAAATGGACTAAAAATATCACTGATGCAGCTGTGACGTAACTTGAAAGGTGCTAAAGACCACAGGCTTAAACACAGGGTGAAGAAAAAGATATGCAGAATGCCCAATATCGCTGCCACCACTGAGAGAACCACAGTTCAACCATCCATAGGACATGCATTCATGGCTGCACATGTCTGTCCCACGGAGAGCAGGGAGTGAGAAACACACAAGTAAGCCTGGATTAACATCATTAAACCGCTGTAGGCAGTAAGACACGAGAAACTGAATTTTCTGAAGCTTATCTATCTTAACAGACACTGTAATGACCAGCATTAAGCAATCTCAACTGTTATAATTAAATAAGCACCAAACAACTGTAAAACTGTCAGAAACCTGTTTCATTTCTCCCTTTAAATGATGAGCATTAATCTACAGATGGAAACTGTGGCTAAACATACATTAAGGCTCTGGTGGGCTGGAAATTTTACTCAAGCTCATCTGTGATTATACACTGTTTTTTTTTCTTATAAGAGTCATAATCCTCTATTTAAGAGTTTAAAAATGTTTTAATCTCCAACTCACTCTGAATATCTACGCAAACATTTCAATAACCTTCTACTTTTTAGGAATGAAAGTACACCCAAGACACACTGACAGCTGCAGTCTTTCAGTAACTATCCTGTGGAAATACTGCACGAATTGTATCCAAGTCACCTAACCTGCACATCCATATGTGGCAGGGTGTGAAATCAACTCCCAATCAGTAAACCAGCAGGTACTTTTAACAAGATTTAAACATCTGTTCAAATCTAAATTGGCTTTTTATAAGAAGGAACATCTGTCTCTCATCCTGTGCACCTGTGGCCAAAAAAGGTGTGCAGTGTTAGTCCAGATATAATTCAGCAATATGTTTCTGCTCAGCTCGAAAGACCTGCAGTTAAAACATTTCCCCTGTGAAAGATAGATGCACACAGGCTGACCCTGAACTTGAAAAAGCTGATTTAGTGTGAGAAAAGGAGCATCAGCACCATGGACAGATCCAGTGCAGTGCAGGTCGATGGCACAGTGACAGCAGACCTGCTGTACAGGCTCAGTCAGTGCTGTGCAGTGTTGTTTTTCTTCCTTCCTTTGGCCACTTGCTGCATTCATTTAAATACAATTGCCAAACTTGTTACTGTATTGAGCCACAAACTGGCTGGATAATGCTATCACTCGCTCTTGATACAAGCTAATTTGAAAAACAGCGTGAGTCCAGGATGTCCAAAAAAAGGCAAGAGCAAAACATTGTATAAAGTAATGTAGATACAGCATCCATGTTACTAAGTTTCATCCGCACAGTTAGAACGTGTTTTATGAGTGTGGTACTCCAAGAGTGTCAGTATGCACACGGTGTTTGTTTTGTTTTATAGAGTCAACTAACCATGCAACACGTTGCCAGAATACCTGACAAGTGAATACACACTGGATGAGGTGAGTGGCTTTACTGCATTTGGTTTGGTGATGTGAATAAACTTAACTGATGAGTTTACAGTTCGAAGTGAACTGCTCCTGAGCACAGGGATTTGTGAGTATAATCTGTGACTCATAATATTGCCCTTATAAATCTGTGCCTTATACAAAATCCATACGTCCTCCAAAACTATCCAGAAATAACCTTTCAACCTTTGATAAAATTTCTAAAATAAAGACTAGAACCATTTGTGATCAAAAGTAGAATTTTCAGTCATTGGGTATGCTATGGTGGTCTGGAGAACTATATGTGGAGGAGGGTGGGGGTATTTAAGGATTTTCTCTTTCTTGTTTAAGTATTTCTTGTTATAATTCATTCCGTCTCTTTAAGGAGTAGGTGAAGACACATAAGCAACAAGCTTCTTGTGGCACACACATCTGTCTAGGCATGATAACACCCATTCATATCTACCACACCGTCCCATGTGAATACACAGTCCCGTCACACACACGGAACAGGGTTGGGAAATAAATTATTCTCAAAGCCAGTTCGTTCATGCAGAGAGCTGTCCCTAACGTGGTGTGCAGGTGTAGGTTGAGCCTGTGCTGTGCTATGTGTAGAAGCCGCATTAAGCTGTTAACATCAGGGATGGAGACAAAAGGTGGCCGGGACGGGCTGCGCTGCACGGTGCTGCTGAGGCGGCAGATCGCGTGTCAGACCTGGCAGCGCTTGTTAACCTCGACTTTATAAACACATTACTGACAGATTTTTTTTCTTTCTTTTTTTCTTTATCTTACGTGCAGAGAATCACAGGGATGGATTTTTTTCTGTTGCAACCTGTCAATGACACCCAGGCGGAAGCAAAGCAGTGGTTTACATGGCAGATGTGACGCACACTGCTACGGGTTGTGTTTTGCACAAAATAATCAGTTGCTGTCCGAATAATAACAAGGGGTCACCTCTATCAAGTCATAACTCATACATAATAATGAAAAAGATATATTCAGCAGCTGAGCATTCAGTCCAACACAACTGATACTCTATGCAAAGTCTGTCACTTCTATTCAACAGTTTATTGGTTGCCATAAAGCGAGAAAAGTCCTGTCAAATCCTATGTTGTGACAATGTAACGTTAAGGTATACTTTGCAGGGGTACAAAGAATAAGATGTCCATTTAAGCAATTCTGCGGAAACGTGGCAACACTGCAAAAATGGGTCAGGAACACCTGGACAGGGTGCATAAAGAAAAAGCATGCTGTGTGTTGGTAATCAGCCTGTGATAGGGTTGATGCAATCACTTGTGGATTTAATGTTTTGGGGGGCTTTCACAGCAAAGAATAATCAATCGATGGTTGTGATGCACATTTGATAGTGAATTAACGTGTCAGAGGCATGTCATTAAGCTTTGAACCCATTCCACCAATAACTGACTTAACCAGTAAACCTCCAGGATACCAAGGTGGTGGTGCTCGTGCATTTCAAACCTCTGAGAGGCTGATCTGAGCTCTGATATCTGCAAAAAGCCACATTACAAAAAAAAGAAAAAGATTGCCTTTAAAAGAGCAAGTGAAAACAAGCAAAACGTTAAAAAAAAAAATTAAAAAAAACACCAGCCCAACCTTTATCTCTTATTGCCTTACTCATTATGTTCCCCAAAAGGGAAGGTCCCAGCTGAGTATGAGCCAGAATCAATGAAACATGTGGGGCGCGCTTGATTTGGTTGATTTCACAAGTGACCTTTCCGCTTCGGTGGCACCAACATGCTTGGATCAAACCTGCTTCAGCTAAAGCTCTCCCAGAGAACAAAGTCTTAGATTATGTTGTGGGGCAGCCCCCGCAGTGAACAGGGTATATTGGTTGTTAGTGTTTTATTGTCTCATTGTCTGCTTCACTGATCTCTTTCGGTCCTCTGGGGTGTATGTTACTCTTAAAGTATACGCTTCTTCACTTTGCCTTACTTTGATATCTTTCAGTGCTCTGATTAGAGCCTGAATGCTTTGAAGCTTCGAGAAAATCACCATGTGATACCACTAAGAGTCTGATGTCTTTCTGTAATAATTGATTACTTAGCCTGCCCGACTAGACGCCCACACCATCCTGCAGGTAGCAACACTGCAGAAAGTTTCCAATGCTAAGACTGCCAGAAAGTCTGATCACTTCTAAAAAAAAAAATATTAGAAATGACAGATATTATTGTTACACTTAATAAAATGGAAACTATGAAAAGGTGGCCTTTGTATATTTTCAATACTGACAGCGTGAGCCCATGTATGAATTTAGCTTTTGCTAAGAGTCTGCTCGTAGGTGTCACGTCCTGGTATCCATACAACAGAAAAGGAATCCCTTTAGAGCACAACAGGTAAATACACCCCGTAGTCCCATACATATAGTCTTATTTCCGAAACAAGCTCCCTCTCCCGACAGCCTCCTGCTCTTTGAGATCGATTTGTTTCTGTGACACCTGTTAGTCTTCGCTGTGTAGGCAGTCTGACCTACCTTTGTCATGCAGCCGCAGGCTGATGTCTCTCCTGTGCCTGTAGGCGTTCTCTAGATCCGCCCCGGTAGAGAAATCATCCAGTTTAACCTTTTTCACCAGGAAAGACCTTGGCATGGTGATGAGGCACCGACACACACTCTCACAAACACAACGACACACACACTCTCAAACGCAGCGACACACACTCGCAGTCGCAGCCGATCACCGACAGCCTGGCCAGCGTGGTGATCCGTCCGTTATCACACCTACCGACCAGGCGAGAGGGGGTTGGGGGGTGAGGGGGAGTTAGGGGGGGACCGGAGGAAGATTGTCTTCAGATTCTGGAGGAAGCGCGAGCTTTGAGTTGATCCAGTGAAAGAGTTGAGCGTCTCTTATTTGTTCTTGCTCTTCTGCTTGAGTCTCTGTGCCTGTCCTCTGCCTGCCCGGTTTAGTCCTCGTGCAGAGAGAGGGAAGGAAATGCAACTTCAGCACCGGACAGCTCCCTCTGGGGGGAGGGGGGGTGCCTCGTGCTCTTTGCACTCGCAGGCAGGCGGAAAGCCAGGAGACAGAGGGCTGTCAGCAGTCAGAAAATTTAACAAAAAAAAAAAGAAAAGAAAAGAAATAAAACAAAACAAGAGGTGGTGGAAGACACCCCGCAGCGCGTTCAGGCCTCTTTAAAGAAGAGGAGATGGAGGGGGGAGAGAAGAAGTAGGGGGGGATGCTAAGAAAATAAGAGGTAGAAAAATGGTAGGATGATTTTGAAAGCTTTTTTTTTTTTTTTTTTTTTTTTTTTTTTTTTAATAAAAAATGCCGGACACCCTGTCCTGCCACAGAAAGAGTCCTTAGTTCCCGTTAATGACGACTACTCAGGTCGGTAGACAATCACAAAAAGACTCCGCGCGGACGGTTGGATCAACAGCATCCCCTCTTTCTCTCCTTGTATCCCTCTCTCTTCTCTCTTCCCCTCGTCTCTCTCTTTCCGCAGCTTCCGCGAGCTGTTCCCGTGAGTGTGCCGTCTCGCGATCAGCTGTTGGCATTTATACGGCGCAGTATGCGCGCGCGAGAGAGAGTGGGGATGGAAGGATGGATAGACACACGGGTGGAGGGAGTGCTTAATTTAATCTATCCCGCATCCCCGGGGAGCGGCGACTGGCCCGGATGATTTATTGAAGCTGTTATCACCCCCTCTTTCTCTTACTTTCTCTGTCTTTCATTGTCGTTCTCCCTCCTTTCCCTTTTTCTCTTCATTGCGCGTGTGCGTGTGTGTGTGTTTCTCTGTGTGTGAGGCGAGACGCCATGTTTCGGAGAGATAAGAATGGAAATTATTGTTATGTACTTCTTTCAAGCACTCATCGATTTGATTCAGCGTAAATTTTGTCCCATTGTTCATTATTTTTAGGAATCCATGTAATCGGCTTCCTTTTGCGTCTCTTCCCCTCTTGCCAAGCATATTCCTTTTTTCTGCAATCTCGTGGATTGAAGAGGGGAGTATTAACTAGGGTGCCGAGAACCTAGTTACTATCATTAATGTAGTCCTGAAGGGGAAAGGGTGTAGGCCAAATGGAGTGTTTTACAGTGAGTTGCGGGATTAATATGAAGGTTGAGTGAGGGTCTTACTGGGTTCACTGAAGTTTTGCTGCAAGATGTCAGTGTTATGTTACAAAAACGATAATTTGATACTATAGTGAGTCAACTTTACTCAAACTAATTTCCTTTCTGTGCTCTGACATCCATTCTGTGCTCAAGGTGAAAAAAACGTGCCTGACATCTGGTTAAATTGTGTAGAATACATCTTCCGACCTACAACTGAACGCTGATAAGTTGTAAATTGTTCAGACCAGAGCCACCAAACTGAGTTTGGGGTCTATTCAAGAAAAACGAGCAGTACCTCTGTGGTGGGCAGGTATACTGGTGGACACGCTGGCTTGAGTTTGTGAAAGAAGCCAATGGTTGTTTGTGTGAATGAAGTCTCAAACAGTTGTTAAGTTACGGATTGAAACTTTAATACAGATGACTCAAAATCTATGAAGTATGAAGACTGGTCAAATTTTCTGTTACGTTGAATAAAAGCGAGTAAAAAATAACCTGACTTCCCAATGGTGGAAAGTTTTTAGTAACACTTTATTCAAGATTACTTTTTTTTTTAAATCACCATTTATTAATGATTCAAAATAACATTAAAAGAAAAAGAAAGGGCCAAAACCAAATCTGTGGTCATTCCTATAGTTCAAATTCTATTTGGCAAATATCTCCGCTTGTTAGCACCTATTTGTGACCACTTACTTGTGGCCATGGCTCAGCTGGTAGAGTGCTTGTCCTTCAAATGAAGGTCGGCAGTTTGGTCCCCAGTGCATCTGTGTGTCGAAGTGTCCTTGGGCAAGACACTGAACCTCACATCACCCCTAATATGTTCACCTAAGTGTGACTGTAGAGAGAAGAAAGCTCTGCATACTGTATGATAGTAAAAAAACACCATATGAGAGTTTGTGTGAATAGATATGAGAAACACAGGTAAAAGTGAGTTGTAGAACATAGGCAAGGTAACAAAAAACAAAAAACAAAAAACAAACAAAAAAAAAAGGGCACTATATGCTTGTGGAGCATTTACTATCTAAGACCCTTTCAGTTCTAGCCCCCCCCCCATTCCTCCTGTAAAAAGAAAAAGGCCCATTTGGCCCATCCTATATGCACTGCTTTGTTCAGCTCAGAAGGATGTAAGGGCCATAGTAAAACCTTCAGCTTGAGCCTGTTAAAGTAATGTGATGTGGACTTTAATGTGTGTTTTGGATCATTACCTCTTTGGAGAGTGTGTATCTTTTCATCCTCACATTTTTTACAATTGTTTTGGTTCCAGAATTTGATGGCATCTAAATGATTCAACTCTTCCATCTTTCAGTGAAATGTGTCATGCCACAAACTGCAACACATGCCCGAAGCATGATACATCCACCCATATGCTAAACAGTCAAAACAAACATTTTATTCTATGGATTCTGCACCAATTTCTCTTCAAATATGCAAATTGTGGCCAAAACTTTTATTCTCCTTTCACCAGTCTGTAGAATTTGTTTCCAAAATGCACCAGGCTTATTTTGATGTTCCGAGGCTGAATTGGATGCAGGAAAGATTTTCATCATACTGTTCTTTTGCAGGTATTGCTTCCCAGCACAATGGAGCACAGCTACTCCAGAGTGCAAAGAAATTCTTTGCAGACTAACAAGGGTTTTGAATGGGCCTTTAAAGCAGTCCTACAAGCCATTTCCCAAAGGTTTTCTTGGTCTTGAGACCAATTTGACCTCCACCATTCCAGTTAGCTGGCATTTTCAAATTACATAATGATCTTTAAAAAAAAAAACGGCAAAATAAAAACTCTTTTACATCTCGTTTTAGTGTTCACCTGCTTTATTTGCATCACTTATTTAAATTTTCAGAGTGCAAGGCAGCTTTTTAAAGAAGCAGAGAGCTGCCTATTTTTGGGACAAGGTCTGGAGAGTATTTGTAAAACTCTACATTTTGCTAAATGTGTCCTTTCTTTTTGATGATTTTCTTCCAGCTATTATCCTAACAAGCTGAGTAAGCTCCGAGACCTTGGTGAAAGTTTGCTCGAATCCCTTGGGTCACCCAGACATTTGCTTAATGCTCCTTTTCCATTTTTCCTCAAATTGTTGCTTAAATTTTGATTCCTTGAGCCGAGAATTGTATCACAAACGACTTAAATTTGTTCCTCTAAATCTGGCGTCTCAAGGCAAACATTTACACTTCTTTTAAGAAATGAACACTTTGACACTTTCTTGTGAAATACAAACATTTTGCTGCTTTCTGTTTTCTAAAATATATATTTGCCATCTATATCAGTGACTAAATCACTTTCTGTCATGTAGTGTTTTCATTTTCATCTTTTTGTGTTCTTATGCTTGACCACTCTTTTTTTTTTTTTCAGAAAGACTTTTTTTCAAGTTTTTAAGTCCTGTTGCTCTCGTGTGAGACTTTGTTTAATCTGCAGCCTTGCTGGCGAAGTAAATTAGCTCATAATCTCCGTCAGTCAGACAGATGGAGAAGGACAGTAGAGATGTCAAGTTAAAGAGGCAGAATGAGGATGATTTGCAGAGGAATGAGGGCAATGTTCATGAGTTTGTTTTCATAGCTGACAGTGATGATGAGAAAGGTGGTAATGATGAAGCTGAGCTAAGTGAGGCATTTGAGTCATGCAAGCCTGATGCATGGATATCTGGGGGCCAGAGGAGTCATATGTCCAGAAATAAGTCTGCTGAAGATCAGCGAGCTTCACTGTGACTAACATGTTACACTGTGTGTGTGTGTGTGTGTGTGTGTGTGTGTGCGTGTGTGTGTGTATGCGTGTGTGTGTGTTTATTTCCTATTGATTGCAGGCCACTTGATGAGTGCAATATGTGTAAGTTCAATGTTTGTGATGATACATCATGACTGTGAAAGCATTCTTGGCTGTGTGTGTGTGAGCGTGTGTGTATTGCTACCAGTCCATCTGTTGTTCTTAATCAGGGGGAGAGCAGATGAGTTCCGTCACCTGGAGACTGGCTCAGGGAGGTCCAATTAAACACACACCTGCACATGCGCACAAAACTGGCTCAACACACAATACACAACCGCCTCTACAACAACTGCCAGTCGACTGAAATAACCTCCACCATTAACAACATATTTTATCATCATTAGAGGCCGTGTGGGTACACATTCAGCACCTAACAGACACACGTGAACAGAAACCACGTACACTGTACATAAAGACTGGTCTCTGTACACACAGAATTCACATACTCATAAATGTTTATATGACACGTTCCAAAGCAGCCACGCACAACATATTTTACACACGCAAATATTTCACAAATTGCCATCATTTCGAATATTGACATTTTCCAAATGACTTTAAATGCATATTCAAAGCTGCCAAATGACAGCAAGTCTCTCAAAGGTTCTGAATCAGACTGGGGATGTGAGAGTAATGTCTAAAGATAAAAGTGACAGTATTTCACTGTAGCACACATGAGTGTGAATTGCAGCCAAAAGTGGAAAGCGCTGAGTGTTCTGTCATTGGTGTCATCCTCACACTTCCCTAACAGCACCACACTATATTTTGGGGAGGCTTTTTTTTTTTTTTTTTAAATTACCATTTAGCCAGAGAGCCTTTTTTATAAAATGTTCTATCTGGTGTGGAGAAGGTTGCAGGATTGCGTCTCTCTGTGTCTCTGTGTGATGGATGCAGCCAATCTGAACCATAGATAGATAGATACGCTCCAGCTTTCCAGGTTGATGGTTTAGCTATACATTACCACCATCACGTTGCCTTGAAGGCATGTCAGCACAAGAGCATGTTACAATGTCACTTTTTGTTTGAGTTTAAGCCATGGAGCTTGTTAGTTCGGATTACAAAATTATCATATTTAGGGCCAAAATATATTCTTTCTACTACTCCACTTTCACGTTAATGGATGCTCGTTTTGATATATCATTGATATAACTTGCATGTGAGAGAAGGGTGGCAGAAGCAAGTTTATCCTTCTGGTCTGATGTGTGTCAGGCCTGAGGTCAGCTGTGATAGATGTCCTGTTTGGTTTAATTGATGCAGTGCAACGTCGTGGGCCGACACCTGTGTTGTACACCAAACATGGAGTCGCTGCCCAGCTGGTCTGTGTACATTTGTGTGAGTGTGCTGGTAGGAGGATGTGGGTGTGTGCATGGTGGATATGACAGCCAGGCAGCTGCTGCAGGTTCTCCTGTCTTCTAGCTCAGTATGAATACATGAACACGCTTATTGGTCCACTGGAGTAACACACAACCCCCTCAGAGTTATTACTCATTATTACACTTACTTCTGACCCTATCCAACACACAGCACCTATAAAGTCGTACTTAATGAAGCATCTTAATTGTTATAAAGTTTTAAAGGTGTGATGCGGAGGCTGAGGTCCCAATTTATGTCTGATATTGAGAGGTTATGAATTAGGAGTGTTTTCACTACAAGGACGCATTAAGAGTGTGTTTCCGGTGTAGATTAGGTGTAAAAATTAATGTGAAACGACAGTTTTAGTAGTAGACCATTTTTTCCTCACTTTATAAAGCAAAACATTTCATCAGGCGCGTCAGAAGTCAACATGTCTTTCAGTGTCTTTTCTTTCCCTGTCTCTCTCTGCCTCCCATTTGGTCTTTTGTGAAGGTGAGCCTCTGTTCTGTCCTAAAGCTGCTCTGTCGCAGTAACGCTAAATATTGCTGAGCAGTTCTTCTCATCCGGCACACACACAAAGACGCAAGCACACACACATGCACACGTGCACACTTGCAGACACATGCAGAAGTGCTGGGCTAGGGGAGAAATGTGGCCTGTTTCTTTGCAGTTTTTGATGACTCCCGCTGTACTCGTGAAACTGAATGCAGCGTACATTAGCACAGGATACAGTGTCCCAAAACAAAGGAGAAGAGGAAAGGAGAGGAGAGCTTTTAATGCAGTCTTTCAAATATTTTAATTTAAGTCTTCATTTATTCTAGTTAAAAGAGGATAATACTATCAGAGCTGTGGTGTCTATAAATATGCACAGTAGTCTCAGTACATTTTGTGCAACGTTTGTGCTGTTATTTATGTCTTGCATTTTGGGAATAGAATAAACTGCCTGTTCAATATAAATTAGACTCTCTGTGTCCACAGGAATGATATCTGCTTACATCATCTCAATAATTAATACTGTTTATCTTGCTTGTTTAATCTCAGGTGCAGGTATGTCTTCAGGGGTGCAGTTACTTGTGTTGCTGTGAGCTTGCACAAAAGCACCCACAGAATAATCCTGAACCAAACCAACCCCATTGTTTTTTTTTTTCTTTTTTGGAAGGATCAAACAAACCAAGTATGCAGTAACAATGTAATTAATGACCCATAGTGTTACCTTGCGACAGAGCCAGGATTGCTGTTTCCCCTTCAAGAATATGTGCATTGCATCATTACATGGCTGCTGGCTTATATTGAGCTTATACTGAGTGTATAATGTTTTCATTATCTAATTCTTTGCAATAACATAAGACATTTTCCCTAAAAAAAAAAAAAAAAAAAAAAATTGACCATTTCTCTGATTATGTGATTATTGTTCAACTTATTCTGTTCTGGAATATGACTTAATAAAGCAAATTTTGCTGATTTTTAGGTCTAGTAGGCTACAATAAGAATGAAAAAAGACATATACCAAGAAGTAAAACCAGCTAACAATCATAGATCGAGAAACAAATAATCAACTAAAACTGAACTGAGCAATGGGCTGCACAGTGGTGTGGTGGTTAGCACTGTTGCCTCACAGCAAGACAGTTTAAGGCTCAAATGTCAGCTGGGGCCTTTCTGGGTGAAGTTTGCATGTTTTCCCTGTGCATGTCTGGGATTCTCTCCAGCTTCCTTCCATCGTCCAAAAGAACATGCAAGTTAGGCTAACTGTTGATTCTACATTGACCCTTGGAGTAAGTGTGAGCGGGCGTGATTGTTTGTCTCGTGTTGGCCCGGATCGAGTGGCATGTCCAGAGAGTCTCCCACCTGGGAAAGGCTCCGGTCCCCTCATGACGCTGAGCAGGATCAAGCTTGTTTATTAAAACAAGTTACGTAAGGATGGTGTAATTCTACATGGTAATCATATGTGTAAATAGGTGTTGTGTTGGCCAGCAGCTATTTGCCATGTTGGACTTCAATGAGAGCAATGGTCTCAGCCTGGCCACGCTTCTGAAAATATCAATGTCAAACACTAATAAGATGCTAGACCTGTTGAAGAAGTGCTGTACAAGACTGATGACCTTTTTAAAAAGTGACGAGCTCTAGCTTAAAAAGCATAATGCTGTTACACAATGTTTTATATTGTGTATCATGAATTAACAGCAGATGCTTTCAGTCTGCAAAGCAGAGTGTAGATTAATGCCTCTGACATTTATTTCCATGCTACAGTATGCTATAAATGCCACACATATCCTCAGTATCCAAACAAACAACCTCTGTGCACATATAAACTGCTCGGCTGGTTGGAAATAGCTCTGGAGTGGCTTTCCTCTCGCTCCTTCCCTGTGTATTTCCCTAAACTCTATCTGACCCGCAATGCCACTGCAAGAGATATTTCTCTTCCTCTCTCTATCTTGGGGTAATTGTGTGAATCAGGAGAGATTGCATTTAACCAGACAGCTGAGTGGCGAGCTGGCAGGGTAATAAACGGCCGAATAACCAGCACTACTGTGCTCCCTTTCAAAGCAGAAATAAAAACAAAAAAATCATTACCTGCCTCAGACAGGCCTATCCTGCGATGTCACAAGTGATCAAGAGAAACATATTTTGGTGGGAGGGAGCGATGAGAAAATGGCAGAACGGATGAGAGACAGAGTGAGGACCTAAGTAAAACAGTTATGACACTGTTCCAGGTAACAAGTTCTTTTGATTTACAGATTGCTCCATTTGTTCAATGATTTTAGAAGATAGAACAGAGAGATAGCGTGTAAAGCCAGATGAAACTAGGCACTGGTATACTATCAGTGACAGTGGTAGGGTGTCTCTCTCCTTTTTCTTCCTAAATACTCATTTAGGAAGTCAAATTGTTGCAAAGGGTCAAGGAACCACTGATTTCAGATGTGGAAGGATTTTTATTTTAAATCATATAATTTTCCAAAGTCAAATGTAATTGCACACAACTCTTAGATGACAATATCAACGGCATAATCAAACATTTTGAGGCAAATAATACCAGCAGTGACAAAGTCTCTCCAAATGCAAATGTTGGCTTTGAAACTGACATGACTAATTTAGCTTGCATTGATATGGAGTACAAAGGCAGTCACTGCAGCATCAGGTTGATCAGGTTGATCTTTTTTTTTTTTTTAGGATTTGTTTTGTTCCATGATTGGCTCACATGACAGCAAAGCCCCTGTGTGTTAGTGCCGTAGCCAATCTTTTGTGTCAAATCACAGCAGATCCGACGGTAGCTTAAGAGTAAAGGAGAATAAGAATAGGCTTCAAATTAAACCCATTCAAAATTCTTCTCCTGCCTTCAACTGAATAATTAAAAACTAATCTCTGCATATCTATCTCTCTCTCTATATATTTATATATATATATATATATATATATATATATATATATACATATATATATATATAAAGTAAATCTCTTGTAAAACGAGTATATATATATATATACTTGTTTTACAAGAGATTTACTTTTTTATACCTAAAGATGGCTTACATATAGGCTGGTGTAATTGTAATATCCTGGCATTGTTTTTTAAGCACGTATATGAGTGTGCAAATGAATCCAACATTTTACTCCACTACATGCTGTACATGAAACTACTCTGGGAAGCACAATTGCAAATTGTCCCACTGGTGTAGTTGAGCTTTGTAAACAGCCTCCGATTCGTTTTAGCATTTCTAAGCTAATTGTTTTTCTTCTTTTACAGCCCCAATATGAGCGCACTCTCAATGCTCTCACAATAGCCGGAAACTTCCAGGGAATCACCTATAAAAAGTCATTCTGTTATTGACAATGCCCTCTCAGCACCAAAGTGCAAAAAGAGCCAGTTAATGATCAGCTAGTTGTCGGTATTTAACAACTAAACAGGCACAAATGTCCCTCAGGAGCTGGCAAAAAAAAAAAAAAGACAACAGAACAAAATGAAAAGTAAAATTGGATTTTCAGTCATCGGGTCACAAGCAGCACAACATCCAATGAGGATGATTTTGTTCTGTTTCTATGGTAAGTTAATCAAAGACTGTCCTCTCAATATAAATGACAGTATCAGACATCTGAGCAAGCACCTCTAAATATAACTTCACATCTAAGTGGCAAATACGTCTGGCAGTAGAAGAAATTATGTCAGGAGCAAAGAAGGATTTAGCTCGTGAAGCAGCAGGATTCTTGCAAGATTCACAAGATCACAGGGCACCGGGGTTCAGACCAATCTGCATCCCATATGGGCAACTACGTTTTGGGTTGGTGGCTTTTGAAGAGGTCAGGGGGTAGAATTGGAGAGAATTTCTTCACTGAAAGAGGAGCAAAGAACGACACTGAAGGTTTTATTTGGCAACACCATAATCACCTTGTGATCAGGAGAAACCAAAACTCGTTTTCTCATGATAACATGTTCATTAATGTGGGAATCTCAAGAAAACTAATGCTGATGATTTGATGATGCGAATGATGATTTTCCAAGAAAACAATAAAAGGTTAAGTTATTGTGCAAAAATGCTTCATTATCTCAATATAACAAAGATCTCAGCGTTCAATAAGTTAGTTTGTCATTATTAGTGTCACAATCCATGGATAAAAATTGTGAGATGGCAACATATTGGCTGTTTTTTTGGTTTCTTTTTACGTGGGGCAGCATGTCATCACACAATTTTGGATACATTTGTGTGCTCCTAAATGGTCCCGTAACGGCTTTTTGCAGGTTTGTAAGTGATAACAATTCGAAGCACGACTGGCAAAGATTCTTCAGTTTGTTGAAACACTGTTCTACAGTCTCTTCTCCTCAGTGCTTCAAATGATGAAGCATTAACAGCGCACAGTGCAGTTGGATCAGAAGGGTTGATTGTATAAAAAAAATCAGTAAAAGAAGCCGGCATAGTGCAGTCAACTCCTCAGTGAATACACGCACTCTTTGCTCTTCTCCTTTCCCCTCTCCTCCCCCTCTTCCTCTCTGAGTGTTTTCAGTATTACCAGAGGTTCTATCCTCTTGTTCCATCCCCGCCACTATTGCTTCTTAGATTTTGTTTTTCATCTCTCACAAACTGCAATCTGTCTCTCGTACACACACTGCCTCTGGTACGCACATGTTCCCACACACTTACTACAGGCTGACATGATCACAGATACACATAACCGCCCTGCAGGACCCACGCACAACACGAATCCATGCTCACTCTCACACACACACACACACACACACACACGTCCTGTGTGTTTGGAACCCTGAGGCATCAGTAGCCGCCTGATGTTCCATCAGCAGGACAGTGTTTTACTATTCTAACACACAACTCTTCAAATGTCCTAATGTTTTGTCAATACCGCTAAATCATCTTTATTGGCACCCAGAGGGAAAACATTTTACAAACACACTTTTATTATGTAGAAATGAAATGAACTTCGAATGAACCCATTATATGATCACAGTTTTATTCCCACATAATGTGCTTTTTAAGTGTCAGACCGTTTTCACGTTGTCTGCTTTATGACGGAGGACAGACGGACGCCGTGTGTCACCATATTTAACTTGACTGTGGATTCGAGTTTTACAAAGCATAAATACGTGTTCAGGCCCATAAACGTCTGTACATACAGCGACAGCAATTATGGGAAAAGGTGTGGCAGTCAAGCGACGTAAAAAGGTTCAAATACTTTACATAAATGAGGTGTGAAAAGCAGCGAGAAGGTGAACTGTAAAGGTGGCTGTCGAGTGAACCTGGCTGTTTCTAATTCTGGGATAGAGGCTGTGAGGTTTGTCTCCAGGGTTTCCCCCCTGTGTTTGGGCAGAGTTATGTGAAAATGTCGCCACTGTAGCGCATTTTGTGTAGCCGTGACCTTTTATGGATCACAAGAATGTGGAAGCTCCACTGCACAAAGGAGCCAGACTGTTGAAAGTAAATCATGTTTGGGTTTATTCAGTGAAAAGTACAAACTATCCCAGATAGGTCATTCCCTCAGGGGAATAAATTATTGTGGTATTACAAAAAGGTGTGTTGTATCTGAGCCAATTTCTGCCTTCACGCCTTAGTGACACGTTTTGATTAATTACATTCTTTGATAGTCTATTATCTCTAGGAAAGAAAAAAAGAATAGGAAACCACATGCTATGTATTTGGCTAACTTCTCTTCAAAAAGCAAATCTTGTTTTCTCAACTGAGTATTTGTTCAAGAGAATGTGACCCCACATTAGAATTAATTAAGATGATTTGTTTGTTTTGATAAACTCAATCTTGGTCCACTAACATCTTTTCAGAGAAGTGGATTTATTCTGGCACCATCAGGATTGAAAGAAAAGGCATCTGAGCCTGTTTGTCCAAAAGTCTGACGATAAAGTTTATAATTTCCTCTTGCATGCTTGTCAAATCTCCAATATGTTAGAGTACAAAAGGATACAATAGAGGACTGTTTTTCGCTCTTTCTTGTTTCTCATTTCACTCCATCAATAAATGTTGATTCATGTAAGACCAAAGTGAATATCAGCCTGTTTAATCTAAGCATGTATGGGGTTGAACATGTTTGTGTACTAAAAACACTGAACCATTAAACCTAATTTAGGAGACGTAAGATGAAGCGGTGACAGACGTATGAGGCTCAGAAGCACAGAAACTCAAACTAAAACATTCCCCAGCGGGTTGGACAACTCAAAATATCTAACAAACAAACCAATAATGAAATCCGTCCTGGCAATTTCCTGCATGATGGTGAACAATTAAGACCGAGCTCTTCGACAGTTTTTAAGTTCCTTACACTGTAAAACATTTAGGGTAGAATTAAAGCAGGTCGTACTGTATACTCTAATGTGTTTAAGGAGAAAAAAAGATGCTATAGAACTTCAAGAGACTGTGAGAAAGTGAGATAAACATATTGTTACAGTATGAGAGCACTCTGACTGAGTCCACGTTTACATACGCTGTAATTCTAAAATACATTAAAATAAACTGTGAAATAAAAATGATGCACTACCTTGCGGGTGACACTGTGGCTTAAGTAGAAAGTTTTATAGTGTTTTAAATTCTTCAACCTCATTGTTTGTTTATTGAACAAGAAAAAGTTTTTTTTTTATGAATCAACCACCACTCTTTCTACTGTTGTTTTAGGCAAGTTGCTGTGCTATTTTAAAACAGTGCTAATTATAACATGACCATATGATCATCCATATGGCTCATTCTAATTGCATCTCTTCTCATCTGTCATTGCACACTGATAATAAGCTAGAGCTTCCTCTCTGTTTATACCTGCTTTCTTTCAGTCAAACCTCTGAGTCAACTGAAGAATCTGAGAGACAAGTCAAAATATCACCTGGACTTGTTCCATCATCCTCTCTTTGTCTCACTCATCATCCGTTTGCCAGCTTCCCTTTCATTACCTCCCTTTTCATGCACGTTTTTTTGTTTACTCTTCTCTTTCTTCCTGGTGCCTTCTCTCAGAAGATGCAGTAGGTCTCCTGCCAAGACATCCGTGTCCTCGGTAGCGTGGGCATGCGTAGATGCCAGAAACCTGCAGAGATAAATTAAAGTGTATCATCTGCCAGCGGTCATTTTTGTCAAGGCTAACGCTGGCCTACAAACTGCTTCGTCCCATTCGTTTTTAAGGAGTTGCTCGTTTTAAGAGGGTTAGTTTCTTCCTGAAAGTAAAATAAGAACAACATGGGTGGTGATGGCAAGTGGTCATCTTAGCTTAGTATAAAGGCTGCAAGCAGTGACTCTAACATACTTCCATCATCTTAATCTCACGAATAAACATGTTTTGCTGTATCTCTTTTCCATCAGGCCTTCCTGGGTTCCAGGTGCAGTATTATGTTCAGATTAAACACTAAATGAATTGTGAGGGCTGTGAGATTAGACATAAAGTTAATGGAAAGGCATGAATAGACGCTCTTTAGCGAGGGGATACAAGCATGCAATTGTGCAAGATAAAAATCTTGGAACATAGCACACTTGATGCTTTGCTGCTAAGGACTCTTACGACGTCACTGGGATTCTAATCTGCGAGAATCAGTGGATTTCTTTATGAATGAATGACAGTGATCTAACAGATAATGGGGCACACACTTAAAGTAGTTGTCTGGGAGATCCCGGAGCTCTATGATTGTTGCTGTAGTCTCCCAAGACAGAACTGAAAAGAGCTGGCGTTTGCAAAAGCTAGAAGCTGCAGGACTACCAGGGAAGTCATGAAACTGTCTAATCGGTACCTGGATTTTAGCAGTTGGTTGTATTTTTTTTAACAAAGACAAACTTAGCGACTAGTGTTAGCTGCCAGTAAACTGGCTTATTTCTTTGGTTATTGTAAATATCACAAGTAAAACCACATAAAAGGTGTAGATACTTGACTGTGCACTGGTCTCTATGTCTGCTTACTGAAGAATGTCTTTCTCTTTTCTCCTTGATGAGTTTGGTTAGTTTTAATGCCAAATAAATCCTAGTACAACAAGTGTAAGAAATTGATGTAGTAGGGAATTACCACAAGCAAATGATTTATTCAAAAGCACAGAGGCAGCAATCTAATAAAATGTTTGCAATGAAGAACTAACTCTGCCCTCAGCAGTTTGCATGGGAACAAAAAATGCATTCATATTTTGCTGTCTACCTTCAACATATACCCAAAACACATCATATGTGTAACCAATATAAGCACATAACAGCTCGAAGGAAATTATAAAGGCGGTTCCATGTGGGGTAAATTATTGCTGACACAGCTGCTTCAAGTAGGCTCAGTTTCTTTGAATTTACCATATATTTTGAAGCTGTATATCTCTACCAAAATAATCTTTAAAAATTCTTAAAAACTAAATTCTTAAGGATCTGAGGTCTCAGCAGGACCTGGAAAAACTAGTCCATGCATTCATCTTTAGTAGGCTTGATTACTGTAACAGCATCTTTACAGTTCTACCTAAAAAGTCAGTTAGACAACTGCAGCTTATTCAGAACTCTGCTGCTCGAGTCCTCACTAAGACCAAAAAAGTGGACCACATCAGTCCAGCTCTGAGGTCTTTAACACCGGCTGCCTGTCCATCAGAGGATAGACTTTAAAGTTCTGATGCTGGTCTGAATGGTCTAGGACCAAAATACATCAGTGACCTCCTGAGCCAGTATGAACCTTCCAGACCCCTCAGGTCATCTGGATCCGGTCTTCTATCAGTTCCCAGAGTCAGAACCAGACATGGAGAAGCTGCATTCAGCTTCTATGCTCCACATGTCTGGAACAAACTCCCAGAAAGCCTCAGATCAGCTGAAACACTCAGTGTATTTAAGTCCAGGTTGAAGACACACCTGCGTTTGAATAAAGCTCAAAACTTAATCACATTTTAACTACTGATTTTATCTGATTTTATCTATTGTTCTTATTTCTTTCTTTTTGTTTAAAATTTAAATCATGCTTTTTATTTATACTGTTTTAATGTGTCTGTAAAGCACTTTGAATTGCCTTGTAGTTGAATTGTGCTATACAAATAAACTTGCCTTCCCTTGACTTAAAACTACATTATGTGACTGTTTCGAGGCAGCACATGGATGATGGCAAAAATAAATGTGGATAAGGTGCATGGTATCCGTGGAGGTCACAAGCAACCCAGAGGGTAGTATTCACATTGCAAAATGCAGAAAAAAAAAATCAATCCAGCAGGTGAATTCAGGCAAATAAAGCAAGGCAATTTTTTTGGGTTTCACATTTGGCTGAACGCCCCACAACACTGACATTTTTCGATTGTTAACGCAGGTAACAACTCCCCTCGTGCCAGCTTTGTGAAGCTTTGAGACTAAATTCCCATAAGCGATTGTTGTCGCGGCCACATGCATGGAAAAAGAAAGAAACTCATGTTCTAGGAAATGAATCAATGGATTGAATTTCACTACAGAGAAGGAGAATGTGTTTGTAGAAAATTAACAAACCAGGACTCTCTTGGCTATCTTCAGTCCTGTGGTAGATATTATAAAAGCATATTCAAACAGTCCTAAAGTGAATAGAGAGTGTTTAGATTATATGAGAAAAGCACTGCATATCCCACAGTTTTCTTGTACCAGTTTTCATCTCGAAAAATAGTTTGTATTTCCACAGTGCTGTAGATGTGAATGGATGTCATTTCAAAACTGCTCCAACCCTTTAACTCTGAGAGAGAACAGAGCGGAGAGCAGAGCAGAGGATGCACATTGTTGTCATTTCATCTTTGCATTGAGATGATTTTTCCTGGCAATATGTCTCCTAGCTATAGACGACATTTTTAAAACATCATTTAAAATGTATAAACATCTCTATCATAAAAAATGAAACCCTCAAGTTGAAAGTTTACTATGAACAATGGCGTTTGATTAACAGTTTATGTGGCAGTGAAACTGTTTTGATCAGATCCCCACACAATGTCCACACCGCATACAAAGACATTACTCAACATTCATTATATAAAGACAGAGCACATTTAAAAGGAAATTCTTGGCCCTTTGTCATCGAGCACATAAAATCATTCCATACAGGTCTCTAGCAGTGTTTTAACCTTATCAATATGAACACCACTGGTTAAGCATCACTTTGGCTAATTAAGTGCAACCTATAAGTGTGGGTATGATCGGCACTTTGGACAATGTTTGTCTGAATGCTTCTTACTGAGAAAACAATCTTGGCAAACCCGACATGTCTGTTCAACTTTAACTTTACAGCCTTGAATAATCTTAAGTATGAGCTTGGCGTTTAGACTATATTGCTCGATTATATTATTATATTACGTCAAATTCCTCAGTCTATTATTCATCTGTTTGACTGCACACATCTAGTTTAGGTTAAGGCTCTTTAAGGTTCAAAAGTGAATAGTTTAGTAAATGTCTGAATCACAATTACATTCAACTTTATTTCAATGATAACATCTTTTTATTGGCAGCAGGAAGATTAGCATGCGCATCCTTCATATTGGCAGCTCTACATCTTACCCGCTGAGCTAACTGTCCTTAGCTGGGCTACACACCACGGGTTTATTTTGCTTACATTAGTACGACACTGCCAGTACAAGTACGAACCGTACTACCTTGCCAATTTACCATGACACACATGCTAAAACTGGAATGTATTTTACATGCAGATGAGTATGAACATGCCGTTTATCTTTAAGTAATGGCTGTTGACTCTTGCTTGTTCTGTATGTGGAGTTAACGTTGTGTCCAATCACAACCATGCCAAAGACAGTGTTTGTATTGTATACAGTAGGTTTGTATCCCTGAGGCAGTGTTGCAGCCACAGCAGTCACCTGATGTTGCATCACCAGGAAAGCACATTAGAAATGTAATACACAACCGTTCAAATGCTCCAATGTTAAGTTAATAATTGACTTGATTAGTCAAGCTCAATTCCTGGATGCCTGTGGGATTATTAATTATTTTCATTTGACTCCTAAACTGTCAGCAGTGGTGCGTAGATAACAAGTGCTGCTGCTTTCAGACTGCAGCAAATACAGTACATAAAGCAGCCATCTTTTATGTCATTCGTTATCTTTTGGCATTTGCAAAGTGAGAAAAATGGTAAAATTCCTTGAAAACTAATGTGCCATTGACATATTAAGGCATGTTTGCAAAAGTGGAAGGGCTTGCAAAAGGTGCAAGGTCTTCATGAAACACAAGGTCACGAGGTCTTCATGAAATATCTGTGATATAATTTGATTAAAAAAAAATAACACAGCTACACAGTACAGCAGCTTCTTTTTCATCCATTAAGTTGCACTTTATTCCCACTCCGGCTCTCTCTTCCTTAGGGTTTCCCTTTTTTTAAGATCTGTAGTTATTAATACCCCGAGGGGGGTGTTTTAAGGTATGAGAGAGTATACAGTAAACAGACTGTGAACTCAGTGTCTTAAATTGGCACAAGTTGTTACAACATGGACCACAGAACATATTGGACAGTTAATAAAACAACATTGAGAGCAAAAATCGAATATGGCTCCATAAACTCTAGACCTCAACATGGATCCATTCCTCTTTGTTCTGTTCTAAGTTTTTATTAGCCAACATTTAGAACTGTTGCTTACATGGCAAATGCCGATGGTGCATTCCGTGACTAATGAGAAATCGTAATTTCTAACATCCAACCGGTAAAAGATTATAGAATGCCAATTGAAGGTCAGATTTCCCTGTCGGGATATAAACCATTAAACAGAGTACTGGTGGAGTATAATCAGTTCATTTTGTCCAATGTGAGCTATACAACTAACGATGAGATTTGATGTTCTTAGCAAAGCAGAAGCTCTAAAGGGTTTCTGATTCCCATTTACTCAGAAAAATGCAACGTCATATGAAGTTGGAGCTTCAATGTGAAAATGGGCTGGATAATCCAGTAAAGTGAGGTAAGATTCCCCTGTAAATCTGAACATCTCATTGGATTACCTATTTTCAGAGATACAGGGCAAAACAAAATGCCATGGTTATGTTTTTACTGAGTGTGTGAGTTGGTGGAGACTTAGACACCCAAATATATGCTCTGAAGCACAGAAAAAGGGGTATTTTTCCTTAATATGTCCACTTCAGTTTTATGTGATAGCCTTGAATTAATTCAACTACTATTTCTTTTTACAGAGTTTCCTCAGTAAACCACTTCTGAGGTCCCTGGGATACCCACTGCCCACATTATACAGTAAACTCTAGTGTACATATACTTTAAATATGGGGCTGTGCAACACTTATGTTAGACATATATACGGCTTTTATTGCATCTTCAAAATATGTCGTAATGATTTAAAAATGTGGCCAAGCTAAAGCTATATGTAGTCCTGAAACAGCCCTGTATATGAGTAAAGTATAAATAAGTAAAGTATCTCATCTTACATGTGTTGTAACACAATCTGATTACACTAAATTATCACAGTAATAATAAACTGGAAGTGTGGTAATGATGTTCATTTGCATTGTGCTTTATGAGCACGATCTGAAACAGCTGCTGCGGTCCAGGAGAAGAGGCTGAGTGGACAGTTGGTTTACACTAAAATATTACTAGTAGCAGTAAAACAGCAGCGTGGCAATAAAACCAATGTAACCACCTATTTATTTCACCTCCTCAGGCAACAGCAAACTGGTGTCCTGTCAGTTATATCAACCAGTTGAAAACCCCTCCGTGTGTCTGTGTGTGCGTACTGTAAATCAGATTGTTTGTGACCGTGACAGAGAGGAGAGGAGCTAACGCAGACCAGATGAATAATAATTCTTTTCCTCATCCTCTCCCTCTCTACACACACTAATTTTATCCCCCCTCTATCTTTCTCTTGGCCTCTTTGCTGTCATTCTCCTCGCACTCTTTCTGTACTTCTCTTACTCCCCATCTGTCGCTCCCTCGCTCCTCCCTCCTCTCTTGGCTCGGTCGGTGAAGATGGATCACTCTGTGTCTGTCAGCAGTAGTATCACAGAATGAGAATGCATTGTCTGCTGTCTGAGATAATAAATGCTTCCATCTACGCTACTGTTCCCGGTCATAATAGATGGCCCATATCTACACAGCTACTGTTTATGAGATTATCACAGCCCTCTGCCATCCCGCAAGCCCCCAACAGGAGAGATGGAGAAATTACTTTATCGCTAGGGGGCCCGAAAGTTGTCATTTGTGGGGAATTCATCGTATGGGAGCTTTGTGAATTGGCAGTTATTCTGATTCTGCTGCGGCGTCGCACGCGCTGAGATTGTGAGCACAGAAGCAGGAGAGGTTAAATTGTTGTGTGATTGCTCTTTTATGCTGCCTGAATATGTGATGTGTTATTGAGGGAGGCCACCTGAAGGAAGGAGAAAAAGATAAGCATTAAACAAGACTCCCTCCTTGCGACTTTATGGTGCATCACCATTTATCATTTTTATCTTGTTTTGATTTCTTTGAGCATGTACTTACTTCATGCCAGTAATAACGTATAGATCACACCGTGGAGAAGACACACTGCTGAGTGCATTGTTAAGATATTAGGAGCTCTTTCCAATCGGCATCTCTGGCCGCTTGTTCAAATGAATGAAGAATGAAGATCTGGACAGCAGGGGGAATCAGTCACAGTCACTGGTCACCGTTGGGCAAGGTTGCCGCTCATTAGGGAGTGTGTGTGTGTGTGTTTTTGTGTGTGACATTTACGGCTGCTGGTCACTGAGAGAGACTGTTGACATTTGACCCTATTCTTGACCACCTGACCCTGGTCTAACCTCTCTGTCTGGCTCGGACTGCAAAGCAGAGGGTCTCATTGGCTCAAGCTGCTGACTGATGGTTCTCCTCTTCCCTTCTGGCATAAAAGCCTCGACCTATGTCTGTCCACCACAGGACTTAGTGAGTTGAGCCAACAGGGGCAGCTCAACATGACCATCATGTTCAGACACAACACTCTGGACATATGGAGGTGTGTGACACAGCTAATGTAAATATTCTTAACAGCAGCCTAAGAGAAGTTTTATTAACTTTAAAAAGTGAACATCACTGGCAAAACACATGTAGATACATTGATATTTACGTGAAGCAAGTGGCAAAGCTGCATTCACATTTGCATCCAAAACTGCTCTTCATACTTGACCAGGGCTCTGACTGATGACTCTAATTGGCCCAAGACCCGAACAAGGGCTTTAATTGGCCATTGGCCCTTTCTGCATGAGCAGAAGGGCCCGTTGGCTTTAAGCCGTGCCGCCTGCTCCGCTGCACATGTCTGTTAACCTCAGCTTTAGTATAGTTTTTCCTAAATTTCATCATTGCACAATCCTAAAAAGTCCAAAATAAAAAAATTGATTTTGCGATTTCTTTGCAATGCACATTTGATAACTTGACAAACATTCCTCTTCAGCAAGACATGGAAGCTTAAAAAGTTGATTGGGGGAGAGACTATTTTTTGTGCCATTTTTCCTTGCAAACAGTTTATAAATGAGTCGATTGTGCTCACCAATCCATGAAATGATTTTTTGACCTTTATAAGAATTAAACTGTGTACACGGAATAGCCCATCACCTGCCTCCAATTTTTTTTTTTGAAAAAAAAAGTCCTGTCAAAGATGATAATGATATGAAGACTGACAAAATGTCAGAGCAGACCGGGTTCAAATGTGATAGCTGTGAATTGTCATCTGCTGTACTGGTTTATTCTCTTCTGAGAGAAGACAACGAATCTGCCCTGCATGTTATGACACGTGGTCACACTGTTCAGATGTCTTGTGTTTTGACTGCATGTGTAGTAATCAGCTGGTGTTTGAAGGGAACATCCATCTCTCTGTCACACTGTATTCCTTAGGGAGAAGCACTGGGACTGCACACACACATACACACACACACACACCTTATCTCTGTCAGGCAGACCACTGGATACTCGTTAGATACAGAAGGGAAAGGGACAGACCGGAGACAAAGAGCAGCTATGCTAATGTTCTTTGATTTTGTCTCCCCCTTCTTTCGGAGCAGTTGTAAAATCTATTCTTCTGTTTTATCTGCTTGACTTTTTTATTTGGACACTCTTTACTTTTGATTTTATGTTAAAGAATCTCAGCTCACACATACATACATTTCATCATATTCATTGTATTGATCCGGTAACAACTTCTAATAAGTTTTTATTACCATGAAACAAAGTTTGCTCATTAATAGGTCCCCTGCAATATAAAGATTTAGGTCCAGTGTCATTGTTTTAATTCTGGGGTCATTTTTCAACTCCAAACACCATTAAGACAAGAAATCGGTTTGACGTTTTCTGTCTTTTTTTCTATTAATCTCAACAATCAGATATCTGCACCTCAATGTGCAAAATCTAAAGCAAGAGCAAAGGACAATATTTTGGGCCTGAAAGCTTTCTGGTTCCTGTTTATAGTCCCTTTGTATTTTGGGTAGTGCTGATTATTCCTGTTTATGCAGGTTAAATAAACAGCTATGTGGAGAGAAAAAGACCATAGGCTCAAAAAGAATCATGAAGCCATTGTCTGTTGTTTTACAACCATTAGCCTTTGGTTAGTGTTTTCAAATTTAGCTGTATTCAAGTTACAACTGACACATAAAACAGGATGGTGTATTAAATTTAGTGCCACGAGGTACCTTTCAGGCTGACCACATTCCAGTTAGCACACCAGTGGGATTTGCTTATAGATAAACTAAAATAATGTTTTTACCAAATGGAGTTTGCCAGTTCATAACAATCCATTAGGCGCCATCTTACAAATGTAAATGCTATCAAAGTGTAAAACAAAAGTATAGACAAGGGTGGCAATAAACAGCAAGTTAATACAACTTTAAACTGAATTACATGGATTCTTTAAAACCTCAGATTATGTTCAATGTCCTTTTATTGTATTCAGGTCAGAGCTAGTAAAAGAAAGTTCTCTAAATTGTCCCACCGAGTTGGGTTATTTTTTTGGAAATAAACAATATTCAAGATACATGGCTGGGGTCAGACAAAAGTTACAGGTGGCTACAGCAAGGACCCAGTATGACACAGATATTAGACGTTGGCTATAAGTTACTGTACAGCATCTTTTATCATTTGGAATGACATGAATGCACCAATGTATAAGAAACTATACCAGCGTTTATCACCTACTTCACCTATAAATTGCACCAGTTTGTCTGCTGTCTTTGATCCTTTTGTCTCTTCTGCAAAACGCAATCAGACTTCCTTTGTTAGATCCACATCCAGTGTGCAAAAGCTAAGTTGATGAAGGGAGATGTTTATTCCACCACATGCTCAGAAACGTACCACGTCAACTTTAACGGGACCAAAAAGCATTATGCTTACTCATTTATTCAATTTACTCATCTCATCTCCACCCAAGAACACCACGAAAAACTCCCCTGTGTCAATGTAAGTTGTTTGTCTGCATGAATGTAATCGAGATAACAAAATCTACCAAACAAAATTTCATTAAACCTGGCGGAGAGGTACCACAGAGACAGATTAGTAAAAGAAGACCTCATGACATTTTTGTGCAAATGTGGCCTTGGTGACGGTGTTCTCTCTATCTGCCCCTCTAGTTTTACTTTATTTTCTTTCTTCTTTCATGGACCTAAAATGCTGTATTTTATTGGCAATCACATCAAGTTTAGTGATGCATAAAAAAGGTTTTTTTTTCCAGTGAGCACAGTGACAAAACCAGCCCTTCATCCTGTCTTCGCTCGTCATGTCTACACTTCTCATCTGAGTTTTACCTCCGCCCAGATGTCTCCTCGTTTTGCTTGATGTTGTGCACACACTTGTTTCATAAATCCGTCAGCATAGTGCCACATCCCGTCTTCAGTTTACTGTCTTAGATTGCCATGGGGCACGCTGGCTAAGCTTATATTGTGGGCAGTGAGGATGTCTTTTTTCTTGTAACAAGATTTCTAATAATCACACAAATGATAATGTGAAGCATATGTTCGCTTCTTGTTTTGGTGGTTAGAATGTGTTGAGCAAGTTACCTTAAATATTGTGATATTCGTATTATTGATGGAAAGTAGCACAGACACAAAGCTTTGTCTTGGCTTTCCTTGGTGACATTCAATGGAGTGATGACCCTAAAAGAATGTGTTGAGAATGATAAGTGGTATAACTAACGCTATTTTGGCTCTGAGCTAACCAATAATGTTACAAAATATTGGGATATTTCGGTTTGTATTGATTATTTCTCATTATGTTTAATAATTTTATTTGGGGATGAGGGGGTTGCCATCCCCCCTTTGTAGCCAAAATTCCAACCCTTTATTGATGTGCCATCCCTATGTGCCTTTTAGTTATGGAGGGAATGCACATGCAGACATTAAATATGCCCCAGTACTCAGGTCATGTGGATATTGGCAAAAAGAAACCTGATTCAATGAGCCTGGATTGTTTGACTGGCACAAAAATACAATATTTCGACAAACTTTAGTTTAGACATTTTATTCAGCGCATCCCAATTATTGCCTGTATAACTGCAATGTTTTAATTTAACATTTGAAAGTAAAAACCATGTGTTACAACACTCCTTCAGGCTTGCATTGCGGTTGAGGATTAGTTGTTAACTAATCATGATAACGGTAGAGTAACATTTAGAAATAAAGTATTCTTCAAATGAAGTTTGTTCGCAAAGGATGTTTTAAAGCTTGCTCCAAAAATATTCGACCAGCTTAAAGTTTTCATTCCAGAAATTTGAGTAGAATAATAAACAGAGCGTGTCTGTATACAACCAGAATATCTACTGAGATCCCTGTCACCTTCATTTTCTTCAGAAGACCCACTTTGAAGTATGACCAGTCTTTTATTTGACCTCAGGCTATGTTTTGTAAATTCTACTGGTGCAGAAGTGAGATTTCTGGGTCTCTGGCCAGAAATCAATATCTATGATACACTGATTACTTGGTGGGTTGCAAGAATATCTGTTGAGACCATTGGCCTTTGATTAGGATTATATTTACTTGTTATAATCCCACAACCAGACACAGCAGCCATATTGATGTTTTACCATGTCTAGATGGATTTGAGATAAAGGTGCTTTCCCTTTTATTTATCTGAGAGCAAATGATTCAGTGGAGCCATCCTCATTGTTTAAAAAACATCCAATCACCAAGTTCTGTAGTTCTGTCAGAACCACTCTCGTCAAAACGAGACGAGAACAGAGATGAATTTCAGAAGCTTATTCTGAATGCATACAATTTATGTTTGGCGGTATGGCTCTGTTCGGAGGAAGTTCCCGACTTTCCCATGAGCTCCATGGAAGCCAAGACAGGGAACAGCAGCATCCTCAGGTGGAGTGCCTTCCATTTGCTGTAAAGGCAACAAACCCCCTAGAACAGAGCAAGCAACAATGAACAACAGTATGACTTTGTTTGGCAATGAGAGTCGGTGGAGCAGGGGAGGTGGTGGGTGCAAGCAGAGAGCAAAAAAAAGCAGTGACAGCAAACCAAGTTTAAATGAAGTGCCCCAAATGCTAGCATCCAATTGCGAGCATCAGTTGATTACCCATTGAGCGCAGCTGGCCATAAGGGTTGGGTCGGCGTCAGCCAATAGGCAAAGGGCGCGTTGACTACGTGGTCTGCCAGAACTAACGCGATGCTCCATTTATGCCCCCTTTTTCATATTACAGTTATTCTATGTAAGTAGTCAGTTGATGCAATGGAAACAAGGAATAACAAATATACTGTGCATTAATTGTAAAGATGGTGGCACCATGTGGCCCATTTAACTGAACGTGCCATACTTGACATTTGAAATTGAAATTTGAATCGATCTTGATATTCAAGATAACAGTAAGAAGAAATATTGCCATGAGATAAAAAGAAATATGTAGCTACACAAAGAAAACTACAATTCAGACATTATGGAACAGCTTACCTTTACCACTACTTTTGACCATGACAAAACTGTTGTAAGTGTGAGTCTTAGCAAGAAAACTTTATTTATGAAGAAAGCTATTTATTAATTTATTTCGATGTTTGTTTTCGTTACAGATATGTTGCAGGAACCAATGCCATGTGCTACATTATTTATAGCCCGTGCTGATTTGCAATGTCAGTCCTCGTGGGGCACCTTTTATAAACACAAAAATCAAAAACAAAGACGAGGGACAGCACAGAAGACAAACTCAACGATGAAACACAAAGTTCACAAAAAAAGAAAATCTACACCGAGCATCGCGTGACACAGCACAGAGGATGCAGTTATACAACATTTGAGATGTTGTTTCATGCTGTGTGGTGATATCACAATAATGAAATAAATGACTAACTGGTTTAGTGTTTCTCGAATGTAATTTTCATTGTATTTAAATAAGTGGATTACTTTAGCAGTCAGTGAAATAATTGACGCACCACAGGGGGTCAAACACAATGGCAAGACATACATACACCGTCTGCTCCTGACGACACATGCACACACTAAACCCCTACAGAGCTATGAGGAGGTTTGGTGAATTGGTCGGATTAAGAAGTAAACAATAGTGTGGAAGGCACGCACACACACCCACACAGAGGCACATTCATACATTAGCATACACACACACACACACACACACACACACACACACAAAACCCTTACAGACATACATTGTAACCAATCTGTTTGTGTCTTTTTCACATAGATCATGAAGGAACCCCCCTTTATACACACTCATACACACACAAATTTGCTGTCCAGCAATGTTAGACCAAAAGGGAGGATGCAATTTATAAATGTGTGTGTATGTGTGCGTGTCAACTGAGATCAAATTTTGTGTTTAGTTATCACTTAGGTTACTGCTATCAAATAAATTATGTCTACAGTCAATAAGTAGGTGCTTGGGTGTGTGGGTAATTCCATCAACGCATAACTCAGTGTTCACAAGCTGAATATGGATCTATAAAAGACTGGGCCTCTGAACGAGTCAGATTCTCATCTCAACAGCCTCTGTCATTTTGAAGCATCTTCACACACATGCTGCCGCTCACTCTTTTGAAACTGCTCCTGAAGACGTCCCTGGATTATAGTAATGACGTGTGTTCTCAAAGAAAAATCTAAAAGGGAGCCCCTACCTCCAGGCTGAGGCTACTGCATCCTCCGGCGTTTCTCTGTTCACCATGAAAGATATTCCTTCAAGCATAAATCATACTTCCAAGCAGTGATGAATTCTGAAGAGTTTCCGTGATCAAGGGCTATTGTCCTCGAGTGTGTACGCCGCCTCAGACTGGATCGTTCTCTTTGCTAAGACTTCTCTTGCCGTGGGTCCTCTCTAAATTAAAAGCATGCTGGCATCTCCTTCAAGACCTCAGATCTCTTTGAGCACCAGTGAGCAAACTTTCAGTGTCTGTATGGTTCCTGTGAATGCTTTTTTCGCACACACAAAAGGCAGCCCATAACTTTTTGTTTGTCTTTGAAGATGCTGTTGAGGGCTGCCCAAATGTCAGATCAGAACATTAAAGTGTGTGACCAAGGCTCTAAGGATACAGGGTGTTGCATCTTGTACAAATTTTGAAGTCTTTTGATGCACACTTGATTTTCTCCAATGTAATTTTTCAGTATTTAATCTCTTAAAAGATAGCATGCAGCCTCCTGTGGTTTCTTTTACTTCGACTTATTTAGGTTTTATGTTTTAGGATTTAGGTTCCAGAACGTGCAGTGATGCGTTCAGGTTTGTGGATTCTTCAGTCTTCTATTTTCTTATATAAATATGAGCAAAAACATAATAAAAAAAAGTAAAAACGCAAATAGACAGTAGATAAATAAAAGTTTATATAGAGAGGCCAATTTCAAAACAAAATCATATTGAGGTTAATCGTCCAATATTGAGTGACAAACCTATTGGTGCTTTCAAACAGTACAGTTTTATATGATCCTCTGGTACAGCAGTAAATTTAACCAAATATTTCTATGGACTCTGGATCAGTGCCTCACTTTTTTTTCCGATGAATGTACCGAAAAGTTCAGCTCTGGGATGTTGGTGGGTTTTGACACATGAAATTTCACGTCCCTCTACAAAATTGCTGTAGGTCAGGACTTGTATATAAATAATGTATTTATCACCCTTTAACCCGTATGTGGTTGAATGGTTTGTGCAATTGGCTTCGTTGTGTTGCTGCCTGGCCCACTTTTTTCAGATTCAGTTTTATGAACAGATATCCCTTTGTTTGCCTTAGGCTACGGCTACACGAAAACGAAACGAGGGTTTTTTTGAAAACGGGTACGAAAATTATTGCGACCACACAGGAAAGCTTCTGTGTCCACATGGAAACACAACGCTTGCTGAAAACGATGCAGTACACACGAAACACCTCTAGGTGCGCTGTAAGCAGTGTTCGAATTACGGGGGGTACCGGGGGGGTCTGACCCCCCGATTGAGACTTGATACCTCCCAAATGGGACTAAATTACACTTTTGGGGGGTACTGAAAAAATGTATCTATTATTAAAATCAGGTGTCAACCACCAGCGGACGTTTCGCATGTTCGCAGGCAGCTCGCGCATAGTCCAAAACATCAGCAGCACTGAGTGTTTTGATGCCAGTTAAAATGATGTTTGAGATGCGAGCGCGTGGAATTAAGCTGTCAAGGTGGAGGTTTCCCGTGATTTGTTAAATGAAACTAACAAATCAGACTAATATTATTTCAACTTTAAAGCACTGAACTTACAAACACTCAAGACAGGTGACCGCCCTTCCCTTTCTCCCATAAGAAAAAAGTTAGCCTAGGACTACATCAGAGGAATTCCATCGAGTCAACATGCACAAGTAGTCTCAGTTCAAAGACAGAGGCGGACTGCTCTAATCCAGAATACACCAACCAACATACTTGATGTCAGAAAATAAAGTACAAGGCTTATCATGTGTTTAAAGCACAATTGGAATAATATCATTTAACTAAGTAAGAAGAAGGCAAATGGATAGTGTGACTCCACCAAGCAAGAAGCAAGGATAGCTGTGTCGAGCAAGAAGGCAAAAAGGATAGCATGCCCACAGGTAGGAAAAATGGGATTCCTTACCATATGTCCGCCGTGACAAATATAGGATTAATCATAATTTTGACTGTGTTTGAAGCCATTTCATGTAGCAGCTAGCAGTATACCATGACTACTAGCACCACGGGGCTGTCTGATAGCACTTTTCAATCTCAAGAAAAGCACACACTGTTTACAGCGGACATTACAAGCTATGTTGAATTTGGCAGTTGTAGTCTGATAATTTACAGCTTGATTCTGTATGCGTCATTGGGTTCACTTTGCTGATTGACATTTCTTGATTGCGTCTCATGGGCACTACATAATGTAGGCTAGTTGCTAGTTTGCTAGTGGGCTTTTGGTAAGCCATACAGCTGTTTGAAGTTGGGTCGTTGCTAGGTTTAATATTTATGTATTATTCTGCATGTGTTGGTTCTGCTGCTGTGCTCGTTTCTAACTGGAAAGTTAGCAACGTCCTGCTGCGGCAACGTGTGTGAGACAAACTTTGGCTAGGTGGTTGAACTTGACAGTGCTGCGTGCAGATTTGAGCTGAATTCACCTGCGCAGCGCGGATTTTGCAGGGTTGCCAGATGATTTCCAAACATGGTCAAACCCCGCCTGGAGGCACTAAATCTAAACTAAACCAGTCTAAACTGAATTCTATTTATTTCTATGGCCATAGAGCCATATACAGATACAGAAAAACTCGCCCAATACCCATTTTTACCCGCAGACGGTCATCCAAAACAGCCCAATCTGGCAACACGGAGTTTACGGAGACGAGTGCTTTGATGTGATCTTCCCGCGAACGTGGTCACTTGATTCATATGAGGCTCTAGCAGGGAGTTAGCAAATGATAACGTATTGTTGTGTTTGCATATCATGATATTATCATGATATTTTTTTTTTGGGGGGGGGGGGGGGGGGGGTGACGTCATCAATTGATCCGCAAAAAGTCCGACCCCCCCGAAGCCCGGTGGATAATTCGAACACTGGCTGTAAGCCACCCCCACCGGTTACACCAGAACAATAGAAGAAGCAATGCGCATGCGTGTACGCCCCTACTTCTACCAGCGCGAAGCTCACGTTGTTCCTTCAACAATGCCGCTGTAGTTAGCAGTGTCTGCAGCAGTGCTGCTATCAATGTTGTGGGGTCCATGATGATCGCTGTCTGTCCTTGTTGTGTTGTCTTCTTCTTCCGGATTTTGAATGGAAGCCGCTTTTTGTCCTGGTCACTGACGTATGTGTATACGTCACTGGCGTTGGCCATGTGGCTGTGCAGATGTAAACGAATCCGTTTTGGCTGTAACAATGGAAATGAAACGACGCCGTTCTCAGATCTTCCCACTCTGGAACCCGTTCTCCAAAACTATCGTTTTGGGGTAGTGGGAACGCCGGCTCCGTGTGTCCGCGACAGCCAAACGATAATCAAAAGTACAGTGAAAAACGTTTTTTGTGTAGCCGTAGCCTTAGTTTGCTGGTATCACTGTGAATTTGTTGACTCAACAATGATGCAAAGCCATCCTGGACAAGATGTAGCAAAACAGCCCCAAACCACGCTACTACTACCACCGTGTTTCACTGGTGGGATATTGTTCTTTTCATTCTCAAAACAAAACACTTCTTACCTGAGCCGAAAATAAGTGTTTTCATCTTGTCTATCAACGAAAAGGTTTTTAACAAAACCCTTTGGCTCGTCCGGATGATCTCATGGAGCTATCTTTGTTGGCCAGTCACCCCCTGGGGAGGGTAATCGAGCTCTTAATTTGTAAAACCAAAATAGAAATTCTTTAGAATTTATCAATTAAGTAGCACAAATTGCTTCTGTTGAGCCTTTAACACAGACAAGAACACAGGTCCGAAAGGAAGGATGTGTTTATGTTTAGTAATGAAAACATAAAGCAGTGTGTGATATGCAATGCAGCTTGAGGGGGATGTTTGAACATGTCTGTTTTTTCAAAGGACCCCCTCTGAGTTGCAACATGGTCTTGTGCACACTTCTATACTCCAGATGGTGTAGGTGACTCACACACACTCTTACACAAACCCACACACTCTTTCACACAAATTCAACCTGCCAGACAGACATGGAGTAGGTAGCAAAGATGTAAATGATTACAGATTGGTGACAGGATTTGATTAATTACGCCTGGTAGTGGCTGAGTGTGTGTTGATGTTCAGCAAAATGCATAATTTTCCACGTTATAAGAGAAGACCTCCACACTTCTACTCATAAGCAAATATTAAGCAGACAAACCCTTTACAGGAACACGCAGAGAGGTTATTTCTGTGTATGTGTGAGAGTGCTTTTTGGAACCATCTAATTGAATTTCACAGCAATGAGTTGAGAAAGAAAGAGCAGGAATGAATAATAAGAAAATGTAAATACAAGATATTGGAGGAAATTAGAAAGACTGTAGAGAAAGACAAGAACAGAAGAGAAGTGTCTGATCTTCACTGGATGTCTTAATGAAAAAGAAAGATTTTTTTAAGCTAATGGGTCAGCGTTTCGGAGTTAGAGCCAGCGATCAATAATGCAAGCATTTAGCATTAAACTTTTGAATCAGGGGGAAAACAATTTACCAGACTTTTTTCAAAGTTCAGAAATCTTAAGCCTTTGTTTGATCCATCTGTTCACAGACATGTAATGGGGACGATCTGTGATTATAGAGGGAGTCCTAACCTCTTGGCAGGTGGAGGGAGATGGATGGATGGAAGCATATTTACATGACACTGGAAAATAATGACTTAGTAGATTAGTCAAACCAAAATTGGATTTTTTTACAACCACAATCCAATGAAATTGAGCTTCTGAAAACCCCACCAACACAACCAGACAATACAGTTGGGGTTTGAATTACTCTGCATGATTACGTTTAACTAGACTCAAATAGACCAAGGTACTGTAAATGCTTCAAATCTTTTTTCTGTTTTTTTTTTAAACAGTAAAGAGTAAGTTAATTTATTCAGCTGGATTTCCAGTAAAGCTGCTTTTCATTTCCATAAGTTTCAACTGAAAATCATCCCATTAAGACTTTGTGTCAACTCACAGTCACTTAAAGTCTTTCAAGTCTGCCGCTCTGCTCCAATGAGGTCCTGATCAGAAAACTGAGAGAAACCAATGAAAGTGTTCACAGATTTAACAGATCAAGTGAGATGTTGTGTCATTTTCTCACAGACTTCTTTACAATATGAATTTTCTTCGCAAACAAAGGTGTCGCCCCCTGCTGTCCATTAGATACGATGCAGGTTTTACAGGCACTTCTGCATTGGCTTTACTTTTCAAACTGGTAGGCTTCTTCCATCTTTATATACTATCTATGATGAGTCTTTTGAGATTGTTAGGCTAGAAATTTTAAGATGCATTGTTATAAACATAGAGACGCTTGTTTTTGGATGTTGGTTGACATGCTGCGATTCTTTGTCTGTAACACAGTCCTCTGTTTCGAAAATAAGATAAACCTCCAAGATGTGTACTGCAGTGAAAATGCCCACAATACAAGATTTTGTGATTTTATGCCAGTCTGGACTAATTGCTGCTCATAAAAGGGTACCAACCCTCGCATCTATACATGGAAAGAAATTAAATCATTCTAAGTACTTTATGTCAACAATTTTTTTTATTTCAATTTAAAGGACTAATTATTTGTATATTTACATTTGACTCTAACTAATCCTTCACTTGTCTCACAATGTCACACTCATGAAAACTCAAGTTTTCTCAAGCTGTCCACAGAAGAAGGACACTGTGTCCCAACCAGTAGATGAATGAATAGTTTTGTTCTTTTGGGAATAAGTAAATACTACAAACTATCAGGAGGCAATGAGCCTCACATGTAACAACTTTTTCTGCAGACTGCACTCTGACTAATGGATTGAAATTGCCATGGTATCTCTTTTAACAAGGTGGACACAATCAACTTGAGCTCTGCCAGTCTGACAGCTCAGACATTTGAGATCCCTGGAGATTATATCAAACTTCCACAGCGCATAGAAGGAACCCAAATCATGTCATTGCAAAAACTTCAACTAGAACTCTACTCAATCCACTTCTAAAAAAAAAATAAATAAATCTAACAAATGTTCACAAAGAAAGATTTTCTGTGCCCTCTATTTGTTGGAGTGAGTGAGTAAATGGGTCCCTTAAGACCCAAATATGTGACCACTGAGACAATGGGGTATTTTACAACTCCCTCCAGCCATTTAGGCAGCTATTTCTAAAGCAGTTGCAGCCGCTTTAGCTGGAGTCCCACATGGCACTGTGGGCGGATATGGATAGACAGGGCAATTACACTGGATTTTTCATTTCTCTCTCTCACACACACACACACTCACAAAGCACACACATACTTACATGCACTTTTAATAGCACTGTGATTCCCATCACCTTGGGAAGTGACCGTGAGACACATGCACAGCCGCCCTTTGTCTCAGCTGTAAGCCGTCCTGTGTCATCTAACACGATAATCTATGGCATCATTAACAGCAGTAATTAACATATGTTATCCTTGAACATCTGATACCAAAAATTATCCGATCTGCTCTCAATTTGTCTGTCTGCCTGTTTCTTCTTTAATCATACAAGAATATTAGACTTCAGCACCAAACCCACCTCTTTTAGCAGCTCAACACCTCCACAGGAGTAAACAGTTTAATCTGCAAGTTCATTAATCCTGATTCTACTTCCCCGCATCATTGGAAGAAAATCTGAGAGTGGCTTGCCGCTAAGAAATTGATGCTAAAGATAGCAATGTGGCTGGCAGGACCTTTCTCGGTGTCTATCTGTGGGTGGTTTAGAGGTTCCTCTGAACCCCTGCTGCTATTCTGTAAGGAACCGAACAGCCTGCAGCCCGATAATGACTCTGCTGAATGGCTGCATGATTATACCTCTTTCTGGCAAGTGTTTATCTCTTCTGCATTTTGTCTGCATCTCCTCTCTTTGTTTGTTCTCTCGTTCACCTTTTATTCTTGTCATCCTCTCTCTTCGTCTGTTGCTTCTTCCCCATTTTTACTGTATGCAACCCAACCCGCATTCTTCCTCACTGACCTTTCTTGAGCTTATTACCCGCATGAAACTTCCATCTTTTTAGGATCTGTCTGCTTTTATACAGTGATGCACTTAACATGGAAGCTAAGAAGAAATAAAGACGGCGTAATTTGCTGGTTGTTTGACTTTTCAATTGACCAGCAGCAAAGACCTCCCAGGGCCTTGATGATAACAATGACAACAAGTCAACCTGTCGGGAGCACAGGTAGAATGGTTGAGATTGTGTTTAAAATTTAACGACAGATTTTGTCCCATTTGATATTATGTGACTTTGTTGTTGTTTGGAGGACCTTAAAACGGTGTAACGCCAAAGCATTCAGTGAAGTTTCATTTGACCATTCTGCACCATATGAGAAATTGACACAATCCTTTGGTAAATGACCTTGTGTTTTTAAGCGTGAACCATATGTGTGTGCATGATTGCTGCATCGGTGCTCGCTCCAACTAATTCATGCCTCTACACACTCTGTTAAACCCCTCTCTTGGCCCAGCCTCCATTTACCCTTTTATAGTGTCTTCAGTAACCTTCTGTTGTCACCCAGTACATTTTCATCTCTGTTTCATCTGCTAATGCACACTCCTACGCACACCAGCACTTATTATACATCTACATGCAGGTACTAACACACCAGCAGAACACACACACACATATAAGCAGGGCTACACTCCTGTCCACTGCCTTGTCACACGCTCATAATGCATGCTATGGCATTATAACAACCTAATGCTAATCTTACAGCATCACAATATTAGCTGCTAATGTATTCGGGGACACTATTAGCTGTGAACACTAATGCTAGGGTGCTATTAATGCTTAATGCTAATGCAGTAACAGTGAGAGTCCTGAGCCAGCCCGCCCATCCGGGATTATGCAGAGCTTTATAATCCCTTGTTAGCTAGAAGCGGAGGCATACATCACCCCACCAAGGTAATCTGAGGGCCATGTGATAGCTATACACCTCGTCTTGTCCTCATCTACTTTCATAATCTACTCCCTCTGTAACGGACACTCTGTCAGGTACTTTGGTGATGATTTTTACACATCACACCTGTTGACAGGACTGGAGAAGTGCAGCACAAACATTAAAACTGAAGAGCCATCACAGGTGCCGTTTCCATTTGATGTTCTGTTGATTCAGTTTCTTCAGTGTTTAGATGCCTTTGAAAAAAAGGAAAGTTCAAAGGAATCCTGTGTTTCTCTCTGGATAAAATGTTATGCCCGTACTTTAATCCTTGTTTCAGGCTTTCAACATTATGTTATATTGATTTCTGTTGAGCTGCTGCACGAGCTGTGCCAGCATTCACCACACTTCTTTCCTGGCACGTTTTTGCATGATTCATCTCTAAATACGGTGGTCCTCAAACGCTTGAGAGCCCTTCAGACTTCATCATCAGATTTTCACACAAGTCTTGACGGAAGAAGGACTTATATGTTGAGGGAAAATGACCTTCTATTACATAAACGTTATTGGTGAAACTAGGTGAACCTATGAATTCAGTATCATAGTGTGGCCCTGACTTTTACTTGGCCACCCTCAACCATTCATTTTACTCCTTGTTATTGGTAAAAACAACTTCTGCTTTTATAGTTGTTGTTTTGCTGAATTGCCTATTTACTCTATTAAACTTAATATTCTCGAGATGTGAATCACAAGATATAACCAGAAAACCACATGCCCTTCCCACCCAAGCTCTTGAGGACTTCACAAGGATTGACACTGGCCCTATTCCAGTCAGAACTTCTTCCCCAAAAGTCTGACCGTATGACCTTCTGTCCAGATCATCTACCACTACATCTCGCTACCATCATAGATGGTGTATAAAATGATGGAAGTACACTTGCTTGAAAACTAAAAACAAGGCAGAAGTATCTTAAACCTGCATTATCTGATGGACAGCGGGGGATGAAACCGAAGTTTACAAAAGGATTTTGTGCGTTACAGAATTCTTTAGGAAATCTAATCCAATTTAATACTGCTTTTTTAATCCACAAAAGGTGTATTATTTTGGAGCAAAATAATCCATAACAGTTATTAGTCGCTGGTTATCATGAAAAAGTCAATGTGTAGAGCTACTCCTATGGGCAGGAATTACTTCCTATACCTATCTTTGTTGCAAGAAAATGTAGAGGAAAAAAATGAAACCAGACGATTCTATCAAATTAATCAAACCTTAGAACTGTATTTAATTTGCAATTATTGAGAAAGGGGACAGAATGACTTAGGCTCCAAATTCAGATATACATCACAATATCATAATATTATCAAAAAAGATCACATCATTACATCATCCATTTGAGAATAGTTTATATTATTTTCCAATGCAATCACATAAGACGTGTTTGTTTTTGAACATTTACAATCAAATCGAACAACTGAAGCCTTCTCGCTCCAGTGGAAAGAAACTTTTACATTCTGTCATGTGTGTTCTGCACCGGGGCAGCAAAGATGTAGTGTCATCCATTGATTAATCTTTTTTCTGAAATTAAAAACATAGTCTGCCAAGATGCAGGGCATCATCTAAACAGATTCATTGTCTATTCCAACCATGCAGACATAGTGAGAAAAGCCAGAGAAGTCTCAGTCCAGGCAAAATTATAAGAAAATTGCACGTCTGGACACTTGCTTTCTTGACTTGTTACTACAGATTAAAATTGCTGTATTACTCTTACTTGCAAACAGATAATGTATCTCAGTAGCTATAAATTATGGTTAGGAACATACATACTTAGTGATGCCCTTATTTTTTTACTTGTTGTTATCAATCTGTGATAAGAAAACGACCGCTGGAAAGCTGAGACGCATGATAGGAGGAGATGAAGAGAAGGAGCAGAGGACAACAAAGCGGAGGGAAGGGGGGTAAAGAAAGGGGAGAAAAGAGAGGTGAAAGAGGGGCGATAGGGATGAGAGGAGGAGCGGGAGGTAAAAAAGAGGGGATGTGGAGGCAGGAGAGGAGTGGGGAGATAATGTACTGTTGGCTGATTAATGTCAAAGGCGCTGAGTCTTGAATACTTATGAAGCAGATGTCAATGGAGCTTTACCCTGCAAGGTTACACAAAGGGAGGGGTGAGCCGGGGGTTGTTGGGGGGTTGGTCGGATTCACAAGCTGGAGAGGAGGAAAAAGAAAGAAATGAAGGTGAGAATGAAACCAAAGAAAAAGTTTCAAAAGAGAAGAGGAGCAAACAAACCGGAGATTGTGACCAGCGGGGAGGTGATAGAGGCCATCTCCATTATTTGAAAGTGACCCTCCAAATTTTTCAGTGGCAGTTTTTTTAGATAATTGTTCTTTGAAAGTTTAGTGTCTGACATGACACAGCTCCACTCTCAAAGAGCAAGAAGAGCCCTTCTTCTCTGGAGCATGAGCAGGCCTCTCGAGCCAGGAAACAAACACCACCTTAATGGGAGCAGATAGCTGCAGCTTTTGAAGCCCCGGTTCCTGTTTACACAACAAGAATATCAAACTGTGAGCTGCCTTTCTAAAAGGGTGGCTGGATTCTGTATCAAATGATGAACACACACCGGAACTCAAATGACCCTATTGCATCAACATTTCTTAAACACTGGTATTCAATTGGTGGGATGCCAGGGAAATGGGATTATTCCTTGTGGACATGAGGCAGAGAGTGTGTATTTACCAAGGTAAGTATGTATGTATGTATGTGTGTGTTTGTGTGAGCTGCAGCACAAAACAAGAAACGTGTGGACTGAACCACTGATGCTTCTGTGCGTGGCCTGAAAAAGCTACCACATCTGACTGAACTCCACAAAGTGAACATTCATCTTAAGTGAGTGTGTTCAGCACCAAAAGGGCATCAGAGAGTGCAGCTGCAGCACATAATGTATTCAGCTTTGAAAAAAAAACTGTCATATACAAACCAACATAAGGAGGGCTATGCTCCTGATCTCACCCCTCTTAAGAGACTTGTAGACAACAATAGACCTCGCAGCCTGGTCGTTACAGGACGACAGGGAAGTGACCTTTCACCTCTGACCGCTAAGTGTAGCCTCTTGACCTCTTGGGACAGTTGTAATGATACTGGGATGCATCTAATGACCCCCGGGCAGGACAGAGGGCAACGATGAAAGGTCAAGAGCAGCTACGGTGACCCCAGGAAGCGACTGGATCTACTGATTAACTAGACTGGACAGTCAATCGAGGCCAGACAAATAGTAAAGGGATGAAGAGGTTGTCTGTTATCATTATTAACATTAGAGCCGTTTACAGAGCTTGGAAATCAGCTAATTCCTGTTTCAGCCAGGAATTAAAAGAGGATGAAGGGAAGCAATGGTAAGAATTATTCCACGATTGTCGTTTTTGCTATTTGTCAGCTATAAGAGTACAGAGAGACTATGAGTGCAGCAACAAAAATTGTGTATAAACTCACCTGTAAGAGCTCCGGTAGCAGTGCTTCTACAGGTGAGTGACGGAGGGCCTTTCTCCCATGTTTGGTCAGTTTCAGAGGTGAAGTGCGGCTCTGCTAACATTATTATTCCTCTCTCATCTCCTCCTTTCTCTTCTCTTTTATATCTCTCCTCTACTGTCCTCTCCTCCACTCTTTCTAATCTCTCCCCCTCTATTAGTAGTCTATTTACAGCATATTCAGTGTGGAGTCTGCCAACACTTACTGCTCTCCAGAGCTTTATCAAGCCACCGATAAACTCCGCACACACATTTATGCACAGGCACATGCATGCACCCGATTTTATGGAAAGATTTTATGGAGTGTATGTCTGTTTTGCATGAGTGTGTGTGGCTGCAGGCAAGCATCTTATGGAAGAGTCCACAAATGTGTTGGGAAATTTCTACAGGTACAGTATGAAATGCCTTGAGCCTGACTTTCCATGTGTTGTGGTTATGGATATGAAGGGCACACGTGTGTTTCTATACATCCCTTTTGTGTGTGTCCGTGCTTATGTGTACATGTTATCAGCAGTGTCCCAGTGTGCTCGCCGAGGGCCAGTCTATTTAGTGTTCATAACAAAGCCTTTTACTCAGGCTCCAATCAGGATTAAACCCTTATCAGCACACACAGACCACAGGACACAGCCAGGCAGCATGTGTGTGAGAGGGAGAGTGTGTGTAAGACACATGAGTGGGGGGTACAGCAGATTATTTTCACATGTGCATGTTGTGTTTATTTCTGCATTTGCTCTCGTGTGTGTGTTTGTACCTTTGCACATGGATGTGCACATAAGTTTAACATACAAGCTTATGGGAATGTGCTAATGTTTCTGCGTTTTTATGCATATTCAATTGTATGTGTGTGCGTGTGTGTGTGTGTGTGTGTGTGTGCGTGCGTGTGTGTGTGTGTGTGTGTGTGTGTGTGTGTGTGTGCGTGTGTGTGTGTGTGTGTGTGCGTGTGCGTGTGCGTGTGCGTGTGCGTGTGCGTGTGCGTGTGCGTGTGCGTGTGTGTGTGTGTGTGTGTGTGTGTGTGTTCGCATGTGTGGCATCTGCTCTGATGTGAGTCAGTACACTCAAGTGTTGCAGTAAATATGACACTCTGAAACCACATTAAATCCAGATTCAAAGCTGGTAGCCCCCCTGTGGGTTAGATAATTATCATCACTCTGTGTTTGTGTGTGTGTGTGTGCGCACTCGTTTGCGTGTGGGTGTTTTTGAGACATATGAGATGGAGTGAGACAAAGAGAGGTGAGTGAAAATAGAGATGATATGCCTGTGATGTGGACAGCAAAGAAAAGAAGAAGAAAGAAAGAAAGAAAGAAAGAAAGAAAGAAAGAAAGAAAGAAAGAAAGAAAGAAAGAAAGAAAGAAAGAAAGAAAGCCTCCACAACACAATAAAATGTTTAGATTTTATTAAATTTTAGTATTTATTTAAAAAAAAAACACTTTCTGCAAAAGTTCCTCTGTAAATTATATCTTTTTTTATGTCTCGCATTTATGTTTATACAGAGGAGCTCTGCTGAGGCGCTGTCCAACTTTGCGTCCTGCATGCTGAAACAATAAAGTTTAATGCTTTTTGTTCTCCATGGCTGCAAACCCAAAGAGTAATCCCGCTAACACAGCCATCTTTGTTCTTTTCCAGGTCAAAACTCAAAGATCTGATCTGAGGTCTAGAATCCTTGTAAGAGATACAATATACAGTCTGCCTTTATTATTATAATAACACTGCATCTAATTATGCACATTCAGACCATTAATATTGATGAGCCACGCTGCCGCCAGGGAGGAGCCTGCAACAGACACAACAATGAACCTTCAAAAAAATGGGAATCTATGAATAAAAATCTGAGGCCACCGGAGGATTATTTACACCCAGCTGTCTGCTTACTGTGTTTACTGTACAAGGAAGGTATGCGACCCGCTCTGTTGCTCACTCAGCTTGTTGTTTATCCTTTAATTTTCATTTGATGGAATCTATCTTCTCTGTACTTTTTACATTTAAAGGCATTTTTTTATATATATGTTTTGACTAATGCACAAGGTTGATTTGTATTTTTTCATCATTCCACTGAGGATCTTTTCATTTTCTTGCTGTAGAATAAATAACTGTGCACCTCTAATCAAATTGTGTGAAATTCTAAAAGAAGAAATTGCTCATTCTGAAAAACTTTTCCTGAGGCCTCTTCATTAAATAGGAATACACTTCTAGTGAATCTGATTGATCAGATAAACATTGAGTGTTTTTATTTGCTCTCAGCGTTTATTTCTACCTGGAAAAAAACACTTTTTGCTGTAAGTTCATAGTTTATAATATGCTTTAAAGAACTCATGACAAAGAGCTTTTTAGCTTGCAGTACATAACGTGCAGTGAAAGGAAGACGGGTGCATGTAAAACAGAATATAATATATGCAGTATATATCTTTTCAGTAGATGAACAAGAATTTGATCTATCAGTATCTCACTTTTCAAAACTAGACTATTTCATGTTGTTCTACACATAAACACAGGTACACAATGATGGTAGAAGCCTCCATTGCTTGGAGATTATGAAGATTTAATGTGACACTTTCTGTCTGTGTGCTGCTGCTGCTGCACAGTAACACTACATCAGGACTATCACAGTGCACGTGGATATAGAAACACAAATAGACTGAGGTGAAATGCATGAATACATTTCTAAGTCCTCCGAGGATTATCATCACCTGTCCCTCTGCTCATAATCACTACTGTATGTTAATGTGTTGTACATTAATGACATGCTAGTTGCTTTTAACAGCAGAATAATCAAAATTCAAGTGAACAGTGAAGATACGCAGACTTGACTAAAAGTCTGGAGATAATTTTCCGATTAAATTCAATCAGGAAAACTGTGAATAAAGTCACAATCACATTAAACATTAATGAACTGAATCCATGAATACATATGTCTGACTCTGTGGAGAATAATGTCTTCCTGTCTGCCCACTGCTGCTGCTGTCAGAGTGGAAAGAAGAGAGGAGAAGAAAAGACGATAATAAGCACATATTTATCCCAGGGGTATATTTATTTCTCTATGAAATATGTGAATCAAGAGTATGAAAGACTGAACTAACAAAGTAGCAAACAAACAACGCTTGTCAGACCATAATCACTCTTCAGGGAGAAAATCATTTCGAGCCGCAGAAGTCAAAAGAGGTGCTTCCTGCTCATTTTCTGATTATTGGTTATAAATTTACGTTAATAAGTGCGGCGTTCAAACCAAACACAGTTAAAGCAAACTCTTCAACACCAAGTCCGTATCCCACATTCCTTAATGACACCATAATATTTTATCCATGCTCAGCAGGAAGTACGAGTCCTCGGTGAGTAATTTGAATTCTCCTATGACCAGTTTCCAGACATGTAACACAGAAATGCCTTTCCAAGTGTCAAGAAACTATGAAGTCATCACCCTGTATGTGTGAGAGATACTAATTGTGTGCACGTCCATGTCTGCTTGTTTGTTTTAATGAGCATCTGTCAGTATCAGACCTGATAACCACGGTGACACCCGAGGTGATTTTTCTGCCAGCTCCGCAACGAGGTCAACATCTGGGCTGAGAGAACAACCCTCGCACCCTGCAACACCCTCATCATTAAAATGATCCGACAGGGGTGCACTGATTCTGTCTGTGCCGCTGCTCCATCATGTTTCTACACAACAAATAAAATGTTTTTACCAAATAGGGTTTGAAGGCCGGGATTTGATCACTGGCGATGCTTTTTTTTGCGGCAGTAATGCATACTTGTTGGGATCTTTTGATTACATGCTACATTCAGTGCGTTCTGCCAAAGATTTCAAGCCTTTTTGACTCTTGACAGTATACTCGACAATCAATAACGCTCATTCAGATTCACAAAATGTCAGTCATACTTTAGATAATACATAAGCCCCTTTCACACATGCACTGCTTTCCATTAATCCAGTTGCAACTGAGCACGAGTGAGTTAATTTGACATATAATCAGCTGCTCAGAGGAATCTGACAGGTCGCATTTTTAAATGAATAAATAACAGTGCTTTTAACTTTCCTCCTCCATGATTTTACCTGCAATGATTGGCTGCAGCACCAATTTTCTGCTCAGAGCCCAATAGATGAATGCTCCCTGTCTGACTGTATATCAATATTTTCAACTGCTCATGTTCACTGTTGTTTTGTTTGATAAAGTGTTAGTTAGCTTGATCAGAAGGTAACTCCAGAACGACTTACAGAGTTTAGTTTGATGCAGAGACGGCGTCCTCGGATTAGATTAGATATTGATATAGTAATATACAAGTTTTTCACGGGCAACGTTTGTATTGATCTTAAGCCAGAAGAAATTCGTTTGGCACTTCATAGGGCAATGCAATTTCATGAAAAATCATGAAATATCTCGGATGACAGCACAAAACAAGCCAGTTTCTCCATAAAGCTACTATTGCTGTGTTTTCCTTTCTCAGCTCTAAACTACGATACAGCTCCCGTCTCACTAATGTTTCCTCTCTTTTTGTGACCTGATCATGTTGATTTTTGCGACATAACGATGACGCCAGTTTGGGAGAAAAACGCTTCATAAGGGGGAGGGAACTGGTGGCACTAAACCCCAGATTCTCAAGCGAGAAATTGTATGTTTTTATCCCTTCTTGCACTAATGTTTTCCACAGTCCATTCACTGTTCTTCTTCGCTGTCACGCTGCTTTTTAACTTTACTCCCACTCGCAAAAAGTAAGGGTTAGAATTAACGTACGTGGTTACATACAAAATTCATTGTTATTGTTATTGTTATTGTCATAGACCACAAAGCTCTCCTGTCATAGACTGGTGGTGATGATCCACACAGAACAACTGCTCACTGAAATGTTATCTCACAATTTCTAAGCTTGGATTGTGAAACTACGTCATCTTTGATATGACATGCCACACTTTCCTGGTGTAACTGAACTGTATAAGGATTTCATTTAATTTCTTGGACAGTAATTTAGTTGCCAACCCAATCAATACATGTCCAGGATACTTCGGTGGTGTTACCAACAATGCAGAACATTCCGGTTTTGCAAGTTTTCGTGTGCAGAGGGAATCCGTGACAAAAGCAGGACTGCGACAGTCTTTTTTTTTAGCCAGCAGAGACCGTGAAAGGGGATATGATCTGTTGGCTTGGTTCTTTGTCCACATAAACACTGCGTCGTCAGTGGGAGGTCAAATTTCTTCCCCATTTCACTGGCATCTCAGCCTGCTTCATCATCACTTGCATCGTTTTTATCTGATCCAGTCTCGATATCACTCTCTCCATTTTGGATGATGTCAGTCACACCTTGCACACTCGCTTTGTTGGGGGCATTCTGAATTAGGAACATTTCTATTTTCCACGCCCAAATCATTTCAATGTAAAATGATCACTGTAGTAACACAATACCGTCTGGCTTTCCTGTTGCATTATTGCATTGTCTACTTATCTCGCTAAAAATAATATATCTGCAACACATACATAGTACATAGTCAAGAACATTCTCACCTTTCCATGAACAATGGACAGCGGAAAATGTGAAATAGGTAATGCTATTTGATGGGATCAAAGGCCTTTTCTGTTTCTAATGAGATGACCATACTATTATATTGTCGTGTTTGGAAAGACGAATAATCTTTAGGAGCCTTCTGACATTGTGAATGTCTACAGAGGTCTGACTGGTCATCCTTGACACCGGAATGTAAACCTTTCCCAGGTGCAATGCTTATATCTTTAAGACTGTTTCAATACTTAATTTAAGTGAGCAATGGGTCTATGTCCCCCTGAAGGCATTTACCTTTTTACGGAATTTGGAATCACGTTGACTTTCCATACTTATGGAGGGAAACTATCACACCTGAATGAGCGCTCCAGCATATCCAGGAAGAGATCCAAAAGTAAATTATGAAGCCTGGCATTTTACCTGCCTGAAGGTTCCTGATTGCAAAGAGAACCTCCTCTTTTGAGATCAGGGCATTCAGCTCAGAAAAGTTTCCATCTTTTCTGTAATTAATCTGAACACTATAATTGCGTAAAATAGCCTGAAGGTGTTCATAATACCTTTACAACTTAGTACACTATGCAGATGAAAACTGTGTGAGTACTAGAAGTAGATCTAAGAAATATGTTGTGTAGTGAGTGATTGATTCTATCATCGCAAGTTTACGCAGTGTTTGACAGACATGTCTATGATATAAAAAGAAGTCACACTCTTGTGTTAAGATGTGTGAGTGTGTGTTTACAGTTCAGTTTACAGAAATCCTTCCCAGTCAGTGGAGTTGTTGGAGAGAGGCGGTTGTCTTTGTTTGGACACCTGTGAGACCAAATCCAGCGAAAGCCCCTGGAGATGGAAATGGATGCTATATGTTACTTGGTGTGTCTTTATTTGTGTGCCATGCGGGCAAAGTAACGGTGGTCCATGTGTGTAAATGTGGTAGTTTGTGTTTCTATTGGTCCATTAAGGTGAACAACACAGGATGTCAGTTTGAAACATCGCAGGGGACAGCGTGTGTTATCCTGAGGCCCCCAAAGGTATGCATGTGTGCGCGTGTCGGTATGTGTATGCGTGGTGCATACACACTTGACTGAGCTAGAGGCAAAGGAAGGTCATCTCACGTGCACAGCTCAGTGGAACAACGCCTGGCGACTGTGCACTAAAAGCCAAGCACCAGCGGTCTCCCAAGGACAACAAAGTGCTTATCCAGGAGAAAAAAAGGGGGAAGGCTATAGAACTCCCAGATCACACTCTCTCACACACACACACACACACACACACAGACAGCTCAGAAGTCACTATATGGGCTCACATGCACAGAAAGAAAAGCCTCTTAAGTGTAGCCAGGACCTTATTTGAACATCACTTCCCTTTTTCTCACAGGATCTGTAATATTCTGTCTCCTCCACTCATACGTTAACGATAACACGCGTCTTCATCTCAACAGGATTTATATGTGTTGTGTGTTTCTGCTGCAATGTCAACAGAACAATTCCTGTCGGTGAGAGATTGTTTTGACATGTAACTGCTGGTAGTCACAGATTAAAAACAATCAAATTTGCTATGACTGGTTTCCATTCAACTGCTTCCAGTTCAGCAACTACTTGTGTCTTCTCAATTTTCGTTGTAAACTTATAAAACTAATGTGTTTTTCCTCCCATTGATTCCAGTCTACCATTTCTTTACGATTGTATTGAAAATGTTTGAACAAAAAACACGATATCAAAAAAAGAAGTAAATGAATACCTACACTAAAGTTGCCAGAAAAAAATGTTATGTGCACCAACAGTGAGCTTGATGTGGACGCCTGAGCAGGGATACAATCAGAATGTTATAATATTCATATAACATACATTTTATAGGTATTAATCTTTCATCATCTTAAATAAATAAAGATGAATTTCTTTAATCTATTTGGTTATTTATTTTGAATAGGTTTTTTTCATGCACAGATAGTTGAAATGAGTGATTTTTCAGTTTTTTCATTATGGGTTATTTTGCTTTTGTATCATGTCTTTATTATGGCATCCGATTCTAGAAACACATGCTGATTACCAGAGGGGAAGCGTCAGGGCTCTCTTAGCCCTCAGTTGTGTGTTCTAAAAATGATTTGTTAAACATCTTCATTTGTAAGATCTTGCAAGTTACTACTTTTAACTAAGCTGAATGTTTCTGAAGAAATAAAACCCTTGAATTGATCAATTCGGTTTGTGCTGGAATGTAAAAGGATTAACTGAAAGTAACCAATTTGTCATCCGAGGCAGACAATGGAATGCGTTCAGCTCTGTGATTGATGGGCCCTACAATGGGAGGTGCTGTAGTTATTCTATGAAAGATCTACTAGAAATGACAGTGAAATTGACCAATTATGTCTTTTCCCTAAACGGGTAGGCTGTGTAATCACAAAATGGATGACAAGTTCCACCTGCTCTAGGCCCACCAATCACAAGCAAGCTGAAGGCTTTTCAGAACAGATGTTAACGGCTGAAAGACAAGCCAGCTGTGCCAACTGCTCTTACTTTGGTCCACTGTCTACTGTCATTTTCAATGGGGAAAAAGTAATTAATCAAGCAGTCCTTTATTTACAAAGTTCATGGTCATAATTGTAGCGTTACCGGGTATTTATATACCTATTAAATTTAAGGATTTATGAGATGTTCTTACAGTCTCAAATAAACCTTACCTCGAATTCAGGGCACCACCCACCTAGGTTTTAACTTAATTTAAGTCACAGTCAGGTAGGAAAACTGTTTGAAATCTTACGATCCTGGTGTTAAATTAATTAATAATTAATATTCAATTAATATTCAGTCTCATATCTCGCTACTTTCGTGAAGTTCTCGTTTGGTTGGACAGACATTACGTAAAGAAAGCATACGACACAATCTGTGATTATAACATATATATAGATATATGAGCTGTTTATTACAATGATATGATCTTAGACATGAACCTTTAAACAAACAGGAGATGCATGGAATATGGGTGATTAGTATATAAAAACACTTAGTGAATATAAAATAAAATATGGGAATGGGGAGTTACTGGATTTATTCAAATAGTTTGGGTTGGCTGACTATTTGACGCTAAATACTGACATTTCGGATTAATGTATCATTCTGTGAAAGCCTCGAGACATCCATCAAACCCACTTTAAGGTGAAAACGGGTCGGTCTTACTGTGCTTAGCCGGTTCGGACCACGGCAGCGGCCACGCGGTTATCAAACACATTTAATATAGTTTTAAGATTTGACTAAAAGTGAGTCTTCTCAGTTCATGTGTAGCCATCTGGTCGGTTTGCTGGTGAAAAGGGGTGTTAAAGTGTCAACTTTCGAGTTATGGTCTAGATAAGATAGTAAGTCTCCCACTTTTCCAAGAGTGAGTTCGACTCCCCAAAAGCTCTTAAGGGTGTTGTAAATTAGGCAGTTTCTGTCTCTTTTTCCTTTGTGGAAAGAAAATGAAGATCTGGTTTATATCCACATACGTAAACATCCCCCACAGGAATGTTGGTTTTGTCAAAGTTTGAAAAACTCTTAATCCACACGGCACTGTGACTGCTACATAATGCATATTTAATTTAAATCTACACAGACTGTTTTTTTAACAAAACATACCATACTATTCCAGTCTTATATGAAGCTATTGCAAAACAATTACATCACGCCTGTGTGACCTCTTCTGGTAACTGGTCAGTGGTGCTTGGGTGTGTGCTATCACACTGTGGCAGCTCCTATGTGATTGAGTTGGTTTTGCGTGTTCGATTCTCAACCCGGTCCCTCGTCAGGATTTGGCATGCAGCTTGTGTGATAGTGTAACTGTTGGTCAGGAGGAGGATTTGCGTTTTCGCTTTACTGTTCTTAAATTGCATTCTCAGACTATGGCCTATAACAGTTTCAAGCGTTGAAATGATCGCTTTTTGTTATTGGACAACTAAATCCGAGGACCGTAGCAAGGTTTTTTTCACGGCTCAGAGGGCAAAAGTTTGGGAGGTTCGGTTTCCTATGCAAAATTACTGCCCACTTAAACAGATAATATCTCCCATTAATGGATTATTTAAGCATCAAATTCTACAAAACTTGTGCTAAAAAAGTTCATCTCATTGTTAGTAATTGACTGGAGAATTTTCATCGTGATATATATACACAAATTCTTTTTAACATACACTGTGTTCCATTAAAAAAAGGATGTAATTTAAGGTTTCTCCAAATTTCAAATAAGCACTAGGCGGACAAACGAGCTACTTGATATGAGAAAAGGAAGTTGTAAAAACACAGCTCTTGATTGTTTTTCTATTAGTTTTGAATGTGATCTCAAGCTCATGAAAATATTCCCCCCACTTTGCTCAGTGGTTTCGGTTTCTGTGCTTCTAGCCATGACGGGTTCTCCTTCCTTCGCTTAAATGATGAGCTGTAACCATTTCCAACACTTTTGCACTTTGCTTACTTTGCCAGCTGATGCCATAGTTTGTTTAAACAATATATCTGCAATTTCTTTATCACAGTACCTGTCATATGCAGGACCAGACTTTGAGTCAGGGATGCACTGAATTTCCCCACTTACCATGCTTTTTTTACATTAAGTATAGGTATCATGTAACAACTTTCTATTTCCGTGCAGAACCTTGTTTAGTACAGTAAGTGGAGCTGTCCATTGCCTGCAACCTTCTTCACTCTCCTCCCTGCCATCGGTGGTTCAGCTGTTGTTTCTCATTATAAAAACCACCTTATTGTGTTTCTTATTATCCCAAGCTGCTCCAAGCAACCAGTATACTCTGTGCATCGGAGTGTGAGTGTATGTGTGTGTGTGTGTACAATAGCTGCCAACTGGAGTCTTTATTTGCCTCCAACCTTCTCTCCCTCATTCTTTACTCAGGTGTTTGTCTCTTCTGTCCCCTCATTATAAAAACCACCTCAGCCCATCTCCCCCTTTTTCTCCATCCCATCTCTTTCTTCTTCTTCCCCTCCTCCCTTCATCTCTCCACCTCCTTCTCTTCTCTATCCTATCCTCCCCCCTTTCTCTTTACCTTTCTCCTGCTCATTATCCAACAGCTTGAAGCAACCAGTCAGCCATATGTGAGTGAAAACTGCTACCTCACACTGTTAGCTTGTATTATACTGAGCCTGCTCATTGCCTTAAACTTTGCCCCAAACCTTTGGCTCTTTCTGTTCTTTTTAACAGTCAAACTAATTATCGTAACAACTCTCAGTCAGTATCCAAGCCGTATGAGTCTATCTCACAATTTCTGGCTGGTTGTGGATCTCTGTTTGCTGTAAATTCTTTTCTTTTAAGTTCCCCCCCTCAGTTTCACCAATTAGTGAAGGAGCTTACCATCGACCAAGTGTGAAGCTTATTTGGTAGCCTTATTTACTGACACTGTGTGGACCAAAAGCTACATCTCTCTCGTCCTTGATGAAGGGAAAAACTTTTGAATTATGCATTGCTTCATGTTTTTTTTTTTTTTTACCTGTCTGTAAAATGTGCAATGTGAAAGTTATTCACAACTTCTCAGCAGTTCTCTTCCTGCACAGCACCAAATGTTACAAAAAAACCTTCCATCCAGCAGGTAAATTAAGTGAACCAAGTGCTGTAATTCAAGCCAAGTTATTTTCTTTTCTTTTCATTGATGCACCCATACTCTAAAGATAGTCTTATGTCTTCATGAACTCCATTTTAACATATCTTTTTCCATACTTAAAGAAGATTAAAAGAAAAGTGCTCATTATCGCTGATAATTCACTGTTTCGGACTTGACAGTTTGTCCTCTCACAGCATCGGTCAAGTGAAACTGTCAATTAATCCACTTCTACTCAGGTTAACAAGATGATTCCATTTCTTAAACAAGCAAGTCAGCAGTCTTTGTAAAAGTCCTCTCCACAACAGCGACGACGCTATAATTCACTTCCTGTGTCCCAAAGGGTCGAGCACAACCCGATCCAATCAGAAATCATGCCAATTAGACGCCTCAACTGGCACTTAATTACCACTCTGAAGAGGCTGATAGGCCATTAATTAGCAGGACATTAAGAGGACTGATTGTTCATTAACAGCCCAGCATATTAGAGGAGATAAGACCCGATTGTAATGGAATCTTCTGGAGGAGAGAAAGGCTGAAGTTGCCTACAATAGAATTAAGTGACCTGTGGTCAAGTCTGGAATATAAATGTTAGCCATGGCCATAAAAGAATAACACCCTGTTGTTTAATGTTGGGACTTCGTATGGCTTTGGGTTGTATCGGTGTGTGTTACACCTCATAGATCGGCCCTTTCACCAGAATAAGAAGTAGGACTGCTGCACCATTGCAAACTGCAATTATACGTAATCTCGACTTTTCTTAACTGGGAACATTTTCTTGACAGAGACGTGTACACTTAAGAAATGCTGTATTTTAGGCAAAACTAACATCTTTTCCAAACACTAACTGAGTAGTTTTGATTGCTTAACCTAACCAAAACTGAAGTGAGGATGAAAATAAAAGCAAAAGAAAATGTCTAATACAGCACTCGTAAGAGATTGAAGAGACTTGTACAAGGTAAAACAGATTAATCTCAAACAGGACTGGGGCTCAGGTTTTTAGAGCAACATTCTCATAACTTACAGTTCTGTAAAAAAAAAAAAAATAAATAAAAAGCCTTCAGCTAGCCCTCATTTCTTCATATTTTGCTTCCCAGGAGCCAGACTTTCTTGTAATCTTTGAGGAGATTGGACAAGTGCAGAACAAATTTTAAAAAAATGATATCTACAGCGATTGACAGAGTCTGAAATTGATGTCCTTAAGAAATAGGATAAAATCCAGCAACCTGAGAAATGGATCTGGAACCTCAGTTGATCCATTTACTTTTGACCGAAAGCTCATCAGAAATGGTCTCCATGGAAATGGCCGACAAAAAGTAATTCTCAAAAAAGACGTATGTCAAATGACACAAAAACTGGACTGAAAATCAGATGCAATGGAACGATGAATCCTACCCAGAGCCCGAAACTCAACTGTATGGAAGCAGTGTGGGATCATCATGACAGAGAACAGAGAAAAAGCAGTCAACATCCAACATTGTTCATGTCCTTTCAGAGGCCTGGAGAACTATTCCTGAAGACTACTTGTCCAAGAGGGATCAGGGTGTCTTAAAGAATAAGGTGATCAATTTAAAAGATTGCGAGTCAAGCATTTTAGAATTGTATAATCTCTGTTTTTACCTTATATATTGTATTTCCATTCATAATTGCACACGTTTCAGTAAATCTCTACACCTATTTCCTGTTTTCCAGATAAAGAGATGAGGGATAGAGGCATTCGCACAGTACTGTATTCCACTGCCACCCCTCCAACCGACAAAGAAAGGACAACTGTTGTATATGTGTAATTTGCAGAAACATGAAACAGTCATTTGAGTCATTTGAGGTTGTGTGGCTTACAGGCATCAAAACAGATATAACTAGCAAGGCTTTGGGAGATGGCTCATTACATGAGCAGCTAACTAGAAAAACATGGAGATGATCGAGAAAACAACGGAAACACTAAATATCCACTCAGAACTGAGAAAGCAGATACTGTAGTTCTCAGAAAGAGTGGGGAATGTCTCCCATCCTGTTCCCGGTAACCAATGTAAGCAGACTTAAACGTCTTAAACCAGGCTGCTGTCATGACCCAGACAGAGGAGAACGTAGAGATGAATGGCACCCCTTTTATTCATGTTAACCAACTAACATGTCCAGCGCCTCTCACAGCTATACATTATAGATGAGTGAAAAAGTATGGCCTGTTTGACTTGTTTATCACAAACTAGATTTTGTTTCTTCTTCCAACAAATGAAACACATGTTGTGCATTGGTTGTCTGCTTAGTTGAATAAAAGAATGTGCTCTCCGGGTCTTTAGGTTTATGTCTCTTGGTCTTTGTCACGACCAGTATAAAGGCAACCGAAAAATTATATTTTCCACATCAGTGCATTTTGATTGGATTTGCCATGAAAAACTGGTCGCTACATTTTCTGTGTTTACTGAAGGATGTGTTCCATGAGCGTAAACTGTTTCCTACTGATAACATCGCTGCTCGTACATGACCCCCTGATCCCAGACTGTCCAACAGAAACATGAGAATATCAGGCTGAGAAGTGAAGTTTCACACCTTTTGTCTTTCCAGTTTCTTGAGACGTCAGATCCAGCCCCGAAATGAAAGAAGACATTAAGTATGCTACTCTGGAAGTATCCTTCCAAACGCACTCTATAGGAAAACGTTACAGGAATTTTACCCAGCAGGGGGCGGTGTGATGCAGCGTTTCGTCCGTCCTGATCTATCTTGTCTGTGTCAGTTTGCCGTAGAGGTTCCCTGGGGAAGGAATGTTCTAACATCTCTGACTCTTCATTTCACGCTTCATTTACCATCACACTCTCCCAAAACACTAACTCTGCATCTGAATGTGTGTGTGCGTGAGCGCACTTGTGGTTGATCTTTCTCGCCATTTACATACTCTTTGTCTTCCTCTTTCCCCTACGCATGTACACACATATGCAAACACAAACATAGTGCAGACACATTCAGGATTAAAGGGTAATTAGTGGTGAATCGGTCAAAAGTTTCTATCTTGCTAAATCAGTTGTTGTTCGTCAAGGGCTGAATGGAGGAGAATTCTCATACACAGCGAAATGGAGGTTTGCACGCACACATGCACACACTTACTAAGCCTCTAACTCTTGTTTTACCTCTGAAGTCAATACAATTATCTCTTTCCTTTCTCGGCTGTATATCCAATATATGAAAATGGCTGGGAGTCATGCTGTAAATGTGTATGTCTATGTGAGAAGAGAGGTAGTTATTAGAGCTACTGTATCTCATAAAGCCTCTGTAGTATTGATATAAACTCCTCTCTACTGTTTCAATGGGGGGGGGGGGGGGCTTTTTACAGTCAGCAATTGCTTTTTATTCTTAGTGACAAAACTGCTTTTATTTTGGTATTCACACACTAAATTTGTTACCAGCAAAACAACAGTGGTGTTACGACACGATACAGTAATATGTGTTTGGTTTTTTTAAATTCTTTGTGTGTTATAGTCTTTAAGTGGGAATCGAACACTTCAGAGAGAAACAAAATATTTACAAGATCACCCAAAGTTACACAAGATCATTTTTTTTCCAGATGGCAACTGAAATTCACACAACAGCCATCACTCGGTAAATTGGCTTTCGGAGCCGAGCCGGTGATAAAATATCTGTTTCTGAGACACAGGTTGGAAGTTACACACTCACACACACACTCACACAGCTGAAAGCACACAATTCAGTCTTGACATGTAATAGCTTTTAAGCACGGCAAGGCATTGAGTTGCATCACCAGCAGCCGTGTGAATGGATGGGCATTATCATCTCTCTCTCTCACACACACACACAAACACTGTGGTAGGTAAGTATGAATAGATGGTCTGTCTCAGGTTGGTGAGATTGGTTCCATCTGTTGTGGAGAAGGTTGCAGGGTTGCATCCCTCCTATTACCTCTGTTTCCATCCAATGACACTTTATTCACCTGAAGGCTGGTCTGTGTGATGGATGGAGCTAATCTGAGCCAGATAGATAGATAGATAGATAGATAGATACATAGATAGATAGATAGATAGATAGATAGATAGATAGATAGATAGATAGATAGATAGATAGATAGATAGATAGATAGATAGATAGATAGATAGATAGATAGATAGATAGATAGATAGATAGATAGATAGTAGGGGTGGGACGATATGCTTTGGTCACGATTCGATTGTATCAAGATTCTAAGGTACCGATTTGATTTCTATCACGATTCTTGATAATTGCGATTCTACAAGTATTGCGATTCGATATAATCAGTAATTGCAGTTTTCTTTTCCTTCTTAAAAAACAAACAAGTTGAATCATAAACTTCTAGAATGAATGTCGTTCCCATAAACAATGCACATCACACTATGTCAGTCAGTCCAGCAGCTGACATTTATTTCAACTTATTTCAACCTCAAAAAGAGGTACTTAACATGTACAGCATTTTTTAAAGTTTACAGTTACAAAATTAATTGAAATGTCCACACGGCACAAATGTGGGCTAGTTTTAACATAACTTAATGTAATGAATTGATGAAGTTTTTCTGGACATGGATATGACGTAACATTAATCGATTTTTAAAATCATCCCATAAAAAATGATGCGATATGTACATTTTTTTCGCCCACCCCTGATAGATAGATAGATAGATAGATAGATAGATAGATAGATAGATAGATAGATAGATAGATAGATAGATAGATAGATAGATAGATAGATAGATAGATAGATAGATAGATAGATAGATAGATAAATGTGAATGAGTGGACTATTTAGCAAATGTCAGTTCAATAAATTATGCTTACATTTGAGGTCCAGAAGACGAGAGTTCTGGACTAAAACTTCACATCTATTATATAACTGCTACCTAAAAGTCTGATTTAAACAACCAGAAGAACAAATCAGTGTATTTGTGTCAGTGTTTCTGGTCTTACTGCGGACTGATAGAGAATAGATGGATCTTCTGTCGGATAGACAGAGTGACAGAATACTTATCCATCAGAGACCACAGAAGAGTAGAGTAGAGTCGAGCCAGCAGAGATCGAAGAAGACAGGAGAGAGAAGACAGCAAGGAGCAGAGGAGAGATAGGAGCAGAAAGGACAGGAAAACGAAGAGAAGGACAGAGAGGAGATGGTGAATATGCCCACTGAAGGACAATCATTGTCTATCAACATGAAGAATTACCTTTCTCTCTGTCCCTTCTGCCTTCATGTGAGTGCCCACATACACACACAGAGGAACATGTTGACCTGCGAGGGAAAACTGATTGAATCTTCAGTGGGATTAACAGGGATTTAGCCCAGTGTAATGATATCTGAATGAGTTGATTAGCTATCTGATGACACTTTGCTGTTTGACCTCTACAGCGCAACAACGGCGGGTAACTCACCACATTCACTCCGGCTACACTCAAACAATGGGAGAAAAAGGAGCACTGTAGGCCTCCTCGAGGCAGCGATCAGTGTTTTTTCTTTGCTAAATGAACCGTGAAACTGTGACACTGTGTGGGCCGCCACGGCATGATCAGTTCTGGTTAAAAGTCGGTTTTCATATGGTTTGACCCTGTTACGACAGTGACAAATCACAAAAGCAGCCACAAAGTACAGCCATGAAGATGGTGAAGGGCAAAGGCATCCGAAGAAGTCAAAGAAGAAGAGCGGCCAATAAAGATAGCAGCACACATGAAAAAATTGGGATGCTTGACCCCATAATCCAAGTTAAAAAAAAAAAAAATACAGAGGATGACTTTGAAGGAAAATAGCTTTGGGAAATACATTTCCTCACTAAAAGTCAGTTCATTGAATTGATTTTCACACTAAAACGCAGGTACACTTAGTCAAATAAGGCAGTTGACTTACTCTCCACTTCCAGAAGTAGTTATCTTCAGTGTGCTGGCACATCTGCTGTGATGCACAATCCTGCAGACCAGTTAAACAGAAAGGAACGACATTTGACGATCCTTCAGGCTGCGATGGACAGCAATTTCTGACTTCACGGATTTCTGAGGAAAGTAGTTCACAATTTTTAAATGGGCCGCAGCAGTTGGCTCCAGCGCAGTTAGTTTGGCTTTATCCGAAGCAGGGCCGCAAAAATGCCCCAGTTTTATGGTATGCTGATTATCTTATTGTGTAGGTTTGGCGGGAGAGTCTTTGTTGCATTTATACTTTTCCATTCCTCCTTCACAACCTGTTAAAGGGATAGTTCGCCTCTTTTGACATGAAGCTGTATGACATCCCATATTAGCAATATCATTTATTAAATTTGATTTACCCCCTGCTGCGTCCTGTGAGCCGAGTTCCGGCCTCGTTTTGGCGTTGACGGAGGTAGTACGGCTAGTTGGCTGGGGCTTAAAAAATAAAGTGTTTTGCTTCTCAAAATAATATGTGTTCAAAAGAGTAATACATTTGCATCACAAATTCGTTCACCCAGAAAAAGTCAGACCTCACAATCGCTTGGCGCTATTTTCTCTCCCTCCGTATCACTGCGTGCTGCCGCCTGCCGACAGCCACGCCTGTTACTGTGTTTACTGCTTGGAAGCAGGGGAGTGCTCGGTCTGCACTTCGGTCTGCACGGTCTACACTACAGATATGAGAATGTTAACTGTAGTGCTGAAGATTAAAATAAAATTTAAAAAACACTGTGAATCTGCAGTCACAACAATCTAAGTCATGAAACACCAGTCAGCTGATCCATGAGCATGCAACACTACATGAAACACAGAACTGTAAAACTCATAACAGAACGTGGAATTCCATTTGAAGGTACGGTCCATTCAAAACATTTTACCCTCTCTGAGCAGAGCCGTCTGCTGTTTATCTGAACTTTCATAGATTCAAGAACTCTGCACTAACAATAAGGTTTCTGAGCTTTTCTGTGATCTCCAAACGCTGCACAGAGTTAATGTGACGAGTCTGACAGTTGATTCTTCGGTGCACTTCAGAAGCCTTTTCCTGGAGAGCATCGGCTGGGTGCTGGATGCCTCTCTATGATGAGGCACTTCTTCCTCCTGCGTAAATGAATTATTGAATGAGTGAAATAAAAATAAAATGAATTGATCTAATCATTTTTCACAAATTTATAATAAGATCTCCGTCTTTGGCTTGGTTTCAACATCATTTTGCAGCTACAGCGGAACTTACTTCCACACGGTGAAGCAGAATCAAACTGATTCAAACTGTTTTGTCTTGGCTGAAAAAAGTTCACTACACTACTTCGTCTGTTCCTGTAGGTCAAAAACATAAATAAGAGAGTTCCCCTGCAGGCACAGCATGCGCTGGAGTTGGTCTATAGATCAGCTTACCAGAGCTGGTAGTCCATTTCACACACTTGACATTTGAGGGTGCCTCTCATGAATTTTTTCGGTTATACTTTAAGAAGCAAGACGTGTCTGAGGAGTAGTGCAGCCTGCCTTCTATCAACAGGTTGTATGTGCTGAAAATACAATAGGTTCAGTAAACCAAGCAAAAGCAGTCTGAGGAAATCCGCACATACGAGTCCGGGAGGTGAAAGCATTGACACCCAGCCAAACTGGGTGTTAATGAGCTCCTTTGACATTAGTTTGCACAGTGTCTCTCCGAGGTGTAGCAGAAACTAGCAGAAGTTCAGCAAAGTAAGCACGAGAAAACATAATCAACAGAAGGGCCTCATTGATTTCAGGTTAGCAGGTGTGTGCACTCTGTGATGGCTCTTGTGTAATGCAGCAGGTGCTAAATCCTCCATCAAACCAAGATGAGCCTTTTATGCACATCACAATCAACTTCATAATGATGGTTATTATATGATTGAGCTGTTCTCCTAAATTGCTCACATCCATTTCCGAGTCCATACTAAAATTAGTAATGATTGCCATCAGCCTGCTTGAATCAGCACTGCTGTACATATAGACCTCTGCATTTTATGGATGTTTGTGTGTTAAAATAGAACAGCATTTTTTATTATCGATTCTGATATTATTTGGCCTTGATTTATGACGGCTTCCCATTAGCTCCTTGTATTTTTCAACCACCGCTGAGTGTTTAAGGGCAGTCAGAAGTGCGACTGGACGACTGCAAATTTCTCTGCAGCAGTTTAAGTTGATAAATCATCGGCTGTGATTTTACTGTGGCTCACTGTGGAACTCAAGAAGACGCCAAACGCACTCAGAAGTCTTCGAGGGGCAGGATGAGCAGGGCTCTGGCACAACCAGGTGGTGAGAAGGAGCAGCTACAAAGACAGACAGACATACCTGCAGGATTCTTCATCTGCAGAAGAGCATTGAGGGAACAAAAAGCTCAGGCTCTGCTCAGATACACTCAGAGGTACAGAAATAGGCCAGAAATATGCATATGCAAGTAAGTATAAATAACTTCAAATTGATCTGTTGGGGACTATAGACTCATACCCTAACCTGAGGACAACCCGTACACAGCAAGGAAGCCCAAAAATTGCACACACCTGCTCCCACACACACACACACACATACACACACTCTACTTGACTGTGTGCTTGGGTAGTAGAAAGCCCTGACGCTGTTCATTAATCACGCTGTTGAGGTTTTGATGCCACAGCAGGAATAGAAATGCTGGTCTGACTTTAATAGATATACTATACTGCCCTGATCAGCATCAGCAGAGTTCAAAGCTGAAGGAAGTAACTCTTGACGAGGACGACCAGTCATTCGCAGAAGTAGGAACAGCTTGCACAACAGTGGGACTCATTTGCGTTTGTGTTTTTTTTTTTGCTTTCGTACAGCAAATAAAGGTTTGGCTAACAGGCAACCCTTCTTACGATGATCAGTACATTGCTGTTATTGGTTATTAGATTCGGTTCTTTTAGTAGGAGGCTTAAGAACGGACCGCAGTAATTCAAGTGAAAATGAAGTGTTTATTGGTAGTCACACATCAAAGCATATCAGCGCTGGGCTCAGTGGAACAGAGCTCCCGCAGGAAGTCTGTCAGACTGGCCCTGATTTCCGGGTATCATCTGTACTTATTGCATAGGTTGGACTCACATTCGACCGAGTATGATTGGACATGAGTAGGTTCAACATGCTTCGTCATATTCTCTGGATCAGCCCAAAACAATGTGTGTGTGTGAATCTGCCCTTGCTAGATTATATGTAGAAAATCATATTTTGGTATATGTATTGTGTGTATGTGGCCCTGAACCCATCGTCTGTGTGGACTCTTTGTTCATAATGGCCTAAAACCTTATGTGGCTAGCAAGGCCTTGCTCCCCCATAAGTACCATAACAACACAACACTGATTAATCAAAAAATTTCACATCATTTCTATTCTACTGACACTCAAACATTGCATAAGGCAATTAACATTACCAGCAGGTTCGTCCACCGTTTGCAGCGAATAGGAGCGAAAACCCGATGGCTTAACCGGGAAAAATTCACCTATGGCCCCTAGTTGCACTTGGCGACCGACCAACTTATAACCGTTCAAAGTCTAAGGTCCCGCTCCAAACAGCCGAGTCACCCCACTGGCAATTGACATTCTAAAAATGATTCATTATCAGCCTTTAAGAGGAATTAGCTAAACACTTTAAAAAGTGAAACACAACAAATATAAATTTAACCAAGGCTCGACTATATGAGTATATTAGCCTCTTGAACAATTATGATTAACTTTTCTTTTAAATGATCTATCTTTCTTAGATGACCACATGACGAGTCGTGTGGTCTCTTGTGGTCCAATCCTGTCGGTGCTCTGTTTTCCTCTTGGCTGAACGTCTGTTCAGCATTCTGATCCGGAACTAATCTTGGAAGGAGAGGTCACCAGTACATCGCTTCCTTGAGGGATATTCAGCATCCCCTCCCTAACTAATTTTCTTTTGGGATAATTTCGTTGTGTAGTTCTCCACCATCATCTTGGCATGATGGGAAAGGCCTCCCAGAACTCAAGCTTATGAGTCCTCCGGCCGTACGTCCTGTAGTGGTTCTGAATCTGAGGAATAATATTAGCAAATCTCGCAGCGCAGTAGTGCAAAATGTTATTTGCACTGTATTTCTATACTAGGGTATCTCTCTCTCTCGTTCAATTTCAATGCCCAATTCATTCTTTATTTATTTATTTTTCATATGGACCCCAAACAAAACCAAAGTCAAAATAAACAAAACAAAAGAAAATCAAAGAAATAACAAAATAAACAGAACCCAAAACAAAACAACTGGCCAGTAGGTATAACCCTTGCTTTTAGGAACCAGAATAGTCATCAAGCTGCTGTGCAGCCTTAATGAGAAATCCAGTACCATCTCCTTATTTTGCTGTTTAAAAAATTCAAATCATCTAGGGAACACATCCTCACGATCAACATCAACATCAGCACAGTTGGTATAATCCTTCTTTTATAGGACAACACCAGAATTCTCACCAAGTTGCTGTCCAGCATTCATGAGATCTTCTGTATTATCCATTTATTCTGCTGTGGAAAATCATTTAGACAGTTTTGGGATCATGACAACACACAAACAACATTCAACACCAGACACCACAGGTTAGGACAACAGATGACAACAGATGACAAACATATATCGCATTTCTGGGTTTGCCCAAGCAACCCTCATGTCTTCATTTAGGCCTAAGTAAACAAACAGTGGTCTTCATATTATGAGTTTGATCCATGTCTTCCTCTTCCAGGTCCGGGAAGTCTTAATGCAAAAGAAGACACAAACACACACAGAATTTTTGGGAAAACTTGAGAAGTTTTAGTAAACCATGATTAATTGTTAATTTATTGCCGAAGTGCTCCACTGCAGTTTCTCCTCCTGTGTTGTTGTTTGCTGCAGGACAGAAATATTTGTGGTTAGATCTCATTTTGGGAGCAGCACAGCATCAAGAAAGCAGACATTTTTCCAATGACGAACTGATTAACTTGTTTAGGATAAATATTGTCTGTCCTCTCTGAATTCAGGTCAGAGCGTTAAAAAATAAAATTTCAGCATAACCTGCTTTATTCTTACTTGTTAGCTAGTAATAATGTTGTTTTAATTTTTACCAGTGGCTGTTTCGTGATGCTGAGCCGTACACAGACAGTTCAGGATCAGCATTAAGTTTTTTCCGGTTCTAATTGAATCAGAAACACCTCATGTGGTACCAACGGTGTGACATCAGAGCTGTTCCTAACCTTAACATGTTTCCATAGAGATTTTAAAAGTCTAGGTCAATTTTATTTCTTTATTTATCCTAATTCATCCTTAATTTTTCTTTGAGGATCACGTTGTGGTCCCTGCTTCCAGTATGTGTGGCGTGTGTGTGTGTGTGTGTGTGTGCGTGGCTTTATATGTGAGTGTGCATGTGTCTGTATGTGGCCTTGGGTTTCACTGCTTCGTTCGATCTGAAATATTGTCTTGGATGAGAAGTGCTATATAAATAACGTCTGATTGATTGATTGATTTAGTGTAGTAGATTAAAACCTTTCTGGTCATCTCTAATGGAATGTCTTCCGATGACCCAAAACACCTAATTACAGAACATTTCATTCATTCCATTCATATCCTTTTTCTTTCAACCACAGGCACTGACTCAGCACAGTTTGAATTTCCATCACGCCACCTATTGACGTCCTTCTCCTTCTCCCTCAGGTAGCCCTTGTCCCCCAAGCCGTTAGTGCCCCCTTTGGGAACTCCCCCTTTGGGATCTCCCCAGCCCCCACTCACCATGGCTGTCGCTTGGTAACCGAACCTTTTTCCCCACATTAACACAAGTCCTCATAGTGTCCCAAAAAAGCTATGGACAGGGTATTTTCTCCCCGTCCAGGCCTCATGTGGGACAACCTGAAAACATTCATATATAGGTCATATATTATATATCATATAAAATAGTAGGTTAAATAATGCATAAAATTAAACTACGCGTTGGGCACCAATATAATGCATAATAGGGATAGCTTCAGCCAAATTAAGTCTGTGTCTGCATAAATCTTTATTTCGGCTAACCTAGTTGCACTCTGCTCATTGTTTTTAAATGCGCCATAAAAACAAACCTTGACTTGTCTTGTTATGGCTCAGTCTTTGCTGCAGCTGTCCTGTTGCTATTCTCCCAATGCCCTAATCTATCCAAACTTCTATGAAGCACTTTGCTGCTTTATTAAGTTAGCATATTAATTATTTCATAGATCTGCTGCAGTTAACTAGTTAAATGATTTAGTTAAATAGTCAAATGGTTTAGTTTGAATCTAAATATTGGTGATAACTATTGAATTGGTGACCTGAGGCTGAGGAAATTCCGAGCAGCTAAAATTTTAAAGTCAAGTTAATATCTCATAATAAGAATAAAGGCTAAGCCTCAATAACTTTAATATGTTATCAAATTGTTAGACATCTGACCGTATGGCCGTGATATTCAATCCTGAATCCTGGTTTTTTAACTTATGTCATATGGTCTGAAAGTTTCACTTTGTAGAACATTTTTTCAGGTTGTATTTTAATTAAAGGAGCAAATCTCCCAAATACTCTGCTTGTGTATTTGACTTTAGCTCTTTAAGAGAGATGTTAAATCCTATTTCAGCAACAATTTGTATGAATGTCTCAAACACTGTTCTTCCTGGATTTATTGTTTCTTATCTCATCTCTGCGATTTTTTCATTGTAAAGCTGTTTTCAGTTTATATACATATTTTGGTGTCTTTCCTAATCATATGCACTTTAAAATAGATGGATGAATCATTACTATTTGCTCTAGTACAAAATTAAACCCCTATTATAATCAGTATATCATTATAAACATAGGCCAATGATCACCCAGAGTCTGTTTGGATTGTTGTCACTCAGGTCTGAATGAGAGAAAAAGCAGGGTTGAGAAAAGACAATCTTAGGGTGTGCGCATTTATGACAAAGAGAACAACTATAAAATTAAATTGGGAATATTATGGCTCAAAAAGTGTTTGAGGCTTTTCATTATTCATTATTCATTATTCCTGTAATGCTGCTGCACAGCTGATCTTTAGTTAGAAACTTCAGGCCTCAGGTCAAGCCTCCAAATCTGTTAATTCTTTCTTACAGGTCTCTTATTAGTGCGTTGATGCTGAAAAACAATTATTAACTTTTGTCAATAAACTTTGGGATCAAATATATCATATATCAACTTTTTCCTTCTGTATTATGCATGTGCTTGATTCTTACTCTCTCGTTTGTTTTGAAAACATTTTGAACACACACACTCAGCCTCAGTGGAGCAAACTCGCACACTCTTTTTTCTGCATTTCTCCAGTCCAATTTATCTGTCCCTCGTTTTACTTCTCACCCCGGGACCATTTCTTCCATCTTTCTAACGTGTCAACCAGCACCGACCCCAGCGAGCCGGATTTGCATTTTTTCCAGTCGTCAATCAATTTTTGTGACATATTCAAAAGTTATACACGTGTTATTCAAAGTATATGGAAGGCCTTAGTTGCCCAAATGCTGAAAGTAGTGAAGAAACTTCTACGCAGAACGCTGTGTTCTGTGCGCTCCACTTATCAAAGCATTTGTTTATTCCAAAACTTTGGGTCACACCATAAAAATACTGATTTCCCCAAACAAAGCGACCCGTATAGCACGCGCAGCCACTCGTTTTTCCCCCTTTTTATCTATACCAACCCCAATATTGAACAGAAACCACTCGAGATCTGCTGGCGCAGTCAAATATCTTCGAGCGGCAAACCCCACCCCACAGTTGCATGAAAATTAAAAAATCTGACCCTGTGTCCTACAGTATAAATTTATTCTTGTCAGACCGACTATGTCTCGGAATTATAGACCGCTTCGCACCCCGGAAGTCTCAATCCCTCGTTCTAACTTCCGTCAGAGGAGAATCTTCCGTGTCGGATTTCTACTAATTTTATTTATTTATTTGGTTGACCCCCTTCAATTTGGGGATTTTATAAACCACTTCGGTCACACTTAGCTATTAGTGCTCGGTAAAAAATTTTGAAGACAAGCTCCCCGCATGGGACATTCATTTATAAAATGAATTTATCTTGTCACTTTGTTCGAATTCACTTGTCAGGACACTTATTTACTTTCCCTGCATGTAACTATGTGGAGTTATACTTCACGTGTTACCATTCAATGCAAACAGACAGTACATTAACACTTGGATTTACCATGACCAGAGGACAACTCAATTCAGACAACTTCATTTAGGTTATTCAATATGCAGAAATTTCACATTTATTCATTAAGTGGTGTTCTGCTCACCTTTTTCTTGGCGCCTGATTGTCTGAAAAAAGCTGTCCCTCCTATCACCTTGAGGCATCCTCCCTCGCACGGGGTCGGTCGCACGGTACGGTGGTCCTTTAGCCTTCCAACCTCGTGTCACGGCACCATTTATTAGATTCGGTTCTTTTAGTAGGAGGCTTAAGAACGGACCGCAGTAATTCAAGTGAAAATGAAGTGTTTATTGGTAGTTGCATAGGTTGGACTCACATTCGACCGAGTATGATTGGACATGAGTAGGTTCAACATGCTTCGTCATATTCTCTGGATCAGCCCAAAACAATGTGTGTGTGTGAATCTGCCCTTGCTTTCCCAGGCTTTCCTAATTGTTTTGTCTTTCTACTCCTGGATCACTTTAGGTCATATGGAAAAGTACTGAGCCCTATTTAATTCATAATGTCTAAGAACAAAGCCAATTTTAACAGGTAATAAAATAATCAGTTTAGGACTATCACCGTGCTAATCCTCAAACTCTAACACCATATTAGCCTATATTGGTAATAGCCATCTTGTGGTTTGTGCTGCAGTTAAAAGATTATAGAGATCTTATGTAAGGCCGTAGGGAACTGTGTATTCACAGAGCCTGTGTAAAAAAAAATAAATAAATAGATGAATAAAATAAATGAACAAGAGTTGAAGGACATAGTTACTTTGATTAAATCTGATTTTTTTAATCAACAGGTAAGAGTTTATATCTCCTGGCTTCTCAACCCAGTGAACTGAAAATGTAACATTTTTACTCCGGCCTTTTTCTTATGTTCTTTGTTACTTTAGTGTTTACAATCTTGATATTTGCATTTGGATAGCAGGAATTATTTTCATGATAAATACATTGCATTGGACCTCATTTATTAACTAAGCACGAAAAATGCAATGAAAATGTATGTCTCTCCCTGCAAAGTGTGATTAATGAGACACCTTCAACTCTACAGGTCAGAGGGCAGTTCACAAACTAAACGAAGCTGTGGAATTAAAACATGCAGCACGATTGTAGCATTTAATGAACACGTCAAATTAGCTCTGGCTAGAGACAGAAAAATATAAAATTACAAATTCAACCAGCTGAAGAGATCTCAGAAAAATGCAGGTGTGGAGATTTTGGGTTTGGCTGCAGGATAACTGCAGGATGTCCAACAAATGTGATCGCGGTGATAAGTAAAACTGAGTCAGAAAAGATTTATTTTTGTCTGTCTCCATTTTCATCAAATGTGTACCTTCACCAAGAAAAAAAAGAAACGAAAAGAGACACTCTGAAATCAAACTTTAATAACAAAGTCAAGCTCGTGTTAACAGACAAAAAACAAGATTTAATGAAGAATTCATTCCAACAGCTTGGGAAAAAATAATTGAATTCTCCTCCACAACCTGGAAATAGAGACACTTTACAAAAGATGGTATACAGCGTGCTGTCCAGTAAAAATAAATACCTCCCAAGGACTTGACTGAGCAGGGGTAAATCCATGCCAAGTACCATAACTTGTCAGCGGAAGAATGAATACTTGTCTGGAAAATGTTATCTAGCATTCAAGGAATTCTGTTTTTTCAGATAAGTTAAAGTCAACCGTATGAAATCCTGAGAAATAGCTGAGATGGCATTTTACCATCTAGATAGTGACAAAACTGTTTGATAGAAACATCTCTAACATACAGACAAACCAACTATTCCGATCTTATTTGTCACTCAGTATCAATTATCACCTTCTTTATAAAAGCAGTGCAAATGTTCATCTGTAAGCCTTTGAGCTCCAGCTGTTGCTCTTTTAGCGGTGCTCAAAGCTGGGCTGACTCTCCGTGAGCGGTCTGCACTCTCTCATGGCCGGGCCAGCCGCATCCTCCACTGATGCGTGTTTAAATCTGGTTTGAACCCAGGTTTCGGGTTTCATGCTTTGCTCAAATGTCACGGTACGATGCATGTTGCCTTTCGGAGGGTCAGGTAGCCCGTGACGACATCAGTGGGGAGGAGACGGATGTAGGAGAACTCGTCAGACGATGTGAAGCGGAGCTTCGTCTGAGGGTCTGTGTAGTTTGCCTGGGGAGACACAAAAAGACAGCATTCATCAGCGCATTCTGTGCACAACACGTGCCTAAAGTAGCGCCGTCTCTGTTCAACCGATCACTCACAGGGAGTCCAGAGATGTCCGAGTATTTCTTGGCGGGCCTCAGGGAGGGAGGAGCGTCAATGCCGTAGTCTACAAACAGAGAAAGGTCATAAATTCAAATTGGAACGGTGACATTATGGGCATTTATTTGACATCGTCTTATATCTTTAGTGATAATATCACACAGTTTTGACATGCAGTACACTGCACAGAACAGCAAAAAGAAATATTTACGGTACTTTTAATGCCTTTTTGCTTAAATAAATTACACTACGTGAGCCTACTTTTGATTTAAAATGGACTTTAAACTGTCAACATTATTTTTACCCAAATGTTGTAGGATTTTGGAACCATAACGTTGCTTTAATATTTAGAGCTATCAAAAGTATGCGTGGCGTGTCAAAAGAAGCTCCGAAAGCTCACAGTTGGGATCGTCGAGCTTCCAGGGCAAAGTCCGCTCCAAAGCCAGAATCTGTTTGAGATTCTTCCAGGTCCTGTTCTTTTTGCCGGCTGCTGCTCCACCAATCCCAGAGTGCTGCCAAGGTGAGGTGAGAAACAAAACAGGAAGGGAAATGATCGAGGAGCAACAACAGCAGATGAATGTAAATCCAGGTGGGAGCAGGCGCTCACCATAAACGTGTGGTCTTTGAAAGGTGGAGGCTTTGCAGTGGACTCTGTGCAGGTCGGACCGCTGTCTACAGGTCCCGCTGCCTTACACTCAGCCACCGTCTCGACTGCTGTTATCTGAAGAAACACACATTTGGTTTTCAGTTATGTACATGGGCATTAGAGCTACGAGACAGAACAATAGAAGGTAGTGGCCCGTTCTGAATCAGGTTCTAGTGTAAAGTGTGTAGGCACTGTGGTGCCCTGGGCAATGTTCTTCAGGGAAATCAAGGGTCCTTACGTTCACGTGAATGTGACTTAGACATGTACCACCCAATTCAACATTGCTGTAGATCACACACCCCTTCATACGGTAAGGTTCAGAAGTTAATATAATTTATATTTGAATTAATGTACTAAAATGCAGTTATAAGGTTATACGTTTTATAGTTAACTATTTACATATTCATGTTACACAGTTATTATTAATATATTTACATGTTTAAATATTTACAATTGCGTCTTTAAATCAGTTAAGATAGTCTGTGGAATCTGCTTTTCTGATTCTTTCCTTTTTACCTCAGGTTAGGTCCTAGTTTCTGATTGGTTAGTTCAGTCACATGAAAACTGTGAAGCAGGAAGTGTTGTTGTTGTGAAGTGTGGACCCAGATTAAAGGGCTGCTTGAGAAAGTTATCTGTCTCCATCCTGCTGTTTCCTCTCCTCAAGAGTGATCCAACCACCACATATCGAACCCTCACGTTACAATAACAACGCTATTTGCTGACGGCAGAGTATTTTTGATGGTTCAGGAATTACTTTGAGACGTGCAGACGTGTCCTCCTGATTTCCCGGAGCTCTATCTGATTAAGCGTTTGTGTGAAGTTTTGGCGAATAGAAATCCTGTCCATGGAGGCCAAGCCTCGCACCTTGCAGGATTTAATATCGGTTGTTAAAGTGTTCGTTCCTAATAAAAACCAAACACTCTTGGGGACTTAAAGGGTTTGTGCCTGCATCGGTCAAAACAACGAAGTCAGGGAGCTTTCTTTGTCATAAGCGGCAGGTGACGTTGATATTTTGACTCACACAAATACAAATATCTGCCCCTTGTGTATACTATATTTGTGTACACAAGGAAATACCGTAGTTAAAACAACTTCAAGTCTGAATTTACCAGTGCTTGTGTTGTTGGTGTCGCTGCCAGCGGTCCTTTCTTCTTCTTGCTGCTGCTTCCGGTGGTCTGCTGAGCGCCTCCTGAGACCGCCGGACTACCGGGACGTTTCTTCCCCCGAAAAGCGGCAGCAATGGCGGCTGGCTGCTGCGTCTTCACAGTTATGGGGATCTGAGATGCCATCTGAATAGATACCGCTGAAAAAAAATAGCTGTAGTAAACTGTGTATCTTCAGCTTTCCTCCTCGACACTTAGCACTTAGCTCGACATCAACCTGAATATAATTAGCTTCCAATCCGGATGTGGAATAGATTAACTTCCGGTGAAAATCTACGTAATAAAATAATAAATGATTTATAGTTTTAAAAATATATATTCCAGTTTATGAGCATATAGTAAAACTAAAAAAGTATTCTGTTTCTAATTTTTAGCTTGTGTCTAGGTAAAAGGTTGAGGAGTTGTTTTTCAGTGGTTTTTTTTTTTTATAACAACTTTACACTTCACCTCAGTCTATCGTCAGTTAACTCCTATGAGTTGCCACTCATAGGAGGCAATATTTTTGGCTTGAATTTGTGACAAACTGTTCTCACTAACGCAGTTTTCAGAGGCATCCCTGACCCCATTTCCACAACAGAAGTCCGTTTTTAGTGCAGCCCTAACTGAGGTGCCAAATAATTTCAGAAATTTCATATTGTTTCTCAGTCACCCTCATTCTTTCCAATAATGTGTGCTTCCACTTTAAAACAAAGAGACCTGCTTAATTCTGCAAAAAAGACACACAAGCAGGAATTTATTTGCAACACCTGTGCTTTCAAAAGTGTGACAACTCATTTTTTCAAAGGTAATTCTTTGTTTTTTATCACCACTGATATTATCCTGAGAGGGTATTAAAAACATTTCATTCATGAGTCCAATGGTTTGTTGTGTAAACTGCTGGATTTACTTCCCTTAAATGAAATACTGAAAAAAATGGCACATTTTTATTCAATGCCATCATATCATGAATAAGAGCGCTCACAGAATAATACGGGGGAGAAAAAACTAACTTGATTTGTGAGTTGTTGTTTTTTTTACTCTCCATTTGATGTTTGAGCTGTTTGTTGCTAAATCTCACATCATCTGTTGGAGTTGTTACATGATTAACGGGAGGAATGTTGATGTGCACCCATATAAAGTGGAGCATGGCCAGTCTTATAAACTCAAGTTGATTCCAATGGAGGATTGGAAACAGTTGGCAAAAATGTAGAAGCAAACAGATGCAATTCCAGGACTTCTTTGCTCAGACACTAGATCTGTTCATTCAGTTGTCATCGGGGGGGGGGGGGGGGCTCGATAATAGGGGGTTAAGTGAAAATAAAATAACTGTAAGGTACCAACAAACAAAATGCAGTCTGATTGTTTCATAATTAAAGATGGTGCTGTTGAAACCAATGGCAATAAGCTCAGAAATTATGGAAAAACTTGTGCTTGTGGAATCATGCTGCCACCTTGTGTTTACGGCAGGTTTTACACACTGAAAACTGGCATCAAACTGCAGAGTTGCTGGATAAAAAGTCACCCTGAAGATACTTTGGAAGGTACTTTGGTTTAATTCATCTACAGATGCATCATCTTGAAAGAAATGTTTGAGGAGCTTGTTTTTGTTGCCTTGTTCTTTCTCTGTTTGCACCCCTTCTTCAGTTAAAGTTTTGGGATTTTACACACCAATATTTTCTTTCATCTTAAATCACTAATGTGTAAAAAAAAAAAAAAAGGCGTTAATGTAGGATTAAAGAGGATGCTGTTCTGCAGGTGTAATGTTTGTTCCCTGTAAAGATTTCTGTGAGGATATTTAGTTAGCTCTATTTCAAAAGGGTGAAAGGCTACAATCTGGACTGTATCTCACCCTGTCTGTTGTGGTCACACAAAACAAATAAGCTGAAGTTGCGATATCTAAACCAAATGCACAAATACTATATTATACTATAAGACTTTTTTATTCATTTTTCATAGCCATGTCATCTTGTTCAGTTTAGATTTGTGAAAATTATTTCTAAAGTTTATTCATCCATTGCTAAAACTTGCTTTGTTTTAAAAAAACTAAAACAAAATCAAGGACTAACTCACTTTTAAACCTGACAGCTCCAGAATATAACATGACAGTAAGACCTTTTGAATAATTCACTTTTTAAAACAGAACATTTGTACATCTTTTTCTTCTTTCTTCTTTGATTGTTTGACAATCTATGCCAGCATATTCGTCCAACATGTCGACCTTTTTTCCTCTACCTTCTTAAAGCGTTATGGAGCCTGCTTTAGAGGTCAAATTAAACCATCCGTGGCAATGGAAATTCACAGATACCAGCAGAAAATTGCCATCTGTCAGCTGAGTCATCTGTAACTTTTCCCAGTTTTTGACTTATTCTTGGTTTTCTATATTTCTGTATATTCATGATGACCGGGGCCTGAGGACCATATCATCACCATACCAAAGAAAATGTCAAATGAGAAGTACTCAACATTTTTAAGTGGCCCTGTTGAATCCCTAAATTTGCTCAATAATTTAGGAAAAAGTTAAGTTTAGAACTATTTCTGTCACATTATGTTTCTGTTGACCTGTTAAACTAAGTTGTAAACCAATGCTGTCTTTTCAAAGCTAGGAGATACTGATTTACATGTCATCTTTCTTCATATTACCTCTTTTAATATCAGAGTACCACCCTGACACTGAAGCAATATTTCAAGCTTCTGAAAAGTCTATATATATATATATCTATATAAATGTGGGGTGGGAACTGCTATCTTTGTTTATTCAGCAGTATCTGCCTCTTACCCCTGTCACAGTATTTAACGAAAAAAAAAGAATGCAGGAGTTGCCAAAACCCTTATCTTGTCGCAGTATCTCATTATATCTTACTACATCTGAGCTTGACCAGTCACTCATGTGTGAGCCCTTAAACACCTGGTTTGACTTGACCTGTAAAAGCATGAAAATAACAAAAACATAATCCATTTTCTGGATGTTCAGACGACGTTAAAGCCGGGTTACCTGTCGTCAAAAGTCTGCAGGCGTGCCCTCTGATTATCTTAGGGTATATTAGAGTAAGATGCTATGCCTTGGGAGATACACTGTTCCTCTATTCTCATTCAGTCACAGTGTTCCACACAGACATCTCTGAGGGAGAGTGCCTCTAGCTAATCCATCTGTCTGCGCTGGCCCACTTGGGAAGAACTTGTCAGCGTTGAGCGCCCCCACGCCGCATCGATCGACCCAATGCAAATTCAACACGGTGTATTCTGAGACGGTGAGGAGAACATCGTGAATTCTTGGATGCCACTATATATGTGAAGGAGTATCTGAGACTAACACAGAGACACATTATTGCTGCTCTGCTGTCCCTGTCCTCGCACCACCTACAGGACGGCTCTCACAGGAGAAAGGCTGTAACAGAGGAAGGTCTTTCTCAATGTCTCATCCATTTTTCAGCATCGGCACGCTGCTGCTGCTAATCATATGAATAAAGCATATTCAGAGACTCTACTCAAGCTCAATTTGAGACATACATGAATCTTTCATAGGTACAGTTATGACTATAAGCTGTCACAGAGTGGGCACTGAACTTTCTCAGCCTGCTTGTTACAAACTACTTTACTTGCCATATTAAACGGAGAGGATGCTGAAGCTGGCAACATCAAGGTGAAAGATTGTTGTTTTGCTTTGTCTTCCACCCACTGTGATCAGCTTTAATCTCTCCCCGTTGCATCAGAAAAGCCATGTTGTTTCCGTGCAGTTCATTTGAAAACCACATATATGCATACATTCTGCCAGGGGCTTTTCAGAGCACATTATGTAAGCCAGTTGGTGGAGTTTTCTATGGGTGGCAGGAGTGGGCTCAGCCTGGAGCAGATGTTATTGAGCCTGGTCAGCAGGTCATTGACTGGTGCCGAATCTGTGTCGATGGTTGTAATGGGAATAGATAGATCTTTTTATGAACAGGCATGTGCGTCTATCCTGCCTGAATCTCGCGTGGTCGAGTAGATTTGCTTTTTATCTTAGCGTTAATTTGACTATGCATGAGTACGTGTTGTGACTACGTGGATATTTACATGTGAGCAGAAACTTTTCAGAAGGGCTGCTCTGTATTTGCAAGCAAGTGCTCAATGTATTTGTCTAACAAAAGTACTGCGATGGAAATAAGCTGCGCATACCACAGTTTCTTAATGCACTCTGCTTGACTTAGACCTAGAAGTGCAACTACATTACATTGTTATTCGCATGCTTTTCGAGTTTTCTGCAGCTTTGAGTCATAAAAATGAGATGTAGCCTCTCAGTGACTTCATTAAGTCCAACAAAGTGATGCTAACACACTCCATAATGCCTGTTCAACAAAGTCGACTGGCACCATCTCTTGCACACGAATTGTTGGCCACCACTGATTGCACCTGGGACTGCATCGCCAATCAGGAGCGGAATTTACCATCCAGGTGAACGAGTCAGTAAACTGGTCCCAGCAAAAAAACAAACCAGCTCACTGAGTGAGGTAGCTAGCTCCTGCCTGGCACTGAGCATTCCCAGGTGGGTCTCTTATCCTGGCAATAAATCGCAATAATAAGAGGTCACGCCTGCAGTCACGACGTGTAAGCACTCCCATGATGGAGCAGGTAGTAATAAGCAATACTGCTGACATCTTATTTATAGCTTTTCTTGTAACCGAGCTTTTACCATTCGCCATAAACAACTCTACTTTTCTTTGTGGTTGAAAAGATGAGCCAATTCACTTCTCTCTGCTATTACTTCTTTTTCAGTCCAGTTTTTATCCTCAGAGTGCCGCCATAAATGTCAAGCCTTTAGCTGAGTCTGAGTTCTGATTGGAGTTATGGTTTGTTTGCAAGTAGTGGCTCATAAAAGTTATGGTCCTTGTAGGGCTTTCCACTAGCTTCAGCTGTGCTGTGTGGCTTCCGACACAAAAACATATACTGAGAAATTAAATCAGTGTTTTAGTCTATAAGTTACTTCATTCAGATTTTAGGAACGTAGAGCAGCCGCCGTTGGGTTTGATTGATGGGAAAGCTGTTTGCATACATTGGGTTTGCATTGGTTATTGAAAGAAAAATAAAACTTGTATTTCACACGGGTTTTGTATGCTATTCTTTTATAAAAGCAACAAGAAAGTAATAAGGCAAGTTTAGCCAATTCCAAGTCTTTTTAAAAGATTTTTCCACCTAACAAAAGAAAAATTGTGGAAGATCTTAGCTTGTATTTTCATATTATATCATTTTGGCGTATATATTCTTCATCTTACTTAAGAAACCAAGTGTTGATATGAGTCATACGATAAAATCTTGTGTATTGCTTATTGATAAATGTTTACTGCGCATGGCGTAGCAGTGCCAAAGACATGGGTATAAGATTTGCCAATTCATCAAAGGATAAACAGTGATTTGGTTTGTCTTTGCTATTGATATCATAAAAGATTCTCACAATAACCGATCAGAATTAATCGTGCCTAAACCTAACCAACTCTTCCACAACTACGACACTTATTAACTTCTCACTTATTGCTGGTTTCTACTTCTTTTACTCTTGTGAAAAGGTGGCTGAAGTGGATGTTTATTTTTACTTGGACCTTGGTCCAACTGGCTCAATCATATGAAGAAATGGAAAGTGTATTTAGGGAAGTTTATCTAAAGTTTTGAGGTATTTATGCTCATTTTAGCGTGTTTACTTGAAATGTCCAGTTTTATGCATTTGAGAGAAAAACATTATACTTCACCGTCTCTACAAGCTTTGGTTTCTTGTGACATTAAAGCTATGGTAGGTAATCCTAGAGAGCTAGCAAGAGAGCTAGCAAGATTCGAAAGTGTCCCCTCCTCTAAGCTCCACCCCCCCCTCCCCATTCCGTCAGTGCTTCATCCAAAACCGGTAGAACCGCATGCGCACACGGAGCAGGGAGCCGACAGAGGGGGGCGTAGGCAGAAAGCAGAGGCATCTGATTGGTTTTTGTAGGCGCTCCCGCTGATCTCGGATTGGTCAGCTTTTTCTCAGTCCTGCAGCTGCCACAGAGGTCTGATTATTTTCGTCCCTTTTTCTAAATACATCTTGTATAGATTTCTCTCAGGACAGACGGACCATTTCACCCAGTATTACAAAATGTGTTTCTGAACAGGATTACCAACCATGCCTTTAAAGATTAGAATTGTACATATTTGATAGATATGTGTTTAGAGTTCATTTTTATTAAGTGAGTGCTTGATTACAGTGCTTCTTTTAATTTGTCATGACTAATTTTGTCGATGAGTTAACAGCTCTAAAAAAAATGGGTTTTTTTTCCCTCTAAACTTCTAAAAAAAATATTCAAATGTTCAAATATCTCACCAGACCATCTAAGATTAGACAAAATGTGCAACAGCTGAAAACTGATTAGTGCCTCGGATTGTCTGTTTGGTCTTCCTTCCTCTTCACTCATCACAATACCACTCAAGTTTATCAAGTGTGTGTAAGTAACACTTCATGCAAACAAACTTAATCTTAAGTACCTACAACGATAACATGCTGCTTATTTGTGAACGCCAATCTGATTTTGGTAATTTGCAAATAATACATCACTTAAAGGGAGCATGTTGGCAACATGATCTTCAGAACCTTTTTTGTTTTTATCATATCAAGTCTGATTAGGCCATTAGAATATATATAAATATACATACATATAGCTACCACATTTATGTTACTTATACAGCTTTTTACTCTTGAATTAAAGATCCATCTGAGCCACCCCTGATTTGTGGAGGCTTTGTAAAGTATATCTGAATGAATCAACTCGTGCACAAACGCATATGTGTTGTGTGTAACGCCAACTCGACGCTTGGGATCAGTTATTTTTCCACTATATAACGGAGGATGGGATCAGTTCGAGAATTTCTTCCGGGTTGAGGTAGTCGAGGGAGGGATGAGCAGAGATGCTGCCTGTGTTTTCGCTGCACATCAGCAGCCAGGCTCCCTTTTCTCAGTCAGACAGACAGCGGCGGAGGCAGCACGTCCGCCCGGAGCGACACCTCTCACCGCAAAGCGTTACTGCCGACTGAACCGTCTGTCACATTAATGCTCATCTCATATGGATGTATCTCCCGTTTACGCTTGCTGACATTGGACTGGGCTCTGGTGGCCGCGTTGAACGCGAGAATCACCCCGACTTTTGTATTTTTTTTAGGTAACTGGTGTATCTCGACGGCACAGAGGGAGCCACTCTTCCCCCCCATCGTTAGCTCGCTAAGCTAGCTAGCCCGCTAACTTAGCTGTGATACTTTGTGCCGTATCAGCGTCAGTTTTCTGCCTCGTAGCTAGCCTGCGGTCCTCTGCGCCACAGTGGCAGATTGAGGTGACCCCTCACTCCAGGTAAGCGAGCTATATATGTGAAAATCTCCTCCTGTTATTGTTCTCCCAGTACCAAAGTCAACCACTGGTTTGCCTCTGGACAGTGAGCCACTAACGGTACCTAGCAGCAGTATATCGGCGCTATGGCAGAAGGGGTTCTTGTTGACAGAAGCAGCCAAGCAACTGGGATGTGATGCGACCCAGCGTTTAACACAATGATTGTCACTTTACCACTCAGCTAATGTGCCGACGTGCGCTTCTCCACAACAGTACGTGAATGAAAAGGGACCCTTTATCGACAAATATGCTCCTAGATACTTTTTTTTAGTCATGTAACGTCAGCGCTCAACCTTGACTGCTGATTTGCTGCGAATGGGGAGCTGCTGATAATGTAATCTCACACTGGCTACCTTTGAGTGCGGGGACTGTCTCTAACAGTTTATTCAAATAAGTGGCTGTTATCTGACATGTAGGGAGGAAGAAAAAAGAAAAGCGGTCCATGTTTAAAGTTGACCATAATGCTTGCAGTGGCGTGGTCATGTACTCTTTCTGGCTTCGTTTGCTCCTTTTTCCTCTGATCATTTGGGAGCTTCGGTGTCGCATCACAACCTGGAAAGATGAACCGTTAACCGGAGTGTTGGTGCCTGCTCTCTCTCCCGTGTCTGTTAGAGGTCAGATGATTCAGCTCAGCTTGACACAAATGGAGGCAAAAAAAAAAAACTAATGACCAGAATGACCCCGTTTCTCCTTGCTGGGCTGCTGGTTTTAAACCACAAACAGATTTTAATTACATTTTTAGTAATTGAATCTGATGGGGACATCTTATAACGTTTGGCTGAAACATTTTGGGCCTGATGTGTGTGTGAGTGAGAGAGACAGAGACTCCTTGAGTGAGTGAAAGAGGAGAGAATGATCCGCTTTAAAGAGCGTGCATTAACAATACTGTAATTATCTTCAGAGATAAGGAAATAGATTCACTATCAATCCAGCTAAAGTCACATTTGCAGAGGATGAGGATGTATGATTGACATGAAACCAATGGAATTAATCTGTGCCGTTCCTGGGGAGGATAGGAGGATGGAAAAAAGTATTCTTTATCTTCTGTGTGTGTGGCGTTTCCTGTATGAATGCAGTAGTTGTGCCTCAGTTGGAGCTCGTGGTATCTTCTATTCTACCTGTAGCATTGCTGGACATGGACTGGGGGCTTTGGTCATTTTTGAACAGAAGTGTCTTTGTAGCACAGCTAAATTACCTTAAAGAGGAGCTGACTTCAAGGAGGGGATGAGTTATGTGAAAAGTAATTGTCGTTACTGAGGAATCTATGCGGCACATACTGCATGAGTTTCTGGTTTTGGACGTGTGCATTTGCCCTGACATGGGCGTCTCATGTTCGCTGTTTGTCTTGCGTCAGAGCTGTATGTCTGAACGCAGCCCTGTTTTAAAGCATGACTGTCCAGCACTGAAAGGAAATGAATCATGTTCCTCATTTCAAGGCTGTTGAGTCGGTAGATGTGTTTCCTGCCCTGTGTGTGTGTGTGTTGACTCCGTTTTCTGGCCACAGCAGATGTGCGGGTGCGTATTTGTGTCCACATTTGAAATTAATAATTTGGAGATTTTGTGATGTGGGAGCGTTTATGTTCAACTCACGGAAATTAATTTAGATTTGCAAGAAAAATCAAGTTATGCCTCTTCAGATGGCAGAAATGGCACCAATGAGGGTCTCGCGTGTTTAGAATTAAAAGTGCTCGTTTAGTTAAGCACGTGACAACTCATAAAGAGTATGTGTGAGTAAGAGGTTGGGTGTGTTTCCACTATGTAACAGTAGTGCAGGTGGTTATAATTGCTCTAATGAACATGCTTTTGACTCTAGTTACTTTTATTTTCACAGAAATTTCTAACTTCTGAAGTCTATGTGTTTCTACTCTTCTTTGATTTTCTAATTTAGTGAATAATATTGACAGTAAAGGAGAAAAAGGTCAAAATATTTGACATCCAGTCTGTTTGTGTTTGTATTGGCGTTTGTCATCGAGCGTGGCTGTGGTGCATTTATTGCTCCGAGTAGTTCTGGAACAATAGTTCTTTTCTGACCCGAGTCTCCGGAGGGAGGCAGCAGCATTCGGCGTTCCCGGCACTCTGTGTGCCAGCGAGCCTTGGTTTGGGATTGGGTTTCCACAGCCACCTGGAGCTCAGAGCACAGGAATGCCATTGTTCCTCTTTGCAGACTATGGCCGGATCAGACCCACATGCAAACACACGCATGCACATAAACAGACACATCCAAGAGGAACTCATACGAATCTGTGCATCCCCCAAAAGTTAGGTCACCCTGCTTTGTTGCGTTGCCACTGCTCACACAAAGAGACAGTGAAACATCAGGTCAGTGCTCACTCTGGGACTTGATGCTTGCAGTAACATGACTTCGTATGAGGTTTTTACTCCGTAGATGCAAATCAAACCAAATAACTGTTGGAAGTTGTATTCTCTTTTTGTCTTAGTAATTTGCCGAAGATCTTATAAAGGCTTGCGAGGAAGTTTGCTAATGTGAAAGAAGGTTTTCAGTAAATCATTTAGCTTGATCGACCGAGCTGGCTCTCGTTTCACCATCAGAATAGCTCATTCTGGTACGGGTTTCTTTTCGGTGGGTAATCCGAGGTCATTAATTTCATCGGTTTTGTAGGCCAACCTGTGCCGCTGAGCAGGGTTAGAAAGTGTGAGGCTTGGTGCTCCTCGGCTATGATGGTGGCTGATGGCTGCGCAGCCCCTGCCAGGCGTGCGCAGACACAAAGGCCGGGCCAAGAGCTGGCCGATAACCGATAGGGATCATGACACGACAGCGGGCAGACTCTGCCGCACACTTAAACCTTCATTTGAAAAGGAAAAGAGAAGAGAAGGACTGGCTGCACGCTATTACTTTTATTGCATGTGCATTGTCTATGAAAATATTATCCAGAGTCGGTGGTTCACAGAGCTGCAGCCAAACAGAAGTTCTAAAAAATTATGCGAGGTGCAAGACACGGAGCATGAATGCAAACCCAGCCCAGGGGATGAGTTATGTGATGCCCTGTTGGAGAAAAGAAGAATTGCTTCATCGCTCTATCTACAGGAAAGAGAACAGAATAGAATAGAAAAATACTTTATTCATCCCCCAGTGGGGGAAATTCAAAATACGCTTTGTTGTGAAAATGCAGTGAACTTAAGCGTGTGTTTAGCTGATGGCATGTGTGTAACTGTAGTTTGAGAAGTAGCTTTGGTAACTCGCAGATGTAATGATGTGTTAAATAGCTGTCTGCTCTGTAAAGTTGCTTAACCCATCTAGCTATTTGGACCTTCTTTTCTTTTTTTTTTTATTAGAATTAGGGTTAATGCTTAATTGTAGTTAGATAAAGTGGTAAAAGGTTTGATATACCGGTATGTCTATTGGTTTTCTTTGCTAGGTTTGAACCTGATTTAATGTTTGCTTCTCTCCAGCCGGCTCTGCTCTGATATACTTATTCACAATAAAGGGTCATTTTGACAACTTTTCTTTCTCTTATCAGACAGTACAACAATTAACCACCAGTGAGAGATTTTACACGACTAAAATCCCATTTGACAAAGTCTGTTGTTGCTGGTTGTACTTCCATGCAAGATAACTGATGATTTTGGTTCGCTCGAAGAGCTTCGGGCTGAGGAGAGTGACGAGGGTCGAAAAGGGCGGTTGGGCTCATGTGGCTGGTGACACTTCAGCGGAATTCAGCCCTAGTTTGTCAAACGCATTGAATGCTGGCTGTTTTATCAGAAAATAAGTATTTGTTAACAATTAGGAGATGCTGTAAGCAAGTGCAGCCCAGCTTGTTGCTGACAAATACAGAGGGAAAGGCTTGCTGGGGGTTGTGCCTTGAATGAGATGAAATGCACATAGTGGCGTGACTTAACAGAGGAAGCAGATAGTGTCAGATAATGTCTCTATAAACGATATTGTCTCTTTTATATCTCGTTTGAAAAAACAACATAACTTAAAAAATAATGCAAAACCACCCCGGCCAAGCCAGAATTAATTTGCGTTATTTACTCCACCGGCTATCAAACTGATTTAAGCCCCTTTCACACTGAGGAAGAACCCGCGTTTAATTCGCAAATTTAGTGTGTCCGCTGTTCCTTTCACACTGATGATCTGGGCTGGGGTGTCAACTCGATTCGCCATTCGATCCGCGTCGGACCCTAGTCTTTTTGCCGAGCCGAATTATGGACCTCTGCGGGAAGGTGCCTACGTCATTGTACACGCCCAGCATTTTATGTGTTTCGTGTGACGCAAACTCGGCTTCAGGCGGCACGGATCAACTAATACGCCAAGCTTTCACATTGCTCGGCGCGGGATGAAGTGGCAATTTGGAGCCGCGATGGTAGCGGATCTCAGTGTGAAAACAGCTTTACATTAAAATGCTAATGTCTTGTGTTGGTTCAGCCTTTGGACTGTGTGCTTTCTGCTGAATCACCGCCTGAATCACAATTTGGTTTTACAACGGACTAATTGACCAATCGAAGAGGTCCCAAACTTTTTATTTTTTTTATTTCATTCACTGCGCCATCATTTGAAGTCTGTCGGTGATGTACTGTAGCATGAGGACATTGTGCCCTTTTAACAAATCCATTGGAGGTGTGAAAAAAGAAGTCCTTGTTAACCCGCTGCTCCTCAGCCTTTCATTCATGTGTGAGGGAGCAGCTGAGTAACAGCAGCATTGTTGGTTAGAACTGCCTTCCCCTTATGTACACCCCCTTTTCATCTGAGTTGCTACCTCACTACCCCCCCGGCCCACCTCTGTACATTCAAACAGGACACCGATGCAGAATGTGTAAAGGCCATGTCATTATGTGAGACATGACCACTGAACAGTAGCTGTGTAGTTGTGTGGATTAAACAATGTTTTGAAACATTTGCATCATTGAGTTATACAAGTTAGGGCCTTAACCGTTGCTGCTTTCATTCATTAAACTATACACCCTTATCATGTTGTGACACAAGTCCAAATGTCTGCAGTGAAAAAGATCTGTTTGGCAGATGTCATTAACCCCAGAGGAAACTTTATTGTTTTGCTTGGAGCCTCCTTCCTCAGTGTCAAGCTGCTCTCACGGTGCGACACCACATAATTCCAGTTCCTTCTTTCTCTGGGAAATATTTCAGTATTACACCTTCTTTTTTTTTTTCTCCAGACAAGCAGCTTGCTTTGCAACTATTCATAATTGTTTCAAATGATAGCTCTAAATGCCTAATTATCCTAAGGAACTGTGTACATGGCTACATACACATATTATAAAAGTTAAGACTTAACTACTGGACCTGTATTTAGAGGAAAATCTGCTTACACCAACACGGAGTGTGCTCTTAAAGCCAATCGGGAGAGGTGTGTGGGTTTTAAAACGATCTGCTTCTGACTCCTTTTGAAGTGAGCACATTCTGGGCAGTCTGAAACCGCCCTGGAGAGCCCGGGGCCTGAGATGCCGCAGTTCACAACTTTGGTTTGTTGTGAACTGTTGCTTCCAACCTTTTCTGTGGGAGGTCATCGTACATGCAAGCACAGCTGAATTCACCCCACAAACCTTGTCTTTAAGTCGGTTGAATGGTGATTTTTGTCAGGTGATCTTGTGGTAATAAAATCTGGATTTTATTAGAACAAAGCGACCGTATAGAAAGGCTTTAAAGCGTCAACGAGTCGGTTTGGGACATTTTAACCATCTGACAAAAGAATCAGTAAAAATGAGTTAAATTAGCGTCTTTATAGGAATTTCAAAAGTCCAGTTTTGGTCACGAAATGTTTTTTCCCTGCGTCATACAAATATGCTTATTGAGTTCAACTGTGGGTTAATGGTATGACCCTGCATCTTGTAGGTGTGAAGTAACGCAATTTCCACAAGCAAGATTTTCTGAGAAAACGGATTTTTGACTTTTTTTAACCGGAGTCAGCCCTGCACCACAAAACCATCATGCAGAATACGGATCATTGGTGCCTATTGTCGTCCCTGGGTTATTGGGCCTCCATGTTGGAAACTTTTGTTGGTTTGTTGATTAAAGGAAGAAAGAAAAAAAAAAAAAAAAAGGGATCTTTGCCCACAGCATACGTAAGGGAACCGACAGTGATTACTTCGGTGTAAAGTTGGCATAATTGCCAAAACGCCTTGAGCTGATAAATGTTCCCAACAACTGCAGAATCATGCCGGTGTGTTTTTTTTGTCCAGTTTGAATGGGGCTTTCATAACAAATACGTCTTTAGAGAAATATGACGAGCGTCTTATTTTAATCTTCTTTTTCAATTGTAAGGACGACCAGTCTGTTGCAGTGCTCAGTATGCACGTGTTTTTCCAGGTGTGAATGTCAAGACACTTGCGTAAGTTGCATCTGGTCTTCATTTGTTATTAAACCAGGGACATTGTAGCTTTTAGTTTTTTTAATCAAACTGTCTCTTTAATTGAAAGAATTAGCTTTGGTGTGTTGTTTGTGTCGTAGGACGTTTATCAGGCCTGTAGCGTCATTTCAGCTACTCTGCTTGAAACGGCCAGCCAGCCCTGACAGTTCCTCCGGATGTTGATGGGTAATTTGGCGAGATCAGATAGCAAAGGCTTAAATGGTTGATCTTCAGACAAAGTGAGAGAGAACAGAAAATAGTGTGAGAAAGAGAGGGAAGCAAACCATTTGACAGCATTTAGCAGTGTTTTTTTTTTTTTCTCCTGGCTCTCATTTTTCTAGGATTTTATAGACGGGCTATTGCACCGTGTGCATGTATGTGCGCCTGTGCGCGGGTCCTCTTGCTCTCCAGTGGGTCACATTAGGGATAGAGTTGCGCAGAAGTGGGTCAGTGTGTGCCACCAGGGAGTCTTGCCAGCTCTCTGCTCCCTACTTCACAGACTGGAATCAACTAAAAGCCAACGCAAGCACACAGACCTTTTGGTGTGTTCCGAATATGTGTGAATTTTTCCTTGTGAGTTTTAATTGATGGTGCGAGGATCTCATATTCAAACAGAGTGGAAAGCGTGTGATCTTTGCTTTTTCCTCATTCAGTGACCTAACGTAACCCCTGCCTAGTTTTTATTACTCTTGGTGAAAACATTGCAATTGTGAGTGCAAAAGACAGTGGTGAACCACAGTAAACCTCACACGGTATATATATTTTTTTCCTGCATATTGAGCTTCTACAGATGATTCAGAGGCTGTCGCACTCGGTGTGTCTCAGCTGGATGGACGCAGTGTTTCTGCTGGCTTAATGATAAGGAAATGGGATTTAGAGCAGTATTCAGCAGAGGTTTATTTCAACTCTGAGCGGCAGTCTCTTGTTTACTGCGTTGGTTCGTCTCTGAAAAGGAATTAATGGTCTATTTCTGTTCCCGGGCTTTGTTTCCTGTGTCCCCGTGTTGCTGAATAAAGATGGCATCGTGAGTTCTTTAGAAGAAAAAGATATAACCGTTTCTTTAAAGGCCGGATTATGTCACCATTTAGCAGAAATCGCCTCCCAACTTCCACGAATTTCAAGAAAGTACAGGAAGTTGCTGCTTCAAATCAAGTGGCGCTTTTTATAGGATGGTGTCGAAGAGTTTTTCTATTTCCGTTTTCCCTAAGTGATCCTGTAACCTGTTATGCCTTAACTGTCATTGAAACCAAGGTGAAATGTTACAAATATTCAGAAATACAAATCCTGTAATCCATATTCATGTTTGTCCAAATGACTACATGATAAGCGTTAAACGTAAATGTGAATTTCTGTTCCTTATCGCTTCTCTCAGCTCATTATTTCATTTTTACGGGTCTCGACGTAATTGTATTTCTTTAAACTGTAGAAGTCTCACCACGAATTGATTAGCTGCTCAACAGCAAATGAACTGACAGCAGCAATTGTTCAAGATGAGTCATTTGAGGACTCACCTTGGGATTTACCCTCTTTGCTCATGTTGGCTATATATCCGAATGCAGCAGGCAGCTGTTCTCAGAGCAAAAGATCTGAAAGACAACACTGCACCACCTGATCAGCACAAAGCTGCACACAGCAAAAAAAAAAAAAGAAAAGAAAAGAAAAGCTAGTCAAGAGAAAATTAAAGAGCAATTCACCAAGTTGAGAATACAAATCGCATGATAATACTAATTTGATCATTACTGAAAATATCAATATGAAACTGCTTGCTAAAAAGCCAGTATCGACTAATACGGTGATAAGTAAAATACTGTGGCTTACAGTGGGAACGTGGAAGAGAAAACTCATTTTCTAGGGATGTTTTGAAAAGATAAAGAGGCTTACGGTGTGCTTTTTGTTGTTTTGAGTGCATATTTGATGGCTTATTTTTTTAGCACCTGGACATGCGAATGCAACTTTGTTAACTCGAGCAAAATCCAGCCCAGTTTGCTGCTGCAGCAAGTCATCTGGGTAGTTTGTGAGATCCTTTGTATGGCTGGCACAAAGCTTGGAGAGTCACCTCAAATATCTGAATAGATTGAAGTAATAAAGACTGCAGCAGCTAGGCTGATTTATGGTCGGAAACCAGGTCGTCTGCGTGTGTGTCGTAGTTAACGCAGACATGCCCCCGCCCCTTACGCAGACACTCTGGTGCACCTCCCCAAAATTGTAACTCACCGCAGACAGTGCCGCAGACATCGCCGCAGGGAGGAGAGAAAGGAGGCCTCTGATTGGTCAACTCTACATCCGCTCTACACTATGCGTATTTCCGGTTTGCTAACCGGCTAATGGTGACACTAACCGTGCTAACCGTGACGATTCTTTCGCCTCTCTGCCAGTTCCAGTAGTAGCAATATTTCTTCCATTTCTAGATCGATCAGCTGCATCTCAATTAAAGTGCGCATTCGTCCTGTCGCCATTGTTGTTGAATGACCTCCGTAAACGTAACACCCACAATCCTAGCTTGTTCGTGATTGTCCCTCTTGCGTTGTGGCGTGGGATTAACATAGCGCAGACAGCGCTTCAAGGCATAAATCAAAAATAACTGCGTCGTGTCTGCGACAAGCTCACTGCGACACACTGCTGCGAGAGTATACACGGCCCTTTAGCCGTGTGTTGAGTAACCTTATATGTTGTGTTCATCTAAGCTCCAACAGTGCACCTCTTTGTAAACATGTGCAGATCATTTGTGTCAGTATTTTGCACACAGCATCTGTTTCAGCGAGATACTACTTGGTTTCCATGGTTACTGCCATGCTCCTCTCCCATCCGCCTATGACCCCCATAGGAGAAGATGGGATATGTCCAATTTCTGCTGACTCATGAAGAAACAGTTGGATGGTACACATTTCTCCTCATTCTGGCCCAGAATATTAGTTTGTGTGGCTTTTTTTTTAAATGTTGTTCAGCATTGGGCTGTCAAGGTTATGACATTTTTAATTGACAGGGAATTGTCATACAGATAATTGTGAGTAAGGGCTTAAATATTTCTCTCTATTCATCTTTGCCCCACCATTTACTATAATCCTACTAATAATGCAATACTTCACATAACCATTAAAAAAAGAACAATATATATAAAATTTGTCCTCTGCAGAAGACGGCGCTGCCAAACAAATAGCCCTTTTCACGTTTCGCTTGCAGCTTATAAGTGGAAATGCCAGATCGAGGGGTCTCAGCGCCACATTGGTGTGTGTTTGCGCACGTCGAGCCAGTGTCATAGAGTGATGCCGGCTTTGACTTGCTTATTCTGCCTCTGTCACTTCCAACCCTGCATAGTGCCCCTTCTCCTCATTACGCCAATGCGGAACGAAGCTGCATCAGCCCTGGCTTGAAAGTCGTGTGTGAAAAGGCCAAATGCCTCCATTAAAAGGGCGGACACTCTGTATCTCAATAAATCAATCAGAAGGTGGGGATTGATGTGGAAAAATGATATTTCTGTTAGTTTCATGAAAGAGCCTTGCTAGATGTAGATCATGTAGACATGATCATACTTATTTCAGATATTTGCAATAATGCCATTAATAAAACACTTTGACTGGCCCAGTTGGACACAGTACATGTGTACTGACCTCTATATCCAACTCACATTACTTCCTTTGTAAGACTTGAACCTTGTAGAAGTTTTCATTTGTTTTTGTTTTTTTGTTTTTTTTCATAGAATCATCTGTTCACCCACTTTTAAGATGACAAACCCTCATTGAATTAAATTTTAAAAAGAAGAGCTCATCTGATAATTACATTCTCACAGGGAAGCTGTGCAACACCGTGTTACACGTTCTTCATCAGATTATTGAATTATGGGTTTTTCTGCAGAAGTTTATTCTTTTTAGTCTGTTTTAAGCACCGATTAAGTCGAAAGCATGAACGTGCATTGAGTGCCACTATAAAGCCTCAGCCTTTCTGTCAATTTTCTCCTTTGGACACTTGTGGTATACAAATACAAAATGCTTTAAAGCAGCACTAGAGCATAACCAGAAGCTCAAGTGCTTTTTTTTGTTGTTGTTGTTTTTTGTTTCGCTGTGCTTATGCACAAGGTTTGCAGTTCTTATTCAAGTGGTTGCAGTATCTGAGTTTGGTATCCACTTCCTATAATACACGAATGGTGACAGTAAGTATTTCAGCCCACAGTGTTTCGTTAGCCCAGTTTAACCTGCACGAGTTTCTGAACGCCTGTGTTAAGGGTGTTGTCACCATAAAGAACAATTTTATGACAAGTTGAAACAAATACACAGTCTATCTTGGGGACTTTAACTGCAGAAATGAGGAGAAACGGGGAGAAAATTTGTCCTTTAGTTGTGGCTGTTTAAAAAAAAAAAAAAAAAAAAAAAAAAAAAGGCAAATTTTGTAAATGGCAAACATTAAATTCCTGTAGCACCTATCAGTTAAATTCATGTATACTTGAAGTATTTTGTCGGTCTGTTTGAGTTCAACATTATTGATCTCAGAGGGTTATATTTGTCTTTGGTATTTGCTCCAGCCTTCCTGTTCAGAGGCAGCTAGATCAAGTCCGAGTTTAGCTGTATTTGTTGTCCTGGCCAAAGGGTGAGAGTAGTGGCAACCCGTGAATCACAAACGTTCTTTGGGGAAAAACTCAATTGAAAATATTTCGCTATTAACATCTAATTCATTCCAATTACGGATGAGCTGATAGTTGATGGCAAACCCGTAACAATTGTGTTTGTTGCTACAATAAGTTTGAATTTGTCCCTTTCAAAATGACCGTAAAATGGAGGAGCATTGAGTGAGTTAATGCTAGCTTGTTGACTTGTCTAGGGTCGCTTCTTTCGATTAGTTGGTATGACCCTTAACAAAGTTATGACATAAAATCTTGTGATATGGCAAATTTGTACCTCAAATAGAGAAGTGTTTGTAACTTTTGAGTATCTGTGAAAGATGGGGGGGGAATCATATGAGGGCGAGGAAAGAAAGAACAAATCCAGCTGCCCATCTCTGTGCTTTGTCAAAGACGGCCTGCTCCAGGCAGACAGCTCGACAGCCTGCCTGGAGCTTACCCAGACAGAGTTGCAGCATGCATATGCACAGCCATCCATCTCTAACTCTTATCTGCTCCCAGGCTGCTACTCTGAGTGTCTGAGTGTTTGTGTGTCTTAGGACTCTTTGAGTAGAGTTGTTCTGGCCCGGTCACACTGACAGCCATATCAACGGTTAGTCCGGGCTGATGGACTGCAGAACAACTCGTCCATTGTTTGTCTGAGTAAGTGTGGGTGTGTATGCTAACCCATCAGAAATTTTATTTCTACAGGCCACTTATGTCATATGGTCTGTGCTAATGTATCTTGAGAAAGAGTAAGTGTGTGTGTTATATGTGGTGCAATGTAATCTGCCAGAGGCGGGGATATGGCTCATTGTGGCAACAGCTCCACAGGCCAGGGACACTGCCTCTATAGTTCTTGAGAGGAACAAAATTGCCAAAACATGTTTGGAAACTATGCAAACTGAAGCAGGGACTAACCTGCGCTTGAGTTTAGACTTTTCTCATCTGTGCACTCTTTAGGTATCCTGAAGATATGAAGACCTAATGGGATAGAAAAAAAAAAAAAAAGCCTGTGTGACTTCTTAATAAAACCAGATTTGAAAGAGGATGTCTGGATTAGTCACGCCTGGAGCTCATGGTGGATTTTACCTGCAGTCACTAAGGTCGAGTTATTGCTGAAGGTTCAGAACGCACAGCGAAAGCTCATTGAGGTTTATGTAGTGTGACAAAGGGTGTGTAAGGACCTGGGCTATCCATCTCATGACTGAGCTGCTTCAATGAAATATTGATAGCTCGAGCTTGGTAAAAAAATGTCTGTAACTGGTGTTCACGTGTTCATCTTCGGAGTGTTATGTGTATGTTGCTGCAGCTAAATGGATATCGAGTGTCGCTTTTTTGAAACATGGTCTCATTGATCAGACCAGTCGTGCTGGGCGAGTAGTGGTAAATCTGCTCAGGATTAATGAGAGCAGAGCTTGCAGACAGGCCGGGCAGTTTGATGCCACTAACTGCCAATGATGGATAACAGCTAATGGACGATATCTTTGTTGATAAGTGGCTCTTAATGACTCTGTTTTAGTACTGAGATGGAAAAACAACGTTCTCTCTGATTTTTCTCTAGTAAAAGAGCAATAAATTTGTGTTTTGGAGGCTGATGATGTAGCCGAAGACCACACAGATGTTTCCTGCTTAAGTGTCTTGTTGGCAAAACAGTGGATATTCTGGGATTCTCTTGTAGTAGATAGTGCAAACTTTCCATTGTATGTCTTCAGTGAATCCACTCAACCTGTGAAACCCAGCAGAGTACATGTTAAGGTTGTGTAGCTCTAACATCCATGCACCAAACTCTCCCTCCGTAGCTATTGTGTTCACTTTTAGATGCTAATGTCAGTAATTAGCTGGGGTCAAAAACTCACAAGTGTTTCACACAACTCGAAGACTGCTGGCAATTTAGTTCCAAAACAAAGCTAATCCAGAGGAACTGTTTTATACCTAAGCTCAGGCTTCAGCATCAACACTCCACCTTTTTTGTAATTAAAAGGATTCTCTGTGGACTTGAATCTGTCGGCAATGAGCTTTGTGTGTGTGTGTGTGTGTGTGTGTGTGTGTGTGTGTGTTGAGGGGGGGGTAAGTGAGACACAAATTGGTAAATTGGGGAACTGCCATCCATTATGTAATTGTTCTGATTTCACTTCTCCATGAGGTTGTTTAATTTCATAGAAAATGGTTCTGCGGCTGTTGTTTAGCAGTCATCTCTTACAGGCTTTACTTTGATTTTTGTTGAGAACTAAGCAGAAAAACTCAAGTTACTGCGGTGTGTGTGGTGCTAAAGCTTGTTCTACAGAGAATGTAGTAAATCCACACACTTTTTTTTTTTTTTTTCGCCACTACTCGAAGCACGAAGAAGAGATTGTGTGCTGCATAGAATTAGTTTTAAGTATGTCCTGGATTGGGAGCGTTGCCTGCTGTGTGTCAGCGCACAGCTGGAGTCATGCATGCACTAAAAGCCTGATCCCAGTAACACGGCTGCTGGCCAGGAAAGTGACCAAGAACACAACACAGAGGGAGAAAGGAGAGCTTTCGGCTAAATGTTACCTATGTAATCACTCAGGACGCAGAAGAGGGAAGGCAGCGAGTGTGTCTTTATAGGTGTTCTTGGTTGCAGTGGTCTAGTGGCCTGCTGCTGTTTCCTGTGTTCTCTATAAACAGGACGCAGATCTCTGTCTTACCGTCTGCTACGCTCTTCTTTTATCTGTCCTTTTCTGTCTGTTCTTTGTTCCCTTGTTCCTCCTCTTCTTCCTCTTCTACCTCTGCTTGTACATACAAGATATCAAGAAGGGGACAGGCACCCAGCTCTCAGCACATGTCATTAAGGAAAGCACAACAGGCTGTTGTCTGTTTCACGTAAGATAAGTGTGACATTGTGGAGTGTCCAGGGAGTCGGAACCAGCTGCTTCATACCTATTTTCTACATGCTACATGCTCTATTCCTGTTATTCCTGTTTTTCCTCTTTGGGCTTCCCTTGGAAAGTTGTCAGGAATATTGAGCTGTGGCTGCAGTTGCCTGTGATAAGGGTTGTTGTCATCTTTTGTTGCTTTTCCTCTAGTCCCTGCTTTGCATGAATTTGGTGTTTGCGCATGCAAAGAGGGCCACAGGGCCCCGCGGGGGCCTTCCTTTCCCACACCATTGGACGCACGAGGTGTTTGACAGAGCAGGGGGTCGACGAGATGGCTGGGAGGAGGAGGGCAGTTGCGCAGTTGGCCCGGGATTGGCAAAACACTGTTTGTTGATGCTAAGACCAAAGATGTCATCTTTGGACTCCCTCTGTTGCAACATACGCTACAAACGGAGTCGCATAACACAAACAGAAACCCTGGCTGGAAACCAAACACACACACAGACGCACACACACACGTACACATAAATACTTCATGCTCATAGAAAGCTGTCACACAAAGGAAAGAGACCTTTCTGCCTGTCTTGCAGTGTCTGTCCTCTTCCCTGTGCCTCTTTCTGCCAGTCTCTGAAAAGAGAGCGGGACGGTTGGGTTCAGTGCTTGGACACGGCTGGCTGGGTGTTCACACTGAGCTTCACTGATTTGACCGTTTGTCAGATTCAGCACTATCCTCACCACCTGTTAGATTGTCCCGAACAAAGGTTATTTCAAAGCCTCTCGGCTTTCTTCTGCTCCAGTCCTCCTTTGAGGCCTCAATCAGTGCCCCTCCACTTTTGCGTACTTTTGCTTTCGCGTGCAGGGTGAAAAATGTGTTGAGACATGCGTGAGCCTTTCCACAAGATTTCTTAACGCAGAAAGATAACTTGGGCTTGCTAACAGAGATTTCTTCATTTGCCTGCCAACAAGCCCCTCCTTTCTCAGCATTTGTTAGTCTGCCACAGCCACTGGGGTTTTGGATTTACGACAGGAACTACGTCGACCCAGGCTGAATGGAAAGAGGCCTGCACGGGGGAAGAGACTGTTAGACTTTATGGATTAATAAAGGGCATAAAGGGTGTTAATAAGTGAAAATATAGGTATAGGCAAAATGTACATTGCAAAAGACCGTGCCACCGCCACCCCCGACAAACTGGCTAACGGAAATTTAACCTTTTTTTCTTTATCTTTTTTTTTTTTTTTTTTTTTTTTTTTTTTATCATATCCTGATCTGAGGATTTAAAGCATTACAGTAAGCTCACAAACCTGGATCAGCCACATCTGGCCTGTCCATGATCTGCTTTTTTCTGCTAAGTCTTCACAAAATCTCTAATTTTTCATTGCTTTGGCAGTGGGGGTCATCCATTTTGTTTTTTCTCTGAGCAGAAACCGAACTATGAGATACTCATTGTTTCATGTGAACATTATAAAAATTCGACAGTGGCTCTCTGGCATGAATTCTTTTTTAAGTGCTTTTATTCAGTTTGAGCTGCATGCTGATTGGCCCCTATAGTATGAACCTCATTTGGATGTGTAACGTGAGTTTTCGCATAATTTGACTCTTTGGATGGTTATGCCAGTGGAGAGTTTGCCTGCATTATCTCCTGTTCTGCTGACAAATCTTCCTGTTTGGACTGCTCATTAAACAACCAGGTGTTCATCTGTGAGACCGAATTTAGGCTTCAGTGTCGGATCAGTGCAGAGCCTGCGACCGAACACGAGCACCCGACGCTGTAGTATAAGATGTAGCTTCAGAGTAGCCCGATGTGTTTCTCCCCAGGAATTTACATGTGACGTTGGTAGACCTTCCCACTTTGATTGAAATGTGTTGACATGAGATCCCGATTTGCTTGAAAACTCCAAATTCAAGAAGTAACGGGCTGTAATTTAATCGGGTTTGATCAAAATACCAATGCAGAAACCAACCATTTGATTCATTTCGAAAAAGCTCTGACTGCCCTAGCAAAGAATCAGGTCAACGTTTGCACGTGTTGTCCCATTCGACATCTTATCTCTTTTTGTGTGGCAGAGGTTTCAGTGAAACCGACTGATGTTTAACCCTCGTTTCTCAGAGAAGCAGAGTTGCACCCGTTCCCCCTTGTTTTCAGTTGCCATTGTTTGAAGCGGAGGCAGAAACCCCCGCTGCAAACCGGGGGCCTTTCTGCACACCTACACAGACGCACGTTGAAGAAGCATACGCTCTAAAGTGTTTGCACAGGTGTCGATAACTTATCATGGCTCCGCTGCAGGGCGCAGTGTCTGTCTGATGAAAATTCAGTTTTTAAGCCCAACCACTGCAGCATCCTATAGGCATGTGCTGAAAGCCGTCACATTCGTAAAGTCTGTTCTCCTTTTTGGTTCACGCCATCAACTGTCACATAAATTTTTGAGGTTTTAAAGGTACTAAAAGGTATTTTTCTTTTTTTTCTTTTTTTTTTAGAAGGAACAGGTTGAGGGGTGGTCTGTGGCGTAGAGGGTTAAACAGGCGCCCCATTTACAAGAGGCTACAGTCCTCGCTGCAGCTGGCCCCGGTTCGAGTCCCGAATCGGACGGCCCTGTGCTGCATGTCGTTCCCCCTCTCTCTGCCCCCTACTTCCAGTCTCTCTGAACTTTCCTATCCATTAAAGGCATGATACCCCCCAAAAAAAAGAATTTAAAAAAAAAAAAAAAAAAAAAAAAAAAGAAAGAACAGGTTGAGTTGAAAGTGAGGCAGCTGCACAAGTTGGAAGACCTCCTAACTTTGCTGCACTGCTGGACTGGAGCCTAGCTGAGCACAGGCAGGTCCTGTCTCTTTTAAATGTAAAATATAAGATGAAAAATTGGGTGCATGTTTTTATGGTTAAGAACAGAATCTCCAAACCACGATGTCTCTCTCTCTCTTGTCTGCTTCTTGTGCAGTTTGTGGTCATGTTAACACATCGCACTCCTACAGCAGAACGTAGGATGAAAGTAGAAGGAGGAAGAGGTTTGCACTGCAGACAGACTCGATGTGATTTTTCTATTTGCACTGCAGTGTTTGTGTGTGTGTGTGTGTGTGTGTGTGTGTGTGTGGCTCTGTAGGCTTATATTGTGACTGTCACAGGAATCTGATGAGTATTTATAGAAGCTCTTGCTTGTCCTGCTTTCAATTTGCAGATGGATCACATTCCGCTCAAACTTTGTGAAGGTTTCTGTTGAGAAAAGAGGGGCGCAAATAACACACGTTTAAGACACCGAGAGGATCAAGGAGAAAAGTAAGGATGAAAAGGATGACTCACTCAGGAGGAAACAGACACCTTTGGAGGCCAGGATCCTTCATAAACTGATGCATACCTGCACTGCAGTACACCCTCCTCACAGTCACTAATGCAGGAGTGTGTGGGCTGGAAGGAAGATTTATGGTGTGGCCCTTGTAATACAAACTTAATATACTCATATACTATATGCAGACCAGCAATATAAAGTCCCAGTCGTCCGGGATGATGACTTGGCTTTTAAGTAGGCCAAGGGCCAGATTGCAGGACCCACATACACATAAGCCCACACTGAGTCATTTTCACTTTCATCTCATCTCTGTGGATTTTTTAAAAATAGCAGATTAATCCAGTGAAGTGAGCAGTTGAGGGAATTTGTCAGTTGTCCATCCCCATTTCTGCCTTACCCCTGCCTCTGCCTCTGTCTGTCATCTGCTTTGCATTCTTTCTGTCCTGCTTCAAAGCTGGCAGAATGTCTTTGGTCTGGTTTGACCTTTGGATGGGTGTGAAAAGAGTGAGGATGATGGATTTATAGCGTAATAACAAAGGACGGAGAGCTCCACTGTAAACTCAGAAATGACTGATCGCTTTCCAAAGTCCATCGTTCAGACGTGTCTGACCACATGATAATGCAAGAAGTGCCCCTGAGAACACGCTTGATGACGCTGAGACGGGTGATACGACGGGCTGTTATTGCGAGTGCACAACCAGGAAGTGTGTTTGAGGCTTTGCAGTGATTTTCTTTTTTTCTTTCTTTCTTTTTTGTTAACCTGTAGCTGTGATCTGAACCCTTCTGGCCTCTCAACAAACCAACTTTCACCATAACCAGCAAAGATATTTTAAGGAAATGTATTTCCTGTCTCTCAATTTCAAGATTGCACAAGAGCTGCAATTCCTTCCTTTTTAACATCCTTTGCAAAGCAGATGTTTACTCTCCGTCTGTCTCTCTTGCCTCTTCAAGGAGCATGTTTGAGTGACGAGCAAAAGAAGAAGTGGGATCCCCGACGCTCCGCCCCCTCTGCTGGTGGAGCACCCTGCACATCTGACCAGAGACCCATCAAGTCACTTGGAAAGGTACGCGCTTTCCAATTATGTGGCCCTGTTCAGACACACCACTGAGGCCATGTTTGAATTACAGTCTTTCCTCAGAGATGTTTTTCACCAGCAAACTTGTGTTTACATGCAGTAAGAGAAAAATAGCTAAAGATGGCCTGCATTATACATTGGGTTATGAATGTTTAAGTAATCATGTGTTTGTTAGCTGGTGACTTTGCAAACGTACAGGCTCAGATAGTAGTAGCAGTAAGTAAGGTAATTAAAAACCAGTATGGAAAACGATCCACGCTGTGTTTAACAGACAAAGAAAAGGAGTGCTGGTACCCAGTTTACAGCCAAGTTTCTCAAGAAGCCACGAACAGCCAGTTTTGGTCTTTTTAGATATCGGTGTCATTGTTTTAGTCTCAAATAAGCTCATGTGAAGATGTTTAGTCTTAACAGAGTGGCTCCAACTCCACTGTTTACTGCACGCTCGGCATTGTTAGCAGCACACGTAGCAAAGGGTGCAGGGCAGCAGAGCAGACAACGTTGCGGCTGGATGAACAGGGAGCGTTTTTTGTTTGTAGGTGTGTGGAATGGTTCCCTTTATTAGCCCCACTCAACTGCATGCAGTGTTCAAATCCCCGAGTTTCTGCAGTTTTATTTGGTGGTGAAAGTCAATTAACCAACAAGCAATATGAGCACCGCTGTTAAATATAAACTGGGAACTCTTCTGATTGGCTACAGCCTCTCTCGTGCTTTTTGTCTGTAGCTCTCTGGGTGTGTTTCGTGTCTTTACACACTGTGAGCCTGTTTATCTCAAGGATTATGTGTGAGCCACTCGTTTTGTGTAAGGATACGCACAGCTCAGAATTCAAAGCGTATACTTTACACAAAAGGCTGAAATAAAGTGCGTGACTGAACACATGTATGGACGGTTGCAGACTTTCATAAACTGGTAGTACCAGTATAATACCTTAATACTGCTATGGAAAAAACTACATTTATGGCAACTCAAAGGAATCATGTGATGTGTTTGTACTGTTGTTTGTTGGTCCTATCAAGAGGTCAGTGAATAATAATAATAATACATTTATTTGTATAGCACCTTTCACAGAAAATAAAATTCACAAAGTGCTTTACAATACGATGCAAGTCAACATTTCATATACACATCATATGCACACATAAGAAAACACAGTAATTGCAGAAAAGCACGAGGCTACAGAGCAGATGGGCACTTTAAGAATGGATAAAAGCTATTTTAAATAGGTGGGTTTTCAGATTCTTTTTGAAAATGTCTAAAGAAGTTGCAGACCGTAGACAGAGAGGAAGAGAGTTCCAAAGAGTTGGAGCCACTACCTCAAAGGCACGATCACCCTTTGTCTTTAGACAAGAGCGGGGGACAGTCAATAAGCTCTGGTCTGAGGACCTAAGAGACCTGGTTGTGTTATAGGGGTGGATCAGGTCACAGATGTAACCGGGTGCCTGATGATTAAGGGCTTTGTATGTGATGAGAAGAATTTTAAACTGGATGCTGAACCTTATAGATCCTGTTGGATCTAGTCAGTAACCTGGCTGCAGTGTTTTGAATAATTTGTAGACGGTTCAGAGATGATATGTTGAGACATGTGAAAAGTGAATTACAATAATCTAACCGGGAAGACACAAATGCATGAATAATCATCTCCAGCTCAGGCCGGGACACAATGGACCTGAGTTTTGCTATATTTCTGAGCTGGAAGGAACAATTTCGTGCTAATGATTTTGTGCTCCTCAAAGCGCATGCTTCGGTCGAAGGTAACCCCAAGGTTTTTTAGCTTTGACTGAGCAGCTGATGAAACAAACCCAATACTCTGGGCAATTTTGGGGGCTGAGTTCTCAGGTGCAATAATTAAACACCATCTTATGGTTGTGGTCCCAATATCCTCCTGTTGTCAGCATTCAGAAACTCTCTGCTCTGTAGTTTATGAAGCTTTCTTACACCTGATTTTGTTCATGTATTTTAGATATTTGAACTACCTCTATGCATATAGGGACTTAACTCCCTCTTAACTCCGGTGCCAATGACTTTCAGAACCTCCTGCCTCACAATGAACAAATTTCAAAGTAATAATGTATTATATTTATGCTAATGTCCTCATTTACATGCATTATGTTAATGTAACAGACCATTCTGTGCGTTTGTGCCATTTGTGAATGTGTTTTAAAAAGAATGGGTAAAGGAATCGTATGGCGCTACTGGTGAGATACGATATGAACTTCAGTCTCGTTAAACGAAGAAGAAAATGGCTCAATACTGATAGAAATCAGCTTTGTTGGTGGCACCCCGATAAACTCACGTGTTAAGTAAGCCTGTACCTGCAAATCGGTTCTTTAACTACTTTAACCGGTACGCATTGGGTCACTGGAAACTATTGGGTCAGTTTATAAATCATACGCGATTGTTGGTGTCAAAACGTCACGTTTTTGTGAGCATGTGTCAGGACTAGTCAGGACTAATCAACTCACAGAGTGTGATGGTGAATAATAGCGTTCGTGTCAGGCCGTGTCACCAAAGCCTCCACTGAACCTCAACATTTCTACGCTAGAAGCGAGTCTGCCAGAGAGCAGGAAGTTTAAAAAAATGAACGGAGAAAGTATATGAGATTTATCACGTCGTGGTTCATGTGGCCTGGTTTCTGTTGCTATTCATCAACTTTAATGCATGTACTGTATGTCTGGTTTTCTGGTGTGGACCAGCAGCTGCATTCTCTTCGACCATCAACGTAACACCAGCCGTGTTGGTAATGCGTATTGATTCTGGCCAAAAATGCCCCAGTGATTGTAGATTGAAGTGTGTAATTCCACTTTGCTCCTGAGCCAAGTTTTGCATTGATAATCAATTTCAGCTGGGACTTTTGCGCTGCCGTTGGCAGTTCTGTCTGTTTTACTCTTTACCCCTTTTTGCACCAAGCTCTCCAAACTGGTATTGACCAATGCAGCAAAAGGATAGTGCTGCATTGATTGTTTTTTGGCTGTTGGTGTTTAAAAATACATATAAATAAATCTAAAGCAGTGTTTGCCTTGACAGCAGTCTTTGCACTTTCTTGTTTTTAGCGGTTTTTGTTAAGTCTCGGAGAAGATTTTTTTAAATATTCATTTGTTAAAAGTTTCTGAGAGCAGCTGCCTGGTTCAGAATAAAAGGTTTGGTGGTTTCTTAATGTGTCATGGGGTTGAATTTAATGCGTGTACATGCATTTAGATGAGATTTCAAAATACCTACAATCAAAGGGTTGCAACTTCCAAAGTGTACATGTTAAAGCATCACTGGGAAGGCATTGAACTCCCCATTTTTGCGCCCTTACATAAATAAATCTGTGCAACACAACTAAACATACTCAATCTCCTCAGCGTCCAACCTCCTGTGTGATCCATTTTTCCTTTTGTCAGACTCTTTCCATCTTGACTGCTCTCAGTCCGTGATGCATAACTGCTGAGCTGCGTCTTGGACTTTAATGCCAAATTGGCTCGAAAAGCTATTGTAGTGAATATCTAGACTATTCTTTTTTTATTTTTATGCATTTTACGGGTTCTTTGCTACGTTGTTCCCACATTTTAGAGTCATCAGAGTTTGGCCTGCTCTACATTTTTATTCCTGTCACTTTTTTTCTATTTCCATTCCTTTTTCTGCTTTGGTTTTCTGGTGAAGTTATTTCAAGAAGGCACGTGGAATGTTTCTAAGCTGCCATGCTGTTATCCTGTGATGCAGCTCATGATTCAGCCTTCACTCATTTGGCAAAATGGGAAGAAAAAAATGTGAATTGTCACCAGTTGTTGTTTTTTTTGAGCTACAAATTTAAATCCATCTCCATCTTGGTTACGTCATAGATGGCAGGCTGGAAAATTGCCAAATTCATTAAATGCTTTCTTAGGGTGTTGCCGTTAATGCAGCCCCTGCTCTCCTTCAGAAGCTCTGTTTTTTTTATTTGAATAAATTAACTTGTATAAGCTAGCAGAGGTGGTTGCACAGCTCCAAAGTGGAATGCATACAAGCGATTGTCTGTAAATATATAGATAGAAACTTAGTCATGCTGTAGATCTATTAGACTTATTTCCAGAGTCAGTCCTGTGCTCATCAACTCAACCTTTTCCCACCAGTTGAACACGAGGATCGTGTCTCACTGTCCCTCATCAAGCCACAGGCTTTGCTTAGTTTTACTTCCTCTATGGAAGGATTCCGTGTTCTGCAGTCAAGGTTATGATCTGATGCGAAGCGACCTCCGCCGTTTTGCCAGAATTGGCTGTGTTTTTTCAGCTAGTCCGTAGAGAGAGTCACAGAGACTGGGGCTTCAGGCCACCTTGTTCTGTTTCGCTCCCTTTCTATTAGCCCGTGTCACGTTCTGCTCCAATTCAGAGGCACTACGACTGCTCAGAAAATCAGCGCTCCCATCAGTGTTGTCTTGGAAACTGTTGAGCTTAGCAAGTTGATACGACCCAAGGACATCTTATAGATTTTAATAGCACCTCTGAAACCCCCTCCTTTTTTTTTTTTTTTTTGGTTTGTTAAATATGCTTCAAACAACGTGTATATCCCGTTAATTCATTAGGGTGGATTATGTAACTACGAAATAAATTTGATTTAAATGCTTTGCCAGCTTTTTATTGAATTAATTTGAAACACAAATTCCACCACTTTCATGTGCACTCATACAAATGCTATCTCCCTCCCTTCCTCTTCATTTTCTTTGATGGATATAAACATATAATCCCCAGAAGAGAGGCTCTCCAGCTCAGTCTCAGTCGTAAACTGTAAAGCAAGGGAAACTCTGGGTCCTCTTGCTGAGTTTTTCCAAGCGGTTGCGAGAAATGGTGGTTGTGCAATCTCTAAAGGGGGATTAGGCCTTTAGAGGAGAGGGAGGCAAAGATGAAGGACACAGAGAAGGATGTGAAGAGGGAAATTGTGTTCTTGTAGGGAAGTCGTGATGGCAACCACTCCTGAAAGACAACATCACCGAGAGACGGTTCTCCCTACTAAGTGGGGGCAGGGTGGCTGGGAAAGAACATGCAGGATTCCTAGAATGGAGATTTAATAGAAACGGTAGAGTGTGGCGACGGAGAGAAGGGGTTCTGTGAGTCTGTTTAATGTCACCAGGGCCAGGCTGTTAAAAAAAGAGACTTCAAAGATATGTAAACTTTAGTGACACACACACACACACACACACACACACACACACACACACACACACACACACAGATGCAGGGCCTGAGGCTGGCGTGAGCACAGAAGAGACCGGAGGTGTCCTCTGCCATGCCCGATTAGAAACACAATGAGTTGAGAGGCATCGCTCAGAGACCGCAGTGGGATGTGTGCATTCTTTTGTATATATATTTATGTATATGCGTATAAATTATCTCTGCTGCTTCTTGGAGCGCTGCTGTTTACGAGTTTTACATTCCCTGGAATCAAATAGCATCCAGAGATACCACTTGACATCCGTCAGACAGGATTTTTATATATGTCGTCTCTGAGATGGAAGGCTTCCATTTTGGCATCTAAGACCAATGTTATGTGTTCGGCATATGAGCCCAGCTCTGCCTGTGAAGCGGAAAAGATATATATATATATATATATATATATATATATATCTCCTAGTTTCTGCTGCACTGTCAGCATGGTGGGGGTGGGGGTGGGGGGTGGGGGTTGTTATCGCAAACAGGTCAAGTGAGGCTCGTACAATCCAGCAGTGGTCAAAAAAAAACGGATAGGAAAGAGATTTGAGAGCGAGGGCTGAAATTCAAGTTCCCCACTGCTCCTGGAATTTCAAGTATTTTGATAGGATCAAAACAGCTAAGCAATCTGATTTTCACATTTCACTGTGAAGAGCAGTGAAATGTCTCAAAACTGTTACCTTTAACAGAATATTACTGTTGTCCTCACAGCAGTCGTAGCTGTCTGTAAAGGAGCATGAAAGCTGTCAGCTGTTCTGTGCGTCGGGGATGGGGTTGGAAGCCCGGGTGCTTCACTCCAGCTTACAGAAGGACACAGAATATGTATGTGAACACATGGCGCTGCTCTGCAGTGGAAATGAAAACATGCACATGCTTACAGGATGCCACATGCCAAAAACAACACTTTTTCTGTTTTGTTTATTTTAGTAACCACGAAGAACTTGACCCGTTTTCTCTTTTCAGCACGTGTAATGTCACATTTCAGCTCGTCTGAGGTTCTTTTAAGATGGAGCCCAGGAAAAGGCAAATACAATTGGAAGCCGTTGTCGAGCGATCAGAAAGGAACTAATGTGCTTGTTGACTGAGGGTTGGCGGTTTTCTAGAAAATTCTTACACAACCTGAAACCGACTGCCGTTGTGGGGATTTTTCGATCTGACATAACATATTTGACTTTCATTAACTTTGACCAAAACATGTGGTGTGGTGATTCATTTGATTTGATTGGATTTTTTTTTTTTTTTTTTTTCCTCGAGGGACCAGAGATCAAAGTGTGCTGCATAATTATTAGTGATTACTCTCTACCAGTTTCCATTTTGTTTCAACCTGTGCGATTAAGACCTAGCAAAATTGTTCCGAATCACTTGACAAGCTGACAAGAGCTTTTCGTATTAAGTCACCAAACAAGGCCATCTTTTCATCTGAGAAGAGACATTTTTTTCCCACACAAACTTGAGATTCTGCATCTGTGTTTTTGTTTTTTTTACACAGAATAATAAAGATTTGCTTGTGAATGATTGTTTATCTGTCAACTGGCTGATGTTCACATTGGAAAAAGCAGAGTTCTAGGTTTACAGATGAACACGTAGACATGCCTGATGAGTTTTGGAAAGAAGCACCGTCGACTTTTTGGAGTTACAAGCAAACATTTGGGCAGGAAACGTACGTTTACCATCTCGTAAAAAAAAGCACAACTCTCCCGCTGTTCAGCATGAAAGAGCACTGATGATGCTTTGGAGATTGTGTTTCTCTGGTAGGAAATAAAAAATAAAAAGAGAGAAGAGAATTAAATACCAGAAAATGGTCAAAGCAAACCTCACACTGTGTTTAAAAAGCTGAAGAAGAAAACCTAATGGCTTCTACAACGGGATGATGCTACACGACACACCTCAATAACCACAGAGGACAACATTTAGACTTGCAAGCGGAGGGTTTTGCAATCGACCAATAGAGTAGGAAATGAAACATGGACCAAGAAGCTTCCGCAGTGAGAGGCCTCTTACTGATAAAATGAGCGAACAAATCACCCAAACAAGAGCTGAATGACTTTCCTGCTGCAAAAACCTTGAACAAGCTATGTGACTTGCCAAAGATTACTTAACTGTAAAACATGAAAACTATATACTGGTATATATATAAAAAATATACTGCAGTAAGATGTTAAAGAAATGTGTCATATTTATTAATCTAATGCCGTTTTAAATTTTGTCTTTAACTCTGAGAAATCAGTTTCATTTTGACCAGTAAAGATGGTTTTATACATATAATATATGCTAAAGTGCACATTGAAACATTTATATATATGTTTATATATATACACATACAGTAAAGTACAGAGCTGTAACTTGCTAAAAAGGGTCAAATTACTATATTGTTAGGGCTTTGATGCTATTCAGCTCGCAGGCTCAGAAGTCTGAGAAAAGACAAACTTGGACATAGCAGACGAGTCTTCGCTTGAGTTTTCTGCTGTGCAGGACACTTTGTGTTTAGCAGAATCCCATCAAGTGGATTTTAGAAACGCTGCTCTGCAGTTCCTCATCCTCCCAAGCTGCCTGAGTAAATCTTAACTAAGCTAAGCTAGTTTTGCAAAAAAAAACCCTTCTTTTTTTCTTCTTTTTTTTTCCCCTCCCAGAGGCATGGGAGAGGTAACTGGCCAAATTAATTTTCTTTCTTCTGCTTGTGCTGCTGCAACCTGAGGGATCATCGAGGCAGAGAGTCGGCCGAAGAGAGGCGCGATTGGTGCTGGAGGAGAGAAGGAAAGGGGAGCAGTGGAATTTTAATGTGGCTGTCTTGTCTTTCACTGCCCGCCAAAGAAAAGCAATTACCACCACGGCTCCTCTCTCTGCTCTGTGTGTGCGCGCTTACCTTCGAGTCTGTCGGACTGCACTGAGCACACAGAGATTTCTGTTTGTTAAATGTACAAAAAGGGGTACAATAATTTCCATTAAGTAACTTTCTGAACGCAGTCAAACAATGTCTTCGATACCATGAAGCATCCTCCGTGACATTATTGCTTAAAGTGGTAATAAACTTGTAAGTACCCCCATGGTTTTGCCTTTTCTTCTTTCGACTGACGTTAGATGAAAATCCAACATCGCACGGTGAACATTTTAAGGCTCTCTGAGCGTGGAGGTGATCATTTTGAGAAGCTCTGATAAGTACTGACATAAGAACCATGGCTAAAGACTGATAGATGGAGAGATGGAGTTGTTGAGAGAAAACTCATAGGAAGTGCTGTTGGAAGGATGAATGTTGTGTGGAGGGAGATGCAGGAAGAATTGGAGAGTGATTGCTTTCGAAGACACTGTGATTGTGTGCTGGTAACGGCTCGCCGTCACCCCCTCACTTCAACAATACCTCAGCTTTTCTTTCCTCTTCTCCCATCTTTCTTTAATTCTGTTTTCAGGATGCGAAGGTTCGCCTACTGTAAGGTGGTTTTAGCCACCTCTCTGGTGTGGGTGATGCTGGACATGTTTATCCTGCTCTACTTCAGCGAGTGCAACAAGTGCGATGACAAGAAGGAAAGAGGACTGCCCGGGAGAGACAGTGGGTGTTTATTTCCAACATGCTCACATTTGATTCTTCTCTGACAGGATTTCTGAAATACTGTGTGTGTGTGTGTGTCTATATTAGACACCCTGTCCAGACCTAGAGACGGGCCGGGTGAAGGTGGGAAGCCGGTGGTGATCCCTAAAGAGAACCAGGAGAAGATGAAGGAGATGTTTAAGATCAACCAGTTCAACCTCATGGCCTCTGAGATGATCGCGCTCAATCGCTCGCTGCCCGATGTCCGTCTGGAAGGGTGAGCAGCCTCCCTGATTAATATTTTGTCTCGTCACTTTCGCTGAGTGAACTCATTACTTTCTTCTGGAAATGAATGTCAGGTCGAATCCATACTTAGGACAGTCCACTTGGGGGTTTATTAAAAACCACAAGCCGGGTGTCTGGTCCAAAACCTGCACCGTCAATCACATCTGGAACCATTATTGGGGGATGGGTGTGTGGATACGTGGCAGTAAGCCAGGGTAGAGAAGTTTAACTCACAAGCTAAAATACTAATTAAAGTTTAGAAATGAATTGATTTGTAATGCTTTTAATTCAAAATGCATTCGCTCTCCGGTACACATTAGAAGTAGGAAGCACTTAGATGCAAGTAAAAAGGAAAACATGCAAGAGAAAAGCACACCCACTCATTCCTAGAAACGTTATTAGACTGTGATACTCAGACGGTGAAATAGTCGGGGTGTGGTGGCCTGAAAAGTCCCATGAGAGTTTAAACTTCCTGAAAAAGCGTCGGGATGTCCCGGCTCAATATGCTTACTGCACCCAGTATGCACCCAAATGCCATCTTTGTTTATTGTTCTGTAATTAGAGTGAAAACCGATCTATTAATCTCTGCAGTGTTTTTTTTTTTTTTTTTTTAACCGAAGTAATAATGCTTTGCCAGGCTCAGACATTAAAAGACAGCATTGATAACATTGAATTGCGACACCTACTGGTTGTTAATGTAAATAGTTAATAATGTAAATAAAAAAGTGTTACAGCTCTTAAACAGCTTCGTTATTGCTCTAACAGCCCCCCCCCGTTCCAAGTACCCCCCCCCCCCCCCACAGCCAACGACTCACCACCATGACTAAGCAATTTCCTGCGGGAAACACTGATCTCTGTGTTACTAACAAGAAATCATACACTGATGCATGATGGTCGAGCTGCAGTTTTGAAATACCACTGCAAATAAAACTTCAGACGAGGCATCAGAACGTCTCCAAAGATTTAGTATCTGTTTTTACTCTCTGGATGTTCCCAAAGCTCTATTATCCAGAACCCGTTCAGTCTTCTCCCTCTTAGTGATGTACTTTAGAGTAGCAATATCTGAAGTGAAATCGCTTTTCAAAACCAAGTCTGGAGTGGACTGTTTGGGCCCATTTTAGAGCTTCGCTGCAGATTCAGCAAATGGTCAGACGGCACCTGAGAGTCGGGGTGTCATGGAGACTGGACCCTGCTGCGGGTTGCGGGCTGACGTGGTTTTAGCACACTGTTAAATCCATCTCATGATTGTTACTGTTAAGGCAATCGTCTTTAATTCATAACAGCAAGTATCCCTGCGCTGTGTTTTACATGTCTTCATTAAGTCCATTCAGGAACGCCTGACAAAATGATCTCGACAGTAATCCCATTATGACTTTGTTGTGTAAGTTCTCAGCCTTGTTTTTTACCGTTTGACGTTAATCAGACTGCATAGCTTTTACGCTTGGAGGTCTTTGTTAATGGCTCTAATATTATTTTAGGACAACCTGTTGATAAAAGTTGACGGGACCAGAGTTTCATACTTTCATTGCCATCGTGTCAGCTCTCATTTGTTGCACATGAGTGAGTGAGCGTTAGTCACTGAAACTGAAACTGTGAGAAGTTGAAAAATGAATCGAACCACACGAGAAGAAAGGTTGGGCATGTTCGCTGTTTCTCACACGTTTCTCACACGTTTCTCACGTTTTTCACAAAGTTTCAAGGTCCAGCATCTCTTTTCGTGCAGCCGTGCCTCCTCAGCACAACAAAGGCATCATGGCCTTTAAATCAGAAGATATCGAAACGCTATGAATGCAGTAACGCAAGGTTATTTTCAGTCTATTTCAAACAGATCTAAAAGAGCTTAATGTTGTTTAAGTGTGCGTTCGAGCCAGTGGCTGTACGTGTTTCCGTCTTCTGACAGACGCAGTCAGGTGGTCAGAAGTGCGTCCGCTCAGCAGCGTGAAAGATATGTCGCCGTTAGTTCAGACAATCGGAAACCGGCTGGGCTCTTCGTTCCCCTTTGCCCTGTTTTTGATCCACGAGAGGATCGTACGTGGGCCGGTAATGAGGGTTCTCAGTGAGATGGAGAGAAAGGGACTCGCTGAGAGACACAAGAGTGACAGGCGGGAGCATGTGCACGCAGGACCGGCTGGAGAGACGGAGGACATTGATCCGTGAAATGAGTTTTAGTCTTTGAGCGAGAGTTGATTACCAGGTATGTTTTTTTACTCAGCCTTTCCCTCCGTCTATCTGCTTTTCCAATTAGCAGATAAGACGGAGTCAATATCGAGCAGTGGAACGTGTGCCTGTGTGTGTGTGTATAAGGATGCATACATTTGTGTTCATTTTTGTATGTATGTGTGTGTGTGTCTAGTGCGCGCACGTTTGTTGATCAGCCCAGTTTAGTGAGTCTATGTGAATGAATTCATCACAGTGAACGGGGGCCGCCATTAGTAGGAACTTTGAGCCGGAAACTCGCCTATGTGCAGTCACCATTATGGAAAAGAGAGTCAAGTGTGTCTGTGTGTGTGTGTGTGGAGGGGGTGGTGGTTGAATGTGTGACTGGGTGGATACGTAATATTTGAAAATGTTTTCCATGACCGCACCTTTCAGAAAACTTGACATAAATCTCCTTTTTTTTGTTTCTTTTTTTTTTTTTTGGGATGCTGACTGCAGTGTTTTTTTTAGTTTATTTTTTTTTAGAAGACGTTTACGGCCGTGCGAGCGCGTTTTTGTGGTGTGTGTGTGTGACGTTACGAAAGCGAGGCCATTTAATTGGAACCAGTTTACACACCCATCTTAAATATTCCCACAATCCAATAGCTGGGGGAAAAATAAAAAAAACTGTAACTCATTACAGCGTTTGGCCGCTGCCAAATGTGGCTCCGCAGCCCCGCCTGTTCGGGTGCACAGGACTCCCAGCAAGTGCTCAATTTTTAAAATCTGCATCATGTCACTCAGAAACGTGTGTATGCCTGTGTTTGTCATCCGAAACGAGCCAGATTTCCATGTCTTGAAACTGCACTCGGTGTTCTTTTTTCAACAGACGTATGAAAAGTAATGGCCGGCTTTGCATGAAGGCTGAAAGACTCTTGAGGCTTTCTCTGCTTTTACAGTGAATCATCTCGTGTATTCATCTGCCTCCCTCCTTTCTGAGGACACGCAGAGAAGAAGCTGAGAATTTATGTGTTACTTAACATGCTCTAGAGGCAGCTGCGGAATAAGTATACTCTTGACCTGCTCTCCTCTTGTGCTGTTACATTCCTTCTGTCATAATCAGCTGCAGAGGCAGAGGAAGCGCTCCAGGAGGATCACGGGGAGGAGGGGGAGTTGCAAAGATGGAGGAAGGGGGATCATATTCCATTTGGCTGTTGGTAGAGTTGGATTTGTCAGAGGAAGGAAGTCACAGGGTGGTATCGGTTCTGTCTTCTGATGATAGATGAGTTGCTTACCGAGGCTTGTTTGATAAAACCGACTGACAGACAGTTTGGTGTGTTGCTGTTGTTTTACTAAAACTTGATGGTTGCTTCATTATTTTAGATTTTTTTTTCTTTTAATAAAAGATAATTTATCATTTCTGTGATTTTTATTTTTATTTTTTTCCAATTTTTTTTTTTAAATTGAGTCAATAAAAGATTAAGCAAAGGCATTCAGATGCGGGTCAGGTTTACTTTCATGTTCCTTTTGGTTTTTGAGAGCTGCGGTAAACAAACGACATCAAACAGCAACATCAAGTCTAATCCCAAAGTCATCAGAGAGTCCGTATTTTTCATTTCACACGTCTTGTTCCAGCGTCGGCCTAACGGATGCATAGGATCAGGTGGATAGGATGAGTTGGAAATATTGCTTCTCTTTAGCCTTGTTAAACAGGTGGTGAGATAACATTTCCATAGATGAGGGCACTTACAGGAATGAGTTGTGTCAAACCTCGAAAACGTGTTACTCTCCCCCTGGATTTACGGTGACCACTGCTCCGATGCGTCATCGTTCCAGCTTCATCCGTGCGATAGAGTGCAAAGCCTGCAGCTGCAGTTCAAGCACAACGCTTCAGAGTTACTTTTGTTTTCTCCAGTCGTTCGGCTGTGAAAGAGTTGCTTCGGTGATGCTATCTGCAGGGAGAGGTTTTTTTTTTTATTCTTTAATGCGATCTATGCAATTCCTCTGAAAAGCCGAGCCAAATTAAGACCCCACCCCTGCAGTGTGTCTCTATCGATTAACCCATTGACGCCGGATGTTGCGTAGCGCAACATTGCCCCTAACGCCGGTTGTTGCGTAGCGCAACATTGTTCATTTATCATTATTTTCAAGACGCATGCAGCATGTAATGCACAATAATTGGTTCAAATACACATGAGGTGGGTGTTTTCGATTAGCCTGTTCTGCAATAGTGCGTTTGTAGCTAATTTGACAGCTCGGCTACAATGGCTGCGGTTAACGAGACATACTGTGACAGCGATGGAAGTGATGTGGAGTTGGAAGGGAATGATCAACAGAATTTATTAGAGGAAGAGAGGCAGTCCGCTGGATTTCGCACCCGACGTCAACAAAAGTTTACTCGTACACCGGGGCTGAAGGTGCCAATATCTGAAGATGCAAGTCCTTTAGTGTTCTCGCATATTTTCACTGATGAAGTTTGGGATATGTTGGGGACACAGACAAACTTATATGCGGATCAGGCGCGCGGCCACACACCATCCAACTCGAAGTGGAGCCCCGTGTCAAAGCAGGAGATGAAATCTTTCATCGGTCTCTGCCTAACTTTTGGAATAATCAAACTACCAACTCGCCGGGATTACTGGAGGCAGAGCAAGTGGCTGTATCAGACAAATGTAGCCCGAGTGATGGCACGAGATCGTTTCGACATGATCTGGAGGTAATTATTTATTCTTGCGCTGCATTCTGACGACTTCTCATTCTTATTTGAGTGGCGTTGGCCTTATGTCAAAAAAGAGAGAGCCCGGTGCGAATTACTGCAGTATAACTATGATGTTTTAGAAGTCGTGTCACTGAAGTATACAGTATAACTGCACAATGCAAGATATATTGCAGGGTTTTTTATCATTCATTATTATTGCTGATATTATGATTATGATTTAGTTATAGTATAGTACCAGTATAGTAATAGTAGTATAATAAATAGCAGCATTGGGTATTATCCTGAATCATAAAGCAAAACTACATGAACCAAATGTCCAACATTGATAAAAAAAAAAAGTAATACAATCCAGCATATTTCATGGTTATTATGTGTTTTCAGTGCTTTTAACAGGATCCACAAATGGAAACACTGACCCTCTAGAAGCCCTTGGAATGATTTAGTAAGAGGGAAATAAATGAGGTGTTTGCCATTTAAAGGCTTGTAATGAGCGATACGGGTACAGGCCGCTGTTTGTGGTGTGTGCGGATTGTCTGGAAATGGGCTTCAAAGCCTGTTCACACATGGGATATGTGGATGCCTTTCTGAAAGCAAACAAAATAGATTTCTTATTTGATGGTCGGCTGTGTTGGTCCAGCGACGTCACGCTAGATTCAAATCCTCATTCCAAATTTTCACGTGTTTCGCTGCACTTCCGCGTCAGCATCTGAGCCCACGCGGTGACAACAGAAAAAACACGTTAAAGGCATTACAGTGTTCATAAATCTCAGGAAAACGACTGGGAAATAAAAGATGGTGGCTCCTTATCCACGTAGGGGGTTTACATGACATTAATTTTACTTCCAATGGAAGCCTTCCTGAAGTTTTTATGTCCCTCCCTCTGTGGCCATAAATGCAAACAAAAACCAGCAGCAGAGCTGATGGAGGAGGTTGGGCCTCTCTTCGGGAATCAAAGAGAAGCACCCCTTTCATGGCCTAAACATCAAATGTCTCCAAAATGTTTCTCAGGGGCCGTTTCAGCAGGACTGTGGCTGACTCTTATCGTCATCTGACTGTTGTCATCTTCTAGGCATTTTCATCCCTCACTATCTCTCAGGAAGGGAGTTAGACGTGTGTGTTCTTCTCTGCTATGGTAATGACTTGCACTCTAATTAGTGTCACTAATCAAATGACAGCATGCGGACCCACTATCTCTGTGTTGTTTTCCTCTCTAAAATCAGGAGTGCGTCCTTGGTTGTTCACTCAGTTTTCATCCTCGGCTTTCTTTGTCCGACAGGAACGTGATTTATCGCACGAGCCGACGGTGGTTTATGACTGCATAATGTCTTAATGCGGCTTTGCCGATTTTTAAAGTCTAAGCAGTTCCTTTCTTGGTCAACTGTGTTGTGTGGACCCACTTTAGCTGCAGCTCTCTGTGTAGCGCTCTCTTGCAGCCGTACAGAGGCTGGATTGTGAGGTCTCTCCTGGCCCGCTTTTCTGATTTTTCTTCCTTTGCATCCATATGCAAATCAGACGTCTTAAGTGTCTACGTGTGAATCCACAGATCAAAAGCAGGTTTATTGCAATCCTTATTTTGTTGTTGTTGTTGTTCTTACGGTTTGATTTACTCTTTTGTAGGTGCAAGAACAAGTTATATCCTGATAATCTTCCTCGCACCAGCGTGGTGATTGTATTTCACAACGAGGCCTGGAGCACGCTGCTGAGAACCGTCCACTCCGTTATTGACCGCTCTCCACACACTCTGCTGGAGGAGATTGTCCTGGTGGATGATGCCAGTGAGAGAGGTAAAGTCACACACACACTGCAGATAATTCCTTTATTGCCTCTTGTTTGAGGCTTAGCCTATTTTTGAGAGCTATTGTATGATTTTCCTGGATTCTCTGTGTGTGTAGCGTTTGAGTCTGCATTGGTGCCCAATAGCCTGTCAGCATATTCATGCATAAGGGCTGTGTGTGCCACTCCACCCTTTGCTGTTAATCCCTGTTTGGTTGAGATTAGGTCTTTAATTTGCCAGCCGCAGGGATTACACTGTGTTATTACCCTCAATCCCCCCCCGCCCCCCTAGTCACCATCACACAGCACCAAGTAACCTTATTGAACCTCAGGTTGGATGTTGTACGTCAGGGTGTGTGTGTGTGTGTTTGTGCAGGGAGGGGAGCTGTCTGCAGATAGTAGGTGTGTCGGCAGGCATGCCAAGACACACAAAAGCAAGCAAAAACATAAACGCTACCCTAACTTTAATCGCTGTTGCTGCAAAATGAGGAGGGCATGTGTTCCACCTCTGTATTTCTTTCACATGCGTGTTGTGTATGCTTTAGATTTTCTTAAAAGGCCATTGGAGCAGTACGTCCGAAGGTTAGAAGTGCCTGTCAGGGTGGTGAGGATGGACCAGCGGTCCGGACTCATTCGCGCTCGCCTCAAGGGAGCGTCCCTCTCCACCGGCCAGGTGCGTGTTTTGCACGTGCGCATATGTGACATACACCACCCTGTGACCTGCGCTCCATCTGCTGCTGAGCACTGCTGGACTTGTCTGATGTTTCTCTCCATGCTCCCAGGTTATAACCTTTCTGGATGCTCATTGTGAATGCACCACAGGGTGGCTGGAGCCTCTGCTCGCCCGCATCAAACAAGACAAGTAAGGCACACGTACACAACACTGTTGAGCCTGCGGCGGGGGGGGCTTGCCCTTGTGTTTACCTGATGCTCAATTACTCGTTCTCTGTGTACTGCTTTACATAAGCACACAAACACTGAAGTTCATGAAGGTGTGAGTAGAGGTCGCGCCATGATCTATTGTTGTTTTTAAGGGTTTGGTTGCAGTTTAACACTTTAACACTCGTCTTTGATGACCACCAAGTCCTTTGGGCAGCAGTTTGATTTGTGAGTGTTGATCGCATCGATCCATATTGACGGCTTTTGTGTCTGTGTCTGCCTCAGGAGAACAGTGGTGTGCCCCATTATCGACGTCATCAGCGACGATACGTTTGAGTACATGGCGGGATCTGACATGACGTACGGAGGCTTCAACTGGAAGCTCAACTTCCGCTGGTACCCTGTACCTCAGAGAGAGATGGACCGCCGCAAAGGAGACCGCACGCTACCCGTCAGGTCTGTGACACCCACCACAGGAACCTTCAGCCCGACTTTAACTCGTATTTATCAGCGAGATTTTTCAGTCTTGACGCCAACTTCCATGTTGGCTGGTGTGGAAAAGGAAATGCGCCGAAAGTATGATACTGACTAATGTTAGTAGTGTGACCGAACACATGATCAGACTGTTGAGAATAACGTCCCGGGAGCTTTACTGTTGTTGATGAGCATTCACGGTATGTGTCTTCGGGGTAATCATACAGTTAAATTTACACTGAAAGGACGATTCATTAGAGTTCCGCTCGCTTCACAGGATACGAGGAGACACAGTTGGACCGTTGAATGGTTTATTCTTGTTCTTGGGCTACATATGTGTGACATGCATTTATCCGTATCCAACGCTATACAAACATCGGTCCAGTGATTATACAGGGTTGGAAATTAATCACATGGCTTTCATATATGGTTAAGGGTTCTTCCTGACTTCTTGACAGAAAAAATGCTGACCAGACATTGAAATTGCTTATTTTCCCTCGTGTTGGCGACTTGCTGGCGTCCCGCTCAAAAGGACGTGTATTAGTTACCATTTACTGGCTTAGTGCCTGTCATACATGTTCACATGTTGACACAGACTCTGAACCTGCTGTGACTGCTTTCTGTTACTGGTGCAGAGGCCCTTAAAGGCACACGGACAGCAAAATGAACTCAATTTCACAATAACAGCCACACTTAATCGTAAAATGTTCCCAGGGCAGCAACACATGACAGAATGCAGTGAACCTTCCTCTGAGTCGAAGTCAAGATATTTTTGTAAGATTCTGAGTTGGTTTTTTTTGTTTTTTTGCTCATTGTATTGTTCGTCATGGCTCAGACCTTGGGAACAAAAATCAAGAGTTTATTTCTGCCTGTCCATCATCCATTCTTCCTGTTCTTGTGTCTAAAGCCACTCAGCGGCACTATTCGAGGTCACACGTATAATATATCTTATGTAACACCCTGCACCCGTGTTTCTGGTTGTTTTTCACGCTTCAGCACGACATTTTCCGAAGGATGTCTTGCAAGTGGCCTTAAAAGGAAAATGGTGATTTGTTGCTGAACGAGTGAATGGACCGATTTAAAAACTTGTGTGCAACCTACAGAAAATACCCCAGCACACCTGTACACATTTAAGGGAAACTTTTATCATTTTTGTGACCGTGTCAAAGTGTTAGTTATCACGTTTATCATTGGATTAGAGGTTGTTTCCAAGTGTTCTATAGTTACTAGATGAATAACCATAGTTTTTGTCCATCGTACTGTATGTAGAAGTTATTTAGCTGCCTTTGATCCCTCCAGCTGTAGCTTAAGAAGCTCATTTATTTGATGTTCTAGCCCCACGAAGAAGGAGTGTATCGAATTTGTGGAAATGCTTTTATTTGTGAGCGCTATTCATTGCAGATTTTTTTTTTTAAAGGTACAAAGATGCAATAAAACTTCTTTATTTGATCATTTTTCCAATTTCCACTGGCTCTGATGTATTCATATTGCATAGGCCTGCATTTGTCCTATGCTGACTTATACCTACCCTCACTTATCACCTCATTTTTAGATGAGATTAGAACCAGCTCAACTGAGCCGATACAACAGCCCAGCCATAAATACTACTTTCACGAGGCTTCTACAGCTTCAGTTTTTGTCAAAAAGGGTGTCGATTCAGGTAAAGCTTTTTGGATTTTGCAACAATTTCAGGACATCTCAGGGGTATAAATGTGTCTTGTTTCCTTGGGAAAAATCCTTGTTGTGAACTCGGTGTATGCCAAGTTCTTGGCATTGCCCTTCTTTGGCTAATGTGCAGAGAAGCGGGAGCTTTCGCTGTCGCAAGGGGAGGAGCCTGGCACTTTGGCGCAGGAGGAAACCTCATCAGCCAACGTGACCATTATGAGCTCGTTTACGTTTACACTCGGGAAAGGGCTTTGAAATCGATAAGTGGCAATTAGATGCTTTAAATCCTTCAGCTCGAAGGTTTCAGAGAAGCGCTGAAGTTTTTCATTTAATCTCTGTTCTTATTTACGCTTTCTGTTTGTGTGCACAGTGTCGCTGTAAACACTGAACTTATGAAACACCGCTTCGATGGCTGTGACCATCTCTGTTTGGATGAGGGGCTTTAATCAGGATCAAAGCTTCACTTTTTAATTAGTGGGTGTTGTTTGTTTCACTGCGACATGTTTGAATCGCATCAAAACAGTGATTTAATTGTACGCGTCGGCGTTTGGAGACCTTTGATATGTTGACGGTAAAACAAACAAAAAAAACCCTGCATCTTTCACATGTATCAATCTCTTTGTTTTCGATGCACAGTTATCGTCTTTAACAACAGCCACTTTTTTTTGTGTGTGTTGCTCAACAAGCCAGGTTTTGTTTTCATCCCGTTTCTGTGTTGTTTATTATTTGCCGGCCAAATGCGGCGCAACACGCCATCGGCCCTTTGTGTTTTCAGGATATGTTTCATCTGTGTTTGTATGCACGGTTGTGTGTTTTTATAAGTGAAACTTGGATGTCAAATGAAAGCAAAAACAGGCAGTTGGAAAAATAGGCCACTCTACAAAGGAGGAAACCCTTCTGTGAGGGGGGTGAAAAGGGGAAGAGAATTGAGGCCATTAAACACCGACATGACAACAACAGAGAAGTGAGCAGGAAAATTAAGATTGAATTGGGGAGAAAACAGGAAGACGGAAAAGAACGGGGGGTGACATGTAAAAAAAAAAAAAAAACTGGCGAGATACGGAGTGACCTGCAGAAAACAAGTCGCTTGTGAATAAAGTGACACTAACCGGCTCTTAATTTACTCGTCTCTCCAGGACTCCCACCATGGCAGGAGGCCTGTTCTCCATAGACCGAGATTATTTCCAGGAGATCGGCACGTATGACGCAGGCATGGACATCTGGGGCGGAGAGAACCTGGAAATCTCTTTCAGAGTGAGTGAACGCAGCCAATTGGCATGACTGTATTCTTCCGTGTACTGGCAGGCGTTCAGGAGTGTCTGCTAGGGTTCACATACACACAGGCACGGATGTTACGTTCTGAGGTCGAGTAAATTGTTGTCTTGACGAGTACTCGGTCGGGTCGTAACCAGCGCCGACTGGATTACAACCAAACTTACTCAGACTTTTGCAACTCAGCACTCACGCAGCAGAGTTCAGCCCATGCGCACTCTACTCACAACACGTCGTACAATACTGCGTCTCGGTCTTGTTCTTCACAGATCTGGCAGTGCGGAGGGACTCTGGAGATCGTCACGTGTTCCCACGTGGGTCACGTGTTCAGAAAGGCCACGCCCTACACATTTCCCGGAGGAACGGGACAGATCATCAACAAAAACAACCGACGCCTGGCAGAAGTCTGGATGGATGAATTTAAAAACTTTTTCTACATCATCTCTCCCGGTGAGTTGGGCCGTGTATGTGTGCGTTAAAGAGAGGGGTGCATTTCTGCGTGTGCTCGTGCAGGTTAATAGATGCTCTGTAGCGTGAAATTACTCGCGGCCCCTTCGTCCTGCACTGTTGGGCCACCAATGCAATAATACGCTGTCACCAGGTTAATGGATAGATCACATCTGCCACAGAGATTAACCCCCACACGTGAGCACTTACACGCATAGCTGCGTGTGCACAAACACACACAAGTTGGTAATGAAAAGAAAAAAACTAAAACCCTGTCATCGCACCGTCACTAACTGATCGTCGTGCTTCGGTTTAGCAGCTGCCGATTGTTCTGACCGCTGGAACACTTCCAGTATTTCACCACTGAGAAGCATAAAATCAGGAGGAACTGCTTAAGCCTTTCGGATGGGAAGAAAAACATCTCCAGTGGCTTCTTAGGGTTTTTGAACATTCAAAATGTCTTAAAGAGCCAAGGGAAGCCATACCGCTGCCTTCTATTCATGCACATAAGATAAAGTTTGTGCTTTTATTGCACAAAAAGCTGAGATGAAGGCCCTCTGTGCCTCTTCCTGAAGGACCTTAATTACTGCTCCCCCCCTCAGAGAGTGAGGCTCTTACCGAGCTAATCTCTCAGCAGGGCATACTGAGTGCATAATAACATTAAAGACATGTGCCAGGACCCCGGCACTTAGTGATCAGCCCGACTTTCCAGTGGCTGCATGCAGACGCTGCAAAGTGAACACCTCACCAGCAACTAACTCCACGCTCTGTAACACTCCCGGAGAATCCAAGAGCCCAGAAAACAAGAGTAAACATTGTTTTTGTCTGGCAAACATTTCGTGGAGATGAGTTGTGGGAAACCACGAGATACAACAAGAGATTTCATTAATTTGCCCCCCTTAAGAGCACACATCCCGCGATGCGGCTCTTCCGTGTGTGTGTGTTTTTAAAGGAATGGGGATATAAAACTGCAGCTTCCCCTCTGTGTTCGTTCGTGTGAACACAAGAAGAACCCAATCAAAGTCATTTTTCACACGTTTGAAGGCGATACTTTAAACCACCTGTAAGTTTGGCACAGCATGCTTGTCAGGCTCATATATACTGTCCCAGCAGCATGTCGCGTCGTGGAAAGGAAACTCACCCCACATGATGAACTGTCCAATTTCCCCACACGCACCATGACTCTCCGTCACTGTTGTTTGTCGTCGGCGAACATTAAAGTCTGACAAGTGAAAGCATTAAAGGTACCCGCAGCATGTCTAAAAATATGTAAATGCATTTAATGCACTGCTTTGTGGTGAAAAATGTCTTTTATCTGACCACCACATTACTAGCAACGAACAACAATTATTTGGCACGATTTGTCTGGACTTCACTGTCAGACAAAGGAAGTTTGAAATGTGTGGGTTTTAGACTCGGATCCATGTGTTCCTCAACCGTCACGCCTTGTAAATAAAGCTTGTATGGAAAGGGAATCTTCTCAACAAGCGCAGCTGTGTGAATCGTTTTAATGTCCGTGCCTTTGCTCAGGTGTGACCAAGGTGGACTATGGTGACATCACGTCTCGCTCCGCTCTGAGACACAAGCTGCAATGTAAACCCTTCAGCTGGTACTTGGAGAACGTCTACCCCGACTCCCAAATCCCGAGGCACTATTTCTCTCTGGGAGAGGTGAGTTCACTCACCCCGACACACACACACACACACACCGTCCACTTTCATTGAGTGACTGTTGCTCACTGCGATTTGTGTCGACTTGGCTCAGATTCGTAACGTGGAGACCAACCAGTGCCTGGACAACATGGCCCGAAAGGAAAATGAGAAGGTTGGCATTTTCAACTGCCACGGCATGGGAGGCAACCAGGTAACTGGACACAAACATGAAAGAAAGAAAAAGGTTAAAGCAATACTATGTAACTTCTCAAAAAGCCCATTATGGAGCTCCCCCTACAGGCTTGGAGGTAATGTACGGTTAAGACACTGTCGTAAATCTCTTTCTCTTCCTTGCTTCATCAGTCAACGTCTTCTTCTGTTTCTTCGGTGCCTCTGCCATGATGATCGTACTGACAATGTTGCGCTAGCTTAGCCTTATACCTGGGAGCGTGAGAGGGGTCTATTTGTTTTTGCAGTAGGTGTGCCAGAAAGCAAGTCGAAGTACTTCCGCTCAGCTCCCGGGCCGGTCCAGCAAAGTTACATAATGCAGTTATTCCAACTCAGACCCCCAAATGGCATAGGAGACAGGCCAATCGTAATATTAAAACTCATTCTAGCTGCACAATTTTTTTCAAACTGTTTTTTTAAGGTAGAAATGTTACATAGTATTCCTTTAAAGGAATAGATGAGCAAATGGTTTCCGTTTTAATCAAACTCATATTCCTCCGAGCCCTGATGCTAGGAATGCTGTTATTCTTCAGTCATTCAATATTGATGGTAAATATTTGTTTCAAAGAGCTCATATTACTCTTTTTGGGTATTTCAAAACGTCATTTTTCTATGTGTGGTGTAAAAAAGGTACAGCGAAGCGAGTTCTATTAAAGCTGCCGTCGGCAACTTTTTTTTTAGTCATATTAGCTAGAACTGTCATGGGATTCTGGAAGGAGAATATTAAATAGGCTGTTTAGGAAAAATCCCAAATTCTGTAGCTCCCTCTGAAGCCTGTAATCGTGCTCGCAAAAACCGAGCGCTCCCGGCTGTTTTTAACCAATCACGTTAGGTTTATTATTTATCTATTATCTGAGCAGAACAGTCACCAACCACGTCTTCCATGCTGAGCGTGAGTCTGCCCCCTGCTTGTGTGCGCGCACACTAGTGTGAACTCACGTGCACAACCTCGTCCACAGAGGGGGAGGGGTTTGGGGGGCGATTCGGAGCTTGTTAGAGGTTGGGGGAGGGACCTGAAAGTTGTATCAGTTCGAATTTTCCGACTTTAGACTCAGAATTTTGAAAACCTGCCGACGGCAGCTTTAAGACAGTGCTCCTGAACTGTAGTTCAGGCTTTTCTTCTGTAACTTAAAGACAGACCCATTAAACATATTTGCTCAGTACCCACCAAAAGCCTGCTCTGTGGAGATGAGGTCTTAAAGGGACGGTAGCTAAAACGGAGCATTTCAAACATAAGCTGGTGAGATGCTGCAGTAAATAATGTGGCTTTTTGAACATTTAAGTATGTAAACCTGTTCTAGTCTCGCAAATGAGCATCATAAGGGCTCTTTAAAAACTGATGTGTTTGTGCGATGTGCAGGTTTTCTCCTACACGGCCAACAAAGAGATCAGGACGGACGACTTGTGTCTCGACGTGTCCAAGCTAAACGGACCCGTCATGATGCTCAAGTGCCACCACCTTAAAGGCAACCAGCTCTGGGACTACGATCCTGTGGTAGGTTGGAGGAATTTTGTCGACACATTTAAACGACCAAAAACACCAGCATGCTCAGCTATAAGAAACAATCCTTCTAACGCCTGGTCTGTATCCCTCACACACGTTTCCCCTCCGTACCCCCCCCGCCGTGCAGAAGCTGACTCTGGTCCACGTCAACAGTAACCAGTGCCTGGACAAGGCCAGCGAGGAGGACAGCCAGGTGCCCAGCGTCAGAGACTGCGCGCACACACGCTCCCAACAGTGGCTGCTCCGCAACGTCACACTACCAGAGGTCTTCTGACCGCACTCCGCACACTCACAAATGCACACACTCACACACACAGCAGCCCGGCGTAAACGGTCAGAGGAGCGGACATGTTTATTGAATTTGGGCACCAGGAAAAGAGAGACTTCCCATGATGGGATTCGGGAGGAGAGGAGGATGGTTGGGATGGTACTACCTCTGCCAGAGATCAGAGGGAGGAGTTTGTTCAAGCCTCCTCGGAGCGAACAGAGCGGAAAGACTCCCTCTAACAGACAATGGCTGTTGTTTTACTTATTTTTATTTTATTTTTTTTTAAGCGATATTAACCACGGAGAGTGACTGACTCCTGTGCGTGGATACGAGTCGAAGTTCTGCACTCAGCTTCCCTGGACGAAGCAGTCTGCCCCTCAGCTCATCACTTAAACGTTTACTGACTGCCTCTGATCAGAGTGTGTGTGCACTTATGTGTGTGTGTGGTGAACGTATGCTTTGAGAAGGGGGGCTCAATTCCTTGTTGAGTTAATCTTTCTTTTTTTTAATTTAATTTTGTAATGGATTTTGAAAATAAACTCCTATGAAGAAGGATGCATGTTAAAGTGAGCGCGTGTGCAAGGAAGCGTCATGTCATGTATGTGCGTGTGTGTGAGTCAGAGCCCCTCCTCTAGTCTTGCAACAGAGTATGTCTCCCTCTGGTGTTAGTCCTCGGCATCTCATCGTACAAACTGAGGCCTCCACGCTGTCGGATTTCCCAGTGACGGCGCATTGGATTAAAAAGAAAAGGAGAAAAATAAATAAATAAACGGACCCGACGTCTGCCATCAGCAGAGAACTAGAGATAGAGAAATACGTTGTTTGTGATATCTTGAGATTTCTATGTCCAGTTTTTACATGGCTTGTCTGTTTCTACTGTTTCAGTAACCTTAGTTTGTCCGTCCGTCTGTCTCTGTGGTCTTTAAAGATGTTTAACATAGAGCCCACACACACACACTCGCGCATACGCAGAGGCTACATGCATATGTAACTGATGTTCACTGCCTCCTGTAGTGTTCGACCCATCCTGCATACTACATATTCACACTCATTTTGTATACACATAGGCTTAAGGCAGTTCATTTTCTCATGTCGCCCTCTCAATGCTCTCTTTAAGAAGAGAGGAAAAAAAACACTCCAAGGGCTTCTTTCCTCCAGCGGAGTGTGCGGATGTGTGCATCTGCAGGTTTGAGCTTATCCCAGTTCATCAGCTCTCTGCTTCCTGGAACAAACGGCGCTCTGATTCTTCGCTTTCAGACAACAAAGAGCCTGAAGGTGGAGGATTAGCGCGTTCCTGCTTCCTCCTCCGAGCAACGAGAGCAAAAAACGAGTCCGCTCTCTCCTGTGGACATATCTGCCGCAGGAGGGCGGTTGTTACGGGAATCAAAGCAACATTGCTGAGGTGTTTTAGGAGATAAAACTTTAGAGAGCCAGAGGGCGGGGGGGGTAGCAGGTAACATATCTTAATCCACGGCTACATATCTCACTTTGGCAAGCCTACCTGCAGGAGTTCAACATTCATGTATCAATGAGAGATAGACAGACAACAAAACAGTTCTCTCGTTCTCATTTCAATCATCATGCTTCCTTTATTATTTGTGTTTCGCGTCACTCCTTCCGCTGCCATGCAGGGCACGAGAGGCGGTTTCACAAAGGTTTGAAACATTTCGTCTTCCTCCAGTGGAGGAAGGGTTTACACACGGGCCACGACGAGGGCTCATCTTTGTAGGGAACGAGGCGGTGAGAGGAGGCTGAGTTTTTCATGTCTGAGCGAATGACTAGCGGTGATCTTTTTGACTGAGAGACAGAGGCGTGTGTCGACTGTTCTTCTATCGAGGGCCGAGGGTTCGAAAGGAACTGACATGTCCAGGCTTCCACACTGAGCTGATCCAAATGTAGAAAATAAAGGTGAAAAGGTTTACAAAACAACTGGAGGAGTGTGTTGATTTCTTCCTCTTTGAATCTGAGACACACCCCACACCTTCCATATCCCCATCAACGGGGACCAGAGTGCTGTGGGAATGGGTCAGACTCTGGAGGCTTTAGCGGCTTTGCAAGTACATTTCACTTCTTCAAGGTCATCTTTCGCTAAATCCTTCATTCTGAGATACAAACAAAAACGCTCCGCACCGGAAGATTACCTGTCTGTATCAGATATGGATGAGGCATGTCCTCTCCTCAGGGATTTTAATGTGAATGTGAGCAGCTTTCTAACTCGTCATTTTAGCAGCGATTTCAGGCCTTAGCAAGATACGATACGAAACCTCCATAACCTCAATTGTAGTTCACGAGTTAACTCGCAGTTTTCTGGTTCTGTCACTAAACGTATTAAACGTAATAAAGAAAGGAACACACGATTAAGATATCTAAAGTAGTGTGTTGTTGACCAACTTGAACTTCAGTCTGAGACCTCTGCATGCTTGTAAAGATCAATGTGCATCCTCGTCCAAAAGAATCTAAAAGCGTCACAGCTTCACATTCCGGTGAATGGACATCGACTGGGTGTTATTTTACCTCCAGCGCTGTTCTGAAGGTCGTTTGCAAGATGTCCTGAAAGTTCAACTACAACCGAGGACTTTTATGTGGGGGTGAAGACAGAAGCTTCGGAGCAGACGCAAAGCGTGAAGAACAGCTTCCTGAGACCTCGAGGAAGCTGAGCGTCTTGACTGAGAGAGCGGTCCTGCAACAGCCTGGAAACCACACGCTCACCGGGTGTAAACTGTGGCCACTGCTGCGTACAAACCTCTCTCATATCCCCGCAGTGAGAAATGCACTGCTTCAGGAGAGATGAGCCAGCACTGACACGAGGTAAGGCTCCTGGGACTCTTCTCTGTCCTATTAATAAACATGACAGTCCAGTGTGGAGGTAATGGAGTCGGGCTGCAGACTGAGGAAGTGTTTAGTGCGGAGTGGATTATTCAAACTCCTCTTGATCCGCTGAATTATTCATTTATGAGGATTAGGTCCAACAGGAGCCATCAGGGTGACATATCAGACAGCTGTTTTTGCATTTACATGCAAAACATGTTGATGCCTCTGTGTTTATTTCCTGAAAGCATCTGTTCAGTAGATGCAGCATTAGCATGTGTTTATACTAACAAGGCTTCTCACCACAGTCATTTTAATGAAATTCTCTCTTCACTGGGGCCAAAGGCATCATCAGGCTCTCCCAGTTAGAGGACTGCTGGGGTAAACCTGAGGACTCAGGTGGGAAGGTGTAAATCTTCTGTGTTAGACCTGGAAAAAAAAGTCCTCAAGGAGACTTCAGAAGAAATGTAGGAAGGGTTTGAGGAAATGGATCAAAGCTGCAGCGGACAGCGGCCCAGAGGGGAACTCGAAGAAAAAACAGAATATCTGAGTGTGCTGCGAGCAACAGAGTGAATTCATTAAGTTAGAAGTGTGTCAGTCTAATTCATTTGACACATTCTTTCATTCCTTCCTCGTCTGTGAGACAGTTTAACACTTTAATCTCGGTGCTGTGTTGCATGTCGGGGAATACCTGTTGAGTATTCTCTTATGCTGAATTCAAAGTGTCATGATTCATAATGTTTGATCCAGTAGCTTTTTTTTCTGATTGGGATGAATGACACAAAGTGTCAACTTCTAAAGTATTTATAGACGGCACCAGTCAGAAGTTTGGACCCACCCACCCACCCACCCGTCTATTTTGAATGTGTTCTGATCAGAAGCACTTAAAAAAAAAAAAAAAAAAAAGTCTAAATGAAAGTCGCCTCAAATCCTTCAATTGTGAGGTTAAGTTTGGCTCTTTGAGCCAAGTTTCATCGGTTCTGTGATTCTTTCTCAGCATCAACAGTTGCTCGTTTTCCACTGGAATTTTGTTAAAACATGTTTTGCATCTGAATTTAGATTTTTGTGAATTTGAAAGGAAGGTATTTTAGTTGCTGACGTAGAGGAACGGAGTGATATCCTTTGTGAACGTGAGATGACGAGAATAATTTAAGAGTTAATCACTTTTGGAGTGTAATCAGTAGGGGAGCTTGACCTGCCAATTCCCGATTTTGGCCGATACCGAATTTTTTAGTTTTATTTTTTATAATTGACTCTGTCAGGTGTTATAAGGTCAGTCTGACAGCATACACCTTCAATGTCCCCAAATTATTTTATTGAAAAAAAATTGAAGTGTGTTGTATTGAAGGTTTTGTTTGCGGCTCCACCAGACTTATTTTGGCCTGACATGAATTAAAAATTGCGCATAATACTTCCAAACTGACGACATGGCTGGTTGACCGTGCACGTGCAGACGTGACCTGGTGGTCAGTCAGTATCTCATGGCAGAGAAAAAGGGACAGTGGCTGATTTTCAGAGGTAGATAAGATCGGTTTCACATGCAAGTATCGGCCGATCGCCGATCACCAAAAATGAAGGAAATGGGGCCGTGCACCCCTTGTAATCAGAGCATTTTTAGCTGTTAGCTTCACAATCACCTGTTTTTATGAGTGTCAAACAGAATCCACAGAGAGCTTAAAGGGATAGTTGGCCTCTTTTGACATCCCATATTAGCAATATCATTTATGAACATTGACTTACCCCCTGCTGCGTCCTGTGAGAGGAGTTCCAGCTGAGTTTTGGCGTTGACGAAGGTAGTCCGGCTAGTTGGCTGGGGCTTAAAAAATAAAGCGTTTTGCTTCTCAAAACAATATGTGTTCAAAAGAGTAATACATTTGCATCACAAAATCGTTCATCCAGAAAAAGTCAGACCTCACAATCGCTTGGCACTATTTTCTCTCCCTTCGTATCACTACGGGCTGTGTAAACTGTGCAGACCGAAGTGCAGACCGAGCAGTTATCGGTAGGTGGCTGAACGCATTGATATGCTAAAAATAGCGCCAAGCAATTGTGAGGTCTGACTTTTTCTGGATGAACGATTTTGTGATACAAATGTATTACTCTTTTGAACGCATATTGTTTTGAGAAGCAAAACGCTTTATTTTTGTGGCCCCAGCCAACTAGCCGGACTAGCTTCGTCAACGCCAAAACTCAGCTGGAACTCCACTCACAGGAAGCAGCAGGGGGTAAGTCAATGTTCATAAATGATATTGCTAATATGGGATGTCATACAGCTTCATGTCAAAAGAGGCCAACTATCCCTTTAAACTCTCTAAAGAGATGATAATATTTTCTGCCCCACTTCCTCCTTCTGTGAATGATTTAAGTTCCTCTCTGTGGCCTGACCTGGTTCTGTGGTTTTACTCAGGATCGCTCTCAGGTCAGAAGATCCTATCTTGTCACTTTAGAGCTGTGATGAAACGGGGTCGTTTTCAGTTCAACAAGAACTTTCCAGAAACAAAATTAGTCCAAGACACCCCCCCCCGACTTCACCAGCAGCCACGCTGCTGCACTTAATAGGTTTGACATTTATTCTCTTCCATCTGGCCAGAGCTTTGCTGACAGTCTGTTAAGCCTTTGCAGAACAGATGACAGAGTCTGACTCAGCTCTCAAAAAAAATGCAGTGAAGTTCTCATTTCTACTCCTCGAAACAAAGGGGTTAAAGCGTAAGAGAACATATTACAAAGGAAGCCAATACAATTTAAATTCTGTTTATTTAGAGCATGTCCAGTATTAGAAAACAACATCTGTTCTAAAGAAAAACTACAATATGCGAGTTAAACTGCACCCAGTCCAACACGTCACCACCCTCAGAGAGCCAACATGGTAGCTGTAGGATCAACGTGCAGCATTTGTGCACATGCACATCTGTTCTGCTTGTTCATTAAAGTGATGTAAACTCCTTTCAGAAAAGTGCTCTGTCCCTTGTTAAAGCGGAACATTTGAAAAGCAAGAGTGAAACGAGATGACATCTCTAGCTTGTTAGCGGAATCGTGTGTGTGAAACGGTTGACCGTCACACGTTTGTCAAACCGTTTCCTATCCTCATTTGTAAGTCGCTTAAGGATAAAAGCGTCTGCTAAATGCATCGACATAAAACCCCAAAAACTTGTAAACGTGCTTCAGACAGATCAGCGTGTCGAGAACGTAAAAGCTTGGCTTGTGAAAGTGTGCGTTTAAAAAATAAAAATAATAATCACTTTAGGCTTCAAATGCATTTAAAAATAAATAAATAAATAAATAAATGCTCTGGCTCAGATTAAACTCCCTGAAGGCAGGACGTCTGATCTGATCCAATGAAGTAGCCATCGTCAGTCTGAACCTGGATTCAACCGTTAGGGAGTGAAAAGATGACGCGGTGGTGACGAAGCCTGGATAACGGGAGCGTACGCATTCAAACCGGCAAAGATCTAGTGTTTCAGTCTCAGCAGCTGTAACGTGTTAAATTAGGAATAACTCCCCTCGAGACAGATTTGACCTCTTTAGCAAAAAAAAAAAAAAAACTTCAGTTCATCTTCACAGAAACGAGTCGTTACCAAAAGCTCTACTGGAGCCTCCGTGAGGAGAGAGGTAGGGAGTGCAAATACTAGTGAACCACAGCCGGGGAGCAGAGGCATTAACAGCAGGAGCGCCTCACAGTAACCACACAGGAATTTTAGGCTTTTCTCAGTATTACAAAATGAATTTAGGCACTGATTCCAGAGAGATGATGTGATGAGCATCCATGTCTCTGCCGTACATAATGGGAAACCCAACGCGCTGTCATTGGTCCAGGTTTGGGATCGGGACGTGTCCTCGTTGAATGAAAGGACCCGGCACGGTGCACGCTCAGACGGACCGCTCGCTCCGGGTAGCGGACGGCATCGCGAGTTGCCGCGTCGTCTTCACTTCTTGGTCCAGGTCGACCCTGCGGAGCCCGGCAGCATTTGGAGGAGCCTCAGGGAGGGGGAGCCCTTTCCCTGAAGGATCAGCCAATTGGAGGCCAGATGACGTTCCACAGGGACACACTCTCTCACTGTCACTCACTGGTCTTCTTCAGGACAGACTCTGCGAAGGTCCCGCTGAATACAGAAAGAGGACAATCCATTTAAAAAGCTGTAACACGCCTTCGCTTGCATTGTTTTACAGAATTAATCAGACGTCTTCCTGTGTTTCGGGTATTTTTATTTATTTATTTTATTTTAAATGGGGACAATGCACAAAAGCATTAATCGTGAGGGAAACGATGCCTTGTGCCAGGTTGTAGCAACATTTGCTAATTTCCACCTGTAGTCCCTGGGCACATAAGGTAACAACAGATTAAGATTGTAAAATATGACAGATAAAAATAATATGCAGACCATAATATTTTAAAATAGACAATATACACTGACAAAAAAGAGAAAGGAAAACAGGAAATAGGGGCGCCAAAATCATGAAGTGCACAATAGGGATCAACAGCACATACTCTCTCTTACGCTTATCACACATTCAAACACACAGATAACAGTCCAGCTTTCCCCTTCCCCATAATTCCCCATAATTCCCCAGATTTCAGGTGTAGGGTTTACCTCATTGGGTGGGCAGACCAGTTGGGCTGCACTGGTGTGGGTAAAGCCGAGCTGGGGCTCATCAGCATGGCACTGTAGATGTTGGCCGCCACCACCAGGATGCAGAGAAGGATGGGCCCAATGATCGCCCCCTCCAGACCCAGATAGTACGCTCCGCCTGCTACAGCCAGACCCGTCAGGTACGGGTGTCCTCCCCTGAGACAGACGATGAGACGGTAGAAGAATAGCTCAGTATTCACACTCATCAATGTAGAGCATCACTACAGCACAAGTGTTTTAATCATAAGCTACAAAACAAGATAACAGAAGAACGCTGAAACACTGGCAACATCAAATCATTACTCATGTTATAGGTTAGATTTAACTGTGGCACCAGCTCTGTGGACGCTGGGACTGTTTTTACGACTGTCTCGAGCAGCAAAGGTTATTAAACGGCAACCGGGCCTCGGATGCGTTACGTAAACGGTCGCAGGCGCTTGCTGGAGTTTGTTTCTCCACTGTGCCAGTGCTGTTCTCACCCCGATATGTCCGAGTAGATGGCCGTATCCACGAAATACGTCGGAAGCAGATGGCAGACGAGCAGCAGGAGGGCCTTGACACCTTCGCCCTGCGCCAGCCACAGGTCACACATAGCCGGCACCGCTGCCCAGTAGGTCCCTAAGAACGGCACGGCACCCAGGATGGCAGCCAGAGCTTCGGGCCAAGAAGGAGGCATTAAAATAGGAACGCAACCCATGACTCTGTCTTGGCAGGTGCACATTTAATGACAGCACGATCCGCTGCGAACACGTGGACTCACCGGAAGGAATGAAGACGATGTTGATGCCAAAGATGGTGTGAGTGAGCCAAGTGTAGAGGCCATAGAAGCCGGCCATTTTCAGAGAGGCGTCAAACACTCCTCTTGAAAACAAACACAGGGTCAAACATAATCCCCTCCACATGTGGGTATATTTTTAGACTCTGCAGCTTGGGTGCACGTGATCACCTGATGGCCTCTTCCACAGACTGGCCTATGATGTTGGAGGAGGGCCCGGGCTGGGACAGAGGCGTCAGGCTGATCACCCACTTCACAGGTTTGTAGTATTCACCGCTGGAGCTCAGCAGGTAGAAGAGAGTGGTGAGGAAAATCACCTGCGCGGGAAGCGGCACAGAACAGGGGGAACAATGCATACTTCAAACAATGTAACAAGCAACAAAAGCCCCTTTTTTTATTTATTTTTTTATAAATAAATCAGCATCGCCACTAAAGCAGGTGCAAAGAGTAATAAAACCCCGAATGAGTGTCTGAAAACTTCCAGGAATGATTGTATCAAGCGTCGAGGTTTGAGTTCATTCCAGATAAAAGTCTGTATTTATCACAAATATGGCCAACAAAAGCCTGCACATTCAGGAAAGCCACGAGCTGTGAACCGTCTGTGCACAACAAAAGAACAATGATCCAACGTGACGTGTTTGTTCTACATAATGCTGGCAATAAATCAAAGGAAACACCCCCCCTCCTTCCCTCCCCTCCCCTCCGGTACGATTTGAGCTTGTTTATTCAGTGTTTTTCGTACCAGACTCAGTGCAAAGTTGAGCAGCGCCGTGCCGCTGTGGAACAAGACGGTGAGGAGGGTGGTGGTCGTGGAGATGAGGAGGCCAACATTCCTGCTCATCACCACCCACAGAGACTCCAGGATCTGCAAAACAACAACAGTAAACATGCCACTCACACAAACCCTGCCATCCCCCTCTGTGGCCCAAGGTTTTAAAAATCTCTGCGATTTATGACCTCCAAGTTTTTAATCAAAAACCCAATTTGCGCCCGCAATCCCGTGTGTGATGACGTGCCGACAGATCATCCCCATGATGCAGCAGCCCGATACTTACAGAGAGCAGAGTCTCGATATTTTCCTGTAGGAAGGAGGCGATGTCATTCCAGTCCAGAATGTCTCCGAGCCAGCTGTTTTGTTTCTGAACCATCTTGTGCCCACGGTGACGCCCAGAATAAGTCACATTCTGGAAATGCGGACATGATGTTTAATGTACAAGTGCATATGACTGTGAACCTAAATGTAGGAGACGGGTAACACCCCCCCCCTTCACGTTACCTTCACAAACCAGGAATGGTACAGTCGGTCCCAAAGCTCCAAAACCTGCTTCTCGATCACCGCAGTGTTGTTCACCTTATCTCCCAACATCTTATGAAGCTGTAAGCAGAACAAACAAGAGATTTGTCGCACGAACTCTTCCTCTTATCCGACGTGAACGTCATTGCTTCAAATTGGCACTCTGACCTTCAGCGTTATCCATTCTCTCCCGTGCTGATAAACATTGGTCGCAGCTGAATTCAGAGCTTTCTGTACGACGCGAGCTTCTGGAAGCCAACTAGCAGAGGACAACGCAAGAGGAACGGCCACATTTAACCAGGAAGAGGAAGAAACACTTGAGTGTTTAACAATAAATAAACAAAAGAAAAAGAAATAAAAGAGAAATAGGAACAAAGTGTCCTTACTTGGCCCATTCAGGGTGGTTGGATACGGTCTCATTGATGAGGTTACTGGTTACCTCGATGATGTGAACGCTTTCGTGATGGACCTACCGAGATAGAAGGTTTTTGTTTTTTTTACCTTTTAATCCAGGCTGATGTAACTGTTGTACCACCGACAGGACAAAAACAAAAAAAAGTGTTTTGTGTTTTACAAGACAAAAACAAAAAAAACTTGCCATCACAGTGAGCAGCAGACCCATAAGCAGGGTCCCCGTGACCAGGAGGAAGATGATGAAGATGCTGATGATTTTGTCCAGCGACCGCTCCAACCACACGACCATCTGTGAACAGTGGGAGAGGAGGGGGACAAAAAGCAGAGAAGACGTATCAATACCACACTGAAGGACTTAAAAACACACAGCGATCAGACACATGGAGAAACCTGTGTCCTTCCCATGTGAAGATGTGCTTTTCGGATTTAAAAGACGCTGTCTTACGCCCTCGAGGACAAGGAGGTGAATGAGGCACCGGTTGGCATGTCTGTACACACACGCACTTGAAGCATTAAGGCATGACAGTGCAAAACTCGGAATGTGTGCTTCCAACAGCACACCTGCTCAGCCGCACCTCATTACTGGAATTTGTAACTTTGGCCTCAGAGGACTTTTTTTTCTACAACATTCACATCTTTTTAAAATCTTTTTCATCATAAATTTGTGCATTTCCTCTAATTGACCCCTTTTAATCTCTGAGAACATCCCAAGTCTTGACGAATTCACTCAACAATCGGAGCCGAATAATCCCGTGTCCGTTCTTTTAGAAGACGCTGTGGTTCTTAACTCAGGTTTCTCAATGCTCCAAAGGTTTATCCAACAGTCTGTAGACGGATTCGCTCTCCACGTGTGCTCATGTGTTAACGTCATAAAAGCGTTAAAGTTCTGTTACCCATGACAAGTGATCGGAAGAAGCCGTGTTAGGTGATGTCACTTGGTCATAAGGCCACGCCGCAATGCGTTATTACATGAGCGGCGGTGTGATATGATTGGCAGTGCGGGGCCCAGCGGAGGCACAGCTACACACTGCCATGCGGTCCTTAATGAGTGCATCATAAAGCTAAACTCATTCGTTTTTCTTCCCACTTCAATAACGTCCCCTTACCTTTGATGAGCGGGCCCGACTGATGTGGATTTAAACCCGGTGCAGCGAAAAAGTTGGTCGACAAAAAAATGGAAACACCCCACATTTCAGTTCTGATTGTGAATCAAATTACTGGAAAACAGGACATTATGAGCATAGAGTCCACTTTAGTCTGACTGATCCTGTCACTGAGGTTTGGAACACTGCATTTTGAAGGCAATAAACTTTAACCACGCCGTCAGAAATCATCTCCGAAGTCTCCAAACACCTGAGATGCTCCCCGCCAAAACAGGCCGTTCCTCAATAGCATCAGTGTGATCGAATATGAACTATTACTGAATACACAAAAGGGAAAAATGACAAACCGACTGCACATACAGTGCTTTGTGAAAGTATTCACCCCCCTTGAACTTTTCAACCTTTTGCCACATTTCAGGCTTCAAACATAAAGATATAAAATTTTAATTTTTTGTGAAGAATCAACAACAAGTGGGACACAATTGTGAAGTGGAATGACATATATTTGATGTGTCAAACTTTTAACAAATAAAAAAACTGAAAAGTGGGGCGTGCAATATTATTCGGCCCCATTGAGTTAATACTTTGTAGCGCCGCCTTTTGCTGCAATTACTGCTGCAAGTCGCTTGGGGTATGTCTATCAGTTTTGCACATCGAGAGACTGAAATTCTTGCCCATTCTTCCTTGCAAAAGAGCTCGAGCTCAGTGAGGTTGGATGGAGAGCGTTTGTGAACAGCAGTCTTCAGCTCTTTCCACAGATTCTCGATTGGATTCAGGTCTGGACTTTGATTTGGCCATTCCAACACCTGGATACGTTTATTTCTGAACCATTCCATTGTAGATTTGGCTTTATGTTTTGGATCATTGTCTTGTTGGAAGATAAATCTCTGTCCCAGTCTCAGGTCTCTTGCAGGCTCCAACAGGTTTTCTTCCCGAATGGTCCTGTATTTGGCCCCATCCATCGTCCCATCAATTCTGACCATCTTCCCCGTCCATGCTGACGAAAAGCAGGCCCAAACCATGATGCTGCCACCACCATGTTTGACAGTGGGGATGGTGTGTTCAGGGTGATGAGCTGTGATGCTTTTACGCCAAACATATCGTTTTGCATTGTGGCCAAACAGTTCGATTTTGGTTTCATCTGACCAGAGCACCTTCTTCCACATGTTTGGTGCGTCTCCCAGGTGGTTTGTGGCAAACTTTAAACGAGACTTTTTATGGATATCTTTGAGAAATGGCTTTCTTCTTGCCACTCTTCCATAAAGGCCAGATTTGTGCAGTGTACGACTGATTGTTGTCCTATGGACAGACTCTCCCACCTCAGCTGTAGATCTCTGCAGTTCACCCAGAGTGATCATGGGCCTCTTGGCTGCATCTCTGATCAGTCTTCTCCTTGTTCCAGATGAAAGTTTAGAGGGACGGCCGGGCCTTGGTAGATATGCAGTGGTCTGATACTCCTTCCATTTCAATATGATTGCTTGCACAGTGCTCCTTGGGATGTTTAAAGCTTGGGAAATCTTTTTGTATCCAAATCCGGCTTTAAACTTCTCCACAACAGTATCTCGGACCTGCCTGGTGTGTTCCTTGGTCTTCATGATGCTCTCTGCACTTTGAACAGAACCCTGAGACTATCACAGAGCAGGTGCATTTATACGGAGACTTGATTACACACAGGTGGGTTCTATTTATCATCATCAGTCATTTGGGACAACACTGGATCATTCGGAGATCCTCACTGAACTTCTGGAGTGAGTTTGCTGCACTGAAAGTAAAGGGGCCGAATAATATTGCACGCCCCACTTTTCAGTTTTTTTATTTGTTAAAAAAGTTTGACACATCGAATAAATTTCATTCTACTTCACAATTGTGTCCCACTTGTTGTTGATTCTTAACAAAAAATTAAAATTTTATATCTTTATGTTTGAAGCCTGAAATGTGGCAAAAGGTTGAAAAGTTCAGGGGGGCCGAATACTTTCGCAAGGCACTGTAAATAAGCAAGACGGATCAGTCATCAGTTCCAGGCCCGTTCACACAGGCTGATGTGAATGACTCCAAACATTTATGGATATACTGATGAGGCTTCTTATTAGTTTTGAACACCTGCCACTAAAACAGCTTTTTGAGGAAATGTTCAGGTTCACCTTATTGAAACGATAAGATAATGAAGTCAAATTTAGGAGGCGGCCCGTGTCATCACCGTGCTCTGTGCCTAAAAACTGTGTTTCCATTGTTTTGTCCACACCGAGTCCTTGACACACACATCAACATGTGACCTCAACATTCTTTATTTTGGGTTTTGTGAACCGGAAAAACAAATCTTCCCAAAACACTCCTTTCATGCCCGCTTCGCTCCGCTCTCTTCTTTCTGTTTTTTTTTTTTTTCTTTTACATCAGCCATCTCTCCATGCAGCGCACACTCCCAAAACAAACCTGGCAGCTAAGCTCGAAGCAGGGAAGGTACAGACGAGGATGAGGGATCGACGGATCCCTCCCCTCCCGACTGTAGCTTCCTTTAAAAGCAAAAAGCAAGAAGCAGGAAAGCGGCGAGGGCGTGAGCGGGGGGGGGGCGGGGGGACACGGTACAGATGTTACGACAATATAAGAGGGAGATGACAGTGGATGGGTAGGAAAAACGCCAGTCCAAGCAACTACAAGGTCTGCTCACGCCTTCACACACTCCCACACGTAAATGGAGGTTATCTCTTAATCCTCGTGGTATCGCTTTCTCTCATACACAAACAGTCATTACCTGCTTGTTAAGCCAATGCCAGAGCTTTGGAGGGGCGGGGGCGGGGGGGGAGACAAAGAGACATTAGGAAGATTATTGTTGGAAAGATCTGTGCAGCAGTCATCACATGTACCCGTGCGACAAGAAGGCGACCTGGGCACAAGCAGTGAGGGGTCAGACGGTGGCAGGCAGGATCGTATTATAGGTCAAACATGGGGTGTGGACGGGCCTCTAAGGGGGATAACAAAGGCGGTGTAAACACATCCCTCCTCAGAGGAAAGTGTAAAAAGTGTCAACAATTAAGACCATAAAGCCCGCTAAATGTAATCTAGGCTGCAGTGATCCTCACTCATAAGACTGATCTCCAGTTTGGCAAAAAAACACAGACATGAAGTATTAATCTAACAAAAGATGCACCCGTTTAAACGTCCAGCAGACATGAGGAGACATCAACCTTCCTGTGGGTCACCTGATCCGCATTAGTCGAATGCTCACTCTCCTTTCAGACACTTTTTAGCTCAAGTTTCTCCACGCTAACTAGCATAAAAAGATCTTTCTACTGTTTGGCACCGGGTGTTTAGTCCTCAGATGGTCTATCGTGATCAAAAGAAAAAGAGAGAAACACCTGCCAACTGCTGCTGAAAATGACCTCGATTAGAGTTTGAAAGTGGACGGAAAAAAACTGAACAACAGCTGCGATACTCCACAGAGCTCCAGGAGACTCCAGAGTAAAGTGATAATGCTTTGAGTGTAAGGCGGTAAAGTGGTGGTTTGATCCATTTTCAAGACGAGTACAATGACCAGCGCGGCCTTGATATGAACCTGACAACATTTTAGCAGAATAAGAGTGGTCAACGTTTCAGTTGTATGTTGATCTGACAAAATCGGACCCAAATCTGTCCGATCCGGGCACAGAATTAAAACCAGATCTACAAGAGCTGGGATAAAACAGAAAATGAAACATTGTGCAGTGATGGAAATAGTATCTATATAGTCCTGGACAGCATGTCCTCCACTGCTTTGACAAATAGTTCAACAATCTTTAGGGTTAAACTTTGTTACGCCTGAAATTCCAAAGAGTTCATCACCAACAGTGATTATTAGATTTAGAGAACCCGGACAAATCTAAACGCACAAGACAAGAAATCCCCGCCTGGGTGCAAGCGCACCTCTGAAAACCACAGTCAACGAACACAGTTCATCGCTGTGCATCCACAATTCGGGTTAAAACTCTCCAACACAAAGAAAAATGACACACAAACAAGGACCGGAGCTGCCGCCCCCTTCTCTGCGTCCAATCTCATCAGAAATGGACTGAAAGTTGTGCCGTGGCAGCTGGTCTCCTCACCTCCAAAATCCTCAGAGATGCTAAAAGAGAAGCTGGTACAGCAGTAATAAAGGTCACCAGCATCAAATTCAAAATGAGCCTATCCCTCTGAAACCATTTCAACAAATAATATGTTGTCTTTTAACATTTCTTCGGGAAACAGGGTTTAATAGATTAATACGGCATGTGCCCGCAGTGCAAACACCATTCGCTGAGCAGACAGCCCTGACGGCCACCGAGCGCCTTTAGTGCGGACGGTTCTGATTATACGTGTGAATAATCAAAGCGATTGTCAAGGTGTGGATGCGTGGCTGCAGTGTGCACCTGCAGCCCCCGTGGACTGGTCGCAGGTGTTACCTTAGTGTCGATACGCAGCAGGAACAGAGCCAGGCCTTTGATTGGTCCAGGCAGGAAGGCCTCCTCCCGCTCACGTCCGAACTTCTCCAACACCGTCCACCACGAGCTTAAAGTCCGCTCTGCAAAGCTCTTCAGACCAAAGTGGACCACCAGCTTCTTCAGCACCCACACTAAATCATCAAGGCAACATAGCTAAAAGTCCAGTGGACCTGAATGAAACCGTGCGTGTGTGTGTGCGTTCGCGTGCGTGCGTGTGTGCGTGCGTCTGTGCGTTACCGGCCACAGGGATAGGCAGCAGCTGTAGGATCCAAAAGTTGAGCCACACCTGAACCAGCACGATGGCCCAGACCAGCAGAATAAAGTAAATGTCGCTGGCTCTGCGGGAGCTCTTCTCTCTCTGGAAGAGGGCGGCCGGTGGTAGGGAGCGAGAACCTCGAGGGAACCCGGGGGTGGCGGGAAGAGGACCTACTGAGCGCACGCCATCTTGGAAAAGACAGCAGACAGAAGAGGCATGAAGGAGGAAGAGGAAGTAAGAAGAGTTCAAACCTCTGTGGCTAAATGGTGCAGCCAAAGCAGAAGTGTCCGGAGTTGAAGATGGCTGCTTGTCAAGATAATGTTGACTGAGTGAAGGCGCTTCCTCTACAATAATTTGGGGTTAAAATACAAGAAGCCCACCTGAAATCTGACAATTGTCACGCTCCGATACAAGAGAAATTACAGCCACGTCCACACCTGTGAGACATCACATTAACCGAATAGAGACAGCTACCTTACCTGTGGTGGCGTTCTCACTGGGCTCAGCTTTCGGCTTAACGTTGCTACAGGAAATAGCCATGAAGATGGTATTTGCAGCGAATGACAGCATCTGCCCCGACAGCTCTCCTGGTGAGGCCAGACACAAAGTCAGGGTAACACACAGAGGACGGAGAAAACAAAATGCCAAACGTGTTTTCGGCGCATTCGTGTGCTCGTTTTTCACCATAAACCAGAGTCAAAGCGCCCATCTGAGGTCACCGATATTTTCGGTAAAGCTGGCCTAAGACCACCGAGCCTGCATGTAACTCAATCTAAGTGCTGGCTGAGCTTGAGAAAGGAGGAAGACAAATTGTGATAAAGGCTATTTAAGGACGGGCCCTTTTCCACTGTCACAAGATTCTTTCCTACGGACATTCCTCGAAATCATTTCAACGCTGATCTGATCCTCTGGACTAGGATCAGAAGGTAGTTCAACAGTCCTTTGAATCATTTAGTTTATTTAAACAGTGAAATTACATCCCGTTCCAGTGGAGCTGAGAAGACAGGATATGGAGGAAGAACTCAAACGGACAAACTAACACTTAGAGACGCATTTTCTGTCTTTGTAATCTCTCGTGTGCAGTGCAAGAGTCGAGCTGTTTTTATTGTGTGTAGCAACACACAGTTGGGAAAGGGCAGTTCACAGTTTCTCTGGTGTCAATAAATGTTGACATGCATGCGCCCATTAAGCTTCACCTTTGCCGGGGATGGGCGGTTTCTCTTGGGAGCCCACGATGAGGAGCGTCACCACCATCACAAATATGGGCACTCTCCACGAGCCAGTCAGAGACACTGAAAGCAGATTGAGAAAATGGACATGTTATGGTCGTGAGATGCACGCAAACCCGTCGGCTCCGGCCGCCTTCGCGGCAGACGTGCTAGCCTCGGGGGGGGGCGGCCCTTTGCTTCGCTGGACCAGTTTAGACAGGTTTCCGACAATCGTTTTCACCGCAAAATGTGGGTCTGCGTCGCTTTGAGAACAGAGAGCAGTTCCTCGTTTGAGAAGAACTTCTTGAAAAGCCTCCAGTCGCTCTCTGCATTTCACGCCTGAAGGTCAACACCTCTTTTCAGCTGCCCCGCGGCGAGCTAAAAATACCGGCGACTTCCTCATCTTACTCATCCACGTGCTCCGTCCAGTCGACTTGTCGAAACAGAAACGTCTCTTCGCTGCCTCAAAGCGCGTTTCACTTTTCCGCTGCCGGAGGCTCATTTTTCTGAAACCGGCCGCACTAACTTTTCAAAAGTGAGATGAAGTCTACCCCCCGGGGGGGTGGTAGTGGTGGTGGTGGTGGTGGGGGGTGGGGGGGGGCAAAGAGGCCGCTTGCATGACAACGTGTAAGAAAACGTGCCTGAACAGGGTTTTTTTGTTTTCAGTCCTCCACTCTCACCTATGTAGAATAGCAGGACACCCCAGACAGGAAGAGCCAGAACCCTCAGGTACCGCTCAGTTTGAGGGCTCCACTTGAGACAAACTGCCAGCAGGTAGCCGAACACAACGGTGCACACCTGAGGAAGCACAAGAAAATGTCAGCTAGAGGGTCAGATAGATAGAAAACAGAGGGGACGTTATCAGGGGAAACTCAGCACCTCCCAACCCTTAGAAAGAAGTAGAGACAGCCTCTTAATTACCAATTCATAATCTGTAAGAGTTTAGGGAGAGATCAAAACCTCTCTGATCTTATTTTTAACATTTTAATGATCTATGTTTGTATGGGATTCTTATGTCTCGCTGCAAGCTGAAGACTTCGGGGAGTTTTGTATCGCTTTTCAAATTGGTTCCATTAAAAATGATCACACAAGGCTGATTTCGAGCATTTTCTGGCATTTATTCAAGACACAAACGGTGTTTAAACAGAAATGGAGATCTGCAACGTGTACGTACACAATACAGAACGTGCAGCACCTTAGTTGATGTGATCTTGAGCACATTTCCCAACGTAGACAAGTTATTACTGGCATGAGTTAACAGTTTAGCAACACATATCGCTACGTCTTCCTTCTCAGGAGCGTCTGCTGGCGTGTCAAAACGTCAGTATTGTAGCTCCACGTATCCCTGATGATTACTAAACCTGCTTTTCATCTCAAACATCCTCGAATGGAGTTACAAGCTCGTCATTTTTTAAAAATAAGAAAAATCTGAGATGTGACGTTGCAGTCAGTGAGCGACTGGTCACAAAGATCTCAGCCAGGTTTCACTTCACACAAAGACATCTTTGGATGTAATTTAATATGCTGTTCTCCTATTTATACATTCGGGCTACTTGAGAGACTAATGCTGCCTTTAGAGAAAGCACATGCGGTTTTTGATGAGGGACATATAATGCAATTTAGATTTGGCCATAGAAAAAGAAGGGGTTCAGAGCCCTGGAGCTGTGTGGGAATAATAAGATATTAATCGATCAGACACTGGAAAAGCCGGAAATGAAATCAACTGACACGCAAGTTCAGCCGCATAGTTCAAGGAACATGCTTTAAGTGTTGAGGGTAATTGAATAAAGCTTTATTAGAGACGTACATGGTAAAATAATGCAGTTTGCAGCTCCAAGTCAATCTGCGGTGCTTTTAATCTGACATCTTTAATCAACTATTGTTTACAGGCTATAAACTTAAATCATGATTGTATTATCCAAACACACTGCTGGAATTATTGTCCACAATCATGACTCTGAACTGTGTTTATTCAACGTTTTTTTTAAGTAGTATCTTTCTTTTTTTTTAACAACTGATTACTTTATTTGGTCATTAACCGTCTGGTCTGTAGAATATTAGAAACGAGTGAAAAATGCTGATGACACTTCCAAAAAAAAAAAGCCCGTCTTCTCAGCTGAACGATGTTCAGCAAAAGTCAAAGAGGACATGAAGTCCCCATCAAACAAACTGAACAAGTATTCATGCTTTTGCCTTTACATGACAGCTAACCTTTGGGAATTCGTCCCCAGGGTTTTGTATTGAATTCCCACACAGCAACATAGCCAGTGTTGGTTGTGTTTGTGGGGGGGGGGGACATGTTTCTGGACCGATTTGAGCCAACTGACAGAGCGGGCCTGACTGACACAGAGGGTCTTTTGTTGTTATCGTGACAGGGAGGTGTGCCCTGCTGACACATGTCTATTCACTCACCCACGCAACGTGGAAGCAGTCCAGCGCGACCCCGATGACCCAACAGACGTACCCGATGATCACCTGCATGCCGATGACACTCCAGAAAAGGTAGAGAAAATACACCAGCGGCGCCCCGGCCCCGATCACCAGAAGCACCGTGAGCCTCTGCAGCACCAGCCGGCCCATCGTCTCTACCCCGTGGTTGACGCACCACACCGGAACCAGCAGGGTACCCACCACGATGGGCGTCCCGGTGTCCTGCAGGCCGCTGAGCCACGAGCGGCCGAGACGAGCCAGGGAGTATTTGAACGGGTGGAGGAATGTGCCGCAGAGCACTGCCCAGAGCAGCGGGCGGAGGAAGGCCTCCAGGATGAAGTACACCAGGACGGTGGCCCCGCAGCAGATAGCCACGAAGATCATCGCCCCGGTGTTGTAGAAGGCCTGTTTGATGTTTTTGTCAAACTTTAGGGAGGACGGGTGGGTAAGTAGTTGGCTCATCATCCCGACGGCCGGCTGGACACTGTCGGAGAAAGAAACAAAGTGAGGCCGCTCCATACGAGGGCTCTGCGGCGGAGAGACAGCGGCTGGCTCCGGTGCTGAGTCCTCCTCGTCTGCCATGTTCCAGCTTGGGCTCCTTCCAACTGCTCCACCGCGTGAGGGAGGAAAACACATGACGTAGCAGAAGCGACCTGCCCAAAGGCACCATGGGTAATGCAGTGCAGATAAAAGTACAACCACAGCCATTATAACTAATATATTATATATTATAATATATATATATATATATATATTATACTATTATAGAATCTGTGGTACAACCTCTTCTTGAGTTTTTTTGTTTTGTTCTGTCAGTGTGTCTCTCTTTGAAAATTTAAATTGAAAATTGAATTCAGTTTTATCCGGCTATTGAATCATTTTGATTTATTGTTACGTTGCTGTCGTTATCATTAATTTGCCCGTAAGAAAAAAACAGCTTTGTTGAGGTTATCTTTATGATAAAGAGCCTTTTATATGCATTTCCCTTTATTTGGGTTGATCAGAATAATGAACCGTTGGATGTGATCAAAGCCACTATTTTAGTCAAGATTTTTAAAGACGGTGTGTATGGAAGCAAGAAAGCAGTTTTATAGGACATCAAAGAGTTCATAGAAGTCAATTACACCAAAGCTGACTTCTGCTGGTGGTAAAATTAACATTTCCATTTCCTTCTGTGCAAATAAGCATACTGGCCATAATATTTTCTTAGGATGAATGTCACTGCTCTTTCATATGAGGAAATACTCAACATGTTTATAGGTCATTTGACTTTTATTTAAACTGCACAGAGGCCTGTGAAAACATGCAACACTGATCATATCGAGGACCTAATTTCTCTGTCGTCAGTGGTAACGGCAGTCATAGATAAGGGCAAAGTCTTTCTAACTCTTCTAAGCTCACATTCTGTGGCTGTGTGCTGGTTGAGTGGCAGGGAAGTTTGCCCATCTACAGGAAGTTGCATACTGCATATACATGTGTTGTTCGTGACAGACTGTTTCAAGACACTTGAACATATTTAGCCATTTTTAATACAGATTAAAATGCTACAATAACAATCCGGGAAAAAATTAGTTCATGTCCCAGCAAAGTCATTTTCAGTCCACAGTTTGCTCCTGTTTGGTGTTTTTTTTTTTTTTTTTTTTTTTTTTTGCTTGTGTTGGCAACAGTAACTTGTGTTATCAGTCTTTCTCTGTCACAGTCCCACAGTAGGCTACTGATAAATAGGCAGTCAGTGCAGTTGAGCAAGATAGAATGGCAGATATCCACATAAACATAGCAGGGTACAGGGACAGGAAGTGTGCTTGTGAGCTCTTTTGTTGTCTTCAGAAAACCTTTGTGTTTCAGCCAAGTTCAACATGAGACACCAGTGAACAGCAGATATCTGAAATCATTCCCAGATTTTCTGGTGCATGCAGAGATTCAAAGGCTTGCGAGATTAATTTATTGGCATGTGCAAACACTGTATTTTAAATAAGTGGAAGCTGTCATCTAAACAGAAAATACCTGGCTCATTTAAAATCTAACACTACTCTTTTCTAGGACCTCTCCAGTACATAATTCCTATATGTTATTCGTTGAATAATCAAGATCGTCTGTGTGAGTAATTACATTTTCATCACATGATGTTTATTATATCTAATTCGGTTTCTCTGTGCAAAGTGCACAGTTGGATGTGGCATCAAATGGAAACGACAACATTTTTTTTATTGCTGAGTCATCCTGTCTTCGCTGTCTTGTCTCCCTTCTGTGGACAGCTGTGCTTCATTATGGCGTTCCCATGAGAAGATAGAAGGTGAGAGCTACTATGAACAGCAAGCAGAGGGGAGAATTGAAGGTCTGATAGGCTGTGCAAGGCATGAAAACGTCCTCGTACTTATAGATGCTGATCATGTGGTCGCTAACTGGAGGACTGTCGATGTCGTGCCTCGTGATGGAACCTGTTGGCAAACAGTAGGAAGACGTCACGTAGGACAAAAAGCAAAGACGGCTGACCTGATGCTGAAGCTTGCTCACTCACCTTGAATGGCTGGCCCCCATGCAAACAGGTAATACCACGACAGGTGTAAGTCCACCAGCGTTTCCTCCCTTGGGACGTATAACGGCCGCTTGAAACGGCAGGTCACCCGGTTGTTCTCAAAAATGCCCTCTTCATCTCGAGCCGGGTTCCTCTTGATCTCCTTGGCCCACTGGCCGACGTTGTAGAAGTGATGAATCCGCACACGTCCATTGTCATCGTGCACGCACCCCATGACATCATCTCCTCCCTGAAACAGCGGGAATTATCAATGAATGAAGAGTTTATTCTTTTAAAATAATTCGTACATTCTGATACTGTTGATACAAATATAAATACAGTAATAATCACTATGATTATTCAGGCAAAACACAAACAATTTCTGCCTTAGAGCTGTCTAACAATGATGAGACATTTTGATGGGAGAAAAGGAAAATGTAAAGGAAAAACCAACAACTCTTAAATCCCTACATAAATCTTATTTTCTATTCAGAGTATTTCTAATATTTCTGACCAGCAGTGCTGTTCTTTAGGTCCTCTCACCCCTTCTTTCTATGCGCCGCTATCATCTGTTTATCTAAGCAACTCCTTCAAAAGACACAGTGCTCACAATGAGGAAGTGGAACATTTCAGCAGGAAGGTTTGTAATGCACTGTTAATGATCTATTCAATCTAACAACATTTTTCCTTTGATAAGGCACTGAAGAATGAGCGCTATGGTCATCAAGTGTGCGCCCGCCTCTTCCATACTGTACTCATGTCTCGTTCATAGGGAAGCAGATGACCCTTAAGTTGGATTTAAACTCAGTCCAGTTGAGCAGTCTTTAGCTGAGTTTTGTAGTCAGGAACTAGAAAGTAGAAAGGAGACATTTCCACCTAACATGGCCCTGACTTAAGCCCTATTCGGACGGGACTAGTTCAATGGGGGGACGTGTGGTAATGTTGGTTAACCAGACGACGCCAGGGAGAAGAAATGACCAATTCGGACGGGACAAGAAATCCCTGTAATATTCATCTAACATGGGAGGAGTTTTCTTGAATATAAAGCATTCTGCTCCAAAATTATTGTATACAAACGCAGAAGACTTTTTTGTTTGTTTACCTGAATGATAAGTATTACTAAAACGTATTGTACAGTATAACAGAACAGAAGATTTTTTCATTTTTGACCTTAATGTAAAGTACTGTTCACCAAAAGTTTTGCTCAGGATACTTATTTTACCTGAATGTAAAGTATAGTTTAAAAAAAGGATTGCACAACGAAACTTAAGTGTCATTTTCTATTTTACACCTAATTGTTTCTCTCTTTAAAAGGATGTGACGATATATTCCGTACTTATTACCGAAGGTCGCATTCGCACGGGATTAGTATTACCTATGGTAGATACTCCGGACCGTTTCACAGGAGGTAGAATTCTCGGCAAAGTTTACCGACATACTCCGCTATCTTTACTGACATGGCGCGTTCGGACGGGACTAGATTTCCCGGTTATTATTACTTTACCCCAGGTCCCCCCATTGAACTAGTCCCGTCCGAATAGGGCTTTAGAGTGTGTGATGTACTTTCAGAGTAGGGCTTGCAGTACTTAACATTTCTGATTGGGCCAGTATGTCTAGCATCTTTTCTCTGCCTTCTCGTATTTACTTTCGAAAATGTGTTTACGATGCACCGTATGACTCACTGTTATCATTTGTAAAGGCAACATTGGAGTTGTGAGAATCAGAAAGTTAAAGCCTCGTTTGATTCACTACAGTGGCCACATTCAATGGTAGAAATAAAAACACCCACACCTAAGCACAGCTCTGTGGGCAACCACACTAACACTGGTATTTTTAAAACGTGGAAAAAATTAAGACCACACTATTTCCATATTGAAACGCAAAACACAGCCAGAACAACAAGGGTTCCACGGTGACAACTAACTCCTAATACACCGTTTACAAGTGGAAATACTTACATTATTATTGTCCAACCACTTTTAATGACTATCTGAAGGCGTTTGCTGCCATACGTTATCTCCCCACACCTGCTAATTAGTTTCTAACAGCACTGACAGGTCACCCTCCTCATACTTGTCTTCCCCTCAATGTGCAACCCAAGCAGCTCACTACAAACGCTTTATTCCCAATCGTTTTCTGAGTCTCGTCAAAAACCGGGGACTTGGTGGCTGGTTCCGTGTAGGACTATGCGGCAGTGACCTCTATGCTGCCTTCTTCGCACATTTATGTACACAGAAGTACAAAGCGTGAAAGAAATTAGTGCAGGTAGTATCTTGCTGGCGTCTCCAAAGAAGAATTTGGTGCACATTCTGACGTTTGTCAGAATATGGCGCACAATCTGAGGTTGCAGGCCAAAAGCTCAGTCCAAGCATAAACGCTACAGTCAGAGTAGGTGAAAATCTTCACCCGGAAGGTGTTTTCCAACAAGTTTGCTTTCAGTGCCCAAAATTCTGTTTGCACGACTGGTGTAAATGCGTGAAGACAAAAACCTGCAGTTATCAAAATACCCGTGTTCCTGTGCAAAGAGCACAGAGCCGAAGTGTACTTCCTCGTTTCACTGAGGACTCATCAAGAGAGAAACATCAGCATTTCACAGGTTTTTTTAAACTTTGAGGCACATCAGACCAAAGAGAAAATACGGACGGGCTATAGTCTGATGGGTCATTTTAAATTTCTTTAAAAAAAGAAGAAGCAGGTACTTTTGACCAAAATGTGGCTTTTGTGATCGAAGCCCCACACAATTAAACTGTCAAACATCACTCAGGTGCACTCATAAGGCACATGATCGCTTTGTGAGGGTACTCCATGTTTTGGTTGACACACGTACACATTAAGTAATTACCGCAGAGGTTTGTAGTGACACTTTAAAGTTAAAGAAGTGTATCAAAATCTCTTAGTATGATGCAGCTAACGGCAATATGTGAATAATGGTTCTCAGTCATCATTATGTGGCTGGGGATATTGAACATAATGATACATTGATATGAGACACAGCAGAACAGCTTTTCATCTCTGTCTGAAATCATTCCAAACTCACAACCTGATGTTTTTGGCCCCCTAAAATGTAGCTCTTCTTCACCTCTGATTTGTCAAAACAAGATATGTCTTCAGTGTGGATATGAACGGTGAGCAGGACAACCAAAGAGTAATTCATCCATCTCACGCAGTTTTATTTGTAGGATTCACAGGCACATGAGAAAGTCATTCAACTGTCTATACATTTTTCTTTGCTTCATTAAAATTTGTTTTAAAATTGTCAATAATCTAGTAAAAATGGATTTTGAAAGCCTCGTCGGTTATTAGGTTTCAACATTGAGTGAAATCTTTTGAATCCTCTGTGTGTTCGATGATGGGTTGAATTTTCAAATCATTGGTATCGACACCGCAAAGAAAAAGTAGGATTATTTGGAAACAGAAACGCACAAATATGTGTCGTCCTGTACAAGCCGCAGGCCTGTTCTCGCGGTGTCAACAATCGGAGAAGTTGTTCAGATACTCACCATTTTCTTGTCAGAGGAAAAACCTACAGCCACCCAGCCGTCTGTGTCTGCACTCATTTCGTACTCCACATCTGTCCCGATGCGACGATAACTCAGAAAGTACTCGCACGTCTCTGCATCACACCCCGGCTTCCCATACCTGGACACACACACATATAGTATCATTCACCTCAAAGGCTTTGCAGACACATAGATCTCATTAGAAGATGCCAGTATGTGATTAATTAAATAATAGGGCCCAAACTAGGGCACTGTCTAAATTAATTTATTCCCGTTCCAGGGAACAAATACTGGACTGGAGAGTTCCCAAGTTTAGCTGTGCAGCTCTCTGAAGTTAGGCCACAGCCTGGAGGATGAAGAAGCTCCTGGGAATGTTAACCTGAGCTGTGTTTTTTCAGAAAGACAGATGTGTCACTGCAGATACTGCTTCTAACCTGATGCAGCCTTTGGTCACGCCGCAGTCGATGACTTTGATCTTGGCAAAAGGATCGACTGGTGGGGCGGTGGGGAATGGATAACCTGCAAGATGCAAAAATCAGTATTTATTTTGCTTCCACATAGAACAGCTGAAGCCTGTTTTCAGTCAAAAGGGCCAACTCAGGAGAAGCCATCTGTGTGTGCAGTGAGGAAGTGGGGGTGGGCAGCTACCAGCAGGGAGCTGGCCTGGGTGCTGAAAGGCCTTCTACGGACGAGTCAGGTTGGATACAACAACATCAACAGTATGTGCAGTTTCAGCCAACACTCGGTTGGATTTCCTCTCTGCTGGGCCTTATGTGCTCACATGTAGTGTCATTTTCTTCATGTAAACAAAGTCCATTTGCTCAGAATCTTCTGTTAAGTGAACCAGATCCTTACCGTCGTCAGACAGATATTTGGACTCCAGAAACTCGGAGGCGAAGGTGCTGTAGGAGTCCTTGTGAGGCTCCTGATGGCCCGGCTCCCCGTGCTCTCCGTGGCCGGTCCGGAGAGCTCCCTCGTCGGTGGGGCTCGGCTCGACCCCCCACCATCTGCTTTGGATGAGCAGCACGGACAGCTGTACGAGCATTCGCACGAGAATCATGGCAAATAACGAAGCAAGCAGCGATAGATTAACATTTAAAAAAACGACTAAACAGAGAGATAACTGAACTGGATCCTCGTCACTGTTTTCATTTCTGTGTCTTCGCAGGTATCCATCGTGAAATCATCTCCGCATCCCGTTTGCCTGTTTATTAGCGGGAATATGAGGGGATGCTGCGCCGCTCACCTCGTGATACAGAGGCTAATCTAACCCTAAATTACCCCGATTTGTTGTCGCACCATCTAATACAAACATACGTCCATAATCCTCCGTGAAACCCGAAGCCGGATTTCTTCTGGCGGTCGTTAATCTTTACATATTCATCAGCTGGATGAATGGTTTCGTCCAGCCACTCTCTCCTCTCCGTCCTCAGTCAGTCACTGTAGCATCCAATGAGCAGTCGCAACGTGCTGTTATCAGAACCGATCAATTGGTGACTTGTTTTCGCAGCAGTCCTTTCAGAGATGTAACTCAGACTGCTGTGACATAAAAAGTAGCCTGCTTATAGATGCAAGGGGAGACCTGCATACACCTGCTTAGTAATAGCGCATTACATATTTGTGCATCCCTTGTAATACGCATTTATGACAACAGACACTATAGTGTGTGTCCTGTATGGGTTTTCCAATAAAAAGAGTAGAATACAATGCACGGGTAAAATACTTTTACCTTAATTTCAAGAAAAGGGACGTAAGAATACTTTTGACATTACACATTTATTTGCTCTACACAAAGTCTCTCAAACTTCACAGTAAAGTCCATCCTCTGTGGTTCTTCATTTGATATTCAAACTTCTTTCTGAATCACATTTAAAGTACTGAAAAGTTGACAAAAATTGGACTGCGACTTATTTGTGATGTCACAAATTATCTTAAAATCGGATTTTTGAATGCATCTCCTTAAGGAGATGCCCTTTTTTCTCCTTGGTTGTAATATATTATTCGACCACTGGATGGCGACATTAATCCACGATTAAATTATCAGACAGCCACAAAATAAATTCTCGTAAAGCACTTATATATATTTATTCATATCCAAAGGTTGAAAAAATCTTGAGAATCTGTAGCATCCATAGGTATCTAGTGAATTATTGGAGCGCTTTTGTTAAGCTGAATATAAAAGAAGTGCAAATGTTCAAAAAGGATGTTGGTTCTGTGTCAGTGTCTGGTGATCATTCCTCTCCAGATACTTTTTGATTTTTGTGGTACATCATGATGGAGTGTGATTGTTCTACACTCTCTTAATTTTAAAAAGAAAATAAACTATTTCCTTTATGTTTTGGAATTAGAAAGAAATGTAGTCCATATTACTAAAATGGTTTTAAAATAAATCACACTATTTTATTGACAAATTAAAGCAAATTAGGACTACAGACTGATAAAATATACAGGTTAGTTAACAACTTATTGTAGTTCTGTATTTGGACAAAAATGAAGCATCTTTTAGTAGGAACAACAGGTGAGGTTCACACAAATAAGGCAGTGAAACTATGCTGTTCTTGTATGCATCCAGCAGGTGATGCTGATGTTCCACTGTGAGAAGTAAAAACAGACCTGTCAGAGGGATCAAAGTCTGACTGACATTCATAAACGCACGCATACAAACACACAGTCAGGAGGTGTAACAGCAAAAATGTAAAGTCTGTGGAATAGCTACACAAACTGTGGTCAGTTTGATACGTAATTTAAACACTGATACGGTTAGGAACCTATTAATCACATTGGGTGTTCCATTATGTCTTTGTGCATGGATTCATGCACGCATTCCTACTTTCAAGTTAATTTCGGGTGCAGGTCTAAAGAGCGATGCTCATGCATGTAAAGTATGCGAGTCAACACACGTGTGTGCACATACAAGAGTGTGTCACCTTTAACCTTCCTGCTCTTCACACAGCATCTCCGTGCAGACACAAATCAACCTGATCAATCACCTCTCTTGGTCTCGATCCGCCCAATTATCCGTGTTTATCCTCCTATTATTTCCACCGGCCCTCCCTCCCTCCATACCAATTACCATTCTGTGTAGGGGGCAATGCTTGCTGGGTAATGAGGGACTCTGGGCATACCAATCTTAGCTTAATAGCCTTAAAGGGCCACTCATTAGCACAAACACTCATTCTGTCTCACACACACACACACATATATTCACACACGTCTGTCCCCGTACATCATGCCATGGAGAGGGAAAGATGGAGTGACAGAAAGAAAGAAAGTAAGAAAGAAATAAAGAATGAGACAGGAGAGCGAGGAAGCCGATGTGTGTTAGTGTGTGTGTGTGTTGGGGAGGGGAGGGGGTGCTCTGGTAAATGTCAGCGGTGTGTCTCCTGGGCCTGAGAGACGGGTTAGTGACAGCAGAACAATGGCAGCTGGAACCATTGAGAAACACAGCTGCTGCGAGTGCATGCTTGGATCTGTCTGCCGTTTAGCCATCAGCCAGCACATGTAAAGTCACAGCTTAACACATATGCACACGCACACCCATGAAAAAATGCATGGTTGGTGCCTCACGCTGTCATACTCTGCGGACACACAAAGTAAGCCTCGGATATTATGGGGGTTCATCTGCAATGTGGATGGCTTAGTCGGGGCTGTCAGTCAGTAAGAGCCCCTGTAGGCTGAAAACTGGCCAAAGAGTGGGCTACTGAGCATTTGACTGTGGTCTGCCATGCCTTATTCTCTTATGGCACAAATCAATGAATCAAAACAAGAAAAAAGCTGAGCTGACAAATGTTTCTGTCACCTAAAATAATGTAAAGCTCATTCCACAGACAAAAAAAATTGTTATGTGTCAGAGTCGCACATTTCTTCACAGTCTCCTCGAAGCATTTCCCACTTACGTTTTACTGTCTATAGAACTAAGCATCTGTTTTAATCAAAATATTTTCCAGAATAAATCCAGGGTGGTTTTAAAACAACTACTACCTAAAGATTTCAGTTGTGCTGTAAAAAAAACAAAAAACAGGCGAGCTTATTTGACTTTCCCAGCCTGGATTTGAGATAAATAATTTATAAAATTAAATATATAAACTGCACATGCGACGGGTCAGATATGAAATAAACGTTCCAGAGAGGCTTTGGATTCACTCCTCTGTGAAAGATTATGTGGGCAAATAGTTCAACAATGACGTTTCCAGATATAAAATTGCGAAGAACTTGTAGAGGATTTGGGGTACAGAAAATCATTAGACATTTCAGTGATTAGCAACATAAAGTAAAAATCAGGTTTTTTCTCTTTAGCTTCTTTTGGCCAAACAGGTGAGGGACCATAGGGCACATCATATGGTTAAAATGCACCTCTGTGAGGGCACCATTACAACTGGATCAGATTTACAGCTTTTTTTATGCTGCTTTGCAGATAATGTTGGTTTTCTTTTTTAAGGGAAAGTCATCCATATTTTCTGCAAGTATATGCTAAACCACATTCTGCATATCTTAAAACAACATAGCTCTGTAGTACAGGAGTCCGGGCGTACTACCAGTCAAGAGCTGTGATCCCCTGCACCGACAACGATAAATAAACCATATCTGTCATATCATGCAAGAAACAAGAGTTACAGGTTATAGAGTGTAACAGGAAGTGGTCATGTAACGCAGTGGTAAACACGCCTCTGTCCAAACGTTTCTAAGAAGTGTAACCGTTATCAAATAGCATATATGTTTATCTCCATGGCAACATTTGATATCTTGTGTTTAAACTCTTTTCAACATTTAGGTTTAAATTTTATTTGCGGACATTGTCACTTTCTGGATACAGAGCTTAGACAGTTCACAAATTATGCAAGTTTTAATGTGTTCACCATCAGTGACCAAAGAGACTTGATCAGTCTTGTGATATGATTGGCTGACACATGGACTTCCACGTAAAAAGGGTTGAAAGAAACACTTTACAGGTAGGCTGCTGACAGAGTATGGGTTGAATTGAACTGAATTTAATTGAGTTGAATTGAATTTATTCGAATTTTACAACATCAGTTTCGGCAAATTTCATCCTTGATAAAGTCACTGTATTAAAAGATAACACAAAATTTTCTACCCTGGTCTTTCACTGGGAATAGTTTACTTCTCTTCAGTTAAAAACATCTGTCTGATCCTTGTTCCCCTGGTTTCTTAAATTTTTTGGTGGCTTAATCTGTTTGTGTAGTAGAAATACAAAAGTATCTTCATTTTCCCTGATATCGTAGCAGAGGAAAAACTGCAGATTTTTCTTATTTCGCTATCCAAGTTCAACATCATTCTCTTATTCTCTGTAGGGACAGAAACGAGATCACTTATCGACTCAACCTGCTTATAACTGCAAGCTATTACCTCTGTCTCTAACTCTCTCTCTCTCTCTCACACACACACATACACGCAGACAGTCATAAAGCAAGTCTGTGATCTAGCAGCAGGCCTCCCCAACCACAGGGATTCATTTAGGAGTTGTCAGAAATCACTTTACTCACAGTAAGCACTATTGGCATGGACTTCTCTCTGCAGAGCAAATGCACCCCTCCGCATCTCACCACATTCAAACACTTCTCCACCAGTTACTGCTCTCTGCTCTCACAGGGTCATTCTCACCTGTGGGGATATGAGCTGAAAGCATGGCCGTCTTTGTCTTATTTGCATACATGGTTTGGTTTCTGCTGTTTGTCTGTTGGGGTCTCTGTGAATAGATTTTAAAACAGGTCTGCTTGTGTACAAGTCTCTTTGTGGTCTAGCTCCAAAGTGCATCTCTGACATGTTAGAGCCATATGAACCGACTCAGGCTCTGAGTGCCTCAGGGAGGGGTCTCCTGCTGGTGCCCAGAGTCAGGACTAAACAAGGTGAGGCTGCGTTTCAGTTTTATGCTCCTAAAATCTGGAACAGTCTTCCAGAAGATGTGAGACAGGCCTCAACTCTGACTATGTTTAAATCCAGGCTGAAAACGGTTCTATTTAGCTGTGCATATGACAACTGAAAGTATTTTATCTGCACTCTTGGCTTTTAATTTAATTAATTAATTAATGAATGATTATGTTTTTTGGAATGATTTTATTTGCCTTCTTGTGATTTTATATAGCTGTAAAGCCCTTTGAATTGCCTTGTGTACAAATTGTGCTCTACAAATAAACTTGCCTTGCCTTGTGTGTACCAGTGGCTGAAGGGATCCGTTGTGCTGATGAAATGTTTGCTTTGGCAATAAGGAGGCACAGATGAGGCATCGATCAGCGTTCATTAAACAACCCCAACTGCGATGACACACATTCATATTCACACACTGGCACAGCTGACAAACACAAAAAAATGTATTTCTGCTTTGAATTTATTTGAGCTCATTGCAGCCCCTCGTGCATTAGTGCCCTCCCGTGTGAGTGACTTTCAAAGCTCGTATTGACAGCTGACTTAAAATGCTTGTTGTCAGTAGACTTATCCATTAAGCTGTAACACGGCTCTCTGTCCATATAGACATGCCGACTGGCTGGGGCCTTAAGCAGTGATTATGGTGTTGGGCTGTGGGAGCTGGGGGCCGTCCTGTCATTAGTCTGGTTAATCAGAGCCTTGCTCCAGGTTAAGCTCCGCAGCCTCAAGAGAAAGGCTGATGAGCTGAGAGCCATGCCCAGCCTAGTTCTTGGGTCTGAGCTCCAGCGTCTCTCCTGGCCCCTGCCTGCTCCAGCCAGTAATCTATAACTCTCTCCTGGAGCAAAGCGAGGAAGCTCAGCCTCCTGGACGACACTGACACATGATGCATGGTAATGAGACACACACAGAATGACACACACACCTGTTCTCACACACCCACACTCACCACTGATACAATGTTAGCGATCACCACTGAGTTTTGAGTTTCAGCTTCCGAGAGCAGCATCAAGAGGCAGAAGTGACCTTGTTCTGATAACTGCTGTGATTTGACATCTAAATGTTTAACTACCCTGTCCATGGAGCGCAATAATAACCAGCTCAGCAGAATGGGGGCATAATGACCACAGGGACCGTCGGGTTTTCAAACACGGACTACCCGAGCTGACACACACTCAAAAACAAATTCCCACAGGGCCTAAAGGGTCTCAGCAAAGCTCTAGAGAGGTGTATGTGAGCCGGGCAAGCCTCCTATATCCCAGCGTCCCCTGTGAGCTCATTAGCCCCCATCATAACCACTTCCCTAAATCTGCTTTACACACTCCATCCATCGACACCTTCCCACACACAAATTGCACTCTCCATCAGAGTTGCGCAGATAGTGTTTGTGTAGCAGGCTAAGTGTATGTGTGTTTAAAGGACAAGGAAGGTCGGAGAGCCCCGGGAGCCCATTACTTTTCCCAGTGGAATCTGCAGACCAGGAGCAGAGCAGAGAGGCAGGGGGTGAAGAGACAAGCAGGGGTGAGAAGTTAGGGGAGGGAGGTGTGTTCTCAGGTGATGAAGAGCAAGACCAGGTTTCAGTTTGAAGCTCCGGTTCTGCGCTCCTTGCTGTGCGTGACCCAGATGGGGATGGCGAGGGAGACAAAGAGGAAGGAGAGGGGGGAGGCGGCGAGAGAGATATAGAAAGAGGGCTTTTCATTAAAAGAAAATAAAAATGAGTGTGTCCTGCAGACACAAGAAGGACCCCAGAGAACCACAGAATGGGATGAGACAACAAAGAGCCCCATCATCGGTTTAGTGAATAGATCTGTCCGTCTATGCCTTTTATCTTCCTCTGCTTTTTTTTCCCCCACCATCTCTTCAGCTCTTAATCAGCTTCTCATTGTGCCATTAGCTGATCCTGTAGTCTTAATCAGAAGCTTGGCACAGACACCATTGCTATCCGCTGCCCTTCTCACTCGAGCACAAACACTAAATAAACACATTTTAATGCAACACCAATCATGTCATCTACTCAATGAGCGTTCCCCTCCTTTTTGTAGCCCACAACTCAAACATAACACATGGGATGCCTGTCCATCAGGCAGCCAACGCACTGCCTGTATAAAAATATGTGTGTGCTTGTGTGTGAGTGTGTGGCCTTCCCGAGGGGAAGGAGAATGATTTTAACTCAGTAACCTGAATCACCTCCTATCCCAAATCTCTGCAGCATGAATACTGTACACACACACACACAAACACACACACAGCCTCTCTCTTATATGCATGTCAGTGAATGTGTATTGATAATAGCCATTAGCATATTTATGATCATTGCCAGCCTCTTATTGTTTGCTTGCTCCATTAATCTTCATCTGCTGCCTGCCGACTGACAGCTCAATCTAACAGGCCATCGCTGGGCGCTGGGTGCACACACACACACACACACACACACGCACACGCAAACACACACAGAATGCAGAGTTGTACATAAAGCGTATCAACAATCGAGGTGCATTGTCTCACACACCTGCAGTCACATACGCATAACCAGGCAGACAACATGATTGACATTCACCCCAGTGGGAGTAATCACAGGAGGTTATCCTTCCCAGCTGTGTGGGGTTCTGCTTAGCCTCTCCTGTGCAGCGCTGAGGCGTCACACCCGCCGGCTGAGAGTTCCTCTTGGGCCGTAGGTGGGCGATGGCACCCTTTGATCAGGCTGCACCAAGCCAGGCTCTCTATCTACATCTGCCCGTTACACACCGTTTTTGTGGATCATAGCCCTCCACCAGTTATTAAGTCATCATTATGTGGTTGACCTCGAGCCCGTTCACACCAGAACAAGACCAAACCCCCCCTGCTCACAAAAACAAAAACTCTTGGATGCAGATTAGAGTGCAGCAGAGAGTCTGGGTGCTAAACTGTGTTGTGCGTCGCCTGTTTAATGTGATGACGAATGAGTGCTCGTGTGATGTGCACTCAAATGTTAATGTGTTTGTTTAAAGCTGATATGAGTGACTGGCTCACAGCTGATTACAGGGTGAATGAGTGCTGGAAGCGGGCCAAGTTCAATGGGAGGTCTGTTCTCCTGTTGTCTCTTCCTCCTTCCTCCCTCCCGTCTCCCCCCCATCTCTCCTTCTCCTCCACCTGCATTGCCCTGCTGCTCCTGGAAGAACCACCTGGGAGCCAGGATATCTGTGTGTGTTTGCATGACTTTAACATCAAAGATGAATTAAAGCGGAAAGTTCATGATCAAATTTATTAATTAAATTCTTTGTGCCAATCGACCACTACAGGTATTGAATAAATTGAGCAATACTCTGCGTGTTGACTTCAGAAGCTGGTCTGTTAGGAATAGTTCAGCACTTTGGGGAAACAAGCTTATTTGCTTTCTTTTTGAGAGCAAATCAATACCACTGCCTTATTTGTGAGTTAATTATGAATCTGGAGTCAAGAAGTGATTATCAGTTACAGCCTGATAATCAGATTTAACCGCCATTTTGCTTCTCTTCTGTCACGCAGCCTGAAATTGTGTTTGTGATCGTCAATTTCTTGTTCGGTGGAGTATTTTGTTTTGTTGTCTCCAGAACAATCTATAGAGAGTAACATTCAGTTTCTGTGACATCACAGTACATTGTTGTTCAAGTTCAAGCAGATAACTTTCTCAATTAGTGTTGATTTTATCATGCGGTTTGCTATATTTCTGCCAGTGACTTTTTGGCAGCGATCCATGTAGAACGACTATCTTATTCTCATGTTGTGCTCATAGTGTCAGCAAAATGAGGCCCTGGAGATCTTCTTGTTATTCTGACAGGACTGTTTATTTCCTCCTTTATTCAAGATATATTACGAAGCCTGTATTCGAAGCTATATTAACATCCTGACATGCAGGCTTCCAATTTTAAATGCTAGCATTTTATTATCATGCTGACAGTGTTGGTGTGGTTTACTTACGTAATAGTCATTATACTTAGAACTTAATTAGACTAAAGATTATCCAGATGTTGACAAAGGTCAGAATTCATTGCAAACTAAAATTATTTGATCCCATTTTAACTCTCTGGTGCAGACAGAAAATATTTTTCACATACTTTCAAATATAATTAGTGTTTAAATGGCCTGTAAAGTGTTTTTGTTGCCCTTTAGTACAGGCAGTATTATTTTATTCCATATGTGTGCAGCAGATTCTTGCAAATTTGTGGGTTCAAATCTTGCGGCATTAATGATTTATTAGATTAAACAGGCAGTACTAATTTTGAAAAAGTGTTTTTATGGCTCATTTTGTGATGTATTGTACATGAAAAATTACCCAGAACCACCAACACTTTTCCTAAAGAGTTGACCATCCTGGAACAAATGAACATTTTCAACCTTTTTTTTAAATTATTATTATTTTGCCTTGACAAGTATAAATACAAATCTCGGGTGTTCTGCACTCCCCGGTTTTGTAGTTTAGTTGGCATTTAAGTGGCCATGCTTTAAACCCAACAACGGTCACCATTGCAGAGATTTGATGATGATGATGATGATGACTATAATGATATCCTCATTATACTAAACAGCAGGGAGGATTTACAGAACCAGTTATCAGGTGTATTTGAATTACCACAAGACTGACTTGAGCTGTGCAATAGTAAATATCATGTAGTTTTATACAATCACTAAAATAAAACTGGAGATGGTTTTACAGTGTGTACCATCCAGATAGCTGTTTGAAAATGTTATATTATACTTAACTTTATGTCTCGGCTTAAAAGAAACTTTGAGAAAACGCTGCATGGAAACTGATTTTCTTCATTAACTTTACAGTATGATTTCTTATTCTTTTCACATTATCACATTCTTTTAAACCAAAACAAAAATCCAAACATTTTTTGATAGATCTAACGTGGATTGGCTGATGTTTGATGTCAGTTATCTATTGAGTCGTTTGTCTTTAAGATATAAGATGTTTCAGACCATAATATGCAAGACTGAAGAAGTTGTAAGGCTCCCCTTTCCTGAGCCATAAAGCTATTTTTACAGAGCCTATCTATAATACTTTACTAGCAGAGATTATAGAAATTTTATTGTGATCTCCCACAGAGAGAAGAGTTTTATGGAGCTTCAGTAAATCATTCCTTTCAACTGTGGTATCAGCTGCTAAAACAGTTTGGCCCAGTGTGTGAGTGCAAGAGTTGTGCAGTGCTAACATTTATGATGTGTAAGCTAATATATTTGAGTAGTTTATGGAAGCAGTAAAGAAGGAAATTCATAATTTGCTAACATGGACCATGTAAAACTGCTCTTAAAGATGAGCTGTGAATACAAATGCAGATTTTCTATTGTTTAAGCATATTCCATCATTTACGACAGGCAAATATCCTTCCCCTCGCTGCATTTTTCCAACATTAAAACTCCCACTGATGCAAAATGCAAAAAATATGTGAAGCTAAGAAGTAGGACTGTGTTAAATTACCCAAGCAGGTCTTCATATATCACTGAAAACTACGGCATATATGATGTTGCAGATGCTTTGTTTGGTTGCAGTTACAGATTTACTCTCCACTGATGCAGCTGGCACAAAAGACGTACTTTTTTTTTTACTTGGGTTCAAGTACTAATACAAGACCATACCAGGTAAAAGTATGATAAAGAAGCTGAAGCACGACAAGAAAAGTGTCTTCCACACTAATGTCGATCACAATAACCATTATACCGCTATGATATTATTTTTATTTATTCTTTTAATTGTTTTAATTTTGGATTAATCTGCAGGTTTTTTTTTCTCAACTATGTGAGTAATTTCAGGGAAAGAACCTCAAAGCTCATAGTGACACCACAACAGACCTCTAAAATATCTGTTGCTGAGGACAAGTTATAGCACATTTTAAAAGCTGGAGACGTAAAACTGTGGATTTTTATTCGAAAGGTTCTTGAAATAGTTCCTGACTGAGTTTTTTTTTTTTTTTTCAATCTTTGACCAACTTTGACACAATATTTCGTAAAAAGCTCATGTATGTTTAAAAATCATCATTTTTGCAAGTCAACCAGATAAATGCAGTAAAGTAAAAATAGAACCTAGTTTGGTTTATAAGAGAAGTGCGTAGATTTGCCCAATGTGTGCAATTCTGGTGTCCAAAACTGTACTACAAATTCTTGCCAGGACACAACTGAGCTACTGTTCAAATTTGCACAGTTCACCGTATAGTTTTATCTAATTTCACACGTAGCCCAGTTTCACCCTCTTTGAATGTCCTGTTCTGACTTCTGGATAATTCTGTTTTATTTCAGGTTAAAAAGTAAAAGGGTAGTGATTCATGATGTAAAAATCACTGAAAATGTTTGATTGTAATGTGACATGTCTCAGTTTAGACTTTTTATGTAAACCTCTCAAAGAGTCCATATCATGCTCATTTTTATGGGTTCATCAATTTATTTTGGGGTCTCCCAGACTAGCGTGTTTTATACCTTCCTTTTATTGTTGCCTCTTTGTTTCATCGTTGTCCTTCATTCATGTCCTAAGTTACTGGAGGACCCCAGAATAAGAATTTCATTGTATTGTGTGACTTTGTCTCTGGTACATATGATAATAATGTTTGAATGAATTTATTGTTAAAAAAAAAAAAAAGTATGTAATTATATTACTTATATATTGTAAGTAACTGCATCACCTTGTGTGTCTGGCTTTCTGAAAAAAACAAAAAAGCTGTGTTATCGTCTGATTTAAATAACCCACAAAGAAGAAAATAAAAAAAACGTTTTTTTTTACATTTTCACATTGTTTTCAACCAGCTGATGCCATAACAAACACCATTTGCTAATTACATTGTGTTTATATCTTAAGTGCATTTCTCTGTTTCCAGGGCACTGAGTCCATGACCTGGTTAGCGTGCAGGAGGAGCTCAGTCTGATGTATTAACACTCACTGTGCCTCTCTCGTCAGCGGCTTCATTTAGCCAATGATTAACTCCCAATCACAAGGCGTGATTAAAAGTCAGAGTAAAAATATTCCGTACATGTTTAATGTTCCTCTAACAAGGCAACCGGGTCCCAAACTGCCAACAAAATAGATATACACTCATAACACGCACACTTCAACATACATCTCTCCTTGCTTCGCCTGAAAACACACACCTAAACACTTCACGGCTATCTCCCCCACACCCCGGTGCCGGCTAGGTGGAATTAGAAAACCAACCCTGCGGTCTCATTAATTAATTAAACACCATGTGCCACTGGCACCTGGGTACCGGTTATCACTGCCACTCAGACGCACCATGATCTCAATAACCGCCTCACCACAGGGCAGAGGGAGTGGGGGAGGTGGTGAAGAAGGAGGGTGTGAAGGGACATTTAACAACTTTGAGGTAAAGACAGTCGCTTTAAGGAGTGAAGAAATCAAGAGGAGACAGAAAAAGGCACTCAGACACCATCTTTCTGTGCAGTAAGTAAAGTGGGACACACTGAGTGGAGCCCGATGAGTGTTTACTGCTGTGGCTTTTTGTTTGTGCATCTGCCCCTCCCTTACAGGCTCCTTGGGATCTTTTTTATCATAAGGCCTAGTGGGGGCCCTAAATCACTGCAGCACCACCCTCCTAATCATCTGCTCTTAATACCTCTTTGTGAGCAAACACTGCTTTAACACAAACACGCGAGCACCTCTGCCGCAATTCTTGTCCGATAAGCATTTTTGTATTCTCAACAATGTCCGTCTACTTCATTTTAATGGCTTCATCTTTAAAGAAACATTCCTGAAAAATGCAGAGCCTGTATGCTCTGTTCAAAACTGTGTTTTATAAACAATAATTCAAAACCATATGTCAACCATAATATATGTATTATGTTATCCATGATAACTTATGTGTATGAGAATAACCCACATACTGGGCTTATTAGTTTAATGTTTTTCCTGGGGCATTGGCTAAAACCCATAAAACTAAGCACATTTCAAAATCACATATTTAAAAGGTTTTTTTTCCATTAATGTAATCTCTTTATGCATTAAAATTGCTTAGATGTACTCAACACATTTGCCTCATTTGATGTGTCTAGGTCTATCAATATGCAAATTATTCCCACCTCAGCCCATACCACTTGCCTGCAGGTCGTCACAAAGGGTCCAACTGCAGCAGCTTTCCCGAGGCCCCTACTTCTGTGAGCCAATGAGCTTTAGCATGAAAAGTTGAGTTCTGTTGCAAAAACTTCGACCAAAATCTGTTTCCAACCAAAAATGAGGCGAATAAGAACTGATCCGGTTGCTGAAACATTTACAAGGCCAAAGTTAAAGATTTCTTTTGTCCGTCAAAGCCACTAGACTGCTTGGCAGAGTGTAATTTTATCGTTTTACCTCACAGAACACATGGTGACACACTGGTCTACTTGAGCCTTGGGCAGTGAATCATACCTACTGATTTAAAATACAACAGTTGACAAACTGTTTCCAAGTTACTCATTAGGATCGCTGTTTTCTGGTAGCGTTCAAGAGGACGCAAACAGCTCTTGTCCAAAAGGGCCGACTGTTTTAAAGGAGACGTATTTGGCCATTTTTTTCACAAGCTAAAACTTGTTTATTCTCCAGTTATGTTAGTTATATAACTTGATGGCATTTGATCTTAATAGCAAAAGGAAGAGTTTCAACTTCCAACTGTAAATATAAGATTATGTGAAGATGAAGTTAGGTGGAGCTAACGAGAGAGCAGGTTTGTTAACCTCGTACGGTGATGTCAGTTTCCCTCGTCATGGCTTATCGGATTTTCAGTTTTAATGGTTTCAAAACAAAATGCCATGGTTGTGGTTTTTGAGTTGGTTGTGACTTCAGACATCCAAAAGTGGGCTCTCAAACACAGAATTTTCCCTCCAATAACAATATTATTTGCTTATGCTGCCTCAGTTTAAGTGTGCGCTATATGTAAGATATAGAAAACAGGGCAAGGTTTTGTACACATGGTATTGTGTCAAGTTGTTTTCAGCTCAAACAGCTTTATCGTAAAATGAAATCCATCTTCTCGACTTCTTTGCCGCCTGTGTGACTGCTCGTTATCGCTCTCTTCAGTAAGTCCCTCTCCCCCATGATAACACCCGACAGAGTCATATACACTGTGAGTGCAGTAGATGAGACACTCATGAGACAAAGAGCAGCAAAACAGCAGTAGAGACCCGCACAAGAGAGATTACGCCCATATTTTTTCCAGCCAAATTAGTCCTAGTCCAAAGGTCAGTGAGTCGATTGTTACATATAAAACTGGTAGTTTGAATCCATGTTGTCTTCTAACATGTTAAAATACCACATAGGCACAATACTGAGAATGAAAACCTTACTTTAGATCATGAAGGAAACACCACATGTAAGTAACATAACTGCTGTAACTTGTGAGCTACATGTGTCACACTACACCAATATGTCAAAATGTTTCATTCTTAACTTTTTCACAAATTTTCATTGTTTTATAAATAAGCTTTGGTCCTGAGCTGTGACCTCACAAATCAGAGAGACAAATACTACCTTAAAATGGCCCTCAAACCTCAATAGTATAGTATAGTATTCATTTATCTGACTGGTTATCGATCATATTGGCTCAACCATCCATAGATCAAATGTCAGGTGTGTAAAAGTGTGATTTCTTCGACCAAACTAATCCTGAATATTAAATGAGAAAACATGTGATATTATATCGGCAGTCAATACATCAGGCTTACATAGACCAATTGACTTGATGTGAATCACTATGATATTCCACAGAGTAAACTCTAATATATCTTTCAAATTAACCGTGGTCACAGGTGCTAATTGGACCTACAGGGACAAATCATTTGTAGGCCTGAAAGTCAAGCGCCATCCTAGATTGTTTCTTTGCTTTTCAGCATTTGAAATTAGCTCTGAAGAATCAGGTGGTAGTGGGGGACTGGCATGTCAGTGCAGGGGAACCGCACACTTCAAACTGAAACACATGACAAAGATATTTCCGATCGCGGAATCCTACTGAGACTCACGGTGTCCAGCTGAACTTTACACATTATTAGAACACTTCTTAATGGGCTACATATCAGGCTCACTATCATCTCAAAACACTTACAGTCAAGGCTGTCTGAAGCCAATGAAGGTGTTTCAGCTATTGCACAACCTGGTTTCAGTGACCTAATAATTGGCAAATACACTTTTAGTTGATCAGTTGATGACCCACAGCAGCTATGGACCGTTTGGGAACTGGATCAACCACTTTTTCCCAAATGACATGGTGACAGGTGAGCTTTATTTGATACATTAAGATTCAGAATAGCAATACCTACAGTACTGCTGAGAAGTCTAGGGTGTGTTGACTAAGCTGCCCATCATGGGAAGTGATACGGCATGGACATGTACTTAAAAACAGAAGCTGAAGAAAATTAAACTCTCACAGCTCTTTTACACTTTTATTTTCGCCTGAAGGAATGTTTTTCTTGAAGCGCTTCATTATCATAAGGCATTTTATTTTTTATTCCCCCATTTTTATTAGAAACACCCATTTCTTTTCCACGTGCTGACTTTGCTCGTTTTCCCCTCAGATCGATCAGAGTGTGTCCAGAGCAGAGATCGGAGACTTGGCTGAGTTTGTGAATCCGTGGTTAGGACCGTCTCTCTGGGCTGCTCATCTCAGAGAAGGTTGAGTTATCCATTTTGGGGTGGGAGGTAGGAAATCAACACATTTTCCTATGATGCGCTTCGTTTGAAATATCTTTTTAAAATGTTATGGCACCTCCTCGAAATATTGTAGAGCCTCGCATCAGGGTCAACAACAAACAACACGACCTGGTTCCATCTCCGCAGGAGACGGTGAGGCAATGCTGCGAGACTTTCATGCATCAGGAGTTCACATACGACCTGGTGAACTTCAACAGTGAGCATTTTGATGGTGATTCAGTTTAGATAGGTTTCTTTGTAGATTCATTTGTCAACTGAAAAGTAATAATGACCCTGAAATATGTTGATAATCAGTTCATAGTCCTAGTCATTTTTAACAAACACCTGACTTCTGATGTGAAAATATACTCCCCCCCCCCCCCCCCCCATCATCTCACAGTAAATTATGTATTTCAGAGTTTGTGCAACTGTACAAAAGCTTGAACAAAACAGGGGAATCGATAATCTACGTGATTTACCATTAATTTCCTTTTTCCAATTTCAAGCTTCCCTTCGAGAATAACAATGAAGCTCATATGGATTCAGCTCAAACTCTGCAGAAGATAACGCAACAACGAATAGACACAAGTTTAAGATCCGTGTTGCTTTTTATCCGCCACACTGCCTTTGTCAATGAGCAAATAAAACTTGTCTGCAGCCGCTTTTGTTTCAACACGTCGAGTTCGACCACCGGCTTAATAATGTTCCTGTGTGTCCTTTTTCACCCACAAAATCCGTAGCCCGCTCTATTAAAGGCCAAAAAAAAAAAAATTACCAACAAAGTAAGACTCAGGAAACTATGTTTGCTCTTGTTTATTAAGACTTCAAGAATGTCAATAAAAGCATTTCTATACAGTAGGAAGGCTGAGGAGGCCAACGCACAGACACAATGACCTTCTGCTATTCTCCCCGTTGATAATGACCCAGACACAGACACACTGCCCATCAGCCAGACCTCTAATGAAGCCAAACATTCTCTATCATCTACTAATAACCCCCACGCAGCTGCAGGAGCCATGCACAGGCCAGTGTCTTATGAATGCAAGAAGGGGAACAAAGCTTTGGGCGGACGGGGCGCAGAAAGCATCCTGTTTTATCGATCCGACACTACCCGATGGCACATGGTGACAGCTACATTCTTGTTCTTCAGTCCCAAAACGCACAAAAACAAAGAGTTTTGGAGAAAAGAAAACACACAAACAGTGCAAAACATTTCACTCTAACAATCAATCTTTTTGTTGGACTCATTTCTGAAGCTGTTGCCGCGTTGCTACACTCGCACAGTTACACACACACACACACTTGCAAGGGTGGTATTTTTCCAGAGATAGGATAGGTAAACTCATTTCTCATTTCTTAATTGGTATAAAAATTCCACCCTTTTTCTCCCCTCTCAGCAACCCCTCCGGGGGAATGCAGATTAATTGTCCTCTAAGTCCTCATAATACACACCCCCACCTCCCTTCACATATACACATACATCCTCGGCTAGAAGACATGCACCTCGACTCTCTGTGGACTCCAGTTGTCCACAGTCGGGATCCCATTCCTACTAGTTTACTCTTGCTTTTACTCCTGCCTTCACATCACTGACTCAGCCTGACAATGTACCCATACAGTTGGTCTGAGAAGGCCTGAAGAGAGAATTTATCTTGCACCCTTCTCCTCCCAGCTTGTCCCATGTCCCTGCGGAGGTGCGGCTCCATGACGAGCCTCTCCATGGCCTTGGAGAAGGCCTCTGCCGTGGGTTCGCACAGGAAGCCCGTCTCCCCGTCTGACACACTCTCCAGGGGTCCCCCAGAGTTCACAGCGATAACAGGGCAGCAGCAATACATGGCCTCCACAGGAACTATCCCAAAATGTTCTCTGCTGGGGGTGTAGAGCACTGCGGTGCTGCCCTGCAGCAGCGCCACCTTCAGGGAATCAGAAGGAGAACGCAGGAAAGTGACACAGTCCTCCAAGTGGAGCTGCTCTGCCAAGTCTTTCAGTTCAGTGTAGTGTTGAACGTTCTCTGTAACACGGTCGTCGTAGCCCCCTGCAACCACCAGGTGAATGCCCGCCCTCTGAGCAGGGGACAGGCTGCACCTCAGGACTGCCAGTGCCTCCAGAGCCAGGCCCAAGTTCTTCTTCCTCTCGTATCGGTTCAGGGACAAAAACAGGCAGGAGGTGCCCTCAGGGAGCAGGCCTTCCAGGTCCTGTGTTTCAGTAGATGACTGGTCAAAGGTACGTGTGTTGAGGGAAGGGTAGAGGACATCTGTCTGGACTCTGCTCAGACTGTGAAAGGTCTGCCTGAAGATGCCTGCGGTGAACTGGCTGTTTACCAGAATCTAAGAGGAAGTACAGAGAGATTAGTTCGTGTGGAACTCGGATATCACTGGTTCTTTAATTCCCTTTGAGTTGGATACAGCCTGAGGTTTGTCATTATCCTAAAGTCTCAGCAAAAATCAAAATGCCATTTCAGTTCTATCAGGGCCCTGAGCTTTTACACCTGCTGTACTTTAAACTAATAATTGGCACTATGCTGCCACCAAGTTGAAGAGGAGTCAGTAGTTGTCATGAAATAGTCAAATATCTCTTTTTCAACATTTGATACGTTTCCCGTGTTATATGGTGAAAAGAATTATTGCTTCATTGGATTTGCTAATCGCTGTATTTTGTTTTTAAGCATCACGTAGCACCTGATTTACGTTCTGTCTGAGTCGGTCTTTAGATTCAAACAGAATTCAGACAGAACCTGCAGATCGCCCAGAAACTGACCGATGCTGAGAGCACCCCGACAGCTGTGTGGACAGTCCTTGTGCACAAGGAGCCCTTTTTTGATGGAGTGCTGGTGCTCCTTCGCTGCTGTGTCAAATCAACAATTTGAGGGCCGTCTTCTCTCTAACATTTGCAACTGGTACAAAATGCAGCCACTTGTTGTTGTTTTTTTTGTTTTTTTATGTAACACCAGTTGTTGGCCTCACTAAATCTTCTAAGGCTCTGCGTGGTCGGACTCAACCTCACCCAGATGGAGTTTCATATCAGAATACGTCAGATAAAACACTGAAGTTGACTAATCACACAGTTTTAGAGGTGATCATACCTCTGTAGTGACATACAATTCATATAGAGCCCAACATCTTCATTTTGCCAATTATTGTGTTATGACTGGAACATTATTTTGCTACTTTTAGAGATTTTACCAATTGACTGCAGACATAGACTCCACCTGACACCCTCAGGTAGAGATCCTCTGAACTTTCTCAAATCTTTTGGAAAAGACCACACAGCATTTACTATCAGCTTTATTAACAATCGCAATGTTAAGTGCGCTGAAATTAATTTTTCTTTGTAAATGGCCCTTACATATTTAACTGGAACTATTAACATGCTCTAAGTATTCCAAGGCCACTCATGGTCAGGTTTTAAAAGGTGTTAAAATGGTTTCATTATTTTTTAACTTTTCTAAAATCTTGAATGAAATAAAAGAAGACAATCAGACTATGTTGAATGAGCCGGCTGTCCACCCTCAGCCGCTACATACCATATCCGCCATGCCAGTGGTGCGTTCCTCCAGCCAGTCAATGGGAGCTCTGTAAAGTTTCTTTAAGGCCGACGTCCTCTGGGTCAGCAGCTGGTCCGGGAAGTGACAGTAGAACAGAACTTTCTTCCTCTGACGGGACAGTCGCAGCACCGGTATGCACACCGACACCTGAGGTCAAATCAAACAACAGAAAAAAAGAACTGAAAATAGCTCCAGAAAGGAAGACACACCGATGTCAACAATCTAAGAGACTGCTATATCTATTACACTGATGGCGACAGATGAGCGACAGTTAACTTACCTGATCACAAAAGATGACATCATACTCCACACCACTGAGGAAGACCAGGTAAACAGCCACATAGATCATCCTCAAGTACGCACACAGGGCATGCAGGTAGCCAAACACACTGGTGGGTAACCAGTCACCCACACATACCTATGAGAGGAGTGGATAATATATGTGTGTTTTTTTTAGTAACCATCACATGCTGTGTTGTATAATTTTGCATCCAAAAGTAAAAGGTGTCACAACACACCACCGGCAGGTCTGGGTCCAGAGTCTCAGAGAAGCAGTGTGTGGGGTCATGATGGGCCGTCCAGATCTGAACACTGCATCCCTTAGACTTCAGGGCAACAGCAGCATCAACCACCAGCCGCTCTGCACCTCCAATACCAAGGTCCGGGTGGAGAAACACTACCCGCGCCATTCTGAACACTGAAATATAGTATCCAAAGAGACAATGACAGTGTTTTAAATCCAGTAAAAAAAAAAAAAAAACACACGGGACTCTAAATCATTAGAAATGACTAACTGTGTCCAAACCATGTAAAAGTTAATGATGATGGAAACGACATACAACGCGCCCGGGCTCCAGCAGAAAGTACCTGGGATTCATGAATATCGAGGTCGAGAGGGAAATCTTTCACAGCTAAATTAGTGACAAAAGTTTCTTTTGAAAAAGAAATTAGGTTCTGTCACATATCAGTTATAGCTTTAGCCGACTTTAAAGCATTATACATCTTCTGGAAACCAGACTGTGTCGATCAACATCCTGTGGCACTGTGCCGTCTGAAATTGGGAAAATCTCAAGCTAGAATACAAATTAGAAATTTGAGGCAGAAGGCTTGGTTTACATGACTATGGATTCAAACCTGTGTAGCTCGCAACCGTGTAAGTTAGCTAAATTAACGGACAGTCGCATTTGCATCGTAACAGCACAACCACATCTAATTTAATATTAAATACGTTTGTTACCTTTCAATTTCTCCACTACCCTGTCTAAGTTTGGAAACCTGTGATGGGGTTTTAAGCGAGAAACACTGTCAAGAAATGCTGACGATAAGACGCCATTTTGGCTCACATTAACCGTTGCGACATAGCTACTCAAGCTTCATATTTGAACCACAATGGCAACAGTTTCCTTCCTTGTGATAGATGCGCTTCCTGTGTGAGACACGTCTCTCTCAGAGTGAAGGTGGTCAGTTATTTTGCCTTGTAAGTAATGCATCAATTTAAGTTATAATTCTCTTTAGTTTTGGAAAAAAATACTTTCAAAAAATAAATTGTGTGATATATCGTCAACAAAAAACTCCTAAAAGGTTCATTTATTCCAAATTTTGTATTGAATTGATTCAGTCGATCGGGCTTCTATTCGGTCACCTTTGCTGGTCTTGCATTTGGCAGTCGTGTCCTTTTTAGACAAACGTCAGCTTTGTGGGATCTCTTCTCAAGTTTTGACCAAATTGAAAACTGACTGTCTGCCGTTAATTTGACGTGGACATCATCTTGAAGAGGGGCTCAGGGTTTCGGCTTACATCGGGATAAAATACAGCAACATGGTAATATTCTTCAACTCCATCCGAAACTACTGGTTTTATTGAAGCTAACTAGCTCTGTTACACTAATTTAGACCCCGTGTTAGCGTTTTGCTATCGGTTAGCTGACTGCTAACTTTGGTTCATCATCTGTGGACGTGGCTCTTTTTCTTGAACTAGAATTAGCCACAAGCACACATTTAAGACCCACTTAGCTCTGTATTCATTCATTTTAATGTGTGTGTGTGAACGCATTAGATGAAGACTAGCCATGTGGTACTGATAGTTACACTGGGCAAGGCCTTTGCCACCAGTATCTGAGATAATACAGTAGTAAAGAGTACAGTATGGTGAAAAGTGGGATGGCTATTCATGATTAGAACAACCTGTGGCAATGATTTAAAAGATTTTTTCCTTTGACTGTACGTTTGAGTGTGATAAGTGAGATATATTGAAGTTTAATCCTACTAATGTGAATTTATTCTTATTTCAGCCTGGACCAGCAGCAAGCGCAACTAATGTTGGGGCATCTAGCCGTTCCCCCAGCAAGACGGTGGCTCCACGCGCAGCAGGCTCCACAGTCAGGCAGAGGTACACACACAATCATTGAACTTTCAATGTTTTCAAAATCTCACCTGACCAAGTCAGGCTGTCACAATCGCGATCTCTCAGTCCTCATTGGGTTGTCAGTTTAACTGGGCTCTTCTGTCAATTATTACTGTTTGCAGATCGTAGTGTAACGATACATGAAAGGCTCCTAGCAAAGTAGACAGATCTGTAAGCATCAAACATAGAAATGAAAGCAACATCTCTGTTTTGGCTCTTATGGTGCGTTCAGACCGGACGCGGTGCAAATTTTCGCATCGCGTTACGGTGCGTTCAGACCGGAATTGTCCTCGCGACGTGATTACATACAAAGTCAATACAAAGACGCGAATAGACGTGGATTCGATTTGGCAGCACGAATGAGGCGGCGCGAATGAGGCGAATACCGCCGCCCGAATGACAAGACGCGAATTCGCGCGAGTTCAGAAAATCCAACTTTGGCGAAATATTCGCGTCACGACAGCCTATCAGCGTTGAGATTCTGGACGACAGTGACGGGGAGACAGATGGACAGGCGCTCCGCAGCTGAAATGGAGCGCCTGTAGTTGGTGTCCTGCCGAGAGATCACGGCACCGATCCTCCCGAGCAGGTCATCAAACTGGGTCCTGGTGAGCCTGAAATACCGCTGGAAGCGGCCGACATCCAGACGCAACTCCTGGAGAAGGCGGTGAAATTCTCCGAGCTGAGTGCGCCTCCAGATGATGTCACTGACCCAGACACGACTCCATTTCAGCTGCGGAGCGCCTGTCCATCTGTCTCCGGTGAGTGGCAGATAAATCAATTAAAAAGATCCCGGGACGCATGACGTCACTGTCGTCCAGAATCTCAAGGCTGATAGGCTGTCGTGACGCGAATATTTCGCCAAACTTGGATTTTCTGAATTCGCGTCTTGTCATTCGCGCAGCGGTATTCGCGTCATTCGCGCCGCCTCAAAACCATCAATAGCGCCACCGGCTCGAATTTGCGTCTATTCGCGTCTTTGCATTGACTTTGTATGTAATCACGTCGCGCGAAAAATTCGCACCGCGTCCGGTCTGAACGCACCGTTAAACTTAATTTGCCCGTATGGGCGCGGGCAGATATGATATAAATAATAACACAGAACTTTGGCTGCAGCTATGATTAAGCAAACTGAGTCATCCATCCTTATGAAGTTAGTTGAATTAACACCATTTTACCACCAAAGTTAGTTACAAATGGCCTACTCCAAGTTACTTGGCTTTCATTTTGCATTTGGGTTCAAATTAAAACGCTTCAACTGTTGAAGCTGCGGTCTGCAACTTTTTTTTTAGTCATATTAGCTTGAACTGTCATGGGATTCTGGAAGTAGAATATTAAATAGGCCGTTTAGGAAAAATCCCGAATTCTGTAGCTGCCTCTGAAGCCTGTAATCATGCTTGCAAAAATCGAGCGCTCCCGGCTGTTTTTAACCAATCACGTTAGGTTTATTATTGATCTATTATCTGAGCAGAAAAGTCACCAACCACGTCTTCCATGCTGAGCGTGAGTCTGCCCCCAGCTTGTGTGCGCGCACACTGGTGTGAACTCACGTGCACAACCTCGTCCACAGAGGGGGAGGGACCTGAAAGTTGTATCAGTTCGAATTTTCCGACTTTAGACTCGGAATTTTGAAAACCTGCCGACGGCAGCTTTGAGGTGCAGTTGTGAAAATTAGAAGCTGAGCTTAAAATGAGCAGATTTCAGCACAGATTTTTTTTACTTGGGCGCTATTAAAGCATTGCAGGGGAAAGGGAGTATTGGCTGAACTTCAAACGGTGAGATTAGTGGTGGAAGTGTGATTCTTGTTTGATGCAGCTGATTTTATACAGAACAGAAGTTTGCGCAAACTAGTTGGGATTAGATCAAATAATTGTAATCCGACAGTTGGAGGATAACTTTGACAGGCCGAGATCCAAGCAGCCAGTGAAAAGTTGTCAAACCCTCCACTGGTGAATACACATTGATGGAGACCCTAGATTGGCGATAAAGGTACCTTAAGGTCTTCACACTTTGATAATTTCATTTCAGCACCTGTAAGAGATTATGGGCTGATGTTAACGCTCTCCCTGTAAGAATGGTAGGTCGTTTTATGGTTAGTCGTTTTACGGAGACACTTACACTCTTTAATAGTAGCAGTTGTATTAGCATCAACGCTTGGCTTGTTCACTGTACAGAGAATACTTTTAAAATGCCCTCAGTGTTGACGCTGCCTTCCATGTCCTCGTGTCTTTGAAAAGTTTTTTTTTTTTAAAAACAGTCCGATAGCCAGCGCCACTTCTCTGTTCGAGGGTTGAGTAGTCGCCCTCTGATCGAAAGACCAGTGGCTCCACACCCAACTGCAGGCGCCGAAGTGTCCTTTAGCAAGAATCTGAATCCGACATTGCCCCTGATATCCTTATCGATGTGTGACAGAGAGCAAACCTATAAGAAGAAGCCCTGTGTAAACCCATCTGTGAGTGAGAAATACCGTTTTAAAGCCCCGTAGAACCCAAAAGGCGCTTTGGAAGTGTAGACCATAAACCATTGACTTTTTGTGCACCCTCCACAGATCAAAGCAGATAGATGTTGTTCCGTGAAGTTAATCAGTGTGTAATCAGAGGCTCACTGTAGCCTCTCTCTCATTATTACCCATTACTACCATCCTCTTCATTACCTCATTAACCTCTGTTTAATATCCTCACATGAGTGAAGCAGCCATGAATCAATCTGCTTCTTTATCACCAGCCACTGTATTTGTATTAGAATTACATTCTTGACATGGGGTGTACTCTGCCCTGATTAATTATTATTATTTACTTATTTTTACTTTAATGATTTCTAAATGTTAATGATCTAAAACAACAAAATTTGGTTGTGCCCCCTTTAGTGACCATTCTCTTTCTAAAGATAAATGTTTTCTGTAACATGGCTCCATCGGTATGAAATAAGGTGATATTCCAAAAGGAAGGGTTTTAACGGGTGGTGGATACAACGGGTGATGCGTTTCATTTGTGTGTGTGTGTGTGTGTATGTGTATATCACAGAAAGGCTACCAGCAGCGGTACACGCAGCGGTGGCAGGACCACGGGATCCGCAGGCACCGGTGGCATGTGGCGCTTCTACACTGAAGACTCACCAGGCCTCAAAGTGTGAGTACATTTTTATAAAAGCAGCCACTATAAAGCAGCTGCATCCGTACACTCATAAATTTAGCCCCTGACATTTTAACTTGCTCCACGTAAACGTGTTTATCTCCAGTGTTTCCGACACTTGAGAAGTTTAATGGTGGGAAATTGGGCAGACGTGACTCTCTGGTAAAACAAATGATGTATGAGCGGTGGATCAGCTTGATTTCAGCGTATGAGCCCACACACACATAATTATGTGTTAGAGTGCATGCTTAGAAAACACTCGTCCCCAAGTTATGTTCTCCTACATCCTCGCCCCTGATATTAGAAAAGGCATCCTGTCTCCTGGCCATAGCCAGTCATGGTTGATCAATGGTGCTGTGGTTGTTATCGAGTGCGTCTCTCCAGCAGTCAAAGGAGGGCAGGCTCGCTATACAGTGGTGTATATCGAGTGCATGTTTGTTCCTGCGTTAGACGCCGGCCTCAAAGCTTCATTAAAGGATCCACTCTGAAAGGTCAACTCAATTACAGCCTTCTGACAGGGAGAGGAGGGGGGCTGTGGAGGAGAAGGTTGGCATGGCAATGCTGCTACTTAGTGATGCACTCCTCTCCCCCCCCCCCCCCCCCCTCTCAGAGCCTCCTTCAGAGATGAGAGCCCCTCCTTGTTTCCAAATCTCATCAATAAAATCAGCCTTTCCGTTAAGATGCTCACTCTGGTTGGTTACAGCAAGTGGTGGGGTTTGTGTGTTAATGTGGGTATTAATCAGTGTCTCATTGTTGTGACAGCGGCCCCGTGCCAGTGCTGGTGATGAGTCTCTTGTTTATTGCCTCGGTCTTCATGCTTCACATCTGGGGGAAGTACACCCGCTCTTAAACGCTGCCTGATGACCTTTGACCCTGCGCCTCGGCTTCTTAAAACTTGGACCTGGACCAAACAACAAATGAACAAGTTCCAAGTTCCCTCCTCATCCGTCACTACAACACACAAATTGGAATTTTTTTTGTGACCATTTTATGAATACAAGATCTTAATCTGCATCAGACTTTGGCAGCCACCTTGCTGATTCCTCCCATCATCGTGGGTTTTCCCCTCGATGGGTGAGCGGCAGGAAGCTGTACCAACTCGGCTCAGATGTGATGTCCTCTATCCAACAGTGTTCGCTCTGTGGCTGCATGAAGAGACAGTGCAGTGCCCAAGGACTCTTTCTGTTTTCACGCCGCCAGCAAACATCTATCCTCATAACCTGAATTAATTTTTTTTTGTTTTGTTAACAGCATTTGTACAAAATGTAATTGTAAAATTGTACAATAAAAAGTGAAAAAAAAAAAGTGTGCTTTGAAATGTCTTTTATTTTGTTGTTTTACATAAACAATCTTGTTTTTAGTGGGGTTTTTTAACCGTCTGTATCCATCGCCACAGTACTGAAAGCCACACATATTTCCAATATACCTTTTCATACGTTTGTTTTTGCTGCTTTTAGAACAACACGGGTACTGAAACCACAAATTTAAGGACGTTTCACCCAGTGTTTAAACAATATGCAGCTGCGTGCTGTTGAAGGTTTTGGCTTAAACTCTCTTTTATTAGTGTCCTTTTTGATTTAAGCTTTTGTAAGCAGCTTTAATGATCCAATCATGTCATCCTACGCTTTTACATGTACATATTAGTTTATCTCCTGCTGGTTATTGTGTCTTATCTACATCAGCTGATAGCCAACACTTGTTTAGAGTATACATGCAGCGGCTGCTTTACAGAGATGTGTGACTGGATCAAAGTTAACTTCTCAGTATGCATACCTCTGTAGAGATTCACAGGCAACAGTCTCCAGCATGGACTACCGGAGGGTTTGTTATCACCACCTGTGCTGAAGCCTTTTTTCTGCCACCCTCTATAATTGCAGGCAGGAAAAAGTAATAAGTCTCCAAAGTGTCAGAGAAATTCCAGAAGGCAAACAACACACAGGTCATCGAAATCATTATTCTGAGAAATTACCTGCCTTTAATATCATCACGCATTAAGTATACGTTCCAAACTTGTTTCTAAAAAAAAAAAAGTTGGGGTGCTGAGCTAAATGTATATTTAAAAACGGAACGCAATGGATTTTATTGAGTAAACCCAAAATAAGACGGTGAAAATGATAAAACTGTTTATTTTAAATGAGAAACGAGCAACAGGTTTCAAACAAAGTCGGGGCAGAGGCGACAAAAGACCGACAGGTTTTGGACTGCTGCAAACTGTGTTAATTTAATGAATTAATTATCAACAACAGGTTAGTAACAATAATGGTTTGTTTGAAAACTCCCAGAAGCAAAGCCTCGGAGGGGTTCGCCACCGACAGAATGAAGGCCAATGATTGAACAATTTAAAAATGTGTCATTTCGAGGACTTCGTTATCTATGGCGCTCAACGTCGTTTAAAGATTTAGAAAATCGGGAGAAATCCCTGTGTACAAAGGACAAGGACAAAAAAAACACCCCATGCATGTAAGGTTGGTTTGTGATTCTAAACTGACCTCAGGTGTAAGTGTGATCATGCATGGTCGTTGGTGTCTGTGTTCGCCTTGTGATGGGCCGGCCACCCGTCCGGTGGGTGCACCGCCAATGGCAGCCGAAACACTAGTGATGAGCAGCTCAGATTCCATATTAAAGATGAGTGGGGAAGCATTTCACTGATATTCAAAACTACCAAAGTTTGTCCTCGAAGTTCTCTTCCAGTGTTTACTAACAGAGAGTTCAAAGTCTCAGTTTCAACAGTGGATGTTGTGTCTCCATGCTATTATTCATTAAATGTACGTTTAAGATTAGATTTGATTTCATTCTGTACTAATTAATATTTTTCTAAGCAAACCAACGTTTTTGGAAACAGGGTTGCGCCTTTTTTGTCCCCTCTTTCTCACCAACTGTCCCTGTGAATCTGGACTTCTATTTGAATGAAGTTTATCTATAAGCGGTTTCTTTGGACAGATATTCTCAGTACATTGTAACTCATTTATACTTAAAACCTGATTTGTTTTGCGTGTGTATTTGTGCTTATATGATCACTTAAACTTAAACTGAGTTTGCCAGGTGTTTGGCCTTCTTTTCCTGAGGGGGGCGCTGCAGACTACTTTCTGGATCTTATTGACTCAGCAGTTGGTAACTACAGTGTGAGACTCTTCTCGCTCAGGGATGGAAATGAAAACATTCTGTATAGTGAGTCTGAATAAACATCTTTTATGGTCTAAAGCTTTTCTACAGTTGTACAGTTTACAGACATTCAGTCTGTTTGATAATCGAGGTCTTCACGCCCACACTTAGTTTTAGATAAAAGTCACAGTGAGATTCTTTTTTCTGTTCATAATAATCTGAACTGTGTGGAACCTTCAGGTGAATCTCTTTTCTTTTATTGGGGAGTAAAGTGTAGATGCTCCCAGGATGTTTTAAAGCTGTAGAAGTTGGAGAACCTGCATCACCAGGTTATCTATGTTGAATATGAAACCACACGCTGGCACGGCTTGTGCTCGTGTGTGTTTTTGTATGTGTGTGCGTACTTGTACCTTGTGTTAAACGTAGCATTGATGTCCTGTTCATTAATTCATTCCGTTGCTATGGCTCTGCTTTCCGAAAGGCTTCCAGCGTTCGTGGCAAACTCGTGTGCCACTGCCACACAGGCTCCCTGACGCTCCCGTCCCACTCACACACACAGATACCCTCGCAAACCCTATGGCCCAATTCACGGTGGCACAACACGGCAGTGAGCCAGAATAATTCAACAAAACAATTAAATATGAAGGAGCCACGGCAAAGCTGTCCCTCGGTGTTCAGGAGTCAAACAAGCTGTGGTCCTCCCTTCTGCTCCAACCTGTAGTTCCAAATTCCCCCTGACACTGTCTATACAAGTCAGCTCACTGTTTCACTCAGGGGTAAAAAAAGGGAAAAAATAACTGTCAGCACCAAATTTATGTACGTATTTAGATTTTTGTCTTGCTTTTTCTGGGCCTTCCTTTGTTATGATTGGATTATTTAGGGGCTATGACTCTATTTCCTTTAAGACTTTAGATGTGATTGCAAATACCCATCTGTGTTAGTTCCAGGAGATTGCTGAATTTTATCCTGAGGAAAGTCGTTTACTGGGATGTTGGTCTTCGAGATGAACGATAAGACGTTTGCTATGTGTCTGCAACTTGGAAAATGGGCCTTCATAGTTATTTGTGCAAAAACAAAAAAAAATCATAGTTAAGTATTACAGACCGTTACAAGTTGACAAACTGAAAATAAAAAAGTGCAGCAGGGGAATTTTATGCATAAAAGCTACAATTCATTCTATGGTTGGAAGTCAGAATCTCCAGTCTCACAGGAAGGAACAATCAAAGAAAACACCATCAAAATGCATCAAAAACACATCATCTGCCCCTTATCATTTCTGTGCAAATCGGACTTTAGACTATGGACTTTTTTTGCTCCCCTTCAGCTCTGCTGTTCAGTGAACAACCTGTCGTTTGACAAGCATTTTATTCTGCAAGAAAAAGCAACAAACCTGTGGAATGGCTGTGTTCTTTTCTGACTTTCAATCATGAACAGCCCAGAAATGACTGAGGCAAAGTGAATGCAGCATTAGCCTCCAAAAAGAGCCAAAGGATAACCAGTTATCATTGTTTAAACCACCATGTAGAAGTGAATTATTCATGCGGAGGAGATTATTTATTTCCACAACATCAAAGTTGCATCAGAAGAGATCAATAAACATCAGTCACACAGCAACATGCATGTAAGGCTACAAGCAAAGCATGTATCTATCTGAGGATTCTACTTAAATCATCCAGAACAGGCACATCTAAGGTGATGTTTGTCTTGTGGAAAGAAGGAGAGGAGTGAGAGACAGGAGGAGGAGAAAAAGAAAACGAAAAGCTGCTTTTCGTGAGAGCACTTCCTCTCCGTGTCTTTTCACCAGAAACCCATATCCTGTGAGGAAACCACATGCTTTTACAAGGGATGGTCCCTTACATACAGAGAGGAGAACATGCACACTCACACACACACACACACTGATGAGTACTGAAAACAAGTCACATGTTGCCAGAGCTACATGACACATGTTTCTCTCTAGTTTTACTGGTAAAAGAAACCGTTACACTCGTCTTGTTTGGGCCACTCTCACTCATCCGTCACACATGCTCAGAGATGTGCCATCCTGCTGATAAACACACTAACATACTTTCAGGATATTGGGTGCAGCAGAGGGCTTGTGATTTGAAACTTTCCTCTCAACGACTGAGCAGAACAATCCTTCTGCAGATGAAAGCGAGTGCCTAGTGTTGCATGCAGTTATGTCCACTGCGTGTGTGTATTTCTTTGAACAAATTACCTGGTTGGTAAAGCGTGGAAAGGCTAGACATACGGGTGGAATCGATCCATGCTCACTGACCAATTGAGTCCCGAGGGATGTCCAAAAACTTACTGATGTTCGGATATCAGTGGCAGGATCTGAACTGTAAAATAGCACAGGGGCTGTACGCAGGCTTGTCAGCAATATGAGCTGTTGTATGGGGTGGAGTGCTCAGAGGAATCGGTATTCACCTCTTTCACTTAAGTAAATGGAGCAGTTAAACAAGAAAAATCTGTTCAAAAATGTACCCTGCAGCAAAAGTTCTAGCTTTATGTTAACTGGAAATGTTAATGCGCGTATTCTCTTGAAACAGAGACGATGTGCAATTTTGGCCTCAGTGAACGGCGAACCCTGCGATTACGGGACAAAAACCTCCACGTCACGAGCCACAGCTGGCCCGAACACTTTTATCACTCATAAAGTGTAAGACACATTTGAGCAGTGTGGTGATCCAGGGCTCCAGTACATTCTGAACACTCCATGTTCTGTTGTTATGCTTCTATACAGGCACCTGCGTCATGTAGTTTTATGTGCTTGTGGTACGTAGTGCATTGGGAAATGTTTACCTGAAAAGCCAATTTTACTGTAGGAACTTCCTTAACATAGTGTTTTCTCTTGATATATCTTTTTTGATTGGACTTCTATAGCTAATTTGTGCAAATGAAATATTTCTTGTATTGTTGTGACTTTTCCATTTACTTATGTGCTCCCTCTGTGCCGCTTCGTCTTGTCACTGTTTAATTAACTGCCTCGATACAGAAATATCATACAGTTAAGCTATCAATAATCGCAGTCATGCTTCAAAATTGCACCGTATTTATGTAAACGTATATCAAATGTGTGCAGTTGCTGTGATCATAAGACCAGCGACCAGTCAGCAAATGGGTGCCATTCTCTGTTAATGGCCAGCGATCAGTAGCGCAGTCTGAGCTGCTGAGAGGTGAGAACTGTTTCACTGTAAAACAATCTGCCATCTAGGCCACATGGTCGTCGTCATATGAACTGGCCGTGGAGCTTCTGGGTCAGAGCTGAGTGACAATTTGTGAATGTGTGTACAGTATGTGCCAAGTGGATGCTCCCTGATCTTTCTGGAAGCGGATCCTCCTTCAGACAGAAATAAGAGGGTCGGAGGCAGAGCCAAACTGATTCTGCCCATCTATCACTCTGTAATCCTCTACGGGGCATATGCCCCCCGCGTGCTCGATTCACGAAGTGCTGAGGAAGCACAACTTACATTTCTATTTATTGTCATCACGTTGAATTATCTGTTGAGTACAAAATCAGATTCAGATTTCAGAGAAGTAAAAGAAATAGCTCTTAAAAAACTGTTTCATTAATTTGCACCTTATGTCAGAGAATCTTATTCTTTTTACGTGGTATTAATAGAAAAACTGTCAAAGGTCAAATGATTAAGAATATTGGTGACAGTAAAAAGCTTTTGGATGCTGTTTATTGCTCTGCACTAAGATTTATTATTGGCGCGAGTTACCTGCCATCGTGAGTCGCATGCTAAGGTCGGTTGGTCCTCATTCTTTGTAAGACATGACACAAGGTTTTATTTATTTATAAAGCCTTGCATTACATTAAAATAATAATTTAATGCGCTGCCTTATAGAAGAAGCTTATATGATTAGATTTTACTACACGTTCCATTTCAGCTTCCTTTACTGAACTAAGTAAATACAGTTTTTCTTACTTTGCACCTGCAATCTGCAGAATTCTTATTTAATGCTTTAGTTTTAAACTTTTGTGTGATTTAATCTCTAGTTGTTCTTGTTTTTAGTTATTTTAACCAGGTTTATTGTCCATGACCTTTTGGTAATTGTTTTAACCAATAGTTCTTATTGTGTCTTCTTCTTTTAACCCCTAATAATGCGACTTATTATGAAAGCGCTATTGTTTTCTTATTGAAAAAAGCTTTTAATTTACTTCTTACTAATCATTGAAACTGTGGGATTATGATGAATTCGAATGTAATAGATTAATAAAATCACGTACGTTCCAGTTTAGTGAAGTGCACATGTAGATGAGGACATAAGGACCACAAGTGGTGTAAGGGAAAGAAATGTAAAAAGAATACAAAAATTAGACAAGTTATGGTCTAAGAATAGACAAGTCAAACAGAAAAGGAACTGAGACTCTGAAGCTCCCACTGTTAAAGTTAAAAGCACAAATGAAACAGATCACAAACACAAAGACTTGAAAGAAATACAGTTGGAGCAGAAACAAAGCATCAAACAATAAGAGAGGCAGCAGCACGAGTGAATGGAGAGAGATATGAATAACTACAGGAAGATGGAAACAAGTGGAGATAGTTGACAGTGGGAGAAAAACCCAAAGAGTTTTAACAGTCTGCCGTGATACATACAAAGAATTAAACAGTATGGAACAATGTGGAGGCTCAACTAAACACAGAGATGAGAGATGAATAAACTCTAAAAGAGAAGAAGAGGAAACGTGTTGATGAGGCGACGTCAAGCACACAGCGAAGAATCAGTTGTAGTACAGATACAAAATAAACCGCAGGCAAACAGCATTTGAAATATGTCACACGTTGTGCTTTGTATGGAAAGCTATGCCGTGAAGCTTGAACCTGACTGAGTTTATTTGAGCATGTGCATGTGCTGAACGTGTGCATGCGCTGAGCTGTTTGGATGGAGGTGGGGTGGCTACGATAAGGTGAATCCCAGCATGGAGGCCAAACTGGTCTCTGCAACTTTTTAACACACATCCCCTCCCTTCGGCCATCAGGCTACGTCAGGCCTGGTGATACCCCGTGTGACTGCCACAAGCATGCAGACAGAGCCAACTGGGTTGTGATGTCAGGAGCAGCAGATCACCGTTGGGGACAGCGTGGCCAAAGCAGAACTAATTTAGGGAGGGTGGGGCAGGGGTGGTGCGGGTGAGCCTCTCGCGCTTAGTATCTCAGGTGTCAGCCTTGTGCTTTCTAATATTAAAGACTCTTGGCTTGTGTGATCACGGGTGTGTGCACCCATGTATTTATGTGTTGTTTATGTGCAGCATATTTATAGCTGATTTTCCACTCCTTGTGCAGCGCTCCAGGACAGCAGCAGAGTGGAGAGGTGAGGCCGAGGGGGGGAGCAGAGGGACTGTACAGCGAATGTGGGGATCACCTGGCTTTTACATAGTAATGTATGTAGGGTTATTTAGTAACAATTCTGCAAATAGATGCCATATTTGTTGCTCTTCCTTTAGGAATAAGAGCCTAACACAATGCTTGGCTCTGTTGCTTTTATTGAGCCAAACCCTGCTGTGAATCTAAGCAAACATTTGTAGCAGGAAAGTCTAAATGTGACATATTCGTGTGTGTGAAGCTGGTGTACGTAGTACAGATTCATGGATTCGGTTTGTTTAATTGTGCTTCTTTGATTCTCAACAACAGGCCTGTAGACTACAGGCTCTGTGGTTTTACGGGTTAGGATTTCATGACTTTCCACATGATGAACACGGGAGTTTTGGTGCTGATGAATGAAGAAGGCCTTCACATACAGTGAGAGAAGCCTTCCGTCACATGTCTGCTGGACAAACATGGAACATGACACCTTCATATGAAGTAATGAATAACATCCCTCGCTGCCTACAGCTTTGAATTATGAATGATTTATCATCATCTGTCTCAGCTGCTGTGCTTTTGATCCAGCTAAACGCCACGTTAGTTTCCACCACATTATTAGCTTTATGAAACAGTAACACAGTTGTGTTTGTTTTCGGCTGTGCATGCATGTTAGTGCAAGTGAATCCATGTCAAACCATATGGAGCGGACAAACTTCCTGTTTTTCTCCTCTGAATAAACTATATTAGTTGGTTTAAAAGCTTTCCACAGAGAGGGATAGTTCTAAGAAGTTCTAAGATATTGTATATTAAAGCTTTACAGAGATATTCCATTTCTGTGAACTGGATTGTATCACTATGAGTTGTCACATTGTTTTACCTGCAGCAGACAAGCAGTCAGAGCGCTCCCAGTTTTTAGAGTCATGCTAACCAGTGCTCTCTCCAGGTCGGGAACGAGATCCCTCCCCAAGTGGAGGAGTTCAAGTATCTCGGGGTCTTGTTCACGAGTGAGGGACGAATGGAGCAGGAGATTGACAGGCGGATCGGTGCAGCGTCTGCAGTGATGCGGGCTCTGCACCGGCCCGTCGTGGTGAAGAAGGAGCTGAGCCAGAAGGCGAAGCTCTCGATTTACCGGTCAATCTATGTTCCTACCCTCACCTATGGTCACGAGCTGTGGGTAGTGACCGAAAGAACGAGATCGCGAATACAAGCGGCCGAAATGAGTTTCCTCCGCAGGGTGTCTGGGCTCTCCCTTAGAGATAGGGTGAGAAGCTCGGTCATCCGGGAGGGGCTCGGAGTAGAACTGCTGCTCCTCCGCATCGAGAGGAGTCAGATGAGGTGGCTCGGGCATCTGGTTAGGATGCCTCCTGGACGCCTCCCTGGTGAGGTGTTCCGGGCCCGTCCCACTGGGAGGAGGCCCCGGGGAAGACCCAGGACACGTTGGAGAGACTATGTCTCTCGGCTGGCCTGGGAACGCCACGCGGTCCCCCCAGAAGAGCTGGAGGAAGTGGCCGGGGACAGGGACGTCTGGGTCTCTTTGCTCAAGCTGCTGCCCCCGCGACCCGATCCCCGGACCAGCGGAAGATAATGGATGGATGGGCTAACCAGTGCTCAAAATGGGGCCACGAGAACTCCTTTTTTTGCCATCTAAAGCAACTCAAACCTCAAAACTGTCTGAGCAGTTTGAGTGAGAGCTACATGGTCGATTTTTACACTGTGTCACACTGCATCAGACGGTTTCACCAACGGGGTCCACGTTGCAACCTCGACGGTGTGGCAAGATGCGCGTTCTGTAGTTGAGAAACTGTAGTGACAAAGTAAATTACTGTCTAACGCAGTAAATCCTCGAGTGAATCCTTGCTTTGACATGGAATTTATCTGATCACTACAGAAAGTCTAGTTTTAATGTGATTTTCTTGCTGGTTATCTGGGGTTTTTCAGTTTGGGAAGCTTTTTTTTTTTCCTATCTTATTCATTCAATTGTGACATGTCGTCAGGGCAGGTTATCACATACGTGCGTGTGTGTGTACATGTCAGTCTTGTAGATGAGGGTGAATTATTCAGGCTAATTGCTTACGCTGTGGCTATGCAGAGTACACTGCTTACTCCCTGTGTTTTGCCCCAGACCATGGCCAACAGAACTTTGTTTGTGTATGAATCTCATGATTATTATAGCTGCGTTGTTTTATGAGTGTTCCTTGCATTTTGCCATGGGCCCGTAGTCATATTAACCCACATGGATGTGAAGAATGTTTGTATAAACCCCTTTTCAAAAAGCATTTGTATTGATAAGTCTCCCACGGACAAATCGGTACACTTCTAACATCTTAGCCAATGTCTTGCTTTGACCTGACAGGCAGCGAAAGTCTTGACCAACTGCCCTAACTTAGGCTACTCTTGCACCTCCTGGGGTGAAAGGATTTGCATATTGGTTCAGTATGCTCTCCTGCGCTGAACAAGTTGATACCTTGCTACACTGCTGTCACCGCTATCTGATCATTCTCCCACAGCTGCCTACCTGCTGTAGGTCTGAGCAGAAAGTTCTCTCAAAATACCCTGCTGTTAATGGAGATAAGTAGTTGAGGCCTTGCAGACATTTGAGCACAGACGTGCAAAATCCTCAGGCGATACAGAGGTTAGAAACATTATGAAAGCTCAGTCCCGCAGTCATAATTCTCATGCCGCTCCAGGGTGTGGTGCGTTTCAGGAGGTGTTGTGACAGGAAGAAAGTTTCTTCTTCTTTCATGTTCACCAGCCTAGATCTTTTACCCCAGTAACTATCAGTGCAAAACTGTATAATAGAATAAATAATACCAAAAAAAAGTCCCGCATTGCAAGTCAGATTGAAGTACAACGTTCAAAAGTGTTTAACCACGTTATATGCGAATAAATGGAACCGAGATGAATTGATTGATACCTTTATTAAAACCTTAAAGGGGAATTTAGTTGTTTCCAGAATAATAAAAAGAAATTGTTGAAAAAAAAAAGAAAAGTAGTTTAGAAATTAAATATGACAGAAGGCTATCATTTAAATGTGGCAAAGTTACTTAAATTCAATACCTCCAATTTGTGCTATATTTGATAGATAAAAGTGTCTCGCTACTCTTTTTTAGCTGTAGTTAGGAGGCTAGAGAAACAATTTGGGAACAAAAGAGAAGCATTTTGGGCGCAGAAGGTCGCCTGTCGGTTTCCTGATCAGCAATTTTAACCCAGGCCAGTGAGTGCCTCTACTGAGCGTTCACAACTTACAGATGGATTCAATGAAAAGGCCGCATTTCCCAGTGTATTAAAAAAAAACAAAAAAAAACAAAAAAAAAAAAAGTATGCTCGTGTAAGAAAGTATTCTTCATCTTCCTCCTCTTCTTCCCTGGTGTTTTAAAATCTCTTCCTCTTTCCTCGCCTGCTCTGGGCTTCCTCTGGCCCCTGATGGTCACCAGTTGCTTGCATGCATAAATGGATGAGAGAAAGAACAGGTAAAATAAACCCATGGGTCCAAGCGGCTGGGGGAGAAAAACTGAGATTTAACACAGTGAATGACTGATGAGCGGGGACAAATAGTAAACGCAAATAAACATGACATGAAGAGTGGAAGCATATGTATGTGTGTGTGTGTGTGTATTAACTACAAGCACTGGACTTACACTGTTGCTGCTCTATAAATTATTAAGAAGCTGAGAAATACAGGAAAACAGGAGCTTTGCTTGACAGCTCATTGTTGTTTCATGAGGGTGTTTCATATTGATGACTCTGTTATGATTCAGTGATTTGTAGCAAAACAAACAACTTTTTGACCTTTTGGATACTTTCATTTAAATACTTTAAAACTCAGAAAATATATAACAGTGTTAGGGACATCTAGCAGTGAAGCTGCACATTACAGTCGATCTGATCTCAGAAATAAGACGAAAATATGTGAGATAAACACGGTATCTTTATCTTGTGTTGACATCACAAAAACCATGCCAATGGAACGTCAGTTCTCAGCTTTGTCATGGTGGCGAGATAAATTATCGGGTCATTGGGGAGACATCACATTTCTCACTGTACTGTGGTACGGTGAAATTGCTTAATTAGTACAAGACAGCTCTGCTGCTAAGAATTTTCCACTAAAACATCAAAAGAAAACCATTCTTAATGAACTAGGACTACAGGTAATACTTCATAATGTCAGACAGTTGTTTGCCCCCTCACATTTCTCCAATAGAAAATATCGTTGTAATAAATTCTCTGGCCTTTGGCGTGGCCCTTTGTAAGTTTGAACTTGACACTCCTGCCTAAGTTTGGAGTGAGTTAGTCATATTTAACAGGTCTCTTACTTACAGATATTCATCCATGCAAGAACGTGACTGCTTGTACTCATACACAGCTTGAAAAACTGGTGGATCCAGATTGTCGCAGGATGTCACGTCTAATTTAATCACATGGCCACTGGAGCTCTATTATTCATGAGATCAATGTAGAGATTCAACCAGGCCTGATATAGGAAAACTCCTGCCATCCAACTGTTCATTGAGCCTCTTCAAGATTTTTTTCCCTTCTTGGTTATCTTCTCTTTGGAGTTCGACTTGTGAAGATTGTCAACATGAAAACTGAGAGAGTATTAACCCCGAGGGATGTGAAGCAGCGAGAGACTGCAAGGTGCCTTCGACACCTCAACTGACAGGATTTGGAAGCCAGAGGCAAAATGGTGGAAGGGAAAGGTGCAAATAGTGAAGCAAACCAAGGTGATAGAATGTGAAGTTGCAGGAGTGGGTGAGTGTGAGACATCCAACAAAGGCTGTGGAAGTGTGAACTCAATACATGTCCCATAATTCCTGGGGTCACATGATGCAAACTCTACCTGCTATCAACCAGAGTTACTAAACATAAAGAAATCACACACACTGCATCAATCCCGTCATGTCAGTCGGTCTGAGCAGCTTGTTGGTTGCCACAATGTCGCGTCCTGTTCTTTGGTTAAAAGGGTTTGAAATCAGTTTAAAAGGAAAACAGAAATGGCTTTCTATTGTTTTTCCAACTTCCAAACATCAGACTGCGCAAAAGACTGCGGGGGAAGATCGGTGACTCGAATGTCTACGAGGTAGCAAAGGTTTCCCCTAAAAGTCACAAGACTTGCCACCAGTCACTGTCTGAGTCTGAGCACCCCAGCCCTTGTGACAGCCGTGTTTACAGAACATGGAAGCTTCAGGTCTAATTCAATCACATCTTGTGATCGAAAAACTCTTACTTTGACTGTGAAATGCTCACTTCCTGCAGAGACCTCTTTTTGAAACTTCATTCAAAGTAGTTTTTATCTGGAAACTCACTGAGGCTCCTTATTTGTCATCACTGTCATATGTGGGGCCTAATATTCTCAGACACTGGAGCCACAGTGACAGTTATTGCACCTGTTCTTCTTTTCCTCTCTCTTTTTAATGCTTTTGTTTTTCTTGTTTTCTTTGCTGATTTGACGAGGGCCTGGTTTAGGTATCCCCAAACTTAAAGTTATCTTTTTTTAACATGATGGTGTTCCTTTTCTTTATTTGGCCTTCACTGAGCCAACAAATGAACCGACTAAAGAAAAACAATTGAGCAAAAATGGAAAAAGTAAACAAGAAGAGGAAAAACAAAAAAAGAAGAGAACAAACAGCGTAATTTCTTATGTGGCCTGAGCGTCTGAGAAATGGAGCATTTTTTCTCACATTAAAACATCCTGGTGCACTTACGATCCAGCCACACTCTGAGAGAAACAAAAAAAGTTGATAAAAACATCCAAACACAAGCTTAGCAATGATATATATACAGTTCAGGGCAGAGAGGACGCAGCTCCTCAAGTTAAGGCTCAACAGTCCATCACCATCCAAAAGACGACACACTAAAGACAGTAACACATTGCACATTCTGACCATAGGGGACAAGTGGTGTAAAAGAATCCTTCCACAGTAAAGTAGAGCAACAAATTCAAAAATAGAGGCGGCGGCCTGCTCACCATAACACCAGCTTCCCGACAGGTGGTGTCTCTTCCTTCCCAAGTGCTGTCAGCACAATTCATATCATTCTATCTTGATGTCCCACATGTTCTGGATGGGTTAATGCCCCGTATCTGACAATGACTCTGATGAAACTACAGTATACCCAAGTGGGTCAACTAATTACCTGTAGCCAAAAAGGACTTTTAAGTCAAATGCATGGCACACCCCTCTATGTAGGTAGAATAGCGGAGGCCTCTTGGATGAGAGGTGCAACATCTTCAAGAACAAAAAAAGAAATCCAGTAAAATCCCATTTTTGCTTTTTTCTGATATAATGGTCTATGGTCAGGGAAACCAAAGTAGAGCTATTTTGGATGTGAAGATTCTGCATAACTGTTGGGGACAGAAAAATGACTTACTCTATATCTATCCATATTCAGAAACGTCATTGCACAAAACTGGATGATTTGCAGTTATTGCTGAAGATATTTTGAATTATGCATTGATACTTCAAGGGTGCAAATGAATCTGACCAGAACTGTGCGACTCAGAGGCCATAAACAGACCTCAGCGTGTTTTCACATCACTGGTCTTTGCTGTGACGTCTCTGCACGAGTGCGTATGCGCTGTTCTGAGCTTCCTGTGCGTGGACCCCTGGACAGTGATGTCAGTGCGCACGCTGTGGTCAAAGAAGTCGAGCTGAGGTTTGGGACTGTGTGTAGTGGCAGCAGCTGGAGCAGACTCCCAGGGGAGAGCTGAGAAAGTGGCCACAAACCTCCTCCCAAAGGCCCCGGCGAAAGAGGGGGGGGCGACCCTGACTGCAGCATGTTATTAGTGGATGAATTGTGATGCTGTTCTCCTTTAATGTGCGCCACATTGTTGTGCGCAGTCACCAAAATCGTCTTGAATCCGTGTGACTGAGTGTGTATTTCACTGTGCACAGGAAGCAGTAGTGACGCTCTCACACCGCCCACCACAGACGTTACAATGGAAAACCAACGCAACTAAGAAACTGTACGCCCCCTCTGCCCTCCACAGCACACATGGAAAACTACCATAGCGCTGTGCTGTGGTTGTACTGGCCAGCTGGTGGTTACTTCACTAACAGTGGCTCAATAAAGGCTGAGTCAGGACACATGATATGTGTGTGTATGTGTTTGGGGACAGTGAAGAAATGATGGCAAAGCAAATGGTGTAGACACACTCGCAAGCTTCTCTCTTGACACGTGTGAGGATAAACATTGATTTACTTGACTGACATTAACACCCTGTTGAGTAAACACACAAGCAAACTCACAGCGCACACCGACACATCCATGCGCACCTCGGCTACGTCGACAGCCGTCTGGTGAGCCGAGTCAGGCCCGACAGACAGCGCCAGTTTAAGGTTCAGAGCAGCCTCGCTACAGTTCCCCCAACACATACAACACATACCTGTATTATAATACATAACTAATTCATGTAGGGAATCTTAAGCTAGAAAATAAAGCTACAAAACACAGTGCAGCCCAAAACATGGTTGGATTTTTCTGTTTGGTGACCCCGGGGCAGAAATGAGTTGCTTGTCCTCTATTCAATACCAAAACGTTGTCATGTCATCAGTCGACTCAGAGACAAAGAACACAATGGACTGCCCACAACTGCCTCGTTATTTGCAGTGAAAACAGGCAGCACCCCTCACCAACTCTCAGTTCTGGTGGGATGTGGTGTGAATCTGTTTATGGTTATTTGATTAAAATCAACGCTATGTGGAAAGAAGTTGCCATGTTTGCACAGTAGGAGCCAAGACGATTACAGTCATAGGCAGCAGCAAAACCTAAAAGCTGATTATTTAACATCGATGGACACATCACACCTTAAGAGTTTTGCATTACAAAGCCACACACAGTCAGGATGCATGAAGAGAGATGATGAAATGCGGAGGTTTATGTATGGTTGTGTTTAGTTAGAAGATCTCTACAGTAATATCTGTAGCCTGAACCTACATCTAAAAAAGCAAAACAATTTCCAACATTATCCATACTTGTGTTTCTATCTTAAACACAAATCTTGTATAATTTGTGACCAGAAAACAAACTGACTGCTGATCAACATTTGGTTTGCTTATGTATTATTTTGGGGTTAACTCCATATAATCACCAGCAAAAATATTTAACCCCAATAAGTTAGATTTCCCACACAATGGGGGTTGAATTATTTTTGCTGAGAACTGTATTCATGAAATAGGTGTAAAAGAAAACATGTACTGGATATACAGACAATAAAAGAAACACTGTGTTAGAATAAGAACAGAAACAGATGTGAGATACAAGTTTTTCTCATGACTATTGCAACCAAGTGATGATTTAAAAGTGCAAAGAGAGATTTTAGAGGAGTCAGATGAACTAAAATCAATAAAAATAAGTTGTGAATGTGAACCATTCCTTTGAGATCAGAATTAGCTGAACCACTTTACACTCTTAAGAGATGTTCTGTAGTGAATAAACCATTCCTGTCATAGGAAAACCTTCCCAATATTTAAATTTAAACATTTTTATAGTCAAAGAACTTAATCTGTGATTTGAAGCTAAACGTGTATAGTAAATGTAATGGGTTAAAAGAGGAAAGGCTTTTTGTTCTCTTGGAACACTTTAAAAGTTGTTTTGGTTCCAGCTATTATTACACTAATCCATTGAAATAAAGAGGATCTTTTCGGCTACAGTAATCCATTTAGTTATTTTCTAAACAGTTGATATAAGCCTTGTTTGTTTCCTATGAAAATCACAAACTAAAAGCCAGCAATTCAGGAAAGAACAGTGATTCGCTTTGTAGCTACAGGCTGGGATGTTACAAAAGGCCGAATGAGAAAACGGCTTATTGAGAGGGGTGGGGGGAATACTCTGTGGACAAATATCTTAAATATTTCACTTGCAGCACACATCATGAAGGGAATTTAACTTGAGCTCAGTGTTTTGATCAGGAGACACAGGCTGTGCCCCCAAGCTGGCACAAGCTGATCCAAACACAGAGCTCAGGACGTCATTATGTGGGCATAGCGTGCAGTTCTGAAAAGTTTCAGGCATCTTATTGGTACATATCCTTCTTTTAATTGATACATGTAATCAAATATCTAAGTTTATGTGTGAGAGGTGTTTGTGCACTGGCGGACACGGTGGCAGCCCAGAGGAGGCAGTCATGATACAATGAATGGTTTCCTCTCCTGGATCAGAAACCTGAGAGGCCACTGTGTGTGTACAAAACACTGCATATGAGTGTATGTAACCCACCCTGCTCCTTTCCTCTTTTTGTCCTGCCTTACAGCTAACTTAAGACGTCACAGAGCAGGTTTTAATCTTTAATTTTTAAACTGTGTGCCTAAGATAACAATTGATTGATAATTAAAATAACAGTTTTAAGTGTCAGGTTGTGGTCGGTAATTCTAATATTTTGCTTATTTACAAATATGAAGTGGGAAGAAAAAAATCTGAGACATGACATCAACCGGGGCGATGTATTGCTCGACTGGTTCAGCAGGCGTGCCACGCACAGAGGCCGTAGTCCCTCACTGCAGCCGGTCCTGGTTCAAGTCTGAGGCCTTTTGTTGCATGTCTTCCCCCACTCTCTCTGCCCCCTTCCCCATCGACCTACCATCAGATAAAGGTATTTGTGCCCAAAATAACATTTCACAAAACATGACATGTTATCTTTATTTTTGGGGGTTTTATGGTTGTGTTTTGCACTGTATTTGTAGGACATAACTTGATGTTGCAGCCTCTTTTCTTGACTGAGATGTCTTAATGCATCATCTGTCACTCGCCAGGTGTTCAGAAAAATATGAATGAGTTTAATCCCCAGTGACATCTAAATCCCTTCACTTCTCTCACCTGCTCTTCCTGTCTTCCCTTTTTAATAGCAAAGTCAAGTCACAACAGAAACTTAAGTCTTCTTCTCCACTTTCATCTCAAAAACAGACCTGAAATAAAAGGCTGAGCGCATACAGAGAGCAGAAGGGAACATCCTGAACCTGAATGTTATGGTGTGAGGGTTGGAGAGCAGCAAGAGAAAGGTGAGGCTGGGTTTGCAGAGGAACATGCTAGAGGATAAGGCGTGTTCCTTTTGGCAGCACAGTGTGGTGTCAATCCACCGGTGCCATCTGATGCCTGAGCTTGTGACGGTGCAGCAGTGTGTTGCAGACACTGAGAAAAGATTTGGCAACTATAAATAGGCTGTGTGTTAAAGAGGCGCATTGTAAATATAGTGCCCCGGCGTAGTGTCACTTTACACCCCCTCCCACCCACCCGCTCTTGGTCTCAGCCATCGACCAGACTCCTCTTAACAGTTTCATTATGCCAGAGTGCGTCATGAGCACTGGAAAAAAAGACTTGAAAACACGGGAAGAAAGGGAGGAAGAAAGAAAGGAAAGACGGGGGTTGGCAGCGGTGTAGTTGTGGGACAGATTACGCTCAAGCTGTGTGTGTAAGTGTGTAAGTGTGATGTAATTTAACTGACACCAGGCTTCCCCGGGTTCTCTGATGTCTGCAGGTTTGGGAAGCTTCCAAAAAACTGCAGAAAAGTCCAATGTTGTGGTGGCGATCCTCTCCCTCTTCTTTTCCCCCTCTTTCCCTTCTCTCTTCTTCATCCTCTCTCCTCCTTTCTGCCGTCCTGCAACTCCTCTCCTCTTGCCTCACGGATTCTCCTCTCCTCATCCTTTCTGTTTCCCTTACTTTCTCCATTTTTCTCACCACTCATCTCTTATCCTCTCCTTTCCATTCATCTTCCTTGCTCTTGTCTCCACACTCCCTTTCTTCTCATCTCTTCCTCTCTTCTTTCCCCTTCTCATTTCTTTTCCTCTCTGCAAACCTGTTGAGAACGCTGTCGGAGAAAGCTCTGCTGGGTGTGGTGAGCCTTGCATGAAGGCATACACTGTGTCCACTGTGCTCCCACACTTTGTGTGTGCGTGTAGGTGATTTGCACCTATCACATATAAAATCCTTCCTATGACATCACGTAGTGACGTCCCTTGACATTCAAATGTCTGCTAAGCCAGCTTTCAAGAGAACAGTTTAGTGTGTGTTGGAGTTGTGCGCACTCTTGCACATCTGGCAAGGATCTCCAAGAGCTTTTTTTCTCTTTGTTCCCTTTCAGCTTGAACAAGCGACTTCTTTACAAGAGAAAACTCAGATCTACTCTGTCTCGCTCTCTGTCTCACACGCACAAAAACACACACACACACACAATGACGCAACAGCCACTGGTCATGTTCCCAAGGTCCTGTTCTCAGAGCAGTCTGACTGGAGGCCTTTGTCTGAGCACACTTTAAAAATAAAACTGGAGCAGAATTACCACACACATGCACAGAAACACACATGCACACACACACACACACACACGCACTCACTCTTTGTGCATGAACTAAGCCTGACCCGAGGTGGAAAACGAGTCCACTGCCAACTCATGATGCTGTTTAAGTAAAATGAGTGTGTGCACGTATGTGTGCCACCATACTGTATTCACATGTGTACTATTCCACCTAGCTTCTTCCTGACAGTGTAATTATGGGCTTGTGTAACACTTATATGAGCTCAAACACGCATGAGCCTCGAACATGATCACACCACCTGTCATTTAAAGGCTGAGCACAGAAACATGATCCCCAACAAACCTCAGAACTCAGATCAAACTCATCACAAGTCTTGATAACTGCTCATAAGCTAAGGAGACTTTCCACTCCTCTAGCGTTACTAACCCTCCTCAGGGCTGCCAGCTCTCATTATGTTTCCTTTTTTTTTTCTAGAATTATAGAATTCTAGAATTATAATATGGCTCAGGAACCCCGTCTGAAATCCCTTGACAGTTAACACAGTTCTGCATTTACAAATGCAAACTAGAACTGCAAAGAAAAAAAACTGTTCCAAGAAGAAACAAACCTTCTCTGAACCTGAGTTAATTTAAGTTGAGCTAAGTAAAGATGGAAAACTCCTCTTGACTGAGGAACCAAACCTTGAAAACTCTTTATGGAAACCATGGATGCAGATCGGGGTACCCTGTGCCTTGAAAACTGACACAAAGGGCTATTGACCAATAGACAGTGTGTGATAGGTTGGGAATGAAAATGTACTGTGTAAGTGCACGGTTTAAAAAAAAAAAAAAAAACTGCCTGTGATGATACGTAACATGGTAAATCTGTTTAGGTACCTTTAATGCTGAATGATTTGGATTATTGGCTAAATTATAATAAGAATGAGTTGAGCAAGGGATAATTATCCTTGGATATATGGCGGTGAATCAATCAAATCAGAGGCACAAAGCATGTCAAACCCCAATACTATAGGTAGCGCTGTACCCATTTCAACTAATGCTGATAGAACCACTTCCGATTGACCGCTTCACCACCACCAACAACAACAAATTCAGGCATTCGAAGAAAATGGCGAATGAAGAGCAAGATGAAGGTACGTCCCTCTACATTTCGTTTGCGATGAGCTGCTTATTGCACAACGGCGCATTCTCCATCGCGTTGTTTGTTTCTTTCTGACGGTGACAACAATTGTAATATCGTCTCTTCCGACTTCCGGTTCACGACCCCGGGAAAAAATCTCGAGCATGCGCAGAACGCAAAGTCTAATTCACCACGTGCTTCACCTGTCTGCAAACAGGTTTAATTTGACTTTCAATCGAGTTATCTCGGGGTCTTAATCCGATCGCGAGAAATCCAATTTCTTGTCAGATTAAGGTGTCTACATGCACTCAATAATACAATTATTATTATTTACAATAACTCAATCTTATTGTAAATTAGCCAATTATCCGATCCTTTCAGGGCCATGTAACCCCACTGAGTGAAGCAGCTAAAAAGTCCTATACCAAGCCAGACCGAGACAACATTTCACTTTCAAAACTACAGTTTTCCCTTCACTACCAAATACTTAAAGAGTACACTATTTTCAATAAAATCTCAGGTTTTAAAAATGTGCAAATCATTGGTGGTGTTAATGTGGATCTAAAGTAAATGTATTTAAGATTCTTTGTAAAAATCTAAGAGAGAAGTGAGATTTTAATGGGACCATCTGGCAAATTTTCCTCCAAATTATCCACAAAGCACCACAAGTCCTTACACTGCCATCATATACACGCTCACTGGGATTCAAACCCTTCACTGTGCCATGTTTTACCAGTTGAGAAACTCGAGACACACTTAATCAGCTTTGTCTACTTACTCCAAGATTCCCTCCCCTCTCCATTAACTTCTGCTCCAAAAACACCCCAGCCACAGCTGAATCACTGCCATCCCAAAGGTTTCGAGAGTGTGACTTGCCAACTAGCACAGATGATGCCCATTGAGAGTTCTTGCAGTGAAGTAGCAAAGCCTTGCCACAACAAGGCCTATGAGTTTTTGATAGAGTATTGCAAAGTATCGATTCGTATGCAATTTGACATTTTTGTCATTGTTGACCCTTTTCTTATTGAATCTGAATAAGTTAAAGTATGAAAGAAAACATTTTTGTTTTTAAAGTGTTTGTGAACTAATCTGACAAAACTTTGTTTGTAGATCCTGTGCACCCGCTTTGAATTTCATGTCTTTAATAAAGAAGTAAACTGCTGAAGTATGAAAGACTAACCTGCTTTGTAAGCATTCACCAGGTTCACCTCTTTGGCACCCTTATGCCCATTCCTTTGACTAAAGATCACTTCCCTGGGTTCACATTTTATGTGCGAGAGTGTGACCCCTGGCAGGTTGGCAGTAAAGCCACATCACAAGGCAAACCCTCTTCAGAACACTCAGACACTGCCTGAGGAGCCAGAGAACATCGAGGACATCCAGGGGAGACACCTGCTGAATCAGGCGCTTCTACGCCACAGAGTGTGATGGAAACTGATCCACTAATATCAGCCATGAAGCTATTAGCGTCTTGTACAAACACACTACCTTCTATTAATACTGTAAGCTGGCACACACTCGCCACTCTATAAATGCACACTCACGCAGTGGCTGTCACACATACCTGATCTTGTTTCAGTAGCACAAACCTTCCCAGCAACACATTATACAAGCAAGTGCACTGGCCCACACATGCAGGCACACACACAGACACACATATACACTAGCTGGCCGTGGCTCTCAGTAGTGTCCCGTTCAGCAGACACTTGAAAGGACACCCTAGAGAGGAGTCCTTTTCACAGTAATAGTGCCCGGCAGCACTTAGCACGGACCCAGTGGCTCTCACCCACTGTAGTGAAGGAGATGAGGGTTCTCAATTCCACAGCAGCCCACTCTTTCCTCCCCACTGAGTGGAGTAGAAGAGTCTTTCATGGGCATAGTACTCCACCGCCTGCACACTCCAAAAGCACTCACTCACCCGCCGTCCGATGTGGAGTGTGAGATCTCAAATTTGAGTGAACAAGCAAACGGGAATTGGCGGTGAGTGTGAAACATTTCTGATTATATTCAGACAGTTCACACTCAAAACACTGACACTCAGCTGCCATAACAGGATGGGGACATGAAAACCTCTCACAGCATGCATACAGATAAATCATTGGGTGATTAAGTTAAGTAAAATAAATTACCAAAGAAAGTGCGGTGAGGTTGAGGTGTTGCTCTTTCACAAATAGCTGGAATAACCCTAGTGCCTCTTGGAATAAACTACAAATTACTAAAACTCTGCTTGATAAATGAGCAACGCTCTTTGAAAAGATGTTCCACCCAGTAGTGGTATCTGAGGGTATACTGAGTATACCCACTTGTTTTTTTCCAAGGATGGCAAAGACCCATCCTACTCTGTTAGGATTAGGGCAATCATTTCATAGTGACGATTGCTTCCTAAAGTCAAGCAGCGCACACTTAAGACAGTAAGCTTTTTCTTTATAATAGTGGGCATTGAATGGGCTGTTTTAAAATATAAATTATCGGGCAAAAATTAAGAGTATAAGCACTTCTTAAGGCATAAATACACCTCCTCCATTTGATGATGAAGTGTTGAGACAGATATTAGTATGTCTGCCATAAATGCATGGACAGGGACATTTTATTTTAATGTGCAGCAACCAGCACCAGTACCAACAACACATTGTACTACAACTGCTTAACCTATGTCAACTTGTGCTACACCCCAGGGATTTTCAAGCTTTCAATACATGTCCTCCTTCAAGGGCCAAAAAATGAAGAGTGGCAGCACTTCTACCCCACACATTTTCTATCAGTCGCAAGCACAGCCCCATTTTGAGAACCACTGCTTTAATCTTATGAGACAGATTACTGTGTAATGTAAAGATCTTGATTCTGCTGTTTATAGTGAGATTATTTAACAGGACATATTGATTATTTTCTTTAATGGGGAGGGAGTAGGGGAGGGTTCCCTTACCTTACCTTTTGTATAGTATTTAGCTAGCTGTGCATGTAAAAGGTCAGTAAAGTTACAAAGCCCGATGTTTAATACCAGAGGTAATTATTCTAGCCTACAGAAAACATTAATATTGCGTGAAACGCCTTGTTTGAGTCCAGGCTTTTTCCCCTACTTATCTACATCACAATGTAACACATTTTCCTAACAAATGCCAACAGAATGAGCAGCTTCTTCACACTCTCATTTTTAACCAGTCCGATCAGACAGAGTTCAGGTTTCCATAAACTGACAAAGCAAATGTGAAGCAAACCTTTGAAAAGCTCCAAAGAAAGAAAGGTTAACCAGATGTTTCCATAGGCTGCTTGTGATTGTAATTTGGTAGAAATGATAATAGAAATAGTTCTCCTAACCCTTTCTGTGCATAAATGGAAGTCCTTTTTTTTCAATTTCATATCATATCATTTCATTTGAAAATCATATCATTTAAATGGGATTCAAATTAAAACTACATTGTTACAGTTAGAAAAATATACATTATGAGGAATACAGTTTTTTACTCACTAGTTGTGGTTTCCGTCACATGACATCATGCTACCTGGCAAAAAACAGTCACAATTTCACGATTTTGTAGCCTGAATTGTGAAACGACTACATCTTGAATGTGTGGACAAACATTTTTACAAATTCCTGTGAGACTGGGATGAAAATAAAATAGCAAACTTGTAAATGAGCATAATGGGGGTTCTGTCCAGAGATTGAAAAAAAAAAAAGAAAAAAAGGTTCTCGTTTTATAACCAGTGTTTAGTAGTATAACATTTGATAAAGCCTTAAACTCATAAATGTACAACTCAAACTTTCTGGATCACATTCAAATGTATGACTGATATCTGAAATAACAAAACCTTATGTGTTTTCAATGCAGTATCCTTAATCTACCATAAGTGTTGAACTGAGTTGCAATTTAGTGACTACAGTGGTCACATTTACACCATTTTACACGTTTTACTTACTCACCATACCACTCCCATGGAAACATCTCATTTTGTTATAAACCAAGTTATACATGTATTTTTTCCTTGCATTATTCACAAAGTAATAAAAAAATTGTACCTATGTGCCCAAATGAATGCACACTGCACACTTTGTTCGCCACCCTCTGAGTAGCCTACTTTGCAAAAAGTAGTGTAGTATAAAAAGTTTATATACTTAGTATAAAAAAATTGACACTCAGCTCAGTTAATTTATCAAAGGGACTGTTTACAGCTCCATGCCCCCTTGTTTGTGCTACTCAAGCACAGTAAGGCCAGTTGTGCTGAGTCCCACTGCACAGTGTCATGTATAGTGTTTTGGTTCAGACTCACAAAAACACCTTTGGGATCAACAGCGACTTCTGCATCCATGCTACATGGTTTGGGTGTCCACATACTTTTGGCCATGAAGTGAACCTGCAACCCCTATCACAGGAAAACCTATGTCGTTTTTTATTGTGTCTTTACCAGCTTATTTTGTGTTGTTTAAACACAGTAGAGGGCAGACCCTCACTTCACCCTCACAGTGAGAAAATTACCCTGACACTCAGTGGAGCTGATATGAACAGGCAGGAGTCTGAGGGCAAGACGAGCTGTGGTTAACGCCCTCTTCTCCTCTCCAAGGCACGTATTTGAGTTAAATGAAACACTTTTCCCCTGTCATCCCCGATGACCATCCTGTGCATATCCTTTTGCTTTTGTGGTTTTCCCGTGAGTGTGTGCCAGCTCTGCATCGCCAACATAATTCATAACTCTTGGTTCAGCACGGCCAGGATTACAGCAACATTCCCTGCTGCTCAGTCACGTTGTAAATTCAGCCTTTCCAAGTGAATATCGGGGCTTGTTGGACAGTGTTTGTGTGAGTGTGTTTCTTGGCTGAGCGTCTAGTCTAACAGTAAGCCTGTAGGAATCAGGAAGATAGTTAGAATTCCTTCCGGAAACCTTGCTGTCTGAAATAGAGGGTGAATTAGTGCTGTGTGTCTGAGTGTGTGTGAATTCTGAGTCGAGTAGGGGAACGTTATAGCAACAATCTCCCCCTCTTTCTCTTCCATTTGAGGCTGTTTATACACATGACTCTAGAATTATGGGACAGTTGTTCAGAGAAGCCTATTATGGTATGAGGACACAACATGTCCCACTCCCACACACCCAAATACCCACACAAACACACACATAGAGAGAGATAGCTGCAACATCAACGGTGATAGGAATCAGGTGGTTCCAGTGTTATCAGACCAGAATGTGATGATGCAGTGGATTCCTCAGATACCTAAGTGGTCAGGTTAATCCCTGACTATGGGCGAGTGTTGCAGACAATTACCTAATAGCAATAAAAGAAAATCCATGCTTGGCCATTACACTCATGAAGTCATGTAGAGGAAAAAAGAAACGGGTTCACAGATGAAAGGAATGTGGAGGAAAAGTAGGAAGACCCGCAATGCTCACACTCACTGTCTTTATCTTTATCTGTTGTATCAGAGCTGTTACTTCAGAACCCATTTACAGATTGTTGATATCAGAGTAACACGTGCTTAAACGAGGAATGTAATGGCAAACTACAAAATGGTGGATGACTTCACAACGTGGTCTTAATTTAGTAGGTTTGGTAATCCTTTTCAAGATGTTGTACAATCTTTACATCCTAAAGAGTATTACTGAGAATATAAAAACAAAAAATAAATAGCTGTGTAGCAAACTAGTAATCCATTGCATGATGATTTTCAGTGTGTCACAAAAGTCAGTGGATTAGCACCTTCCACCTCATCCTCCGTATAGATATTTGCAGCCAATTCAACACAAGCGAGACGTGGAAAGTGGACGTCATGACACAATAAAATGACCAGAGAAGTTGACATGCTGATGAAGAGCATCAGCGCGCTGACAACTGGAAACTTAAACCGTATCTGTTTAGGGAGGCCGGTGAGAAATCTTTAGAGTGAAATCGCAATGTTTTTTTTGCAGCTAATTCATTTTCTAATGTGAGATCAGGTTAGGAGAACATTAATAAATTGGTGCAATACTTCTTTAAGTTAGTGGCTTCAATCTTAAACCTGACGGGACCGCTGACCAAAAGTTGTTCTAATAAAACCAATTTAGAAAGATTTTTTAGAAAAATGTGATCTAGATTTATCCTGTCCTGTTTTAAAATCTTATGTATTTGTCCTTATATTGCAATTTTTGTCACAGAAGCTGAGATCATGGACAGGATAAGGTTCACCTGGCAGGCCGGAACGGGTATTAAAATTATGCCAGACGACATGGAGACACATCTCCTGGGACATTTAATCGGTTAAGAGAGTCAGAACATGACACACATACCTCACACCTCTCTCGCACACAGGGCTCATGGGACATAAACCAGGATGTGCAGTTGTGTGCATTTCCACTGTGAGCTGGGGCGGACTCACACATACAGGCTTGAGTGGACACAGTTACAGAAACCACATATTTGAACAATGCCTGGGTTGTACTCTTTTACAGCATGTTGGTGGATGAGAAGTCCATTTGTTCAGTTCTGATGGGTTTTAAATCAGAAACATGCCCCACATTAATGCTCGTCTCTCTGTGTTGGAAACGCAAATAGTGCCAGTGCAGTTCTTTTGTACCTTTGCCCTGCAGACTTTGCAGTCCTGACATATCCTGTTATTTTAAAACTACTTTGTCATGTTTTTTAAATCAGGAAATGATTTTAAGACCCATAATTTATGAGCAAAAAAATCCCCTGTCAGCAGTTCCCACAACTCACCTACAGTAGCCAAAGAGGGACAATAGACGTGTTCAAGTATGAATGGCTGGCAGCCTACTTAAAACTTGTGGAGGACAGTAAATGGGCACTCTATTGTTATAACAGCAGTTCTTCAAATTCACAGTCAAACAAAGAATATTGAGTCAATGTGGCCTCAGGCCCCTCTGTATTTAATTTTTTTTATAGATATCAGTAAAAATGTTATCTCATTCTGTCACTCAACTGTACTACACTGTAACTGCCCAGAATTTCTCAGAGCTTCTTATTCAGCACAAACAACTTAAGAGATTTAAAGAATTCAACACATTCAAGTTGCAAACAAACAAGATATTGAGGTCATTTTCTTTTTTGCTAATAAATGGGCAGTCGCTCGTGAAGAATGCTTTGATCTCAAAGTGACCCACTAATAATCCATTGTGTGTGTGATATCTGTCACTTGGAGGCTCGCAGCACTATTATAACGAGCATACGGTTGGAGTCACACAAAGCTCATATTAACCCCTTGGCTCTTTTCTGCATCTTCAGTGCAAGATTGTGTGCTTTTGTCTTTTGCAGATTTGTACTTATATATGCTTCCATGTGAGTATCCTCATTCACATTAAAGCAATGGGTAATGCTAGTGTTTTACTCATATTTTTATGTCTGATTATGTGCAGTGAGTCAGGGAAAGAATGAGACAAACTCTCTGGCTCACAGCTATGACTTGAGTGCTGCCTCGTTTTCCTCATCTAGCCTCATCATCCGTCTTTTTCGAGCCTGAACCCTGCGGTCGCTGTCCTAAACTTCTGCCGTCAGAATCCTGAGAGAAATAAGCTGTGTACCCAGAAAACTCCCGCACACTCCCACAGCCGACTCAATAAGGACCATTCACGGCCCACACTATAGGAAGTAACAGAATAGAACATTGTGCTTACACTCATTTATGCCAATGTAAGGGTGAGCCAGAGGTGAACAAGAGACCCCTAAGAAGTCCAAATCTAATTTCACAGCGAAATACACTGGAGGAAAAAATCTGAAACACAATGAACTGCTTCAAGTGCAGCTTGAGTCTCTGAAGAACAGCAGTCAAACATCTCGATGATCCCACACTCCCCTCCTCACACCAATCCCTTTCTCCTGCAAGAACAAGATCCATGAGTGGCTCCAGCAGATATCTAACCTGGCAAGCATATGTACGTGTGTGCCTGTGAGTGTGTGTGTGTGAGTGTCTTCCTCGGGCTGTCCCACAGGGACTACAAGCGTCTCGTCTCTGAGTCACAGGCAGGGTCTGTGTTTGTGTGCGCGTCCATCAGAACACATCAGCATCAACATCGTGAGTTCACCTCAGGCAGACACACACTCACACACACACATACACATTGTACAACGTTAAACCTCCCCAGGGCTATGTGCTATCCCCCCCATGTCCCCACAAGCAGAAACCTCAGTCTCTTCATTCGCTCTCCATGTCAAATGGGCCGTTCACTCACCCTGGACAATGGCTAGCATACACTGCTATAACCGTGGGTTATACTGAGAACTGTCCAGGACTGCATATTTAAAACACACACATTTTTCACCACAGATGAACTGTATGTGTAATGCTCACTTCCTTTTAACTACTTTCTTTTCACCAAAGGCAGGATTAGTTCAAAGTTTCAGATTTTCTCATTGTTTATGTCTTGCGTTGCAAGGACACACTGAACACTACAGTTTACACCAAACAAAGGCCTCTTGTAACAAGTTCATCTGTAAAAATGGAGGGATAATTATGCACCTGTCACACAGATTTAAGATTAGATCATGTATTTTCAGTTATAGGAATGGAAGAATACTTTTAAATAGAAATGACAATAATAACACCCCAGTTGTTCATGAAACAGGAAAACTTTATAGAATATTAATTGCAGGAAAAAAAGATGAAAAGAAAATGTCAGAGTATTGGGGGGGGCAGACAGAGTTATCACTAAAATATTTGTCCGCCAACCTCTGATAGAAGTATCCTCGTGAACATTTAGAAAAAGAAAAATCACTCTTGTTTTGTCTGGAAAATAGTGAAGCATGCAAATGTCACTCTAGGTACATCCAGGTGTTGCATTCAGTCTGAAAGATCCTAAGACAGAGGATAATTCAGTTTATTTTTCCACTCAAACATACCAGATTGTCTGCAGGTCTGCATTCTTAATATTTCAGGCAGCTGCTTGCAAATTCTATCCAAAAACTGCCGGGTTTGGATAATAAATGAGGCAGTGGGATCTCCCAGCCAACACATTTCTGATATTGTTCAAACAGATAGAAAGCAAATATGTTTCCATTCTGTCACTTAAACTTGAATGAAGCTTTGGGTAATTTAGCTCTTCTTCTTGAGAATTTTACTCTGGTTCAAATACGTACAGCTAAATGACCCAATATTAGAACCAGCTTACCAAAGAAGAGATAGGAAAAAGCAGTGTCATCTGCTGAGGAGCTGTGTAGGTGGGGGCTGACTGGAAGATTCATAGATCCCCATTCACTAAATGAGGAAACAGGCGTAGTGTCAGACTTCATGCTATATCAGGGCTTTGAGAGATTTCTTTTAACGGCAAAAACTTTTTCCAAGTAAAATTTTGAGGAACAGAGACACATTTTTAGAGAATTAAAAAACTGGTACATGGCACTTCAATAGGTTTTATAAAATGGTGCTAAAGGAAAGACTCATGTTTGCTGTGTATCACTTTGTTTATAGTTAAAAGGGGAAGAAAAAAACTTGAACGTAAAAGAGCGCCCTGCCAGCAGTGAAACATGCTGGAGGTTCTATCATGCTGCTTTGCCGTCTCTGGAACTGAAGACACTAGGTTTATCAAAGGAATGAATAAATCCGAAGACGACTAAGATAGTTTGGGCAAAAACTATTGAAACTTTGAGAAGGACAATGGCCCAAAACACACATCCAACAGTCTAAATGAAAGGTTGAAAAGGTGAATACTGCCTTAAATTGGGCAGCACAGGCATTGATAAGTAAGTAAGTAAACAAGAACTGACAATGGAAACAAAAGGCAAACAAAAAAGACTGGGATAAACATGGACGAGAAAGTGCAGAAAGAGACAGATTAAAAACAGGAAAAGAGAAAAACACATGGAGGTGTAGAGACGGAAACAGAACATTTAGACAGAGAGGCTGACTGCTGAGTGGACGGCAGAGCTTCACCCTGTGTCTGAGTGCTTCAGCGAGGCTCTCTGCGCCGAGAGTCATTATCGTTCTGACACAGATGAATAGTACATTAGCATAAAGGAGGGCCTGACGTGACACATGACAGACACAACTAACTCCCCTTTTGCTGTCACCTTTTCATGAGTTTTCTTTCATCAAGAGAAAGCCTTTTCTTTCGTTTTGTCTGTTTACATGAAGTATGCATGTGAGTGCGTGACTTCAGCATTGCCGCGCAGTTCATCACACGAAAAGAGGATTGGCTATTGTGCTCAATAATGCTGCATGAGACAGTTGCGGATACAGTATGCAGCATGAGTGTGCATGTGTGTGTATGTAGAAGAGAATAAAAGAGAATATAACAACTCTGCAGAGCCTCACTACACACTGAGGTAAGAGCCTCTGTATGGACTCGTGGCCTTGTTTGGAGTGTGCCTCATTCCGGCTTGTTGTTTAGTGAAGAGCCTCTCAGAAAATAAACACATACACACACGGTCACTCACTACAAATCATATCAATGGTTTTCTAGCACATGGAAAATGAGTGCATGTTTGGAGGGTTGAAGCAGCATCCCAAGGTCTTCCATCCATTGTTTTGTTTTCCTGTTGATCCTTTCCAGAGCACATAGGTCTGTGAATATTCCTGGCACATGATCAGGAGTTTTGCAAAGGCAGAGCTGTATGCAGGGGGAAGTCTCTCACTCTGGCTAATCTCTGGGTTTTCTCCTCACTGAATGCAACTCTGCTGACTGAGTGGAAGTCACTTCTTGGCTTTTTCCTCTTCTTTGTTGACTCACTGGGCAGCCAGCGTCTATGATCACTAAAATAGCAGGGGAATCCTTTGTGCGTAAGAGGTGTCCTCCTAATACGGTGGCACAGTGCCATTTAAGCACCTTTGAGCTGTGAAGCCCAGGGATTGCCCAGCCAATCCATCCGGTAATAATTGGATCAGCGTACGTCTGAGGAGGCCCAAGCCAGGCTGCCACTAACTACTGTCCTAATTGGATTAGCGAGTGTGGCTGTGTGTGCGTGTGAGGGTTTCCCCAGCTTACAGTGACCCAGGTGTGTATAGTAAAGCTGGTGCAGTTGGACGTATTTGTGACGTCACTCTCAAAGACAATCATCCTGTTGCCATTGTGACCCGATGACTGGCATTTTCCTTCTCACACAGCATCTTGTTGCTGGAGATTCCATCAGCAACACCCACATGACGTCACTGAGTGTGAGGAGCAAAGACACAAAGAGGAACAGACTCATTTATCTGACAGAATCCAGCTGAGAAAGACTATAAATGATTCGCTGACTTAGCTGCCTGACAGATATGCCAAGGATAAGCCAGAGAAAAAGGCATGCCCATTACATCAACTATATAACTCCACGCAACCACAGATTTGTTGTTGACCTCTTATAGGGAGACTGTCTTTTTGGTTTCATTATACAGTCCAGTCGCATGCAGGTTAAGATAACCTTTCTTGCCCAGTTTGGGCAGACAAAGGTTCCAACGACCCACACTGCATAAGCGTTACAAGCATCAGCATTAACCATAAATTAATTTTAGAAGAGCTCAACCCCCCTTACACCACTTAAAAAGCATGAAAAAACAAAACCACACTGCAAACTAAGAAAAGAGCTCATTAGTTTAACAACACATGCGTAAGTTATTGTAATTGGGCGCTCTTTGGTGGTGGGTAAGCTCAAACACCCATTCATTTTCTTTGTTAGTTTTCTTTTTTGTCTGTCCAGAAACACTTCCATTGTCAGGTGTGCTATTTTGCTGCAATGCTGCGTGTGCTGTGCGTATTCAACGCACATGTTGTCAAGTTGATGAAGAGGTTTTCTTTGTTTGGACGGCAGCCATCTGTTTGGAAGTGTTTCTTCTCGCCATTTTCCTGCCTCCCACAAACTTAAACATGTCACGCATCATTTAAGTCATCTATTATTCTCAAGCTTTTCTTCCACTGAATGAATGTCACCAAAACTAGGATGCAGGATTAGAGACTGACCACATCTGACCACATCAGAGGGCAAACATAGCAGTTCTACACAGCTACAATTAAAGGGTTAGTTCACCATTTTGCACATTAAGCCCTGTTTTTAGGTAGTCTGGGGTGAATTATAGATGTTCTGATCACAATTTGGACATTTGGTGCTGAACGGAGCATTTAGGTATCCACTGCTGCAGCCCCCCCAACTTTGCATTGAGTCAATGACCACTCAAGCAAACAATCATAAAACGGCATTAAACTTTCGTTTGAAAAGACATGGAACTCACCGTGTGGTCAGTGGTGGACAGCGATAAATTGACCCGAAAATCGCAGCGAAATGTGCCTTCTAACAGTTGTTTTAGCATTTGGTGGACCTATTTTTCCGGACACCGTTGAATAGCAGCAGCAAGACATCCAGCGACATACAGCGCGCGGAGTAATACTAGTCAAACCAATACAAATCAATGAAGACGGACAATAATGGTAATATAACTTCTCTGGAAGCGTATTTCGCGGTGATTTTCGAGCCAATGTATCGCTGTCCACCACAGACCACACGGTGAGTTTCATGTCTCGGCAAACGAAAGTTTAATGCCGTTTTATGATTGTTTGCTTGAGTGGTCATTGACTCAATGCAAAGGTGGGGGGGCTGCAGCAGTGGATACCTAAATGCTCCGTTCAGCACCAAATGTCCAAATTGTGATCAGAACATCTCTAACTCATCCCAGAATACCCCCAAACAGGGCTTAATGTGCAAAATGGCGAACTAACACTTTAAAGGTAAGGTCAAAACAGGACTAAATACAGTACATAAAAAGTCTTTTATCATATTTCCCAATAAGTATAAAAGATATAACCATAATAAGATAAGAAAATTCTGCACACCAATATTGAGTGAGTGCATTTGCAGTGAAGACCCTTCAGCTAAGTTTAATTGATCATTTCTTGAAAACAAAAAGAGATATTTCCCCATTTGAACCCACAATCTCAGAAACTCCAAGTCTACTACATGACTGTGCAACTCAGCACACAACCTTTAGACACAATGAGAACACACTCAGCTGTATCACATATCACTAAGAGCTGCATGTCTTTACATATAGAAAAGCCTCTAGCCTGACGTGGCTTTTGCAGAGGCAAATGTATATCTAACATACCTAAAATGTCACATACTTGTATTCCATCTAAATCTTTCAACTGATACATTTAATTATTTGGCTCGTGTAATACCTCAATGTAAAGTCCGCTCTTAGTGTGAACAATCATACTGCATGCTGATCACTGGATAGCGATTTGCTGCCAAGCTATTTGTGATGTCACAAATCAGGTTCATAATGCTAATCCTGACAAGCAGATTGTCACTTCACATGGGCAAAATTCACTCTTTTATCAGTGAATGTGACAACATTAGTTTAAAACTCTGCACATATTCATTGCAGTAAGTGCAAGCATTCAGTTAAAGAAAAAAGTCTGCTGAGTGGCTTTAAGTTGGTCTTTTAATTTAAAGTAACTATGATGTGCATAACACATTATGCTTTATCTGAAATAGTTTTGTATGGCTATTCTTGAAAGCTCAATGATGTATTAATTAGCAAGAATGGATTTTAGTAAAATGACACAACCATTGTCCCTTTTTCAAACTTTTGTATCTAACTTAAAAATCTTACTTTCTGTCACCTGACCACGGAGCAACAAGGTCTGGATCTAGTCTGTTCCTGTGTTTGCATGTGTGGGCGAGGGAATGGGGGTTGGGATGCTGAATATACCGATCCATAAGCCCCATCGACAGAGAAACTACTGTTCCTCAACCGGAAAGAGCATTGGAGGAGAAACACTCAAACTGAATGACCTCAGAGCATATTCAGACACTCATACAAACACACAAACACAGACATCATGTAGGCAAAGATGTCAATACTGAAATTTGGCAAAAGAAGCGAGTGCACCGAGTAGGAGACAAACCAAGAGAATTTCTTATATATTTATACAAATTTCTTATATATTTATAGATTTATACAAATCTTTCCGTAATTATTTCCAAAATTCTCAATAATTTTTTTGATTGCTTCAACACAACTTTGCTCTATAGCCTTTGTGGGTATTTTAGGTATCCTGTAAACTATATTTATTCAATATCACAGCAGCAAGACAACAGGGAAGTTGTAGAGCGAATGTATCTTGAGTTTAGATCAGAATATTTAACCATTGCCAAATGTTAGGCTAAAACATAGCTTATTTTTTACTTTATAGACACCTGTTTTATGGTGGTCTGCAGGGAAAGATGCAAATGGAAATATACAGTACAAGTCGAAAGCCTGGACACACCGACTCATTCAAAAGAAATGGAAGGATGCGTCCAAACTTTTGACTGGTACTATATCTGTTGCTGTATTTGCAGAAATACTGACTGTGTCTGACCCTCTAAGTACTTTCTGAACATCTGAGATTTATGCCTCAACCCCAATATTGACAAGTTCTCCAAATCAACAACAATCTGTTTGCTCGAAGGGATCTGTGATCCACAGGATTTGTCACATAAAAATGACTTAATGCACATGTTGGGTCGCACTGCAAAGAAAAAATAGTGAACCTTGTTCCTCCACTTTTCGCCAAAAAGGAATTCTCTTATTTATGCTGAGACACATTAAAACCGTCAGTATTATTATGTCTGCTCATCAACAAAGAGCTATCTGCTTACACTATAAAAAATCTCCAAATCAAGCCATTGGTGTTGAGTGGTACAGAACTAAAATCAGCCCAACTCAGAAAATATATCATGGCTATATCATACATCATTTTTCTCTGTCCTCTAGTTTGGGAAGAAACACTTTCCACAACAATTTAAAGAAAAATTTGGAAATATCAGCTTCAGTGCCATTTCTAAGGAGAGACAGCTTCAAAATCAGAAATACAATTATTTCGTAAAAACATTAGACTAGAGGCTCAAGAAGAGCCTCAGAAGCAGAATCTCTTTGACAAAACCACAATGTTCGAAACATGTTTCTGATTTGACTTAATTCCTTGAATTTACAATTCACAAAGCAATCAGATGTGCACTTTAACAAGGGTTTTGCACAACGCTGTTCTAATCTGATCTCAAGACACAAACAAGTCTCTTCACAGCAGAGCATATTGTGATTAAATGTGGCACAGAACGATGTGCAGAGGAGGTTACCAATACCAACAATGAGAGCTTTCATGTGTGTATATGTGTGTCATGGATGTGTTTGGGACACAGATCCTTCACGACAAGATAATTAAACATTAAGATCTACTTATGACCAGCTGTGAAAAATACTGTGAAAAATTGAAAGAACATCATACCAAAGCAATCCACAGATTTTATTTTATCAGTAACTTTACAGTAGCATCAATTCAAGCTCATCATGACCCCCTAAAACCCCAATCCTCCAAGCCCCACTTATTCACACATCAATAAAACCCTTTTTCCCGCCTAGACCGCTACCACACACACCCACACATAGGTGCAAAGACACACAGTTCATTTGGAGATTAACAACACAGTAGATGCAGAGCTACAAGAGCTACAATTACAACTTTGCTAATATTCTCCTCCAAAAGGGACACAACACCACTTTGCACGCACAGAAGGTGGATTAAGTAGATTTTGGTACATGAGTCAAAAAGGCATGAACATGTCCTGCATATGCAAGTACATGCAATCAGGGAGGGGGGAAGCAGTCACATTATCTGCAAACCAACATGTAATATGACTAGTTTGAGAAGTTTTGTTTTAATATATCTTGTTTTTAAGAAAATTAAAAGAATCTTTCAATTTTTGCTATAAAAGTTGGTAAAGGACAGCTGAAAGTGAACTAATGCAAAGGTTACAATACGATTTACAGAAGACAAACATGACAAGACTTTATTTGTAAACTACAATCACCTGTGGACCGTTTTTTTTTTTTTTTTTAGTTATGATTTTACCCGTTTATATTAGAAAACAGAATCTGTATGAAAATCAATTTCAGCACCTATATTTCTTGAAAATTGTTAAAAAGGCAAAAACAAATTGGTCTTAAAGAATAATAATTAACATAGGATTAGTAATTTAGGTGTAGATATTGATCATCACAAGGACACCACTTCCATGACTACTACAGTCACACTTTGGAATATGAATTTGTCCTTTATAGCGTGGGCTGTGGTGACATCATTTGGAAAAAGAAAAGACTGTTTCTCTCTTGGAAACAGGATGTTTTTATCAGTTATCACTGAAATGAAGCCCACAGAGACCCCTCAACACTCTGGCCCACGTGAATATACGCATGCATTCACACACACACACACACACACACACACACATATTCACAACTACCTCAAAACCGTTGCCATTGAGAGGAGAGCCTGAGCCAATCAGAGAAAGGAGGGTAAAAGAGGAGGAAGTTAGTGTGGTCACACTGTATGTGTTCATCATCAGCGCTGACAGAAATAGCTTTGTCAGAGAGTAAACAACACGGCCCATTCATAAAAAAAGAAAAAAAAGCCAACGAACGCCTACTCCCCTGCAGTGTAACATGAGGGGAAGCAGGAGATAAAGACAAGGGGAGAAACAGACACATGCAAGAGTACAGACACATTGACACAAATACAAAGACAGATGGAAATATAGAACCAGACAAATAGAAAGTGACAAAGGAGTAGCATGAGACGTGGGGCCGCAGTTTGAATGAAAAAAGAAAGCCTGATGATGACATCACATCCTCGTCACTCTTGGTTCCACTTCCTTGGTTTGGAAAACACCAGAAACCTACGTCACATGGTGAGACACTGCTTTCCAACTTACACTCTTCGTCCGTAAGTCACAGAAGTGACACACATTCACACACAGATCTACATACATACAGAACGTGCTATCACTGATAGATATACAGTACGCAGTGGCCCTCGTAACTCTTAATGCAGCCATGTGCAATAGAGTCACCAGCTGTTTCCCAGCCCACCCCTTGTACCATTGCATCAAACAGCTTTCCACTCACACACAGACAACATGCTTGCCACACGATGTGAGAAAAGGAAATTGTTAAATGCTGTCAGGTTCCTTGCATGTGCATGTGTATGTGCATGCACGATGTATCAGAAAGAGGAAGTGATGCAAACTGCTGCCTATTTTTAGAAAACAACGTCCATCTCACTTCTCTTTCCAGGAGTAGCACTGACACAAAATACAGACATGCATGACATGCACACTCAAGAGGACCCAGTGAAAGTGCACACTTCCTGGCCACAAACACCCACACTGTCTTCCAGTGGTGGCTGTGATGCAATGTGTATGAGCTTTAGAAGATACTTGAAGGCAGCATTCTCCTCGTGTGGAGACCTGCAGCCAACACACTTCCACTCATTTCTGTTCACGTGGTGGAACGGCTGAATCTGGTTCAAGTAGAGAACAGGTGTAAAGACAATGCGTCAGCGCGTCTCTGAATTAACACAGACGCACATACTATTTCAGATCAGCATCACCTAACTGACCAATCAGCATCTCTCCAGCCATGCTGTCTGAAATACCACGCAGGACTCTTCGGGTGATAATAACGCTGTGTCATTGCATTACTGATCTCATATGATTGTCATGGCAGTAAGAGCAGAGTGGGAGTTTTCACTTCCATTTACATCACATGGTAACAGGATGAAACCAGCAAGTGAGACTCGTGTGGGAGGTGTTGTCACTACCTTGATCACTGGACCGCAAACCCACTCACAGTGTGACCAGAAGATTCAGAGTAAAAGATGGCAGATTGGCTGGTGAGCCCAGCCTTACAGTTACAAACTCAGTACCCACAGGACTGTGTGAGTATTGACAGAGCTGGCCTTGTTCTCATGCAACCAGAATATTGGTGCTCGCCCAGTCTGCTACACAATTCATTTATCACAGAAAATCTTGGTCCATTTAATGAAATTTTAACACATCACAAAGTACAATGAAAAATCCACACCACATGTTAAACTTTTATTTTGAAATGATATATTCAGTCATAATGTTTAGTGTTTAGTGTCAAGAAACTCCTGAAGACCCAGCTCTTCAGAGAGCATCTCCTATCCTATCCCTACTCCCTCTACTGCACTTTCTTTCAGTACTTCCCTCTATGCCTGCACTCTATCTCTACACTGTCACCCCTGTCACCTCTGACAGAGTCTAACTAGTGGTTTCCTTCAATGTAGCTTATTGTCAGCTTTGATGTTAGCTTTAATGTTATATCCTCATTTGTAAGTCGCTTTGGATAAAAGCGTCTGCAAAATGCATAAACATAAACATAATTTCATAAGTTTTTAGATGAACTTCCTCACTATCCTCCATTTATTTGTTGAAAAAATAAAACCTACCTGCGCATAGTTTAGAAAATCCAAACCAGAGCAATCGGGAAACAACTGGGAAACCTGAACGTCATTTTGTATCTGTGATAAGAGTTCCTTGCACAAAAAAGGCTGTTGTTTGGTATTTTTTGAGAGGTTGCAGTTCCCCCCCAAGCACTCTGAATGCATCAACAAACAAGGAGTTTTCCAAACTGTTCCATTTCAGAGCTGCATTACTCCATGATGACGCAATGCTCACAAATGAATAAAGGCGGCTGGATGTTCTGAGATGAACCAGCTGTCACATTAAGCCACTATAATGTGACTTATGTAGTCATGACACAAATGGAAACTGCTTGAATGGCTGCTGGAATGGTGGGAAATCAATTCAAAAGCCCTGTGATAAAGAGGCAGTTCATCATTTCACTTTGCCAAAGTCACACAACATGGGGAGGATCCTTCAGCTGTGAAAACAGCTATAAAATATTTTGACAAAGCTTTGACAAGACTGAGGAAAATCAGTGAACCGTTATCACACATGAATTGGGCTTTGAGCCTGGAATACGAGCAGGGCTTTAAAGAGAGAGGGTTGTTCGGTGGCATGCATGTAGGGTCTGATACATAACACTTTCAACATGTATTATGGGACACATGTTGTTTTTGGAGCTTGATTGTTAACACGGCTATGATTCAGAACGTCTTTTCAGAATATTTCTCAAAGATGGCAGAACTTTACAGCACCGTAACCTCATCACTGTAACACCCTTAAACACAAAAACAGGTCTAAAGAGACCAAAACATAACAACCAAAGACAGAAGTGAGTTACCGCCCCGCGAGGTAACCTCAGAAGTCGAATCCGAAGGGTTTTCGGCTGTTCTGGGAACTGGAGACAGACGGACAGAGAAAGTGGGGTTTTTTCTGTTCCAAAACTGCATTTTTTTTAGAACTCCAACCTTCAACAAACACCTAACCAAACACACTCATAAGCACACACACTTAGCACAAGTACAAGGGCAAATACCCCTAACCCCCCAATGGCACACCTCTGGGGGGGGTTAATGGACGCACTCACTCACCCTGATACTTTCTTCCCCCTTGAAGCTCATCTTCCACTAGCCCTGTCTTCCAACTCACCTCTTTTCCCCACTCCACCAGAATTTTCCACCTCAGTGGATCAAGGAGGGGCGGGTGGCAGGGCTGCTCGCCAGCGTCTACAGTGTACACAGGAAAATGGGTCAGATACGGGAACGGATGAGGAGCGGCGTGCGTATATCTTGACCATTAAGTAGTGCGTGTGCAAGAGCAGGATGAGTGTGTATGTGTGTTTCCAGGTGGTTGGGGTGAGCTGATGGTGACAGCCTCCAGGGTGTCATGGCTCACAGACACATGCTGTTGCTACTGCTGCTGCTGCTGCTGCTACTTCTATTTTAAAAAATTGGTAATTTTGCCAAAACGTGTTTATCTATTTTTTTCTGGACCACTGAAATTTCTATTTTTTTTAACATATATATATTTTTTTTTTTTAAAAGTTAATCCTGCACAGTTTATGTTTAAACAAGCCAAAACGGTGTGAGAGATTTGAACGTCGCTGCATTTCAGGACCTCTCATTTCTTCCATCCGTCTGTGCAGTATAAACAAGGGCCTAATTTTATCTGGTAAACAAGTAACTCTATTTTGACACTCCGTTTTGAATCTGTCATATACGTCGTTGGACATGTGGGCATCTTTGTTGTGTGTCTACAAGCGTGTGGACAAGCGTATGTGTGAACGGTGTTGATGCGTAGGAGACAGTTACGTGTTTTGGCTTGTAACATGGCTGTCGATAGCTGGAGTTGTCATGACGATTTTTAGTAGGACTTCACCATGGTGACCATGCCTGGACACACACACACACACACACAAATAAACACAATAGCGCTGTTTTAATGCAGTGGTTGGGAACATTTCCTCAACAAGTTATTGACACCCATTTGTGTATTTCTTTCACAGTGTGATCTCACATCATTTACTATTAATAACGTCTAAAGATTAAAACTGGTTGTAATGGGAACTTTTGAATATGAATTCACAGATCCTGGATCAGAGTAAGATCATTACAAACGAAGTGTAATCAGATCTGATACATTGACATGTTTCTCACGTGTGTTCATATATCTATTACCTGAGTAGATCCAAGTGAACTCAGTAATACCTTTGATCACTTAGCAGGAATGTGTTTTTTCCAAGGAGTGTGAGCTGTGTTACATTTATTGCTCTGTTCAGCTGCAGGTGCTCATTAGTTGGTCATCAGTCATGCTGTTGCCCGAGTTGGTGTTGTTCTTTCAATTTGGGTTCGTTCAGGTCCGGCACATTTTGGATGGGGTCTAATTAACCTCACATCTATTCAAATGGTGGCTATTATCTAATCGTCCATGGGGCCTTTTCAGATGAGGTTTCTTTTTTCTTTTTTTCATTAATCCACACAAGTGTTGGGCTCGAGTAGTTTTTTCATTGGTTCATTTTGAAGTAGGTCAAACTACTTCTGCTCTCGTGTCAAATCATTAATCTGATAGCAGCGCTGAGATCATGATTCCACTTTATTACAACTTGTCTTTAGTATATCTGCCCATCATTTCTATCTATAATGATAAGGAGCTCACTAATTTGGGTCCTGAGATCTGAGAACATGACAGTATAAATCAAATGATATGGGGAAAAACATAAAACAGCCATCAATGAAATGCTTTTATTTTATGTGAAGCACTTTGAATTGTTTTGTACATGAAATGTGCTATACAAATAAATTTGATTTGATTTGATTTGATTTGATTTGATTTGATCAAAACAATACAAATTGTTTTGAAAAGTCAAAAGACTATCTTTCAGATATAAAAATTACAGGTATCAATTTCATCAAATGATGATGAAAAGTTGAAAGAAGACTCTTTTTAAGGCTGCCAAATCCAGGTTATATTGACTTCTTTATGCATAGCACATCTCAATATCTGAGCTGTCTGTGTTAAAGGTGCATTATGGGTAAAGAAGGGCATCTTATACAGACCAAGAACAATTCATGGAATGAAAAAAAACTGAAATTTAAAAAATTGAAAATGAAAACGATTAGATATCTCTGGCTGTACTACTTAGCAACCTTCTCTAAAGTGATGGGTTATTTTTATATCCTTCATTCTGTGACAACCTCTCTTTTTCTCTTCTCCTTCTCTTTTCATTGCTACAATAACATCTAATAAACCAGAAAGACATTAAGAACAAGCAAAACTGCAAAAATTAGAACTTAAACAAACTGCAAAGACCGTATCCTGCTGCCAGCTAGGGCGTATCATCTACAACTGCACAAGAGGACATGCTCTCTAACACAGAAGAGGACTGAGGTCTGTTTACAATATTCAACATGACAAACTGGAAGACAGTGTAGATAAGAACATAAAAACAGCAAAACTTTGCCTATTATGTCACCGGAGATGTTCAAGACAATGTACAATTTGGTGTGGACTTTTTCCGCAGGTGCTGTTAACACACTGAACTTTACAACAGGTGATTTACTGCAGGAGGTTTGCTCTAAAAGCTGTGAATAGAAGGGAGGTGGCTCAGGGGAGCCCAGATGGCAGGACATGATACAAAAAGGATGGTGTGGGTATCAGCGTTTCCTATGAAGCACGTTAAGAATGGTGGATGAGGCTCTTTGGTGACAGCTTTTGGGTTGATATCTATATCACATCTGCACAATTTTGACAAGTGTGAGGAATGTACAGTAAACAACGTACAGGTCAAGAGAAAAGAGGATGAAGTAGCAACTCTCACCACCCCTCAAACTGATTCACTCACAGTAAATTCTCTGAAAGAAGAGCTGCTTTGTTCACACATTGTCCCACCTGCTGATCTTTCTGGTATTTTACAAGGAGGCTGGGTGGAAAATGTCTGCAAAGTCCAAACCGAAATGTGTGGACATTTGGGTTCTCACATGCCACCCCTCTGGAACATCTTTAGAACATTTTAGGACTCCAGTGCATGTGTGACGTTTGTCAAATCTTTCACGATGCGGTGACAGAAAAGATGAGTTAAAGTTAAAGGACACAATAAATGCAGATGATTCCAGATAGGTTGCACAATCAAACATTTTTCATCTACTCATACTCTGTGGCATGTATAAAAATGCAAAGCCGGTCCAGATGATTCTGGTTTTGTCCCAAATTGTCAGATGTAGAAAATATCTTTGACAGAGGTAGCCTAGATTGCAGATGCCTGAACAAGGACTGCTCAGCTGGCTGCGTTTTCATTAAGAACAGTGATTGAAGTGATTTAGATCTATGGGAAAGACAAAAGTAAATACGGTTGAAAACTGGTTGACGGCACAAATTGGATGAGCTTACTGTTTGTGCATTAATGCAACCTGAGGAAAAACAGAACAGAAATCAATCTCAAGTAACAGAGGATGTCAGCACATGATTTAATCAGCATGTCAATAATGACAGTCCATTGTCAGTCACACAGCGAGGGATATTAGGATTAGGGTTGCATAGTATAAGGCCCTCAATGCAAAGATTGGCGAAAAATTAATCTCACCCTTATTCCAACTAGGAGGTGAATGCATGTGTGGTGTACACTAAGAAGAGAGACCAGGCCTGAATATTTGATCCCTTAAGTGAGGGCTGCAGTGTTTCTGTGACACTGTGAGGTTGGTGTCGTTTGGGTCCACTTGTCCCGACAGAGATAGGAAGATTTGTAAATCTATACAAGGTTGTACTAAGCGATCCCCTTTAATCTATGATAAAACATTTTCAAGATGACCAGGATGTTAGACAGCACTCTGCACCACCATTAACATTGAAACAATAAATAGGGGAATATATTTCCAAAAGAAGAGTTCCACATGCTTTTAGAATCAGTGCCAGCGCGAGGCGGTTCTTGTGGCCTTAGTAAGATGCTTTTTGTTGGTTTGTCCTTTGATTTGTCACCCTGAGGTCGTGTACCGCTGTACAGGCAGGAGGTCACAGATCAGTTGTAACCACTTTGTCCGTAACTCTCCTGTTGCAAGTAAAGCAATGGCCTCTTACAAAATGTCACCCACATATGCAGGACACACTCAGACGTAATTCAATCACACACAACAAAGGTTTGACATCATGCCTGACAAGACAGTTCAGCTGGAACAGCTGTCTTGTAGTAACCGGCCACATCACAGGAGAATGACGCAGCAGTGTGTGTGTGTGTGGGGGAGGGGGGGGGAATGCTGTGTTTGTATGCATAGGAGTGTGTGCGTGTGTTTGTGTATGTGTGTGCCTATAAGAGGTCAGCACTGCGTATGTACAGGATAGACGGCACTGTTGTGGACAGTGTGGGAGAGATGAGTCACAAGGTCAAGCTGAAGCCACATTCCAGTGAAAGAGGAACAGGGGGAAGAGAGCAGAAAGGAATAAGTCAGAGAAAGCGCAAGCACTGAATCCAGAAGTCTGACAGAGAACAGGGAAAAGTAAGGCAGACCTGACTGAAACAGGCAGTTAACATTTAAGTAATTTGGTAGCACATCCTCATGTAAATCAAATTCAGGACAAGGCAACCCAAAGTAAAGATCACATGATCTGTGCAGTGACTTTTAGTTTACACAAATGGACATGTGTTTCCTTGCTTAATGGACTACGTGTTCATTGCGTACAGATAGATGTGTGTGAATGGTCTGCTCCGCTGGGGAAAGGAGGGAATCCTGCCCAGACATTCCATGGCACAGATTCCCAAAGAGTTTCCACTACAAGTAAAATACACATGCGTGTTGCTTCTCAGGATGAATTCCTTTCTAATGTGCTATGGGAAAAAAACATAACACACAACACTCCGGCAACTAATCACCTATTGGTAATAGTGTTATGAAGAGTGGCGTATTAGATCTAAATCAGGCTGGTTGTTATAGAGAATTATTACAGCAGCCAGCACTTAGCATGCAAATCCCCGCCAGGACACGGCTCCAAATGGGGCTTCCCATGATGCAAAGTGAGGGCAGTCCCTCCAAAGCACAAGGTAAAAGTTATTTCTGAACACTGAAATACACTAAACTGAAATGTAGTGATGTATGAGTCACCTACAAATCACACCTATGTCGTAAGCTCCAAAGCCGCCATGCTTCATCAAACAAAGACTAAATATACAGTCACTGACTAAATAGTACGTTTAAATCTCAGTGGTGTTGGGACATACTCAAAGCAAAGGTTGAAAACAGTAGATGATAGAAACACAGTGAAATATGGAAGAAAACTCAATTGATAATGACTTTAAGTCCACAGTTACTGTCTGTGAGGTGGTACTAAGGAACACTGGTGTTTTCATTTAAACACAAAGAAAAGTTTGCTGACACTTTCATGAGTACCATGTTCACTGATATTATATGTTGGTCAGATAACTTTTGTTATTTGTTATTTAATACTGAAACAACAGATTCTATAAAAAAAACAATGGACGAAGACTTCCACTATCTTGTCGTTAACTAGATCTACTTCTTCAATGTGCCAGTGGTCCCTCTAAAGACTATTGTATAGTTTTTCCAGTAGGTTTCTTTGAGAATACAAGTTCTCAAAGAAACATATTTTTGTCTAATCAGCTTTCAAATATCTAGGCCAAATGTCAAACTCAAAGTCTTAAGTTTTATTTACTGTCTATGACTAAAACCAAGCATCACTATGTTTTAGGTGTCTATTGAACTATTTAAACTTTCCTGACATGCCCACTCATATGGAAACCTTGATCCAGGACAAGACATTTCCTCCCATGGTCTCATTACTCATTAAGTCCAAAATTCAGACATACACCAGTTTTGGCTTTCCTTCCATTTTGCCTTCCCTGCCTGGCTTGATGGCTCAACTTTATTGGCCACGCAGGTATTTATCGTAGTGGTCAAAGTTCAGCTAAGTCGAGCTAGGTCACTGACATTAAGAAACAAACTGAAAAAAACGTTGGATCTAGTCACCAGGTCAAAAATGGGAAGCCAAATGAGAAAGTGTCTTGAAAGTGCAATACCACCAATGGCGAAACCTCTCTGTCTTCAAAAGACGGCCATGTGAAACACGTCAACTTCTCTTATGAAATACTCCGAGTCTTAGTAAAATTTACTTCTTCTGATAGGTTTGTCACTCCTTTTGAAAACGGTTTAAAAATAAAGACGTTATTAGGCCTAAAAGAGAGCCATGCCCGGGAGCACGTCTGGCTTGACTGACATGAATGGGAGTACTTCACAAGCCGTTGGGGGAGACACACCAGGGGGTTTATTCACTTGATTCATGACCATTTTTGTTATTTGTCAGTCAATTGGGAGAAATATTTTCAACAGATAGTTTTGCTGCTTGTTAGCTTTGTATTCAGTTTTCAGATAACATTTACTATGGCCTATGAATCCTTTTAATGAATTCTTTCACTAGCATTTAGTGGCGTGTGTGCAATGCATCTGAAAAGTTTGTATTTTTCCCTGAACACATTGAGCATTGGGGAGAACGTCATCAACTAATTTAATAATTCAGTTAGTGTTAAATACAGATGCACTCTGCATAATAAGCTAGCTAGCGGGTGCTAGCAATGAATGACTTACTAGTGATTCCAAAAAAAAAAAAAAATTTTGACACCATCCATCCATCCATCTATCTTAGGTCAGATCACAGGTAAAAATGTCCAGAAGGGATACCCAGACATCCCTCTCCTCAGCTACACTCAAGATCCTCTTGGGGGAAGGTGTTCACAGGCTAGATGGGATATTTTATCCCTCCAGCATGTTCTGGGTCTGCCCCATGGTCCCTTACCAGTTGGACGTGCCCAAAAAAACTCCCAAACCAGGAAGCGACTCTTAAATCCACCAACACATCAAAATACAAATCAAATCAAACAGTGTAGTGCTCTCAACACTGACGGCATAATTCACTTTCTTATATGTGTTCTGTTATCTGTTATGTTGTTGGTTCATCGTCTTTAATGTTGTGCGGTTCATTGTCTTGAATGTTATGATGCATTTAATAGTTGCGGTCTCTTTAAGAGATCCGGTGACGTTTCATGATAACAGCTGTTCTGTTGATGCGCGAGCTGTCAGTTGGAACTGTCAGTTGGAACTGTCAGTTTTTGTCAGTTGGAGCTGTCAGTTTTTGTCAGTTAATAAACGCGACTCACAGAGTCTTAATGTGAGAAGTTTTCGGCTCATCTTTTCGCCTAAAGGCAACTTCCACAACAGCCTAATAATGTCTAGAGAGGACATTTATCCAAGAATGTTTGCATTGACCGAAAAAGTGAAGTGAGAGACAACAAGAAAAAAGAAGTAGATGTAGCTACTCCTACTGAATTACAAAGCAAAACAAATTGCAACAGTATTACGACACAAGTCTGAATCAAACCTTGAAGCCAAGTCAACGCAGAGGAGATCTGGTTTACATAACACTGAAGTAACACAACTTTTCCCCTCCTGTTTTTCCGCTGTCTCTCTGTCATTGCCTCTGTTCTAAGAGTTTTTCTCCTCCACCCAACCATTTATTTATGCATCCATCCATCAGCGTCCCCAATGCTGTATTCCACTGTGTGGAGTGGGCCAGGGGAGCATTTCCACAGCTGCGGCCAAGAGAGCTTCCAAGTCGTCACAGACACACATGAACTGCAGAAGATTTCCAGATGCACACAGAGAAGCAAGAAGCACCAAGAATTGTGTAAGTCCCAGGCAAACCTTATGTAAAGACCAGATATGTTCTTAGGGAAAAGGAATATCTGGTCCATCTGGAAAGGACATTTTTGCCAGACACACAGCTTCACATAAAGTACAAACAGACACAATAAAGACTACTGGTCATGATGATTGTTGAGGTAATGGTATTGCTTACGCCACTTTAGTTACCTCATGTAGTCTGTTTCTATTTCCGTCTCCTTTGAATACAATGACTCGTGCTGGGTTTCCTGAGTATGTGTGCGTGTGTGCAAGTGTGTGAGTAAGCTCTGACCAACGTGTCCTTTCTATCCATTAAGGCTGATAAATGACTTTCAGTCATTCCGGAGCAGATTAAAAAGGGAAGATATAGGCAGGCAGACATGATCGATCCTCTTTTTTTTAAAGATGTGGCCAGTTCAGGTGCTCACAAGATTTTAGTTTTTTTGTGTGGAAGTGAATCTAACTGCAGGCTCGTGGTATTTTTTTTTAGATTTTAGATAAAAAATATTATAGATTAGTGTTACAAAGCTTTTGTTTAAAAAACACATGAATGTTCTCAATTGCACAGATTTATAAGATATTTGGCAGGTAGATTCCCCCTCCCCTTCTTGACAACCAGAGCAGTATTATGAAGCATAGGAACACAGAGAGGGAAAGAAAGAGCAAAGGAAGGAGTGAGTGGGAAGTTTAAAGCCAGGACAATTCAGGGAAAGGAGACTTCCCAAGTGACATCAAGTCAACATGAGAAGAACAAATGGTAAAGACGGAGACAGTGATAAGGGACGGGGGCTACAAACACTGGCTAAGAGGGTTGGTCTGAGGTTATGACCTGCCATTGACCTGAGCGTGGTCTGTCGACCTTCTGAGAGCCTACAAGAGCAGCCTCTCTGATTCAGAAGCACACGTAAATCCACACAAAGCGAACCAAAGCGATGCTTTGGAATTTTTGTCTATCTCACTATTCACATATGAATCACTTGGTCAGATCTACCTCGAGTGTCATTTTTTCACACTGAAGCAACAATTCTGTTTAAGGGTGTGTTTCAAGCTAAAACCCTAATCTTCTCCGAAGCAACACCAACAGCAAGGGAGAACAAAGCTTTAATGGAAAACTAAACTAAAATGAAGCTAAAAATGGAAAGAAATGGTGTTACACAGAACTCAAACCCTGTTGTTGTGACCTGCGCCACCTCACCCTCTCACTATCCAGACTCTCTTGTTCTTTACAAGGGTTCTTTACCAGCATGGGAATAGGAACATGTTAATTATGATAAAGTTCAGACCTTATGAAGACCACAAATAACAACAATTAACAGTTAAAAATTCAAATTGATCTACTTCAACCAGCACAAATTTGCCAGTGAAGTCAGAAAAATTAGGTTCTATTCAAACGAGAGAAAAGAATCCGGCACCTATGAATGTATCTCTCCTCTGCACCATGCACCTGTCAAATATGTACACTGAATACTGCACAAAATTCAAAATAGGGCTAAATGCCTTGAACAAGCCTATTCAAAGTGTTTGAGGTGTTTCAAGAGATTATTACACACTGTAAGTGTACATTTAAGGCCTTCCCCAGGTGAGAGATGACCAGTAAATTGAGTAAATGAGTATAGCCCCTCTATTTCTAAAGCCCAGTTTAATGATTCATCGATTAGTTTGTATGAAGCTGGTTATTGTTACAGTAATATTCAATGGAAAGTTATATGGCAGTTGTGGAACAATACTCTGTTAAAAGCTTTAGGGAAAAATATTTCAGTGAAAGAACAAAATTTTCACTTTTTAAGTTTAGTTTTGTCGCTATTGGACTTACATTAGCCATCGATTTCCACGGCCACTTCACGACAGCAGCTTTGCCCGCTTTCTGGTTAAATATGCTCTTTTTACTTTAGAATTACATGTTGTCTGCCATCACAAAACTCATCTCAACAATATTTTTGCACACTCGTTTTATTTGTGTGCACAATGAATTAGGACAGCACAGCAGCCCAAAACTCAAATGAAGTTATTTACCTCAGAAGAACCCTAACTTTCCAAACATTACACAACATTATTGACCAAACATTTAGACAACAGAGCCCTCTCTAAGAGAGTTAGTTAGGTGAATCACATCCGGTGAGTAAGAAGATTATTCAACAAAGAAGGAGGGGAGGAGTGCTGTCTTCATCGTCCCAGTGACAGAGCTAAAGCTGCTCTAATTTTCACTCCCACCATCACCACAGGATCAATAACGTACAATCATAATCATAGAAATTTCACAGATACACACAGACGCACTGGTGACTGGTGAGGTACAGCTCATTGTGCAGTAATAACCTGTAAACTATGACAGAGTCCACAGGAAGTGTTTTATTTGAGGGTATAAATCAGGTACACAGAGCAAAATTTGTGCTTAATGTGAAGAAAACACACATTTATTTTTAGCTAAAAAATAGAGGTTAAAACTAAACATTAAGAGCAATATCTTCAAATAAAGTTACAAAGTTTACCATTCAAAAGTCCTTGATTTTATAATGTGCAGCCCAGTTTTTTTTAAAGAAATGTATAAAAGACACACAAACACAACAGGTGATTAAAACAAGTCACCCAACTGAGTTGTGCATGAGAAATGTAGGCATTAATATTTTTCTGAGCTGGACTCACACTAGAGAATGAAAGTAAGAATCAAATGGTCTCAAAAGCTAATGTTTTGCTTTTTAACTAAAAGATGATACTTTAGCAAAGAAGAATCTGCATCTGGAGTTTATTTCCTAAAAGTTCCAAATCATTTTCAAAACCATCTGCTCCACAAGGCATTGGAAAGAAAATGTCAACACTGAATTTGTTTCACATTTCTCCCCTCAAAGGGAACAGCTTAGTTATATCCCTGTTGCTGTTTTACATTTAAAATGAATGAGAACTGATGTAGAGAACGTAAATGCTTCTATTTCAGTTCAGTTTAAGCAGCATGGTTGCACAGTTTCACAACTTTTAGTCTTGGTAAAACCATGAGCCTCACAGATCTCTCCGACACCTGGTTATTCTGTTATGTGGTCATAGTAATGCACTGTCAGTGTAAGTCAAATAATGCAAGGATAGGTTCATATACATATATATATATATATATGTATATATATATATATATATATATATATATATATATATATAAATATATATATATATATATATATATATATATATATGTATATGAACCTATCCTACATATATACATATGTATATATGTATATATACATATATACATATGTACATATACATCTATTAGGGCTGGGCGATTTAACTCGTTATTATCACGTTAACTCGCTAATTATTTAACGCCAATAAATATTTTATCGTGCATTAATGCAGTTTTTGTTATTTTTTATTTATTTTATTATTGTAAAAGTCTGTTGCTCACAGGCTTTTAGAAAGTAATTAAAAAGAAAAAGAAAGTAATCGGCAGATCCACCAAACATGGAGAAGGGTACGGAACTTTTACTCGGCCATTTTCATTTTAAAGTTCTTCCAGACGGCGGAGTCGACAGAACCAAAGTCATCTGTAAACAGTGCCAAGTTGAATTTTCTTATCACTGTAGTAGTTCCAGTCTAAAATATCACTTAAAGGCAAAACACACAACTGATACCAGTCATTCAAGGAAACAGACAGTGGAGTGAGGCTTCTACATAAAAACTACATAAAAATGCTGATGTCAAAAGTGTGTTTGCACAACAAATGTTATGGCACTTTCATTCATATGGCAGCACATTTAGAATAAAACTAAATGCTAAAGGCTATACACTACTTTTGAATTCAGTTCAATTCACACAATTTTGGATTTTGCGTACAAATGCGATTAATCGTGATTAATCAGGGAAATCATGCGATTAATTAGTTTCAAAATTTTAATCGTTGCCCAGCCCTAATATATATATATATATATATATATATATATATATATATACATATATATACACATGGGTGAGTGTGTGGGTGTGCGTGTATTATGCAGGCAGGCGCACCCGAAATAAAAAAAGATTTCTTTCTTCCAATATTCCTGAAAATAATGCTTGAAGATGTAACCCTCTGTGAACGTCTTACATCAGCATGAAGTTGTGTCAATACTTTTGGGCACTACACTCCCACACAACAAGTCAGCACTTCCAGTCATGGGGAGCGGCATGCGTAAATACTTTCTCTTCAGCTATGCAGTTGAGTGAGCATCGAAAGAGAAGTCCCGACGCTCGTCTTTCTTATGGGAATCCCTGGGAGTGTCTCTCACAGCGCACTGAGGGCTTCTGGGAAGATCACAATGCATGCACTGGGATAGTTCGAGGTAGTGCCCACACAGCAGTCATAAAATGCCGTGATGCATAGGTTCCCAAATTCCGACAGTTGTTAAATATCACGTATCAATCACAAGATTATATTTAAATGTCAGAGTTGAGATGTAGTGAATCATACAAGGTGGCATTTCAAAACAGAAGTTCAAGATTAAGAGCAAAGATCATTTGATGTGATACCAGGCACGCAAGTTTCGTACCATTGTAAAGTGATATCGGTGTTAACACTGGTTCCACAGGACTTGATGTCAGTGTCATGTGTTAGATTGCATATGCATGTGAACTACATGCATATGCCACACTACACCAAAAACGAAGAAAATCAGACAGAGTTAGATGATTATATTACACGGGCAGCTTCTCAAAAAAAAAAATTTAATTTGAACCATGAGCTTTCCTTTTTTTCTGAAGTTAAAATGGTAGATTTGCTGTCTGACCAAACATTAATTAAAAATACAAGAAAAAGTTGAACAACAGCGGACAACACTGCAGCTGTTGGGGATTAAAACCCTAGTGACCAGCATAAAGTCCCTGTTTTATTCCTCCAAATGTGAACTCAAATGCAGACTTTATTTTGTGTCGTTTCTGCAAACAGTCCCATGTGACAAATTATTTTAACTGACCAGTGAAATTTTCACCTAAAGACGAAGGAAACCGTGACATTGGTAGCTGAGCAACAGTAAGAAATTATTTAAATGAGAAGTTTATGTTCAGCTAAAGAAAAGGCTGAAATTAAGGAAGACAAACAGATAAAGCAAGAAAATAGATAGATTTGATCTTAAAAGGAGATCAAAGTCCCCTGCCTTTATTTGACACTAACTATAGTTAGTCCCATTTTGCAAAAGTGAAGTTTCCCTAGAACTTTGTGGCAAAAGGCTTCTCATGATTTGACCTGTATGAATGGAAATATGAGCTTGAAAACTCCCTAAATTTTTTTTACCAGATTTGGAAAAAAATCGGTTTTAGAAAATTAAGATTCTCCTGAGTTAATTTTTTTAATAATTGAACTATTTGCAATCAACACTGACAGCTGAAAAGAATGGCCTAATAAATTCAGGTTCCTCTGAGGCACTTCTTTTGCCAGTTGTGAGTCACCCATCTTGACGTTTACGTGTTAAAGGGTCAAACATCATTAAGTATGTTGAGAGAAGCTGGGATTTTGATATATGACCTCACTTACTTTTTTTTTTTTTACATGTTTCGGCAGGCATTCACGTGTGCGTGTGTGATTGAGGACAGCCACAGGCAGAGACGTGATGAGACAAGTTCCTTCACAAAAATAATAATTTGCTGTTCCTTTTCTCGAAGCTAAGCTGCACATTCCTGATGCTTAATACGTAAAAAGCTATTAAGTCTCTTTAACAACAGACACTGCCCACAGTTATCATTGCATATCATTCATAAAATGTGCGGAGGAGTGTGAATGGAGGCTGGGTCATGGTTGGATGTATAACTGATTTAAAAAGTCTCCTAAATAGATCATAAATGCATTTTGAAGTTTTTCTCTTTGAATCAGTGCCATTTAGAAGAAGCTTTTAGAACATTTGAAGAGGGAGCTATTTTCTCCCACAACTCATCAATTTATTGTCCAGTTTCTCCTTTTTTACTCAGTGACATTACCATGAAACATGTTTGCATAATGCTTCCTTATTGGCTAACAGTGTGTCTAACAAAGAATGCGAATTTGCCTTGCACTCAGGCACTTTTGATCAATCAGGGGACCAGTCAGAACAGACGGGGCCTGTCAGGAAGAGGGTCTGTAAAGAAACAGGAGCTAAATCCATGTGCTTAGTTAATGTTAGAAGCTTCTTCTTTAGAGTCAGGGTCCAGGTACTGTGCATTTCAGTTTACTATTATGACTTATTGCCAACAGACTTATCCTAATAGTACCAACATTAATGTAATTATTAATGATACTCATCAACATTTATTAACACTTTTCCTTCAATGACAAGAGAAAAAGATGTGCAAACAGCATTAAACACGCATGATGCAGTACAGGACGTTCACATTTTATGACCTATAAGTCATTCCCTTTCAGCTGCATCCTTTTGCTGATGTGTTTCTCTCAGTAAGAAGCTGGAATAGACGAATATTTGGGTTGCCCGTATCATCTGCAGGTATGACCATTAGAAGCTGACTTGGGACCAGAAACATATCACACACTTCAAAAAAGCATCAAAAGTGTCAGCAGGGGGGAATAGCCCAAACAAGGAAACTTTCCACCCCTGCCCACGACTGTGACTCATGCAGAAATGCAACCACTTGTTTATCTCTGTCGTCTGTGTGTGTGTGTGTGTGTGTGTGTGTGTGTGTGTGTGTGTGTGTGTGTGTGTGTGTGTGTGTGTGTGTGTGTGTGTGTGTGTTTGACCTTGTACGAACTAATGTGGTCAGTGTGTGACCCAGACTGGCATAAGTCTGAAAGACAGTGAAGCGTAAAATGCCATGCATATATTTTTACCTTGTACACTGAGTAAAAAAGAAATTTGACATCACGGGAGCAAGCATGGGGCAACAAAGACGCTGACTCAGCTACCAAAATGTCATCCGTCTTTGTGCGAAGCAAGGCAGAACTACAACTATATGCTGTCAAGCTGATACCTGGGCTGGATGAGTGGGTGTGAAACAAGCAGTGTTGAAACTAATGGAGTTTTGTAGGGCATCCAGTTAGATGGCACAAGTGTCTTGACAAATCAAGACTGAGATGCGAATGACTAAAGGGCAACTGTTTCTCACACGAGCACAGATACAGACCTCGATTGAGAAATGCATGTGCACACGTAAGCATGCTGACAGAATAAACAAAAAGTTTACTAAAAGTCACTATATGCTCCCAGGGCATCTACAGACTGCAGGAATATACGTATCTAATCCTCAGTTACTTGCTTCACTGCTCAGTTTGTGTTTTCAAGTGGACACCAACTGCATCTCAGCCATAACGGGGATTCTGTCTGTTTGCTTATCTGATATCTTGAATGAGAGGGGGAGTCCTGCAACGTTTCAACTCTAATGACAAAACCACATCACATGTACAGTAATAGACACACACATATAGATACAAGTTTGTGTTCCTGTTTCTGCATCTCCTAGAAAATGGCCTTTAAACAACTGCCTACACTAAAGTGACTCATACACCCACTGCTCACATATTTCCACACACCATCTTTCAAATTACACCCACACACACTTAAAATCACCACTGGTAGTTAAGTTGTAAACTTATAAGCGTCAGTAGTCACACGATTTGTTGCTTCCAATACGATACATGACGGGACAGCAGCCAAGCTTCTGATCAGCAGGTAATGATCACCACTATCTGACTGGTGTTGATGTCATTTTAAGAAGAGATGACATAAGCAGCTGCAGACACAGAACTGTGCCTGAAAACTTGATTCAATTGGGATGAATAGTCAAAAAGAGGCAACATTGCTTAACCCGTTCAGACCAGGGGCTTTGATTTAAAAAGTCTCCCTGAACATTTTCTGAAAAGCTTAAATAAGCAATAAATTTAAAAAATAAATTTAAAAAAAAAACATTTTAGGGGTTTAAGCTTCAGTTTTTATTATAATTCATTGGCTTAACCCTCATGTTTATCAGTGTTCTTAAAAATTGTTTTTGTATCAAAATGATAATGCATCAGTCATGATAGTTTAAAAGACACAAATGTTGCATCGAAACTGAATTTGTTCATTTTAATAATCTTTTTTCTTTTGTTTGTTTCTTCAGTTATTTGCACTGTGGTTATCTTCAGTCTGAATATACGTGGAGTAAAAAAAAAGCTCACCCATCACTGCAAATAAATCCAGTGATTTTTTTATTTTTTTATTTTTTTTTAATCTTCAAATCAACATAATCACCATTTCTGCCCACTTTGGTTTTTAACAGATGGAGATGACTGATGTGAACTGAAAGCTTCAATCTTAAGCTTCAAAACAACACTGACGTCACATTTAAGTCATTTCGGGTTGAAATTGAACACTTCCCTCCAATTTTTCAACACGCTGACAAGATGAATAGAAACAACGAAGAAACCTGTTCCATTTGAGTGAAACAATAAAATGAAGACGGCTATCTTTTGTAGATCTGCTCTATCACTATTAGCAGGATGTGAAATAGCATACCGCACAGTTTGATGCGCTGTGCTGGCAGTTGCAAAACATTAGCATTCCAACATCTACATGTGAATCGGTGCGACTGGTTCAACTGACAAAACCATCATCAATCAAAACTCCACAGTGCATAATTTATTTCTAATTATTGACCTGCTCCTGTATGCTGCAGTGCCTCAATAGACATGTAGAAAATGGAGCACCGCGTTAGTTCTGGCAGACCACGTAGTCAACGCGCCCTTTGCCTATTGGCTGACGTCGACCCAACCCTTATGGCCAGCTGTGCTCAATGGGTAATCAGCTGCAGCTCGTAATTGGATGCTGGCATTTGGGGCACTTCATTTAAACTTGGTTTGCTGTCACTGCTTTTTTTTTTTTTTTTTGCTCTCTGCTTGCACCCACCACCTCCCCTGCTCCACCGACTTCTCATTGCCAAACAATGTCATACTGTTGTTCATTGTTGCTTGCTCTGTTCTAGGGGGTTTGTTGCCTTTACAGCAAATGGAAGGCACTCCACCTGAGGATGCTGCTGTTCCCTGTCTTGGCTTCCATGGAGCTCATGGAAAAGTCGGGAACTTCCTCCGAACAGAGCCATACCGCCAAACATAAAATGTATGCATTCAGAATAAGCTTCTGAAATTCATCTCTGTTCTCGTCTCGTTTTGACGAGAGTGGTTCTGACAGAACTACAGTTGACCATTTGTTTCAACACTCACTGCATCTGTCTTCTGTCTACTTACAATTTTCCACTACACATACAGGAAGATGCACTTGCTTCTCAAAATGCATCAGGACTCCTTATTTAATTAACTTACAGACTTCTGGCTCTGGATTTTATGATGAGGATGCAAAAAGAGAATTTATTTCTGAAAATTCATTCATAAAAGTCAGAACTGTGCAGCTTTTCTAGGAAAGAAACCCTCTTACATCACACGTTACATCAGGCTTAAGAGTCTTTCATACAGTTGTGCACCATCGACCTGGAGTCTTCTAAAACTAAAGGACTTTTAAGGACTTTCTTTGTTTTTTAAGTCAAATTTAGTTTTGAATTTTTTTAATTAAGTTTGATATGGCTTTTTGGCAGTTCTACAATCAGTCTGTCAGAAAGTTTTCTCAGCCCTCCAGACTTAAACTTGACCTTGACAGTTTTCTGTTAACTGTCATGTCTTAATTACATCACAAACTGAGCAGGCAGATACCTGTAAACACTTTGCTATTGTATTACAGCCTGTTCTTGTAATGTGGGCATCATTTTATTTACTAATCTATTTTATCATTTCAGAGTGCCAGGAAGCTCCTTCACTGAGATAATGACTGCAGATCATTGAGGCAGGTTTGAGGAGTCCTTGTCAAGAGTATGCCTGGGGTTTCTTTAAACTTCGAAACAAATTTTGTCCGAGAGTCTCCTCGCTGGGTTACACGGTGGCGTGAGGGTTCAAATCCCGACAGGGGTCCTTCTGTGTGGAGTTTGCATGTTGTCTCTGTGCATGTCTGGATTCTCTGGCTTCCTCACACTGTGTTAATCGGTTAAGTGATGATTCTAAATGTATGTAAATGCACAGTGTTGTTTGTCTCCGTGTGGCCCTGTGATGGACTGGCAACCCTGAATTAGTTTAAGAGGGCATAGAAAATGGATGGACGAGGATTCAGAAATGGAGACTGGCTAATAATTGAGATATCTGCCCTGTCTGCCAACAACCTTTTAGTGGTCACAGTGAGGCTTATCATGAGCCTGATTTACTGATTAACAGTTGCGATTTGAAATCTGGGGAAAAGACATTTTTTTCTTTCACACATCTAAAATGAAGCAAGATGCAGCGGACCTAATAATTTCGTAAAAACATTCAAAATAAAATTCAGTATGTTTGGCTCAAGGCCAAACACATGTGACTGGGGCCAACCTCAGCAAAATAGCAGGTTCCAAGGCTTAGGGTTTGAAATACTATGCACTGTCATGTGTTGAAGCATGTTGGATCCTGCCTGACACACACCTGCTGCTCATGACTGCATGTAAATTTGCATGTTATGTAGTGGGTTGAATGTATGGCTCCATCAACATGGTGCTTAAAGAAGCTTCTGTGTGAGTGCTTGAGGATAGATTTCAGTGCTTATGTGAGAAGATAATCTCGTCATGTCTCTTATCCAGATCCATCGAAATCCTACAACTGTCAGAACAGGCCTCCAACACATATCTTCCATACAAGTTACATATCTGTACAGAAGATAACACTGACTTGACAGCAAAATTGCTAAAGTTCTAAAGAAGTCTTTGCACCCATCCCACTAAAGCTGCTATACAATGAAGAAATATGCATGAGTACATCATGGAGTTATATATCACTGCTGTACTTATACATCTATGTGAAACCACTTTTATTGTTTCACGTATTATGACATAACAAAATCATCTGGTCCATACCGTGTCTTAAATTAGGTAAACACAACCTCTGATGCACAACGGCACGTGGCATACTGCATGCGTCATTATCTAATGAACACAAAAACTGAGCCAAAATGCAGAAGCAGTGTGTGAAAAGCTAAATCTAAGCTTACCGCTTCCACAGTAACTAACAGTGTAAGTAACAGACAGGCGTTGCTAATCAAATGCATCTGTTTATTTGATTAACAGCAGGTGTGAGCACTTCCAATAAAAGTAGAAGTTTTGCTCGTCTGGAGCATTCAGATATGTGTTAACACAACGCCATGGAGAAAAGGCAATGATCTCAGAGAAGCAGTTATTGCTGCCCAGACTATTCACAGACGAAAAACATCCAGGACAGTTGTCAATCTTCCCAGGAGTGGACGTCCCAGCAAATCCACCTCAGGCTCGGACCGTGCAATGTTCAAAGAAGCAGCAAGAAAAACCCAAGAGCTGCTTCTCAGACTCTACAGGCCTCAGTTAGCATGTGAAATGTGAAAGTGCATGACAGTACAATTAGAAGAAGACTGCGCAAGTATGGCTTTCACAATTCGCGGTATCGGAATTCTATCAGAACAAACCGCAAGACTGCTGTAACAAAATCCTTTGAACAGACAAGACCAAGGTGGAGATGTTTGGTTATAATGTAACAGCAGCACATTTGGTGAAAACCAAACACAGCATATCCCCAACAAACACCCCATAATAACTCTCGAGCACGGTGGTGGAGGGCTGATGATTTGGGCTTGTTTAGCAACCACAGGAGCTGGTCACATTGCAGCCCTTAAGTTGAACATGAACTCCTCTGTATAACAGAGTATTCTAGAGTCAAATGTGAGGCCATCTGTCTGACAGGTAGGCTGAAATTGGATCACGCAACAGGACAATGAGCCCAAACACAGCAGCAAATCTACAAGAAAAAGAAAAAAAATCAAGGTGTTTCAATGGTCCAGTCAAAGTCCAGAGGTCGACCTGAACCTTAATTAATTGTGATGAAACTAATGTCAGCAAACCTCAATTAATTGAAGCACCGATGCAAAGATATGTGGGCCTTAATTTCCCCAAGATGTGAAAGACTCATGTCAGAAATATTCATTTTTATCTTATTTCTGCGAAAAGCTGGTTCTACAAACTACTAAATGGTGGGTTGTTTTTAGTTTTTCAAACCCAACTTCTGTATTTTGGCTTTGTTTGAATACCGACATGGTGTAATATATGTTGCTATTCAGCTGATGTCGTATCTATCTAATCTATCCTATGACCAAGTTAAGCACGAGAAGATTTTCTTTTTCTAATGTCCTGATACATAGAACCTTGGAACCGAAAGCGGGTGCACTTTCATTTTCACAGGACTGCATAAACACAGAAAGACTGAGGAAATCAGATAAACGCCAGCACAAACTAAGACAAAAAAAGACAAGGCTGGGTTGCATTCACACTGCCACCCCAGAGTCCTTCAGTGATATTAAGTACACCTCCTTCTCTACACTCACCTCTCCTGTCTTTGGGCACTGGTGTGATAAGGTAGTGATGGGTTGTATTACTCCTGGGGGGAATCCCCTGGCGTAGCTCTTTCTATATATGTGTGTGTGCGTGTGCGCGTGTGTGTTTGCGCGTGCATCCCCACAGAAAAGGAAGAATGCCACCATTGAGCGCCCTGCCATTGCGCCAGCAATCCTCTCCCCCGCACCCACACCCCCTCCCGTCCTCGTTTGCACTCTTGACGTACAGTTGGAGCAGATTTGGTGACACGAAGATAAAAGCCTTCCACTGTTTCTGTCCTTCCTCTTTCTCAAGTGTCACCAGAGCATTGAGTGCTGGTGCCTTGGCCATAGACATAGAGAGCTCATTCAAACTGACACAATCACTTTTTACTTCTGCCTTGTGATAAGACAGAGTTCAGTGCGTCTTGGTGCAGTATGTCCACCAGCAGCTCTCCACGGGACACATAAGATTCAAGTCCACATTCAACAACTGTGACAGGCAGCTCCTCTGAAGCAATTTTAATACAATAGACCCAACTTCCTCTGTCATCTATCAGACAACACTGTAACAGTAATCATTTTTACAGAGAGGCAGCATACGCAATCCTGTCAGTCCGAGTTGGACAATTAGAACTTGATGCAGGCAGGAAGGGAGCCAAAAGAGTTGATCAGATTTGTAAAACTCCACTATCCTCATTGAAAAGTTAATTAATCAACTTTTAATTAGCCAAAAGTGTGCATATGTTTTCGCTGACACTGTGCAGTGGAGTAATACCAGTACATAGGAGGAGCTCTACATGACTGAGTGAGTACGAGGACACTGTGAAAACAAAGTGGGGGTGAAATCCAAGTCATGTGAAAGGTGTGAAATCTTAACTGCACACAATTTCAAAGCCGCTTGTAACAGCAGCACAGAATTAAATTAGGACTTTCTGGTTCTGATCAAATCAAGAGAAAAGTAAGCAATGATAGAACAAAGAAATAAAAGACTCTCAAGAAAGAAATGTGTGTATGGCCTATGGAAAAAATGTGTGTGAAGCATAGAGACTGATGTGATATACATTTGTTGGATGAACGCATCAGTATGCATTGTCCAATAGGAGAGATTGAGTCGAAGGGTTTATTTTTCCTTTTGTCGTTAAATAGTTTCTCACATCAGCGCCGAGCTGATGAGGCTGCACGTGTTTGTGGTGAAGCAAAACAATGTACTGGGCACAGCTTGGCTCACACATTCAAGTTATGCGGATAATTTGGAAACAAAAGCCAGCCCCTCCCCAGTAAACAAGTCAATTTTAGGTTTATAACTCTAGATTTGGCCCCAGTTAAGCTTGGAGATAAGCACGTATTAGTGATGGTTTTAGAGTATGGTGAGTCTTTGAGGAATTAATGCAAATCAATGCGGTGTCCTCCTGAGTGACAAAACAAGTGGCTGTTTGTGTGAGAATTAGCAAATGTGCGAGTGAGTCACCTGACACGCGACGCTAGTGGACGCAGTTGATTAACCCACACATCAAACTCTATTAAAAGAACTTGGTCATAATCTCTAATCACTTCCATGTCTGGCGGAATAAGAGAGCAGGTTAATCTGGATTACACGTCACCGTGGTGAGGTCACAGCCGAGGCAGCTGACAAACTGAGGAGCCAGGAGGAGCGGGAGAGACCAGGTGAAAACATACATTCATCGGGAAACAAGACACAAGCGAGGAGGATGGAGTGTGTCTGCAAAGGGGCCGATCTGTTTACAAACTATATGACCGAAAGTTACTTATGATCATGACAGAGAACAGAAAAGGAACTAACATTCAGTAGCAGAAGTGCAATGTATGAAAGCCCCTTTTGTAAAAATAAATGATCCATTTAGCAGGCCTTGCCCTCGATGAACCGTACATCACTTTGTAACTCTGTTATAACCGAGAGGAGCACACGACATGCAGACGAGCTTGTGATCTAAGCCTATAGGAAATGTTCTGCCCTGAAAACCATGCAGAGGGAATTAGGTCAATTTATAATTCAGCGAAGATCTTAATGATAGGACGGCACATGAGAAACAGAGAGGCGCCAAATCAGAGAGCTGAGAGGATGATGTGATGGACTGGAGACAGGTGTAATATCCACCCCTGTGAGGCACCTGAAGCCAGTGCTGACCAAAATCGAATGACAAGAAAAAAATGACAAAATACAGAAAACTGGAGTCAAATGCAAACGTGAAATTACGGTAAGAGGGTTCACAATCGATCAAAATCCCAACTGAGGCGGCCTCTGGATGCCGGGTGGCATGTGATCTGCACGCCCAGCAGCTAACTGTGGCACAATGGGAACAACGGGTGTTTACAAACGTAATAATCACGCCACACTCCGACCGTGTTACAAACAAACTTGGCACGTAGCAGGAATGCCGGATCTCCTGCACGTTTCACTGCAAACTGCACATGCAGCATTACAGTGAGAAAGTGGAACAGTGCGGATGAAAGGAAGTTTTTCAGAGAGCTTCTGAGCAAATCTGTGTTATTCTTATCTTCAACGTTACTGTTCTGAGGCGTGTTCAGAAGCTTTACTGAAGTAAAACTACTAAAACTGGCAATTCTTCGTGGCAAACCAAAGTCCTACATGACAAATTTATAAGTATATGAATGTCAGCAGCAAAATGTGGCTAAAGCATTGCAGTAGACATACTAAATTTGTCTTTCCAACATAATATTATCAACACAGAAGTACCGGTGTACAAGCAGCGTGTTATTGTCATAGCTGGGTGAGGTACAGTTACAGTTTAATGAAGAGGGACACCTGATTTACTTACAGGTTGGGAGGATTCCCGGCAGGGGAAATAAGAAAAAGCGAGGGAAAGAAGCACACTTGTGCTTCTAGTTTTTTCCCCATCTTTGTCTAATCTCTTAGTTTTTGGGGGTGAGATAATGGATCATTTACTGAAATGAAGCCATGTGTGAAGCATAGATGGAAAAATGACTGTTTGGTGGGGCTATTAACAGCACAGACATCTGAAATGTGACTCAGACTAGCAAATGTTTTTGGAAAGCGTCAGAAGCCAAAAAGTTTGGAAACACCACTGGCTTAATCTTTAGCTGTGAGCTGTCTATTTGCAAAGCCCGACACGTAAGGATCACCTATTGTGCAAGGGCTTCACGTTGCAAATGGAAAGAGATTTTTTTTTTTTTTTTTAAGTGCCGTCAAGTCAATGTGGTGGAGTAGAAAGTACATTTTCCTCAGTGGCGGTATAAAACTACCTAAAACATTAACCAACCAATGAGTGCACAAAGTGCGCCTTTCACGGTTATGTTTCTCAGCAACTTTCCCTTCAGCAGCGGTGAAGTCCGGCTACTCCTAAAACGCCTAGAGTGTGGAGAAGCAGCGGTGCGGTGCGAAGCTGCAAGCCATCACATTCACAAACCTGTTGACCGTGTCTGTTTGACGACCTGTCGGCTATCTATCTTCGGGTCTACGGTCTTTTCCACCCTTTTCCCCGGAGTGAGCGGGAGCCTGTGGTACTGATACTCTTGACAGCTCCTTTCTCTCTGGGTATGAGTGCCATCAGCTGACTGTAATAGTACCCAGCTGAATAAGAGGCTGACACTGAGTGTGCTGATTTTTGAGCCGCGGCTCAGTACAAACATGTATCCCATGTCGCATTTTACCAAATGAAAACGGGGACACGCTTTACGGCTAAAAATACCTGTCTACGACTATATTTGGCTTGGCTGGATCACAATCGGAACGCTAAAATAGTAGGGCCCGCCCCGGTACAATGAATGGGCTCTCCGCTATCTCACCCTGCCTCCGTCGCCCAGCAGCTAAAATTAGCAACAGGTCTTGCGTCAATCACGAGCCTCAGTGCGTCAAGGCTCTCCCCGCCCTTTGGGGGCTCATCATTCGTCGGAATTGGGACGTCGAATGAAAGAACGCGCCTCGTGATTGGTGGTTATGAATTACTGCTCCCAGACGCCGCAGAGGTTTTTAATTTTATGGTTGCTGAACACACTGGGGGTATGCCCTCTAAATATCTGTTTTAGCAGATTATTCTAAATTTATATTTGACCAAAATGTCCATCCATCCACTTTCTATACCCGGGTCAGAAAGGGGGTCCTCCAGCCCTCTGGAGCCTAGCCCACCTATTATTGGGCTAGAGGCAGGGTACACCCTGGACACCCTGGACAGGTCGCCAGGGCAGACCGAAATGTACATTCATGAATATATTTTCTCTAACAACAAAAAAGACAGACTTTTAAAGACTTTCTCTAGACTAAAACAATATGATTTGTATCCAAATATACTAACAAAAAAGCTGCTAAAATGTTCTCAGGATACAAAATGTTGCATGATTTTAAATTTTACTCATTCATATCACAAGATACACCTCTGGTATATTTCCGAATTGGTGACGACAAGATAGTTCTCACGTCCCATTCAGAGTTTGCCCTGTCTGGTTGGACTGCAGCTTATTTACTCACACATACCTGTACGTTTGGGGGCTTTTGGCAGGCTTTACAAACCGGGGGGGGGGGGGGGGGTGTTAGTATTTATATGAACTGAAGCTACGTGAAGTTAACAAACAAAGTAAAATAAAAGAATGCCTGTTTAAAAAAAAAAAAAAAAAGTCAGGTAAGGTCATTACCAGCCTTAAACATTGCAGTTAACATGCTGAGGCAACCTTATTTCCTGCTGCTGTATTTCCCCTTATATCAGAAATGTTCCGTAAATATGTGTCTTGGCACATGAAGGGTGTACACTGCAATCTGATCCTGTCAGATTAGTCTATTTAAATGTGTGACCTTGTGCTGGGGGGAAAGGTGAGATCATCTGACTGGATCATTTCGTGTGACAAAATAACATTTTAGGACCTGATAAGAGGCCGACCAGCGTAATGTTATGGCAATTTTTTTTATTTGTCTAACCAAAAGTGGCACAAAATTCGTCTGAAAAACGACTGAAATGTTATTGACAGTGCTGTTGATTAAACTCAACCACGACAAGATTACACGACAAAGGTTTACTATGGCCTTAGGAGTTCACAGTCTGTACTGAATATCTTCTCATGCAGGCTTCTTGAGCCCTGGGAAGCATGAGGAGGATTGTTGCCAAAAATCAGTTCAGACACATTACAAAACATTCACAATAAATGGATCTGATGACAGTTAACAAATGTATTATGTCCTCAATGTGAGTCCGGGAAATACAGCCACAAAAGGAATTTCTCCATATGCAAAATAACTATTACCGATGGATAGGAGAGCAGGATGTTCATGTTTAGACAGCTGAGGAGGAGATACACCAAATTGCTTATACAGTTCAGGGCTCTTTGGCATGGATAAATAATTCTAGACCCCAAAACAGGAAAAGATGACAGTGACTATTATATTTTGGTGATGTTAGGGGTAGAATGTAACTAAGAGCCTTTAATCTTCTTCACACTTGTACTTTTTTTTTTAGAAATTCAACTTACTTGTGCCTAACTTGAGTATGTGCCACTTTATACATCAACTCTGATGCATCTTAGTGGAGAACATTTTTACCAACGGTTTTTACCAACCGTGCCCATCATATCCCTTAAAGATACTACTGGTTAAATCCCAGAAAGAGCTACAAAGCAACCAGCATTTGATGCAGAAGACATGACAAAGAGACATAAATGGAGGAGATGTGCAATTACAAAGACAATATTTTCTTTTAATACGTATTCAAAATGTAGTCAAAACATGAGAAAACAAGCCAAACAGACAAAAACAAAAGCATTGGTAGACTAAAACACATAATTTTGATAAACAAATCCCATAGTTGACGTACACCAAGAATACCTTACAGCAGTGAAAAAGACCAAACATTCCAATCGGCTAGCAACACATCCAGCAAAAAACTATATTACAAGCACATGATCAAATAAATACAGGCCTTGAAGCATGAGATTACCACAGAGGGCTGTGAAGTGATTAAAAATGAACAAAATGTGACACAAAACATCCACAAAGTGATGTGAAATAGCCCAGATGTGACAAACACCCATAAAGGGTTTTTCTTAAAAAAAAAAAAAGTGTATAGATAATAGATGCAAAATAACTCAACATGTAACAAAAAATATATAGCAAAATAAATATTGATGACTAACCCAGTGAAAGGATGTCAAATGACCACAACGTTAAACCCATTGTGCTGAACTCTGAGAGATATACAGCTGGAGACACTCTGTAAACAGAAATTGTACCCGAGTGGTTTGTGGTTGCGTCTCTTTCTGCCTGGCTGTCTTGTTCCGAGGTGGGTGGGGGACCTTTTTACACGTCTGTGCCCAGTGGTCTGTTGTTTCATATCCATGATCTGAACACTTCCTCCACCAGTGTTAGTTTAACAATCAGGAAGTTGATTGCTGATAGACGATGTAAGTCTGAACTTTAACATCTTTTGGTTTTAATGGTATAAACGAATATATCTAACGTCCAGTCATGATATTAGAATATAATCTTGTCTGAAAAGTCTGCTTAATGCATAATGTTTACTCCGGTTGTGCCGGCTCGCCTCGTGGATCCCCCTCAGCTTCCTGTCCTGCAACCATCAAACCAAGCGCCTCTCTCTCTCTTCTCTGCCTGATTCTCTGTCCCTCCCCTCTCCCTCTTTCTCTGGCACACGCGCTCGGGGCTTATGTGTCTCGTAGCCTACTGTACGGAGAGCGCGAGTGAGGGAGCTCTACTTTGAGTGACGTCACCTCTCCCATGGCGTCAGATTGACGTAGCGCATACCAAGCACTCTATGTGGAGGCAGAGCCCACATAAATGCACTATTTGACTTTCTCCCCTCAGACGGCGCACATAAACAAACCCGCGTTACAACTCCACACACTTTGCAAAGCACCCATCAGCACTGACACACTCTTAGCTCACGGGAACGGACGTAGACACTCTCCTCATACTCGGGAGTTTGATCTTTTTTTTTTATTGTCTTTATTTGATTTGTCTACTTTTGTGCGTTAGAGAAACTAAGAGGAAGATCGCGAAACTTTCTCTCCACTTTGCCGCCGGTGCATTTGTGCCTCTTCGGTAACCCTGACAGCATTTTTAAACGTTTTTCTCTTCATTTTTTCAACTCTTTGTGATTATTCTGGATGGAAAGGAGATACTTCATGCGAGGTTATTACCAAATGTAAAGACGGAACCGCTACAGCAAACCAGTAAGTAAACTGTGAATGAATGAATCCTTGATATTCTGCTGCTACCCTGTCAGACTTATACGGAGCCGAACCTTTCAGCTGTGTGCCTTCTTTTTTACAATAACTAAACCACGTGTCATGCTGAATATATACCTTGATATCTTGTGTCGTTTTGGTTCAACTTTCGGCGCCTAACCTGTTGATACGTAAACCTCCAGCACGGGTATGGCTGCTCCTATAATGTCTGTGTGTGGCGTGTCCAAATGAAGCTGAATTAGATTTTAATTTGCGCTGGGAAGGTATCATATCCTTTCCGGTTGTCATGGAAATGAGATGCCTCTCACTCACACAATGAAGAGTGGAGTCAGGCACACAAATGGTCTGAGTGGAGAATAGTCTAACCTACATTCAGGCAGATCTGAGAGTGTAGAATTAATGTTCTTTGATTTCTTTCCATCTCTTTTAAAGCCCCCCTTTAGTAGGATTTTATAGGAAGGGTGTGCTTTTAATCACTGATTGATAAATAGGACATGGCATGCGTGTTTATTCTAGAAGTAGCTGATGTGTTTGAGTTTATATGTCAAGTCAGTATGTGGCTACTTACTACTGTGCACTTTTCGATCAGCTAACCCTTACAAGGATTTAAGATAACTACTAGAAAAAGGATTACCATTTTCTTGGAAAAAGATGTGATTTCAATTTTAACGTCAAATTTGCGTTAAAATCAGATTTATAATATAGTGGTAGTTAGCTAAATCATCTCCTGAATCCATGTGGACTCGTCCTCTCCTCCCCCTGAGATCAGAAAAAAAAACAGTCAACCAAAGCCACGTCAAATTTCTGGTGCCCACTGTGAAATATGCCCGGAGGAAATGTGATGACAACACATTGTGCTACCAATGCTATGTGATAAGAGATTAAGAGTGCCGAGTTCAGGTGGCTAACTAACTGGCTTTACCTTTTTCTCTCTTTCACACCCTCGGTATTACGCACGTAGACAGGCACTTGTGACAGTCTCCCTCTCAGGGCTGATTTACAGTACTCATATATTTGTCTGGTCTCTTCTTTATGTCCTCTCTTTTCACTGTCTCTGTTTGCTGGAAGCCTCGCGCTGTCCTGGGTTATTGGTGTGTGGGGCTACCGGGGCCTACCGGCGCTCCGGGGCGCGTGCTTTGCAGCTCTTAAGTCGTTCTCTTGGTTACCGGTGCGCTCGGAGCCAGAGCTCCTCCGGCCGGCTCGGCTTAAGAGGAAAACGTGAGGGGACCAGTTTGCTCATAAGGGGGGACGACCGAATCTCTGGTTTAAAAGGAAAATGCTTTTTAAGTGAAAACGGTTCTTTAAACAATTCAGAAAAGTTGTGATTAGACGCACGCTTTTACGCACGATTCCACCTTTTTTTCCTGAAAAAGTTATCTAGGAATCAGCGTATCTTCTTCCAGTTACTATAATCTTTTCTAGACATTAATGATTATTTTCCAAGCCCACTCTGATGGCTCCACACAGAATTGAATGATGACTTATCTGTTCCAAATCAGTCCTAATCAAATAAATGCTGTGCGGCTCGACTTGTTCATTTACCCTGCGCTTTTAGTTGATTTCTGCGTATTTTGAGGCGCTGTGAGGCATTCGATTTGTATAAGAGCCGTCTCCATACCAAGGAAACACCGAAGGAGTTCACAGAATTCTGGCGTGTCCTCTCAGTTTTTTCCCCGCAGGTTCAGAATTTGGTGAAAATGGTTTGTTGAGGTGTTTGAGCTGTTGACGTAAAGTTTTAAATACGCCAAAGGTTGCAGGTGTAGCCTGAGAGTCAGTTCCCATGGGCATGGCTTGTCAACAGGCTGCACGCTGGGAGAGTGAGTGGTCTCGCAACTTGACAGTACTGAGAGTCTGTGGCGAGGAGAGAAAGGGAGAAACTGTATACAAGTGAGTGTGCGACAAAAAGGGGGCGCTCTGGGCCTTGAAATCCACCAGCCACAGTGCGCTCCTCTGCAGTTGACAGAGAGCTTGAGGCGCACAGCGCACACGAGTCCGTCGGTTAGGTTTCGGGTCCGACTCTCCAGAATATCTCGAATTGTCTGTCCCTCTGGATGAACCTTGAGCGGGCCGAAACGGTGGTGATCAGAGGCAAGAGAAGAGATGGCCCGGACGCGCTGGCACAGACTGCTTTCATAAAGGTTCTTACTTTTGTAGGTGTGTAGGTGATTTTAGAAGTTTTTTCCTTGGTGCTTCTATATTTCGGATAAAAAATTGAAAATGTATTTAAATTATAACAATAAGGGAGCAGATTTTTCTGTGTTAGAATGAAACTTGTCGCCCACATGTAAGTTGTGAAATGAGCCCATAGTCCTCAGTTGTGGTTCTTATTGTTTTCTTTGTAGCATGGATTGAGTGGTACATGTAATCTCAAAACTGGTCTGTGTATGATCCCGATCTGCACGTCTGCCTCATATTTGAAATTCATATTGCATAGATGTGAAGTTGGCAAATTTTTAGTTTTGGCGACCGGCAGCCCAGCACAGCAGTTTTCATCCACTTTCATCTCTTTCTGCATCTCTTCTTTCGATTTCCTTACTTTGTCTATCAGATTATATTTTTACAAATCACGACTTAATTTGGGCTAAAATCAGCTCGTTTTATAGTGTCTTTAATATGCCAAAGTCTTACCCTGCCCTAACATTTTTAGGAAGTGAGAATGTCTTTTAACCTCACATACAATTTGCTGGACAAAGTTTTATAAGGCAATGTAAATACAGAAGTCGTTCTCTAAAAGCAAAATTACGAAAACATCAATAACCTTTACTGTGTTTGAGTTTTGAATATTGCTGCGATGAGATGACAGTACCCACCTTTTCATTCAGCCTGCCGCCACACTGGTTTTAACCCATCTCTCCTCCAGGATCAGGTTCGGAAGAGCGCGCCCAGCCGAGCTCGGAGCCCCGGCGATCGGATCCTTCTTCTGCGACGCCCGTCGACTCCTCGTCGCTCCAGGAGCCCTGTCCCGGCCGCAGCCACGCCACCCCTAAATCCCGGATACCCAGCACCATTCAGCGCGAAGCTCTTTCACCAGGTACAGAAGCGACCACTCAGATTGTTTTCACTTTCTTTCTTTCTTTCTTTCTTTCTTTCTTTCTTTCTTTCTTTCTTTCTTTCTTTCTTTCTTTCTTTCTTTCTGTCTCTCTTTCCTTCTTTCTTTCTTTCTCTCTTTCTTTCTTTCTTTCTTCCCGTCTGTCTCAGCTGATGTTTTTTTTTTCTGTAAAGTGCAGCTGCAGTGACAGGTCTCTTTTTTCTCAGTTATTGTGGCGTGTTTGATGACAGGTGTTTGGGTGATTGAGGGAAACTGTTAAGGATGAATGCATAACATCTCCCAAAAGTCCATTTAGAGGTTAAGAGTTGAGGTTAAATCAGAATTTAAGCATGTAGGCACAGATTTATTTAATTTCTTAAATTTATTCTTGATGAAATACAAAAATATGATTTAGTTTTATGAGTGTGCCGGGGATGTTTTCTATCTGCGCTTGAGCAGCACCTCTTCAGCCTTAGTGTGCTTGTGTGTGTGTGTGTGTGTGTGTGTGTGTGTGTGTGTGTGTGTGTGTGTGTGTGTGTGTGTGTGTGTGTGTGTGTGCGTGTGTGTGTGTGTGTGTGTGAGTGTAAATGTGTGTTGATGTCTCGGCTGTTACGTGCGGATTGAGTTGACATTTCTATTATTAAGATAAGAGATTTGTGAGACCCACACATCCAAATCCTGAAGGTGGGGGCTGATCATATGTAAAACTCATCCATAACCGTAATGACTCAACAAGCTCTTCAGAAGTCTCTATGACTAAAACTCGACACAGTGTTGTTATAGGTAAATCCATTTGTATTGTTTGAATTTTCAAATTCCTGTCTTTTGTGTATCAAATAGAATCTGAAGCCCTATAACATGTCATATGCTTATTATTCCCATAACGTCACTGGGTGGTGTAACTGTAAATCTCTGCTGTGTGTTGCTGTATTTGTGAGAGCATGACTTTACCCACTGTGTGAAAGGCCCGCTGAGTTCAAATGAATTTGTTTGGTAATTCACTGACAAAAAAGAAAAGAAAGAAAAAAAAATTTTTTTTTAAAAAGTGTTTTTGTATTTATGTCTGCAACTTCATGTTTTCATTTGTTAGATCTATGGCATTCTGACAATGAACAAGCGCACTCAGTTATTGGAACAGCTGCAGTTTGTCCAGTTGAAATGCACACCTCGAGGTTAGAGACTGTTTCCCTTCGCCTCACTTTGCTGCAGCACCTGTGTCTGACTCTGCTTGGGTTGTCTGTCCCCTTTCTTACACACACACACACACACACACGCACATTTGCATGCAAGTGTAAAGAAGGCAATCCCATGGTGGTGTTGGAGAGTTTTGAGGGTTATACCGACTTGCTTTGGTGGCAGTAAAACCTCGCCGGTGATGCAACATTGTGCTGGTGTGTGCGAGAGATTACAAGCTTGTGAGCATATGTGTGTGTGTTTCTGAGAGATGACTAGCCACCAATTGAAGGCAAAGGGTGAGTCTTGACAGAAGTGGTTTTACAGGTTCTTTTTTCAGGATGAGGGTGTATGTTATTAGCAGAATGAGCACATACAGGTCCATGTTGGCATCTTGAACATCGCTGGTGATGAAAATGAGTGTGCGTGTGTGCATGAAAAATAAAAAAAAACCTTCTCCAAAAGCTTCTCTACTAATCTGACTCACACAGACAAACATCAGAATGCTTCATCTTAACATTTCTCTCTTTCCCTTTCATTCCTCCTCAGGCAAAGTCAGCTAAAAAAAATTGTAGTATTTAAACATGCTTCACAAGTTGCTCTGGGGCTGTGTTGGTAAATGACAGGTGCATACAGGCAGACTAATACCCGCTGGTTTGCGTTTGACCTACTGACACAACACAGAGAGCCACAAAGTTCACCACTGGGCTCTCCTCTCCTCATAGATTTTTTTTTTCTTTTTCTTCTGTGATGCCTGATCAGTAGAAAAAAGTCTTTGGGTATTGCACAGAAAGCCCCCATGACGCCCATAATGTTGCATGTGTGTTTTTCCACGTGGGCTGAAGAGCTGGTCACTCGTTGCTTAAAAAGAAAAAAAAGAAAGATGACGTCAAGCACACGTAGGCCTACAGCTTGACTCATATCCTCAATTTGAGAAATAAAATCCTGCTTATTGCCACTGATAGATACTGGGCTCGTCAGCGTGTACTACAGCTGACGTAACAATGCCTCAGTATACCCACGGAATTTTTTTTTTTTTTTTGTGCAAGACTTTTGTGTTGATAAATGATGGAAATATGTTGTTTTGTTTGTTGTTGTTTTTTTCAAATTAGGGTACCACGATCCCAGAGATCAGAACAGAGCGCCAACAGAAAAATAAAGAAAAATATAGAAGAGTGTGTCCCCTATTGTTTATCCTCAATATGAATATAAAGCTTAACTCAATTAACGCTTTGAGTCATCCCTTTGTTTTTAATGGCCCCAGAGCCAAAACGCAAGATGCCCCTCTGCTGTAATTTAATTGTGCCAGAGCGGCTATATAAACATGTCACTCTGCCTGCTTGCACCACGAGTGACATTTATGCGTGTTTAAAGGCATATATGACCGCAATAAGTTCAAGGCTATTTTCAAAATGTCTTATTATGTTCTGACGCTGTTTATCGAAGCTAGTAGCCTATTGATGAGAATGAACCGTTTTTATATTGGCTATACATCAAGTTACTGGACTTTTATTCTCGCTGAAACGGGGTTGGAGCTGCAAATAAAGCTACTTGGCTTTGATTCCCTGACCTAGCCTGAGTGAGTCCGCTTGGATGGCGGTATTTGTGAGTGCTCTAACAACAGCAGGACCGATATGTCCCGTATTTGACTAGACAAACATGACGCGCGGGGAACCGGGGCGATTACGGCAGAGCGCGCTCATGCTGGTCGTCAATGGGCGCAGCGCTGTGTTGACAGTTCCCCGCTCAGGAGCGTCGAGTAAACACCACAAAACCCTGGCTGCGCAGACACTCCTAACTGATTAATCCGCACACACTTAAACGTTCACGCCTCAGAGGCACGCACGCCAACGCAGGTGTGTATTGCGTAAGACGTTTGATGGTATAAAAACATATCTTGTGGTGCTCTCACACAGTTGATGAGGAGGTGGCCTGTTGCTGACTGGGGCCGAATTAAATCAAGGAGGAAAACTCAAGACATGCCGACTGGCGTCTGCAGCAGTTAGAGGAAATATGTGTGTCTGCATCTGTGAGTGGAGCCTATCTGTGTGTGTGTGTGTGTGTGTGTGTGTGTGTGTGTGTGTGTGTGTGTGTGTGTGTGTGTGTGTGTTTGGAGGGAGGTTGTGTAGCCAGCATCCAACACCACAGTGGGGTTCCATTATTATTTAATGTTATCTCATCTGTTTTGCAATCTGACTAACCAGAGTATGCCCACCTACACATGCACAAACACAGCTACTTAAACTTGAACACAATTTTGCTCTAATAAACAGCAGCTTCCCTTGCCAAACTAACTGTCGGTGAATCAGCAGTGTGTGTGTTCCAAGTATTTCTGCTAAACTTATCAAACGCAAGTGCAAGAAGTGTGAAAGCAGGCGATTGAGTGAATGACAGTACGTGAAAAGATTTGTTCTAAGCTTTTATTGATTGAAAGGTGCATTTAGATTAAACTTTTGGCAATTTCTGCCAGTTTAAAAGCTGACAAAACTGCCTGTTCCAATAGAGCTGTGCAGAAATTTTAAGTCACTGTTTAATTGATGACCCTGTGTAGAGCAACCTTTGTGTGCAAGTGCCTCTAATACCGCCTCCTCTCTGTAGATTTACTGTAGTGTCTTTGCTTTTCTGTGCTTCTGTTTGCAATCTTCCTATTTTAATTAGTGTGTGACTAATATGGCTTTAAATTCTATTGTCTGCTACTAATTGTTGCTCTGCTACGATTGTACTCTATTAACACTCTGAAAATGCATTTTGAATTGAAAGTCTTTGGCCCGAAGAGCAGCTCTAACCTAAGTGTGTACTCTGTTTCCCCGGCAGACATGCCCTGTGTGCAGGCTCAGTACGGGCCCGCCCCTCCAGGCTCAGCTTACTCCGGCCAGTCTTTCAGTTACCAGGGTGACAGCTACGGCTCTGACCTCATGACCCCTGACTACACCAAGCTGGACCTGGGTGGGGGCGAGATCTCTGCCGCAGCCACTACTTCCCTCCCCAGCTTCAATGTGTTCGTAGAGGGGAGCTATGAGCCCAAGTCCTCCTGCCTCTACCAGATGGCCCCACATAGGCCCACCATCAAAAAGGAGGAGGAGAGCTACCCAACTGCCCCACCACTGGAGGCCATGTCCTCCTCCGCCATGTACTTTAAACAGTCTCCTCCCTCCACTCCCACCACTCCGTCCCTGCCACCGCAGCCTGGCACCTCTTTCCTGTGGGACGAGCAGCATTCCCTGGTCCCTCCGTCTCACCCTCACTCTCTGGGATCTGCCCTTGAGACCGGCCCTCTTAAGTCTCCTCGCTTTCCTCACTTCTACCAGCACTCGCCTCCCCACAGCGGTGGCAGCGTCGGCGGCTATGAGAGCCTGGGTGGAGGACTGGTTCGCACCTCTTCTTCGTCGTCCTCCTCCTCATCATCAGTGTCCCATCCTCATGGTCCACCCCTGGAGCAGCCCATGTACCAGCTGCACCGCGGAGCCGGGGGCAGCAGCCTCGCCTTCCGCTCCCTGGCTCTTGGGCCTTGTGGCCCACTACTAGGAGACAGCCTGCCCTCACCTCCCCCTCGTGGACCCCAAGGAGAGGGAACATGCGCAGTTTGTGGGGACAACGCCGCCTGCCAGCACTACGGCGTACGCACCTGCGAAGGCTGCAAGGGCTTCTTCAAGGTAAAAACTCTTTAAAGTTAATAAGTAAAGCTTTGAACCTCTTTCACTCTTTCACTTCATACAACTAAATGCACACACTAACATTCCTTACCTGACCGTCCACCCTAAAATACAACCCAATAGCTGTGAGCTGGCTGAAAACTGACTGACGTATTTCATCCAAAATGACTTTCTTGCATTTGCCTTGCTCCCACTCTACACCCGTCTCTGTACCCTTTAAATCGTCTTCTGTGTCATAGTGAAAGCACAGCACACCCACAGGGGTCATCTCTCTCGGCAACCAAGTGGGCAAAGTGGCGTGCTCGGTTCGCTCGTGTGCGTTGTTTTTTTGTTTGAGAACACAGAATGATAAACGTACCCATTCTCACTCAGACAACCATGCTGCTCAGAAATTAAATGCAGTAAATAAGTTTCCTTTCAGCGGGGTTTTATAGTGAATCAGTGGCCACGGAATTGACCACATTTCACTGAGACAATATGAGTCAGTTTGAAATTTGGCTCGTCGAATGATTCAGTTGTACACGTCTCAACTTGCTGTCTCACATCCATTGTTACCACACACATGCTAACACACACAGCGCGTAGTTTAACATCACAAAGAGACAGTTTTTAGTCAGACTTACTTTTCATTTTCCCGGTGCAAGTCATAAAACACGACAGAGTTTCTAACTCACTTTTCTGAAACGTGCAAGAAATTATATAGCTGTGTACATGTTTAAAGCTTAGCAGCACAGCACTTGAAATTACGTTGAACCCACACGAAATGACAGTGAAGTAATTCCTTTTTGAATTATAACATTTCCTGGCACGCTTGTTAGGCTTTCTATTGGTAGCTTGACACAAGAGAGCGAAAATTAAGTGACAGCAAGACCGAGGGTGCAAACACAGAGGTAATTGAATAATGCCTCTGGTAGGTGGAAATGAATTATCCTTCTTTTCAATTAGTTTCACAATTTGTTTTTATTTAGTAATTAATGAAAGCGGCGTCTGGTGGCAGCAGGCTGCAGGCTGTCTGCTTGCTGCAGCATTCAGCAGCCACAAAGCCTGTCAAACCTCGCTATGTTTCCTTTACACACACATGCAGATGCAACCATGCACGCAAAATATATGCGCACAACCACAAAAATGCGTACATACAGAAAAACATGTATGTACGCATTTTTCTGTAAGATCTACCTTGAATCCAGGATGCAAAAACAGAAACTAAAACCTTTCACACTCACCTGCTCTTTTTCACATATTCTCAGGCACATTACCGCCATTATCCTGATGGGTTTTTTTTTTCTTTGTCCCCTGAAAATACTTCCCTGATTGCATTTAATTATCACCGAATAGTTATTATACATTAACCCCTACTACAGACATGCTGTAAGTTATTGTTATTTCATTAACGCAATTTGAAGCACATTTCCTGTGAATTCATTTTAGCTGTTAAACTAGTAATTTTTTTTTTTTCCTGCTTTTATTATTTTTGGCTGAATAATGCATGCCACTCGATGCTTTCCACTAATCAGGGGAATTTGTCAAAATGTGAATCTTTTTTAAAATCAGAAACTACCTCATCTGTATGTATTAAACATAATGTTGGAAACAAAAAGGACCTTAGAATCATCTGATTTTTAAGCAAAGACTTTTTCCGTACTGTTATCAGCCAAAACACACGGACAGCTATGCTCACTGCACACTTTTTATTTTCCATCTTTGCAAAGCGTGTTAGTCATGCGTCAGTAACTGGTGGAGAAGATTGCAAAACAAGCTGGATGGTAACATACACATATGTTTTAATGCAAAAATGGGATATGTAAATGGATCGCTAAAGCACAGCGCTAAATTAGATTTGTGGATGTGAATGGTTTAGTACTTTCGATCAGGTTATAAAAGTTAGTCAATGAAAACCACTTCAAATCAGCCTGTTTTTTTTTTGTACGGACCAAGAGACAGAAAAGCGAATCATAAGAGGGGATGGGATTTGGGGCGTGGATGGGAACAAAGCCCCTAAAGGTATTTAAATTAAGCTAAACGTGTTACATCTGAAGAAACTGCCGCTGCATGCTCTTTTGTGAATGTGCTTTTAGTGCACCAAACTTGCTCCTTAGTTCTGACTCTAATTACCCCTTTCAGTTCAGATTTTATGCTCACAAAATTTTAGTTTCAAACGCAACGTGAACTTGAAATCAGTGCTTTTAGGGAAACTGTGAGGATAAATCACCCAGGACAGGAGAGATTTCTTCAAGTACTAAAACACGCTTCATGCTCTCCTTTACGCCCACTCGTGCTCACACTAACAAGGGGCCCTGAATAAATAGATGATATACAGAATACAAGCATCCTCATTTTCTTGTTTGTGTGTGTCCACCAGTGCATGTATGCAGGCAGCACAGTGACATCAGAGTATGTAACCACACTGCTGAGTCGCAATCAGATGAAGCAAAGTCACAAGAGGCCCAACTAATAGACGCACACACATACACATGCATACACATGCATATAGTAGTGGATAAAGACAGAAGAGACAGGAGGAGAAGGGCCAGCGCTCACTCACAAGAGCCTAATTTATCAAAACTCTAATTGATTATTGAAAACTCAGCCTTTTCTTGGAAGCAGCTATCTTATGAATTAAGGCCCGGGGTCACTTAAGAGAGGACCTTTATCCTCAAATAACAACACAGTTCACTCATTCTATCTCAGTCTAAAGGCCACTTTCACTGGCAGCCCTAACTCCCTGTATGTTGCAGGAAAAACACAACGTGGTTGGAGTTTGAAGAAAAATAAATGACTTTTATTATTAAAATCCACAAGTTCAGTGCCTCACAGCAATGAGAGGACTCCAGTGTATTAACTGGTTTTCCTGATGAACAGTTACAACGAATATCCTGTAAGTCTCTTCAGACTTTGTGCTTACTTTGCAGCACATCTGTAAAGGTGCAAATAAATGCTGACACGCTACAGCGTTGTGTGTCATCCAGCCTCTCGAGCAGCTTTACCCATATTCCAACTCTCGCTGTTCTCCCGCAATCACATTAATGACCATAACTAACTTATCCTCGCGCGCACGGGTCACCGGCCATTGAAGGGATGAGAGGGAGACATTCGCAGCGATCTGCGGTGCCATGGCAACGGCTCTCATCCGGCACTGGCGCCCATTACGCGTCAGTTCCGCACTCGCGCCGGAGCATATGGAATAATTGGTGTGTTATTGGACTCCCGGGGGCACGGGCGTGTGTGGCGCGAGAGGTCCCTAATTGGATTTATTTGTTTTGATGTGTTTTAGATGCGTTAAAGAAAAAGGGAAGGCCTCTTGCGAGCGGTGCGTTTCTTTAATTTACAGTTTGTTCGGGTGCTGTCTGAGTGGACTCGTGGAGTCACAGCAAGACAGCGTATAAAATGTAAACGCTTTGCAAATGTCAGTAATTATAATTACCTGCCACGAAAGCGTAGCTGATAGTAGGTTCACACGGTCTTCGTCGAGACACGTAATGTGTTAGGAATGAGCTCAAAGGTAGTTTGAAGTAATTTGACCTTTTTTAGGCAGCAGGTTTTCTTATTTTTTTCTGTGGGCAGATTTTGTCACAACCATGCAAGATGCAGTAAACACACACAATTTGGCATGAAAATGAAGCCAACTTCAAAGCTGGTTCAGGTTCAACACATGTGAGTTGACAGTTCATGTAAATGACAGCTGATTACGCTTGGGTTGAAACAAGATGTTGACGGGCGGCGGCTGGTGTGATCCTGCATTTTTGACAGTGTAAGTGTTTTGTTGTAACAGATTTGCACCACTGGCAAATACTTTTTCAAAGAGAATTAATCCTGCTGTCAAAAATTACTGAAATTGCTAGAGGTTCTAGAGATTTGCAATAACTGATATTAGTGTCCTTATTTTCATAACAGCAAATAATGTGATCGTTTGCTTTAAAGGAAAAGTCAGTTATGCCCATATGGGTACGCCACCCGTTTCTTATTGTACTTATACTCAACTTTCACAAGCACGCGGGATTGACACATGTGCTCGTGCCCATAGACATGTGGAGGCATTCACTATCATCCCAGTAATCGTTGTCTGTTATCCACACGGTAAACTCACCCGTCCCCCACGTGGCCCGTTTCTGATTTCATTTTAATAAGGTCAGTAATAATCGCGCGAGCCAGCCGAGGAGAAAACAGCTCCCGCGAAGCCCATTGAGAGTGGCGCGATGCGCGAGGCCCCGAAGGTGCCACGAGCTGACCCGCGAGCTTCACAAACAATCTGATCACGCAGCTCTTGCGGCCGCTGTCCCTTACACCCCCACCCCCACCCAACCCCTCCCAGTCTCGCGGGACCCGGCTCGGCACGCCACGCGCTCCATCCCCATTGTCGGCTGTGGCGCTAATAAAATTGTCTCTCCTGCAGGCGAGGCTTGTTGGAAAATTAATTTTATCTAATTATACTGATGTCACCGTCGCCTTTCAGTGCGTAATTAAAATCTGACCTGCGAGCTTCTGCTTTCACTCTTTGATAGGGGAGAAAAATTGAATTAAACAAATCAAATATTAGGTGTTGATTGTGTTTGGTGGCTGATTATAGGTATGCCTGTTTCTTGTTTCTCCAGCGGACCGTGCAGAAAAACGCCAAGTATGTGTGTCTGGCCAGTAAGAACTGTCCTGTGGACAAGAGGAGACGCAACCGCTGCCAATACTGCCGCTTTCAGAAGTGCCTGAGTGTAGGCATGGTGAAGGAAGGTAGGAGATCCCACACCTGATTTGTAACACATTGATCCTGATATACATCATAATGTTTGTCTTTTAGGGTGACAAGGACCTTTCATCTTGCATGTCAGACATCTAGTAACTAATAATCTCTCCAGTGAAGGAGGAGAGTGACACACCCTCTCAGTCCACAACAGTTTTAAAGCAATGACAAATCTCCAAGTCAGGCAGACCAATACAATCAAACACTCTCACTCTTGCCATTTCCCTTTTATGTGTCATCACATCTGCTATGCTGACTGGCTGCATAACGGAGATGTTTTGCTGATCTGTAGAGTCAGCATGACACTCACTCTGGCCTCATTTTCCTGAGGTTTCTCACCTGTCTGCACATCCTGTAATCCCCCCACCCACATTCGCACTGCACATATATGCAAATAAACCCACAGAACACACATATGTATTCAGAAGTTGCATTAATGCTTACATGTGCCTGTAGAGCAGCTCCACTGCCATCTACTGGCTCGTAGGCCCCTGTGTTTGAAAAGTGGCAATGTTGGAGAGCTCCTGTGGAGATAAGAATAAGTCAGAGAATTAAACTTCTTTGAGAATGCCGTATGAATATTATCATAATTGACTGAGAAAACCTTCTCACAATTGCCTCTTTTTTTCTGTTTCACAGTGGTACGTACTGATAGCTTAAAGGGGCGCCGAGGCCGCCTGCCCTCTAAACCAAAGAGCCCCCTGCAGACAGAGGCATCTCCCCCCTCTCCACCCCTCAGTCTGCTTTCTGCTCTCCTCAGGGCTTACTCCCACAGCACACCCCGAGACCTTGACTACAGCCAGGTACCCCCCCATGCTTAATTTCAGCTGCAGAGCAATTTGTTTTTGTCTCTTTTTTTTTCCATTGTAACCTCCCTTCTCTCTGTGCGTTCTCTCTGTGCGTTCAAAACAGTTCAGCGCTGCTGACCCTCCGTCCTCCTCCTCAGACGCAGAGCACATCCAGCTCTTCTACAGGCTGCTCACCATCTCGATGGAGACCACACGGTGCTGGGCGGACCGCCTGCCTGGCTTCTCTGAACTTCAGCGTGATGATCAGAACCTTCTCATAGATTCTGCCTTCCTGGAGCTGTTTGTCCTGCGATTGGCTCACAGGTAGGACCGGGAAGAAAGAGTCTGTGATTTACCTGATTAGAACTTGTAACGCTTTTAATTAACTCTTAAGCAGATCTCCACTCTTACACACCCAACTTAAATCTTTTCATTGACCTCATTGACAACAACTTTGGCGTCTCACGTCATGTGTTAGAAACAGGCATTTGATATCTTATACTGTTATATTACAGTGTGTAAATATGTGTGCTGCTGTGTTGGTGTATCTCCAGAGTAGGAGGAGTGGAGCTGAGTAATCGCCATATGAACCAAATTATGAATGGAGTCTGTAGCTATGGCAGCTACACCCACAGAGTTCCGCTCGGCTCGTCTGATATCTGACGCACAGAGAGCTCTGTGTGTGTTCTGCAGGCTAAAACTGTGCTAACATTGTGAACTGTGAATTGACAGGATCAATTCCATCTAAAAGCTAGTCAGCTGAGAGACCAAAAAAGGGCTGTTATGGAAGGAAATATTCAGCTGACTGAAATCAGAAGAGAACTGACTTTATTTACTTCATGCATCCAGCAACGTGCACGTGTGTGTATATGTGTGTGTGTGTGTGTGAGTGAGCACGTGGTCCTCTCACTCGTGGATACCTGTGGTGCCATTATGACTGCAGTGGTCGACCTCTGCCTCAGGGTTACCCCGGGTAACTGGTTTGCTCTTGTAAGGCATGTTGCTGGTTAAATTTATGGGGAGGAGGGCAGATCGCACTACAAGCTCATCCTTTTGTCTGCACTGTCGCCAAGGGCAGAAGACCAACACAGTCAGACACACAAGCACACTTACTCACACACACTGACTGTGTAGAACTTTCTCTCCTCCTCCCAGTGTACGTCCAGGTGCAGGGTGGGTAGAGGATGGGCGGTGGCATCACAGTCCCAGCAGGAGGGGGACTCTGACTCACGCTAAAGGGTGGACTCATAGGGGCCTGTGTCAAACACACTCACTCACTCACACACACACACACACGAGCAAACGCTACTCGTGTTCCCATCAGCCAAACTCCCACGACACAGAGGAGAACGCACACAAATGGAGCAGTGTCTTACGTTCTCCTTCTTCCGTGGGAGCAAAGGATGCTCATCCCTGACGCGGCCCTACATTGACCCTGTGTTGAACCAAGATGCCATGCAGACCCCTTCGCAAGCGTGTGTCTGTCTACTAGTGATTGTGTGTGTGTGCTCGCGGTGTATGTAGAGCAAATTTGCTTCTCTCTTCTGGTCCGGCATTGCTGTAAGCACCCCGTTACCAAACAGTTTCTGTGGTTATTGGCTGATTACCGTGGTGACAGCGTAGTCAGGGGTGAGTGGAATGTGTGGCAGACATCCAGCTGTGGCTGTGTATGTGCGTGCGTGCATCTGCCCGGCTGCTTGTCTGCCAGCCTGTCTGTGTAGTTTTGATCATGTGCTACTATCAGACATCGGTCAGTATTATGAAATATTATTTAGCATTTAGCTCAATATATCAGAGGGATACTAACTTAATCATGACAGTATTGAATTTGTCAGCAATGAATAAATAGACTAGATTTAGCTTCATGTTCTTCTATTTTCCATGGATACTCTCATTTGTTTGAGGCAGATTTAATTTGTTTGGCTTTTTAGCAAATATCTGTCAATGAATCATTTAAAGACATTACGTCCATCAGACTCTCAGATCGTTTAAACCCAAAAAACACTTCTATAAATCATAAATATGTGATCCATTCATGCTGAATTAGATGGGAATTTGTAAGAATAATTCTGTACTTGCACTAAAAAAATGCACGTTTGTATGTTACTGAATGCACTATACCCTTCACGGTTATGACCATTATCATTAGTGTGAAATGATTTATATCAGATTTTTTCCCAAGAAGTCAGGGAAGCAGACTCATTATCGAAGGTTCCTGACACAAACTTCAGCTTAGAAGAGGGGATCTGAAGGGATGAAGTTAAAAACAGTTCATTCATTGTTCATCTTACTTTTTAACATATGGACACCTCCCTGCCTTGCACATCATTTTCCAATACCCGCTCCTCTTCTTTTTTTGTAAATAATTGACAACTTCTGGCACATTTTACATGTTATTTTTTAGCTTTCATGTGTCATTTATGACATTAGATATAATGTCAGGGTTAACGTAGGAAAGTATCATCCTTTGATGCACATGATAACACAACAAAATTCATCATGCCTCAATGTGGTATTCATATGTTGATTCATGAGACTAGATAAGTGTTTTGCTCCTGATAGCTCCAGTTAATTTAGAAAATGCCTATTTTTATGCATGTTTGACATGGCAAATTTTGGCTTGAAGTGGGTGGGGTATCTCTTTTTAACTGCAGTGAGGATAATTAGACACAAATGGCACTGCGTCTTATCCTCATAACTGCTAAACCAATGTTTGCACAAGCTGTAATTAGAGGCTTTCCTGTCACCAGTTCCACTTCTGCTTTGCTACCTTTCTGTTTGCACTATCATCTGTTTTCCTCTTTCTCCCTTTGTCCTACATCCTCCCATCTCTTCAATCTCTCCCTGCCCACCCTTTTCCCATCCTTTTCAACGTAACTCCCCTGCGTTCCTCACCGCTTGCTCTCCTTTCCTTTCTGCTGAATGGTAAAAAAGCGGGATGTTGTGTGTCGTGAGTAAGTGATGGTTAAATACATCTGAGAAACGTTTCATTTCCTCATTAAAGCTTTGTGTTTCCACTGCACGCCACAGCTTGGGCACATTAAAGCCATAACAGTTTACCTATCTGCAAACACACACACGCACACATAGAGCAGCCCTCTGCCCTAACCCTTCACCCCACCCTGCCACAAGGAAACACAGGAATGTTTTAAAATGCTGTAATTTGGAAAACACAACCTTAATCAGCTGCATGCCCGTGTTTGATGTGTGTCCCGTTTCTGTGTGAGTTCGCATACTGCCAGGTTTCCTCATTGTTTTTATTGTAATTGTTTCCTTGCCCCAGTATCTCAAGCTATATTTACAATACATGAGGGAAAAATAACAGCGTTTCATTGGAATGGAGAGCTAACAAGTTCCCGTTTCCTTTGCTCTCTCTGTTTCTCAGGTCCATGCTATCAGAGGATAAGCTGGTGTTCTGTAACGGCTTGGTGCTGCACAGGTTCCAGTGCCTTCGTGGGTTTGGGGAGTGGTTGGACTCCATCCGGGACTTCTCCACTCACCTCCAGAGCCTAAACCTGGATGCCTCGGCCTTCGCCTGCCTGGCTGCCCTTGTATTGCTCACAGGTAACAACAGATTAGAATTTGCAAAGTAACCCGTGCGAGAGAAGAAAATTAGAGCAAAAATAGTCCCCACAGACGCTACGTCTACACAAACCATACAGGCTATTTTTCCATAAATAAAGTGATACGAAAACTCACACACTTTCCCTTTCAGTTTGTCAAGAGCTTTGCCTTTGGAAGATTCAGTGTGACAGTGATCAGGTGGATACATCCACTAACGTCACACATGCGCTCAAAGACACACATGTGCATGTGTGTTCTCATACGTCTCTGCCTGCAACAAGAACCCGATACCCAGAAGCACCTGCTGCACCTGCCACACACCTGGCCTACTAATCAGTGTTCATGGGTGAAAAATGGAAGCTTTCTCCATGGACACACATTAGAGACGTAACAAAAGAGACAACAGTCTGGTTGTTGACTAAATGCATTGTAAACGTGGCCCAAGGTGACAGGGGATATGCTGCAATTAAGTGTTAACATTTCATTCTTTACAGCTTTACTCCAGAGTCAGATTCTGTGCATTAACGTGCAGTGAGTAAAATTGCCCTCCCCCTGCTGTAAGCTTCCGTACCTCACCCTGCCCCCGCAACCTCCTCTTTCTCTACCTCTTTTTTCTGTCTAAGCCCTCCAACCCCATCCTCGCTCTCTGGGGGAGCACTTAACTCTGTGCCTGATCGACCAGTCCACTGTGGAGCATGGCTCTGGAATGGCGTCTGCGGTGTTCTCAGTGGCTCTCTGCCACCTCGGCAAATCATGCAGTGCACAGCCAAGGCTGAGCCACCAGAGCCACCAGGCGATCGACCACTTCAGAGTGGCCTGTGCAGAAAGGCAGTCATCGATCTCTCCCCAGGTGCTCACGCACATAGAGAAAGAGTGGATAGGGAGAGCGGGGGGAGAGAGGTCTGAAAGGCGCAGTGGAAGGAGGGCTGGAGTGACTCTGCAGCAGCAAGCACAGCAAACAAAAGAGTCACATAAACAAATAATAAATACGCTTCAGATAATAGATACCTCAAAGTGAGACTGGTCTTAGAGGCAGCCTCCCTGCAGCACTGACCGCCTTGTATGTGTACTTGTATATATGTGTGTAAGTGTGTGGGGGCCCGGACACCCTGTTCTCTGCAGAATGAGTTAGTGTCACATTAAGCCCGGTACGAGTGCCACTGGAGTTGCTATGGGCTGCACCGTGTGTGTGCACGTGTGTGTATTTCTAATTTGATTATGCTGCTCACAAGGCCACATAATCAGCTAATCGTTAGACACTTTTGTCTTTATCAGTCTTAGATTTTTGAGTTGCAAGGATTATTTGTGCATCCATTTGCTCCGAATATTTTTATAGAATATACATACTTAATGTGTTGAAACATATATGTGTAATATACATGTATATTGTGTATGTGTCCATAGACAGCATGCAGGAGGCTTATTAGGTTAGGCTTTGTATTGATCTGTACTGAGTAAGACAGGTTAAGGCCTGTTAAGAACATGAGCCATACAGGCTAATGAGGTGGAATTCAATAGAAAACAAGATATCGCTAATGTTATTTCAGCTGAATGAGCTCTGATGTATATATATGTGTGTGTTTTGTTTTCCACTGACTTAATTTTTGCCATTTAATGAATTACACTCACTAACGTCTCTGTCTGTCTCTTTCTATCTACAGAGCAAGTCCCAGGTCTAAAGGACTCAAAGCGGGTTGAGGAGCTGCAGAATAAAGTCATTTGTTGTCTCAGAGACCACTTGGGCTGCGGCCCTTCCTCCTCCTCCTCGTCCAAGGCTGCACCTCCTCTGAGTCGCATTCTGGGTTTAAGAGCAGAGCTCCGTTCTCAGAGGACCCAGGGCCTTCAACGAATCTTCTACCTGAAGCTGGAGGACCTGGTACCGCCCCCACCATTGATTGACAGGTTTCTGGACACTCTGCCATACTGATGTCTCGGGCTGACTTCACAAAAAAACATCACGTCACGTTGTGATCAGACCTCCCCTCCCCAAGGAGCATGCACACACAGCCAGAGGAGAGATGCACTCCCTTCTGACTGATGCAGAGCAGAGAGAGCCAATCGAAAACTTCTCACTCAACGGGAAAACCAAACAAGAACGCCTTTCGCTCAAACAGAGAACCAACAAAATGCTTTTCACCTGTATAAAAGACAATTACTCAAACTCTCTACCACTTTTTATTTGATCCTCCTGATTTTCTCACACGGGGAGGGCGATGAGGTTCAGATGGACGACAAAAAAAGAAGACTTTTTACTGTCCTTTCTCCATCTGGGTGGCAGCTCATTCTGCAAAAAAAGAAGAAAAAAAAATCTTATGAGTACTGTTATCTGTGTTTTGGCCTGGGTCATTCTGTATAAGGACTTATTTTTAGAAAAGGGGAGGTGTCAGCGTGACAGAATGTTTTCTGAGCTGTCGATGTCACAGAGAGACACAAGTTACCTCGTGCTGAAATGAGGAATGTGAGGGATTTCATACTGAAATGTACTGAAAGGTCAAAGGCCAGACAGCATAAGAATAGAGAGGGGAAAAACATGTCGAAGCAGAGCGCAGATATTTGATAAACACACAAGGTGGCTGTAGAGGTGGGCTCTTAATTACAAGTGCAATTTCTTAAGTGCTGTCTTGCCACAAAAAGAAAGAGACAGAGGATGAACGGTCTAATTTCAAACTCTAAATTATTTTATTACAAAGACTTGTCCTGTGCTGTCAGTAGCTAAACAAAAGAGATACAGTCTCCATTCGGCTTTAGACAGCAGAGGAGATACTGTGCACTAACAATCGATGACTGAGTCACCCAGACTTGAACTTACTCTACTATGTTTGTTTTTTATTAACTCATTTTGAAATCATACTGTAGGTCGAGTAAGACTGTGGAGAAATGAACATAGACAGAAATTGGCTTTTTGAAGCACTTACACCCCAAGGAGGGCTAGAAGCACAGACACACACCCTGCCTGCTCGCCTGAAGGAATGGCGAAGAGTCGGGGAGAGGAGGGTGCTCGACAGATAGCTGCACGGGGTGAAACATTCCACATTCTTGCTCTTTTTTTCTTTACATTTCTATTGTGGAGGCTGCGTGAGAGTGCTGAGGACATTATGTCTTTCTTTGTGCGCTTAGAGAAGTCAGGATCATATGCATGGTGTGTTATAAGCTGTTAAGAGCTGCCATAGCATTTCAGCTCGACCTGTGGTTGTGTCGCAGACTGCAGCTCTATGGGGATCTCCCTGAGCCTCCACCACCCACTCACACCCTCACGGCAGCAGTTTTAAAATGAAAAAAGCAAATTATATAGATATAAATATAATATAAATATATATATATATATATATATATATACATACATATATATATATATACAAAATTAATATTTTGAAGTGTTTTTAGCTTTTTCAAATATTGTGGTACGAGTTGTGCATTGTTTTTTTGAAGAAGAGAAACAAAAAAGAAAAAAAAAGTTGCTGTTTTTTTCAATGTCCCTTTTTGGTTAGAGTTTCCTGTTCGATTTTTTTTCTTTCTCTTTGGTTCACTGGATTTTCTGTTCAGCACTTTGAAATCATAAACAAGTTCTGATTATTCTGACCTACCGTGTCCTGTGTTTCAATTTTTTTTTACCATTAACGTTCTCCTTCTCACAAAATGCAAAAACACGCAAACACAAGTGTTTCAGGGCTTCTTAAAAGTAACCCAAATTTGATCTGGTTTTATATAGAATACGCCTGCGTGTGTGTATCTTGTCAGAGACAAAAGCCTCTTGACAGCTAAAAGGCCTCGTCTCTCCCCTGAGGGACCCTCGGGCTCTCACCGAGAGTAGAGGGGGATTAGGAGAGTGAGATGGGAAGGAAGAGGGAGGAGAGGAGAGCTTTATGTTAGCATGAGGTCCAGATCAGCCTCCAGCCTCGTTAAACAACATCGATCGCCGCGGTGACATTTCACAGCACATGCCGTCTATACTGTCACTGCCATCACTCACTTGCCACCCTGCGCAACATTGAGAGCACTACGCACACTCTACCTCGAACAGCCAGGTGACAGATAGTTACTGTGGGAGTGAAACCGTGAACAGATGAATCTGTGTGAGTGTGAGTGAGAAGGAAGGGGAAGAAAGAAGTGCATCAAAGTAGAGGTTCGAGTGCCCCTTGTATCTAAGTATGTAATATCTATGATGTGACACATAACACCCTGATAGTTAAATGCATCCCCTTTGGATAAAGTATACATTTTAGATACCAGAAACATATTTGCTTTTAATGATGAATGTGAACCGGGAAATGCCATAAAACACCGTCAGTATGTTTTTACTGCATGTCCTTGTGTGTGTCTTTGTGTGTGTCTGTGTTATGTTTAAGACAAGAATCTTTAAAACACCTCATGCTCCTGTCAAATATCGTGATGTGTGTTTCCATCAGCATGCGGGAAAATACCACTCAAACCAATCTTTCTGTGTGTGTGTGTGTGTGTGTGTGTGTGTGACTTTGTGTGCACAAATGAATATGTGCTCATCCTGCATCTGTTACAAAAACATTTCTGAGTTGGACTTAAAATCTGACATGAGGCACAGAGCTTGAGGAGCAAAACCGGCTCTAAAATTTAAATGGACTCACACATGCACACGGTGAGCTGTCAGTCTTACAGCCAATCGATCTGTGCTGACAGGTTTCAGATACCCAGAGTCTTAATAAGAGCTCCCATCAGAACATACATAATAATTATGCACACACACATTCAAAGCAGGTATGATCCTGGCTGGCTGTGAGTCCATAACTCATAATCTTATCAGATCTTATATTTTAAAAGCATATGTATAGTATATGTAAAGTTTGTCTGAAAATGACTTTTCTCACAAGATATGCTGCCCAGCAACATCAAGGAGCTCAGACCTAATGACACAATTGAACAAATGAAATATTAAGAAACCTTGAGTCACAGGCATCAATCATCACAGGGATTTTAGTTTTTTTGGTTATGTTTACCCAAGGCGGAGTAAAACATTACCATCTCTCAGGAAAGATTTACTCATAAGGGGAAAAAAGAGAGATGATATTGATTAATATATTGACTTAACTCTATCAGTGAAAAACTGTCGAATAAAACCAGTAGAGACGGTGGGTTGAGATGCACTACTATCTTTGCCCCACATCTCACCTCAAAGCAAAATGAATATCACAATGCGCCTCTATCACAAAGGTTTGTTCTTTGTTTTTTTTTCATTTCTGTTTTTTACTTTTTGGTTTGCAAAAAAAGAACAGAGAGGTTCAATGATACCTTTTAGAAAAATGCTGCTCCTGTACGTCACACCCCTGCACAGTTGATGTGTAATAAACTATCATGACCTGAAATAAATGCGTCTGCAGACTTATAAACACAGGCAGGTTGGGCTTTAGAAGGAGACAAACAGCTGATGATCCATTCGGCTGCCTCAGATTCAGGTCTCTGGTTTTTTTGCATGCAGACTCGTTGTAACAGTGACAAGAACATCTGCGTAGGACAGAGCCATGTTTGATGCTATTAGTAACACCTGTGCTTTTCCTACCATGACATTTCAAGACGTCTGCTGTTATACAGGGCTGTATCCACCGAGGCATTAGGATGTGCTAATCACACCTGCTATAAAAACAGTAAGATTCAGGAGGTAAGAAGTGAACGGAGCTCCCTGCTGGCTTCCTCTCCTGCTGTCAAACTTCCCGGATTAGACTGAAACAAATGACACCTGAGTCCTCCCTGCCCTAATGCACACACGTTCACACACAGTCGTGTTTCCAACACTTCAGAAGACATTGAATTCTGTTCATTATCCGAAGACTTAGCATTGCCAAATGATAATTAGTATTTAAAAAAACAATAAGAATATGTAAACAGTCGTGTAACCACATCAAAAATCATACACACACTCAGTCCAACACAAACTGAGAAGTAGAATCATGTGGCCAATTGGTTTTTGATTTGCTATCTAAACTCTCACTGACAGTTTTGTTCCTCCCCCTCTGTCTGCAAGTCTGGGAGTCCCCTGAAAGTGGACAGAACACATACACATACACACACACACATATTCTCAACATATGTACTGTGCCAAGGGAAATCCCCTGTAGCTGGGGACTGTGTGTTTTACTGTGGCCCCTCGCATGGAGCATCCGTTGAGGGAAGAGCGTGTGTGTGGGGGTTGGCCTAAATGTCAAAGGTAAAAGGTGCTGAAGCAGAGAAGTGGAAACATGCAATAGACCCACTCACACAGGCTCATCTCAGAGTAGAGGAGGGGGAACCCCAGTTCTCTCTTTTTGTCTCTCTTCCAAACACAACTCAGACAAAAATATCACACTGCATGTAACTTTCCACAGGATTCATGCCGTTCATAGACACATTTAACTGTAAATGCATGTATGTTAGTGACAAACAAAACAATAAGAACTGCAAATATGACAAACTTTGTATGTTGTACTATATTTTGTATTATACTGAAAAAAAATTTGACTTGGGGGGTCTTTGACTAAATTGTGAAGACTGCAAGTCCTTTTTTTTTTTTTTGACATGATTGGATTCGTTTTAACTGTATAGCTGTCATTAATGTTTTTACACTTTTTTCACTGTTTTAAATGTATGCGTTTAAAATATGCATATGACCACACAGCGGGGCCATTGTCAGAACAGCAGTTTGGAAATTCTGAGGTTGCAAAGTCTAAAGACAATGAGCAAAACCCCACCTACAGCAAGAAATGTTGACTAGCCACAAAAAGTTGGCATTTTTCTTTTAAACCTGTGAATTTTTTTTTCTGCAACATCTATCTTATTTGGTCAAAAACTGTACCCAGATCTCTAACCTCTTGTATTCTAAAAATAGGCTTTGGGGTTTTGCAGATTTACAAAGAAATTCAGGATTGATTAGTCTAGACATTAGGTCGAAGTTCAAAGGTACCCCACATCTATGATATGAGTAACAAATGCGGTTCGATTGTCTAACTCTTAAAGTCATGAAGTGATTTACAGAGAAGTGACTTGTAGATATATTGTAGTTGTACACCTTGGGGAGACCACATCTAAAGCAGTCTCAGTAATGATATCCATTTCCACTTGTGTCTACTAAAATGAGCGAGATCCCACCCACTCACTCTGTCACTTTGACGCAAATGTGGAAATGATGGCTTGTGCTCTTTTTTTTATCTTTATATCTTTATTTTTAGATACAAACTTTTTATTTTTGAGAGATGTTCTCATTACTTTAAGATTGCTTCTCATAGGTCCAATTCTTGGCTTCCATAAGATTGTTAGTCATTATTTGAAAGAAATTTATCATCATTATGATAACTACCATCAACTAACTACAACGTAGTTAATCCCTTTTTACAATATCCAACATATTTTCCAAATCAAATGATGGCACGATATTTTGTATACTTATTTAGGATAATAAACACATTATTTACAGACTTGAATGTGAACAGTGCCAGAAATAAATACAGCAGGTAGTATTGTTTTAGAAACATTTCACTGACGTCTTGCCACAGGAACATGGAACACTGTGATGCGGAACAAATATGCGTTGTGGGCGCTGTTTGAAGTCGGAAACTATTCGTGGACGCACTGGGGGGGGAGTTGTTTACAAACAGTTTACTGTCACAAAAAAAAATACGACAGCTTCTTTAAAAAAAAACTTTACATAACCTAAACTTTTATTTTGTCAAACGTATGGAAGGTGATAATTGTTTTTAGCGCATATAAATCATATTCGCGGATGGTATTTTTACTGGTAAGTGTCGCTTTTTGTCCTTTAAGTTTAGTGTTTGCCAGCTGTCTGGAGTTCTAGGATCTGTTGGTTAAATATTTGGGTGTTTGCTGACGTTTGTCTAATGACATATTCAACTGTATATGTATTTATTGATCTCTAGCTTACTGTCAAAGCCACCTTGGACTCATTTAAAGTGATACTCCGGAGTAGATTCAACCTGGGGTCATTTGAACCGTGACATCCAGCCAAGTAGCCCACCCGCAGTTTTTTCGATATTGACTGAATATCAGCTGAGTTACTGAGTTATCCCGAATAGCTTCGTACAAGGGTTAATGGATCCTGGCAGTATCTCCAAAATTACCACACTAAAATCACATGCCATGACACCAAACTTCTACAGGAGTACAAATATGGTCTGTACTCACCAAACGATGCATTTGGAAGTTTGAAAATAGTCCAGGAGTTTATTATTATCAACACAAGCCTGATAGCTTCTCTGCAGCTAAAGCTGCGTCGACGTCACTTCAGAGAGCTGGGAGCTTCAAAATAAGATGAGGGTTGATCTACTACTGTAGACAACAAAGCAAGGCTGCTCAGTTTCTCCATTGATAAAATAACTTCACAACTCTACAACATAAAAATTCATAAAAAAAACATGTAGAATATAGCATATACTTTGTTGTCTACAGTAGTAGATCAACCCTCATCTTACTTTGAAGCTCCCAGCTCTCTGAAGTGACGTCGACGCAGCTTTAGCTGCAGAGAAGCTATCAGGCTTGTGTTGATAATAATAAACTCCTGGACTATTTTCAAACTTCCAAATGCATCGTTTGGTGAGTACAGACCATATTTGTACTACTGTAGAAGTTTGGTGTCATGGCATGTGATTTTAGTGTGGTAATTTTGGAGATACGGACCAGGATCCATTAACCCTTGTACAAAGCTATTCGGGATAACTCAGTAACTCAGCTGATGTTCAGCCAATATCGAAAAAACTGCGGGTGGGCTACTTGGCTGGATATCACGGTTCAAATGACCCCAGGTTGAATCTACTCCGGAGTATCACTTTAACGTTGCCTTTTGACCCCGACAGGCGTCTGTAAAATGAACGCGTCTATTTAATTTCACTTTCTTTTCAGACGGTTAAAGACAAACAGTTAAAGACACTCCCGACGCGAAACCCAAATGTAGCCTGAAAGAGACGATAAGAAGTAATGCAGAGCTTCCTAAACGGTTTGTCATCTGGCAACACATTTTCGATACTCGAAAGCCTTTATGAAAGAAGTCTTAACAACGGTTGTCATCTTGGTATCGGTTTCTCTTCTACCATTAAAATAACATTTATTCACCGTAGCCTACAGCAGATGTATAATCAAGCAATACACTGCATGCACAATTATTAGGCAAGTTGTTGTTATAACTATCAAACTATTTGCACATTTTCCAACCCCAAATCATATAATCTTAAACATATATTTGATGCTTGGAGGTGGAGGAGGAGGACGTCACTTAAAGAAATTCATACCTGTGATTAAGTTATACATGTTTATGCACACTGTTAGACATCTCACTACTTCAGGAATAGTGGCCCTGTGAAATTCTAAGTCAAAAATTCAAAAACAAAACGCCTTCATATTGACATAAGATCAGATGAACTCCTGCTGGACAGACTCTCTTTGAACAGTGTTTTGGAGGCCGTGGTTGCTGCATCATCATCATCCACAACAACAACAACAACAAACGGCACACAAATTCAGACAGGCTCTTGCACTTACTGAAAGGAAAAGTGACCATATTGATCATATAATAATTTTGTAAGCCCAAAAGTCTTAACTGCGACTTGTGTTTGCCCATTTTTTGTAGCTTGTTCTTCAAATATTTAAAGGCGGGGTAGGGGATCTTTTTCTGGAAAATTTTTAACATATTGCTTGAAATACTCTTCACATCCCCATTGCAACCAATTAATTAAAAGTTTTGACATTAATATGAAAAGTTTTAGTGGCCTCTAGAACGTACAATCTAGGAAAAACAGTATCCAATCATTGTGAACGGACCGTTCACAATGATTGGATACTGATGCCGTCTATCAAACTGCAATCTGCTTCTCCCTCCCTCCCCCTCCTTCCCCCTGTGCGCGTACCCTGCTCCGTGAACGAATGATGCGTCCAGAAGCTTGGCAGGAAGCTAAACTAGAGCCAGCTTGGCTAGCACCTAGCATTATTAAACGTATAGTTAGCATATACTAAATACTAAATACGGCAACGATCGATGCTTGCTGTCAGAACAGCGCTCCTACACCTTCGTGCTCGTGCACGTTCATGTACTCTAGAGGCGTGCCTTCGGGGAGAAAGTGAAGAAAAGGGTTGGGACTTTTTACCTGTGTATTTTCAAAATGCAGCTTCGCTGGACTCAAAATCCAGGATCTCCTACCCTACCTTTAAAGAGAATAATTCAGTAGCCTGATTGTGCATGAACAGACTCAATTATTTTTTCGTTCCTGAACAAATATATTTGATACTTTAACACGATGATTCTGTAACGTATTGAACTTATTCATTCAATAATAAAGCAAATCCAGTTTAATTAAATTGAACTGCAAGCAGTGTATTCCAAACATCAGACTGTGCAATACAGTGTTAATGGAAGGCTGAAACCTATTGTTTATTAATCCATTGTATTTTTCTATTCAACCTCCAGAAATAGTGAGATATGCACCTAAAGAAAATCCTTAGAGTCCAGGATGGTGTATTCAAAGCTGACAGAAAAAACAATGTTTGTCATATTTGCTCAGTAAAGGAACTTTATTTGTTGATTAATTTGGCATCCATCACCACAGATACACCTAACTTCTAATTCAGTTCTGCTTCACTAATGGATGTTGGCAAACACATATTCCAACTAATCTTAACAAGGAGCCAGTTTTAGATGTGTGGGCAGGCTCCCGTGTGTCACAGAGTTTATTGATTTAATTTGCGTATATATCAAGAAGCATGCTCTGCTGGTATTTACAGTGTGTGTGGGCACGGTGAGATAAAGCTGAGCTGGTGCAGTGTCTAAGTTGCACAGAGGTGTTGGCTGTGGGCACCCAGTAGGACACATGGCAGAGGAAGGCAACAAGCTGACACTGAGGCGCCTGGAGGCACCAATCCACAAGTTCATTAAAGTTGCTCTGCCCACGGACCTGGAGCGGCTGCAGAAACACCACAGTAACATACAGAAGGTGATGGCTGAAATGTGGCTGGACACACACAATCACATCTAAACTGTTACTTCCAGAGCTCAGATGATAAGTGATACTTTTTCTTTCATGTTCACAGTTTCAATGCAGCCAGAAATGGGATCGTCTGCATCAGGAGCATATCAACGCCAGCAGAACCGTTCAGGTATAACGTGATATACTGCAGTCTGAACAAAAGAAACTTGTTTGTGTAGTCAGTTAATCTGAAGATGATGTGACTCACCGACACTTGAAATTCCTAAACAATCATGCCTCTGCAGCTGCTTAGAGTATCCATCCATCTATCCATCCATTTTCTATACCCGCTTAATCCAATTAAGCTCGTGCGAGCTTTGAATATTTTTTTTTCTCAAATTGTCTGGACCTTGTGACCTCCTAAATCTGGACCTTGACATTTACTTACTTGTGGCAAACATGTTTTTCCAGTTTGAGGATCAAAGATCACACAAAGTGGCAACTGGTGTCTTTATCCATTTAAGAGCAGACAGTATCTAAATGAAGGCAATAACTGTCAGTGCTCTGTTTTGAAGCCGATTTAAGCTGACGTCTGACACAAACAAGTGTCTGTCGAACTGTGCCAGACAACAATGGGCAAATTGAATTCTCTTTTTCGTGAGCATATTTATCTACGGAATGAGCTTGACAAAAAAGTGTTCACTTCAAAGTCAAACAGCGTGTTTTTTTCCAAAGCTTTCAAACACACTTTGTGGCCTCCATCAACCAATGGAATGTGCTCAGTTGTCATGGAGATGTTTTAATAACAGTATGTGACCTAAGGATCCATCTCCAGATGATATTCTTGAGACAGCAATTGCAATCTCCTCATGTATACGACAAGCTGTTATTGCACTAGTTGCTCGTGTGATAGGAGCTGGAGCCTATCCCAGCTGTCATTGGACGCCAGGTCAGGTTCACCCTGGACCTGTCGCCACTTCAAAATGAGCATATATATTAACAAAAAAAAAAACTACAAAGCTTTGAGGATTGATGTTGGTTTGGACTTCATTGACACTTACATTATTAGAAAATTCTTATATTGTTTTATTTTTGATTCGAATTTTACACTGAAAATGTAAATCAACATTTCCAAATGGAAAATTTGCTTGAAAAGAAAAAGAACAGAAAAGAGCTACCGAACCTCAAATGGACCATCTCGTGTGTATGTTAAGTACTTGCACGCTTGTTCACATTGGTTGGTGTGAAATGCCGCAGGGGATGTTGTTGCCTGGTAGCCACCATGTCTCTGAAGGTGAAATATCTCCAAACAGGAACACACCTATCCTCTCACCATTACCCCACAAACCCCAGGGGTGCACATAGAGTGCTTTCCCATGTCTTCATGGCATTAATTCAGAGTAGGGGTTCAGATGTGGGTATATGTGTGTGCATGTGTATTTATGTTCCGTAGACAATCTAGACAAACAAACAGGTACGAAGGCAGATAGATGGTTCAGAGGAAGGCATTTTTCCATTCCTTTGTGCATATTTTCTGAGGTTCTAACTCTGTCTTTATATTCATTGCTGTTTATCTATTTGTCCTTTGACTGTTCCTCAAGAAAGACAGCCTGCAGTCTCTCACCCTACTCAATGATTGGCATGCACTCCCAGTAGTACAGCACCAAAGGGGCTCCCAAGAAAAAGACACATGCAGACTCAGTCACCCCACCTTTACCACATCTGCTACAGCGAACACATCTGCTGTTGCATTAGTGTTTGTTTGGTCTGTGAGTGTGTGTGTTTGAGGGTCACGGTTCATTTGCAGGCTGGCAGGTGCCTGACCTAACTGTCTTTGTGTTAATCAGTGTGTTCCTCAACTTTATATACGTTAGGACGTGTGTGTGGACGTATGTTTATTCATGTTTTGTAATTAGTGGAATGTGTTATCGGCAGCACATTGACCAGTTGAGCCCGGGTTGCTGAGCTCCGGCCTGCAGGGCTGATGGTTGGGATGTAATCCTCCTGTCACCCTCAGGGCACTTGTAATGTTCCACAGCCTCATATCTAAACCTTATTAAGCGCCCATCAACACACACACACACACACACACACACACACACACACACACACACGCACACACACACACACACACACACACACGCACACACACACACAAACACGTATCTCACCCTACTTGAACATTATACGAGATGGAATCTTTCGACATGAACTGACACAGTTGCTCATAAAATATATAAATTATAATCATTTCAGTTTTTTATTTCCTGCTGTATCCTTTGTTGTTGTTGCAGTTGTAGCAGTCTGCACATTTTTCTGGTGACAGCTGCATTTAACCACAGGCTTGCTTTTCCCTGTCTGTCCATATGTCCCTTAATCCAACCTCTCAGTATTTTTCAGATATTTAATTCATTATTTCTCTCTACCCCACCGAAATGTTCCAGACATGATAGGGGTTCACGCAGAGAAAACTGCTTCTTTTCTGTCCCTCTGCAGCAGCTGCGAGCTAACATCAGAGAGATGGAGAAGCTGTGCAGTCGGGTCCGTGCCGAAGACGCCGCAGCTCTGGAAGCACTCGTAAAGCCAATCAGAGAAAGAGCGTCAGCCGCTGCACGAGACTTCCTGCTCTTGCACTCTAGCCCACCTCAGCCCACCCCTGAACCGCCACCTGCTACACACCCATCCAACTGTGCATCCAGTAGCTGCTACACTGCTGACGACTTGGCCGAGGAATCGGAGTCCGGCAGGCAAATTCAGGTCCTCCTTCCAGAAATCCCCTCTGATCAGAGTGCAGCTGAGTCCTGGGATAACCTGGAAGAGGTACGCATGGCTGGATTATTCACATTCAACATTTTTAACATTAGCCTAACACGTAGTCTGGCAATTATATTGTTCAAATTGATGTATTATTACAATTTTTAGCATGTATATAAGGATGTGTATAACATGTTCTTTGCCTACATGGTATTTTTCTTAATTCAAGGTTTTATTGAAATATTAACTTTAACAACATGGAATTGCAGAAAACAAAGAGCTGACGAACCAAAAGTGGAATAAAAAAATACAGCAACCTCTTTTATATCTGTTTTGTCCACTAATACACATAAAACAGGAGTAAGAAAGAAAAAAAACAGCAAGCCATACACGCGGCTCAGGACCTCCACAACTTTAACCCAGAATGGGTTATGCAGTGCAGGAAAGTTCCTACCTCAGTTTCATACTTAGCAACATAAATTGTCCTTCTTCAGTATCTTTGTATGGAATCTCATAATGATATTTATACGGGACAGTGTTAACAAATAACTTTTTGTGAAAATCAAGCACAGTTTAAATAATCTAAGATCGGATTCATCGTGATAAGACGCTGCTTCCATTTTTTGTGGTGTGGTATCTCACATGTTCTACTAGCTTTAACCGTAGTCATCAACAAATCTGTGCCTATGTTTTTTTTAATCTGGTAGCTCCGGCTCTCTGCAGCCCCAGTTTCTTTGCAGTGGCCGTGCAAGAGTCTTTGGGTTGTGCAAAGACTTTGTCTTCAGTGCCTTGTGAAGGTGTTGATAAAAGGCCTGGCCGGCGATGCCTGCGGGGGATTCACCACTCTTGCTGCTGCATCTCACTGTACTTACTCTTCTCTCCCCTGGATATTAACATTGGTTAGCTCTTGGATTTCTGTTCCCCCTCAACTTATGCACTGTTATTACACGGCCAATGGAGATGCGTACGGAGAGAGGTGTTCACAACACCATAGTTGCTCCTATGAACTGTTCGCTTCTATTTCCACAAAGGGTGGTTCTCCGTGATGTGATTTTAATATTTTGAGAATTAAGGGGTCAGTAAATGATAGCTGAGGTGTACGTTATGTATGAAGCAGGTTATACACAAAGGCAAACAATAGGTCTTCGCAGCAAGGAGCAGCACATGTGTTACTAATACCCTTAGCAATGTTTCAATGTCCCATAAAACTGTAACAGAACGCACAAAACCAGAAGGCTGCTGAAGCAGCACTGCTATTATTTACATTACGACATCAAATTTGTTTTTAAAAGGTCAGGATTGACTTAGAATTAAAAAAAAAACAACCGCAGGATTGGGAAACAACTGAAGGAAGTGGCTGGGGAGGTCTTGTGATCTCTGCCCAGACTGCTGCTGCCCACCCCCCACTCGACCCAGTCCTGGATAAGTTTCAGAAAATAGATGAACATGTACACAGGGGAGGAGTTTCCATCCTTGCTGTGTGCTAAACATTGTTATGGTTGCATGCGTTTACTCTCAATGGGTAATGCTTGTCCCAGACACTGACGGTGGGGAGCGTGTGTTGCTGTAGATTTGTGCGATAAGCAGCTTAATTAAATAAATAAAACACTTTTCCTCTTTAGGACCTGAAGGAGCTGAGTGGTTTGGTGACGGAGTTCTCTGTACTTGTCCACGTGAGTTCAAACACTCTGCTGGCTACTACATTCACATTTCTCTTATTTCTGTGTGCACAGCCAGCCCTGTGAACGAACACAATGTGACAGAGGCCGCTTGCCTATAGGGTTTCCAGGAAGTGGTGTGTGTTTGACCAATGTGTGCTTTTGTTGCCTGGTAAGGCTCCGCTGAGACGAGGTTACACAGATCAGCTCAGGAGTACTGCTGGGGCCCCAGAGGCCCTCCGCTGAGGCAAGAGGAGAGATTGAGGAGTTGAAGAGAAGGAGGGAGGGAGGATTTAGGGGGGGAGGACAGCAGGTTGTCACAGAGGGAGAGGAGGGAAACGAGGGATACAGCAGAGCAGGTGGAGAACAGACGGTTCAGATTATCACCTCGTCCTCAGGGATGGAGGCAAGGGAGCAGAGAGGCTGACTGAAGGAGAGATTAACAGCAAGAGAAAGAGTGAAGATGTAGTTGGTGAGAAAAAAAAACCAGAGGTATTGGGGGGGGGCAGAAAGAGCATAGACATGTTGTGGTGTCTCTAGTGTGAAAGATGCCGTTGGGGGAGCAATATTCCAGCCTCAGTGGAAATACTGAGTGAGTGTGTGGTTGTGTCTTTGTTTATGTCTGTACGTGCGTCACGTTAGTTGCTGTTTTCCGACGTTTGTGCTTTTGTGTTTATCTGTGTATTTTTCTCTGTGTGTCTTCAAGACCTCATCCAGTATTTAATTTTCTACTAAGTTTGTGAAGATGATAATGGGGGTAATATCCTATAACAGTAGTAAGTGGAGCTGCTGAGTTGGAGAGGAACCAGCAGCAACTGAATGGACTCTGCAGTTAGACTGTTTTCAAGTTAGGAATACACGTTCATTTCACCAAAAATGATTTCTAAACTTCGGTGTTCAAATAAATGCCATTTTAAATGCCCTAAATGGAACTTTTAGATGCCTTTGTTTGGTATTTTCTGGGGGTGTTTTGTCTTCATTCGGCAAGCAGAAATGCCAAATATTTCCTGGTGTCACCCTCTGAAGTACAAAGATTTATATGTTTATTAGTTTATCAACCCAATAAATTTAGGTCTTAGACTGTTATCCAAACACAATACTTGAAGACTGGGAAAAAAATTTCACTTTTTTTTTTTTTTTTTTTTCTGGCATTTTCTCATGTTAAATTCTAAGTCTTGAAAGCAATGGGCACAATAATTCGTCAATAGAAAATAACAGTCAGCTCAGCTGCCTGCGTCCTTTGCAACTTTTAGGTCACAAACGGCAACAAAGTGGAGATTGAAAGAGAAGACGTTTAGAAAGCGTTAATCTGAGGGAGGTGAGTGGCGGCTGCATTCTGCACCGAAGGGTAGAAGATCTTTGAAACCTTCGCAAAATAACAGGAAGTTATTTACATGAACTTAATGTGTAAGAGAAGGGCTAAAGATGGGCTCGGATCTGTGGGACAACTTTTTGCTCAGAGTGAGCGGGGGAGATTGGTTTTAAGGTGGAAGGGGGAGTGGAAGGAAAGCGCTCTGCTTGTTGTTTGGTCACTGTGTCCATCCAACCCTCATATGGCGAGAGGCAGCTGCCACTCTGAATATTTCATGAGATCTACACAATGCCACACATTTGCGCGCACGCACACACACACACACACACACACAAAGTCTGTATGAGTAATTCTCAGCTAAAATCTGCCTTGAATATACCTACACCCCTCACACACACTTCGCCTATGTTCATTTTCTGCCATAAGTTAGATATTTGGATGGACAGGTAAAAAAGAAAAAAGATCTTTGTACACAACAGGTGTTGTCCTCCTTTTCATGCGCGGTTATATGTCGGTGATTGCTCGAATATGATTGTGTGCCTAACCCCCATGCTTCAGTCCCAGCAGGAGAAGATTGACAGCATAGAGGACAACGTCAACACAGCCGCGGCCAACGTGGAGGAGGGGACCAAGAGCCTGGGGAAGGTGTGTATATGTGTGTGTGTTTATGTCCTGATGATCTGATGGCTGTGTGCGATGTTTGGGAGATGGAGAGATCGATGGCACTTTGCCTCCCAGCCATTCCACAGCGTTTGTCCTTATTGATCCGTTCGAATACGGAGGAAAGCTGCAATTAAGGAAATAGAGAGAGGAGAGGGAAAGAGGGAAGTGAAGGGTGAAGGGGGGGGGGGGTGATAGAGAGGTCAGATAAGAAGGCTGACAAGAGAGGGTCTACATGTTTGTTTGTGTGTGTGTGTGGCGTTGACGACAGGTTTAAATGACTCGGTTTTTTAGGAGCTGCGTTGTCTGCTCGGTGCGCTCTTACACTGCGCTCTGAGTCTCAGCCGCTGCTCTTCACACTTACTGCAAACGTGAAATGTCAAACTTTTTGTCTGTAATATGCAGAATGAATCACCTTTTTTTTGGTTTGTTTTTTTCAAACTATAAGCCAGTTCAAGCTTCTTCTTTTTTTTTTTTTTACCAACATGGCTGCTTTCATCAGTACTTTTTTCTATCTTTGGTGTGTTTGAATGCTCATCTGTGAGATGAAGTCTGAGAACGATCTTTTTCTAAATGCCTGACGCAATTAGACTGATAATCAGAGAGGCGGACGCTCGCACCGGACAACAAATAAACAGGAATGGAAGACTACTACTCGGCTATTGGCACAGTCGTCTGCTCCGCCTGTCCCGAGTTTCCAAATCAGATCATGTTCTTTACCTCTAACAACGTGCGCTTATGTTGACGCTTCTTCGTCGGGTTCGGAGAGATTCGAGCCATCACTCCAGTTCAGTGGACACGAGTTAATGCCAAACAAAATAAAGATAAAAAGCCAAGGCTGTGGTAAAATGATGATAAAGAAAAAAAATATCTCCTTTATCATTTATCAACAGTTTTCCTTGGCCTCGTTTGAAAAGTTCACAAGGTGAAGATGAGAAGAAGAATTCATAGAAATGAAGGAGCCATAAGAAAATAATTGATTATTACCTTGAATGTTGCTGCTGTTCCAGTGTATCTAATGTGAAAGGAGGTGTCGCAGCATTTTGTAAATTCTACCAGCTCCTACCGTGGCCACCATTTTGGACACTTCTGTGTCATTTATCTGTTTTCAAAGAATCAAAAGACAATGCGACGTTACCCAAGCATTCACACATCTGGAGGCGTTATTTGCAATCGCATTGCATGTCAGGCCAGACTTGAAAATGATTTCCACAACTGGTTATTGTACGGTTGTTCCTCAGATTAGTTTATCAATCAATCATTTCTGTATAAATTCCTGCCTGTCAGATTCTAAAAGCTTAATAGGACGTTTTTCGCACATTCAGTTTGGAGAGATAAAGAAATGCAAATGACTTTCATTTGAGCAAAGTTTGGCTTTTTATTCTTATTTTACCCGTGTGTTCAATGTTTCACACAGAACTTACAATTTTATCTCTGTGTGTAGAGAGAAAAAAATAAAGTGGACTTGCTCTGGTCAAAACATCTAGAGCAGTCATTTTGGTTGTGTTTTGTTGCTGGTGGAACTTCACTGTGCCGCAATTTTCTATAGATTTGGAGCGTGAACGTTAGCCTGCACAAAAACATCGTCAAATACAACCAAAACTCGATTCCAGTAACGGTGTGTGTAATGTGCTGCAGCAAACAGTAATTTTGAACTTTATGACTCATGTTTATTCATAACACAGATCTTTTAAAGAGTTTATTGAAATTGAATTTACCCAAATTGGAAGGCAAACAAAGACTGCCCTCTCTGTAAGGTCGCTGGTAGATGTAGAGGGCCGCCTGTTAGATGAAGGGGTGAGGAGTGATGAAGTAGATGAGAGGGGTGTCAGATGTTTTAACGTTTTCAAAGCTTGTAATCTGTCATCGGGTCAAACAGCGTGACGCGCGCTCGCGCACACACAGCCACACAACACCCTCATTTCCTCCATCCTCCACACCCTCTGTACCCAGAGTCCTTTTAACTCGGCTCAGATGAAATTAAAATTCCCTCAACTGCCACAGGGGTGGGGACAAGCTAGGCTAGCTTTTTGAACTAGATTAATTTAATGGTGAAGTGTTAATCAAGTGAGTGTTCGTGTGTGTGTGCATGAGTGTGTGTGAGGATGGTCAGAGAATCAGTCATTAATTGCCATCAGCAAAGAGCACCTTCACCTGTGATGATAACAGCTGTAATAACACACGGGCCACATCTTTCTGATTCTCCTAAATGAAGATAATGGAAATGCTTTGATGCAGCTATGGAAGTGTCCATTTACATATACACATGCAGGCTTGTTTGTGTCACTTTTTCCTTCCGCCATCCGTGGGCTGATGTGTGATCATGAAAGGATAGAGACATGCAAACTCTATCGCAGACGGTCTTGAAGCCACAAAGTGCTAATGCCTCCAAAGGTGTGTGTGTGTGTGTGTGTTAAATTAAACTGGAGCATATCTCTTCTTCCTGTCTCTCGAGGCGGTGGGATACAAGTTGGCGGTGTTGCCGGTTGCTGGGGCGCTGCTGGGCTGTGCGTTAGGAGGTCCACTCGGTCTGCTAGCTGGGTTCAAAGCTGCAGGGGTGGCTGCTGCTGTGGGAGGAAGCGCCCTGGGCTTTGCAGGTGGGAACCTGGTCCAGAAGCAACGACAAGCTAAAGTGGATCTGCAAATGAAACGACTCACGGCACCGCCTGCAGAAGAGCCAGAACGAAGCAAAGACAAATGACCCAACAGTCCTTAAGTCACTGAGGCTCCTGTGTGGACTTACCAATAAATAAAAAAAAGCACAAACTGCATCTCCGAGTCTCCAAGAGACTCATTATGGGACAATGTCGCTGAGCATTGCTGTAACCAAGCACTGTGGAAAACAATTATGTAATGACAGCCTTAATTAAGAGTTGAATATGTTGTTCAGGTGTGAATGGTGTGTGTCTGTGGGGACTTTAACTCCTTCTTTATACAATAAAGAGACTCAAACACGGCAGCAAAGCAGTCAGTAACACTACAGCGTGACATGTCAGTAAGCGCATCTATTTACCGATGAAATGTTGGTCACCAAACAAGTTAGTCAGCGGCAAGCAGCAACGCCTTCGTATTCCTGCACGCACAACGTAATGTGAACAATCGTCAACGGCTCATTGTAAAGAGATACTGCCTGAATGTTTAAATATTATTACGTGTGTGCAGCGGGGGAAAATAAGTGCCAATTGCCAGATGATTTCACAGACCGCAATATGTAAAAAGTTGTGTTGAATTTACCGCTGCTGCCAAATAAAATGTGTCTTTTCACCACGGATGTCTTTCATTGGATGAGCAGAGCAATAAGTTCAGAGACACTAACACACATCATCTGTAAAATGGTTTTTAATTTACTTTTTTCATTTTTTTTTTCCAACTTTTGTTCTCCTCTGTAATGACTGATCAAGAAATGGCATCACACTCCCCCCCTCACTGCTCTGTATGTGGGCTGATATGTCACAATGCAGGGATCTGTTGGCTTCTACTGAAGAGCAGGACGCACAGTACAAATGGGTCCCCCATACTCGTAGTCTGAATTCCACTTACGGATTTCTCAGGAATCAAGACTTGTACCAAAACCTCAAAGACATATAAAGAGACAAAACCAGTTTTAAGAAAACTCGTATAAAGTGACAAACTTAATTTCCACCATCAAACATGTGGGTTTACCCCCCCTTTGCCCTTTCGAACACTTGGAAAGCCGCAGTCACACACTAACACAACGACAAAAAGAAGCATTACATAAACACATGAAGATGTTAAAGTACATCATTTAGAAGGATTTTGTATTGTATTATGAGTCCGAGGAACAAGATTTGGTTCAAAGGATTTCCTTGACATTTTACCATTTAACTACGGAGGATTTAGACTTTGAGTAAGGCTCTTTGATTTCAAGTTCAAATCTAACTGCTCTTGGATCAAAAACAAAGTTTTCTGATTTGAAAAGAAATGCGTTTATTCTTCCATCAGCTGAACCCCTTTATCATTCAGTTGCTATAGAGGATCAGGGGCGGGGCTATAGCCTACCCTTTAACAAGAGGCACCCCGGACGGGCCAGCACTCAGTCAAAGTGTTCATGTTGCATGTGTTTGACCCGCTCTACCAAAAACCCGCTCAGGGCCTGCTGCAGTAAAGCGTCCACACAGCATGATGCTGCCACCACCAGGCTTCAAGGTGGGGTGCTGTGCTTGGCTGACACCAAACATAAAATTTAGTACGACGCTGAAAGTCCCAAAGACTTCCAACAGCTGGGGATGTGATTTGGTGACGGGAAAAAACAAGACTAATCACATCCACTGTGACACAGTATTGCAGAAAAAGTAAAACATAAAAAGATCCTAGGACTATTTTTTTTTTTTTATATAAGCACTGTAGGAGACATCATAATTCATAGCAATGATACAAACAGTACCGGGGAGAGAAGGGGCGCATCTCTATAGGCTGGAGTAGCTCGGTCTCATTGTCTTCTGAATCAATTAGACGTGTCGCTGCGCCCGTCAAGTGTTTTTCTGTTTCTTGTGTGAATCGAGATGTGGAGGTAAAGCTACTTCCAACGGGCATATTGTCACAACTTGTGCTATACAAATGAATTAGGCTAAAATTGGTCATGTTGAGATGCAGCCTTGAGGTCGGTGAGACTAAACGAGCATCTCCCGTCAGGCGAGCTGATCCCGACTACTCGCAGATAAGAACCATTACAATTGGAGTGAGGACACTGTTCTGTTTGTTTTTCTAACAAAAACAAACAAACAAAAAAAAAGCAGGGTGATGAAAAAGAAAATTGATAAAATAAAGAAAACTCTGCATTTAATTTAGACCAACATTGTGATTCCAACGTAGCACAAACATATTTACAACCTCCAAAAAAATAAAAGTAAACCTCTTGATGTCCTAATGCCCCTAACCCCCTGCCCACACACATTTCCTTCTTCATCCCCACTCCTCTTAACTCAAAATAAAAATTGTGAAAGAGTTATGAAAATATAGGTTATTCCAACATGGTTGTGTCATGGTCTGCACTCTCCTCCACATCACGGTCTTCTCTTCTAATCCTTTTTTTCGTCTTCATTCTCCTTCTCTATCTCGATTTCTTCAGTAAGGGTGTTGGGTGTTACTGTTCTGTCCCGCTGGCCTGTCCCAACCCCAACCCCAACCCCTCCCCGACCCTGGGGCGTGGCATTGAGTCACAGGATCACTGGAAAGCTGTTTAGGTCACAGCTCATCGCGGTCCCTACTGAGGATGGTGTAGCGTGTCTCGCTGGGCGCCAGCTTCTGAAACGAGCTCTCTGGGGGACTGCTGGCTGCTTCTCCGCCGTTCTCCTCCTGGGGATGAGAGTCAAAAAGAAAAACAAAACAAAAGAAAAAAAGTCAAACAGACAAAAAAACTCATCGAGTAGACAAAGAGTGAGCTGATGCTGCCGACTGACCTGTCCAGGTGTGCTGTCTGTGGGATCAGGACCGTGGTGGAACTCTCTGTGGAGCTTCCCGGAGTGAAGATCCAAAACAAACTGTTTCAGCTTCCCAGTGATGCTGGAAGGGGGAAAAAAAAACACACACAGAAGGACATAAACATAGTGTTTGTGCAAACAACAACAGGTACATGTTCATGAAACAATCACAAAAGCAGTTAACCCCCCTGCATTGCGTTACAGGCTGCCGGTTTTAAGGAAAGACACAAAAATGGTACTAAAGAGCAAAAAGAATTGGAGACTGTGCAACTTCGATCATTCAGACATTCCTACACGCCAAGTCTTAACAGCGGAGATCTGTTCAAACCACAGAAACGATTAGAATCAACAGTTGCTATGACACAAAACAACTCGTGGCAGCATTAGTCTCTGCAGATGCGTCCTTGGGCTGCAGAAATCCAAATCAATGCTGTCCTGTGGGGTGACGGCGGGTCATGAGCTATTGTCGTTTCGCGCAGGGCCGCGCCCGCTCACAGCTAAACACGCAAACAAACCCATGTATATGTACATATAACAAACCCTTTAGCTAATGTAATTACAAGCTGTGTGCCACATGCACTGGTGATGTGATGTAATTAGGTTGTGGAGGGCCAGTCAGTCCTCCGGGCTTCTGTCTATCTGATCAGACTCTGATTGTTTGGGGGGGGGGGGGGGGGGGCTGAGTGGTGGGGGGCAGAATAAATAAGATTAAATTAGATTAGACTGGATTAGTTTAGCACTTATTGCACGTGCCAAATCATGTCACATTAGCTCTAGTGTCCTGGCCCATTCATAAAGGACAGATTTTAGGAGGTGTGACATTTCTCTGGTGTCGGGTGCACAGTGGATTACGGCGCCTTTGTGTGCAGAACAAAATTGACTTTATTTTATGACGGGCCGATCTCATTATGAAGAATTACCCACACGTTGAATGATAAATCATGCAACTCATTATAACGCGGAGAAAACAGAAAGAATGCAGAATATCTCTCTACTGGCTGGCAATAAAAACGATACATCTGAAAATTACAGCCGCAAATGTGGGAAAAGTTTGATTTATATTCTGCGACTACTTTTTGAATGACAACAATCATCTAAAAACATTTTGCAATCTTTGTATGAAGATGTAGATCTGGGGGTGTAACAAGGGGCATCATTGTGCTGATATGCACTGTTTGAAATGAACAGAGTACTAACCTGATGTCTTTGTAGTCGGGGAAGACATACATATGTCTGAACGAGTCTATGGCAATGACGGGACAGTCAGCTGGAGTTTTCTGAATATGGAGCAGGGGATGGCGGAACTTATCGCAGTCCGCATGAAGGAAGTTTATAGACCCTGTTGAGGAGAGAACAATGTCACGAACACCATCTCTCTGTGCATGTGGGGCTGTCTGGCTCATGAGTAACAGAAAGTCGCATTGATGGCATAAATAAAAAGCGGCATGCACTTACCTTTCTCACTGATGAGCTGGCGAGCAACTTCGTGTTGGAACTTCTCTAAGCTTTCGGTGTCCTCTTTAACATGGAACAAGATGAGGAAAGGGATTCCTTCTTCAGTCAGCTCCTGGAAATCACACACAAATGGTCAAAAACAGATGGAGTCGGGGGGCCTTTTTGTGCCTCGTAGACTGGAGACCATGACTACCCTCCATGCTGCTTCTCAGTTTTACTACATGTGATAAACTTAGACCATCACTGCCAAAAAAGTATTTAGCGGGCAGCACACGAAACGGGTAACAAACCTCTCCATTTTCAAAGGTGATCTCCCTAACCAGAGGAACACACTTGTCCTGCGCCCAAGCGTACGTCAGGTCAAAGTTGGTGAGTGAGCCGAGGTAGACCATGTCAGGAATGTTCTCGCCAACAGGTTTGTAGATTACATTGTCTCCACTGAAGCGCTCGGACTCTGATACAGCACTGTAAGGGAAAAGGTCCAGAACACGGACGTAAATGGAAGTGAAACAGGAGAACAATGACCAACAGAAACTGCAGTGGAGTTAGAAATGTGTCTCACCCAAAAGCAGCTAAGAATGTGCAGTCATCTCGAAGGATGTTGGAAACTTTTTCGTATGTGCGATAGTTATCAGAGTCCTTATTTTCAAAGAAACCGATGATGTTCCTTTTGCCCCTCTGTTTAATATGAACGGAAAACGGGCGTCAAGAAAACAAACGATAGAATTTCATTCAACAACGCGCACATTTGGCTGTTATTCGGGCAGAAGAGGCGTGTTTATCACTTACATCCAGCGTATTAACCTCCTCCAATGAGTGCAACTCTTTCACTGGGTCAACCTGCTGCTGGCGGATGAAGTCAGCGATCGCCGTCACTGACCTCTGACCCCTGTACTCCCTCTTCATCATCATCCCATTGCGGAACAGCTTCAGCGTTGGATACTTGCTGATGCGGTAGCGCTGAGCTATGTCCGCTGCGCGCCGAAGCAGAGGAGGAGATAAGCAAAGAAAAGGAATCAATTGATGAACAGCAAGAAGCAGAGTAAAAACACATGGGGATGGGTGGATGAGGGGCAAAACAGTGAAAGAGACAGCAGCTAAATCTCAGTCTGAAAACACTGCCCTCAGTCAGCTCTGAGCTCTGATCTCCCACATGAAAGCAGCCTCCCGCCAAGAGTAAATATTCTCTGTGCACACAGCGCACCAGTGTGTGTGTGTGTGTGTGTGTGTGTGTGTGTGTGTGGCAGGTGTCAATCTCCCTGCGGGGGGTCTCTAAGCCTCCAGTCTTCATAGGAAGCAGCAGTTTTGTCATTAGTCTTCAAACAGTTTGCAGGTCATCAATAATTCTCTTTAATTTGCTTTATCTCAAAAGGCTGAGGTTGGCGGTTTATGGGTCTGTGCTTTGGTGTGACGGGCATCTCTGTGTGCATATGTGCATCAAATACAGTAAGGGTATACATGTGCACCTTTCCTTTTTTTTTTGTTTCCCACGTATAGAATAAAGGTTGCAGCATTTTCTGTCATAACATCAGACAGCTCGCAAAGCGATAACAATTTGGATAATAAATGACTCATTTAACAGCGGCATGAAGATACCAAACCTTCTTTACATCTTAAAAAAAAATAATCCTGCCGTTTGTTGAAGCTAATCATTAAATGCTTTCTAGTTTACACTTTAGATTTTTGATTTTTTTTTTTTTTAAACGGGATGATGAAATAATAGCAGATTTAATTGCTCACATGTGCAAAATTTAATGCAGTATTGAGCTTTTATTGATATCTTTGGACTGTTACTTTTCTGGGACAGAATAATTGTACAACATATATCTTTAAGAGAAAAAAATCCAATCTGGTCAACGAGGTTTGGTGGAACTGACACGCAGTTGAAAGCCAGTTCACAGGTTCCGAATCTGCTCGGGCATGAGGCCCGAGTGACGATAAATCTGCAATTTGCTGGAGCCTGCGAGGGTGCACTGGTTCCCTCTGCAGCCAACCGCATGCAGTCCAAATATTTAGAATCACACGGACTGAGTGCTCTGATCACGCATGCGTCCGGCTCAATCACCCGCTCAGAGAGACAAATCATGGCAGACAAAGAAAACGAGGAGCAGAAGAACTCTGTGGACTTTACAGAGAAGTTTCCGTTACACACGTCTCTTTAATTAATGCACTGTAGAGTAATTACACGCTCGTGCACGGGAAGCTTCGGTGCAGCTGACCAAAAGGTTTATTTATCTATTTATATCTTTAGTATAAACAGAATCACGGCAACGATTCCAGAAACCCAGAATTACATGTGGAGTGTCGCACCAATTTGTGCTTTTAATTGAGAGATTCTAAAAGGTCAAAATGTCTTTACGCATCTTAACTTCTTGCAACCACGATCGCAGCTGATAGTTTCGGAGTAAGAAAGTGTTTGATTAACGGTACTCACGAGACTGACAAGAGCAGAGAAATAATGTGAAATCCTGAAGATCTCAACACAGTTCTAAAAAAGAGGATCATAGGATCGTACTTTCACATGTTGGCGGTGCCTTTTGGAGCCATTTCTAGACCACTGCAGAAGTGAAGATCAGCCAGTTTGCAGTGGTCTGGAAACTGGCTTATATTACCATAGATTTAGAGACTGTTGTGAAAGACAGACGCCTCGGCTCCAAAACGACAATGTGGCAGTCACATAGTTTAAGTTTGTCTGGTGGCCCAGGCTCACCATAATCTAGTTCACAGCCACTGATGTTGGCGATTCTTTACTTCAGACCAGGAAAGAGCAGGTACAAGTTTAACACTAGTTCTACCAGATGAAAGGGGGTTTTGACTGAAAACACCTCGGTCAAAAAGGGAAATGAGATCTTAGCCAACCTCCGAAATCTTAAAACTTTTAGTGAAGCAAACTGAAACGTGTCAAAAGTGGCTTTTCCAACAGCACAATGACTCAAATAAAACCTGCTGTGTAAAGAATAAATCAGGCTAAAACTGAGCACTAGGAAAGGCCTTCTCAAACTCCTGACTCAAAAATATGATGACTCTGGTTAGAAATCAGCTCTGTGCCAAGAAAGATGGCGATCGAAAGCAGGAAGTCAACGTCAGACTTGAGAACAGGTATTCAATCTTATATTAAGCATGCTGTATTCAAACGGTTTTTCTTTAAAAGATGTTGATTGTGCAATCATGTTCTGCCCCGGGAGAAGAAATCAGTGAAAGCCCAACGTCGCTATGGCCTTGATCGTGTTTGTGATGAACGAATGTCCACAACGAATGAAAGCAAACTCCAGGTACGGCGTGGTGCCGTTAATAATTACCTGATCGACGTGCAATGAAATGCAATATACTGAGAAGCACACAATACTTACAATGTTGGTCGCAGTCGACGCGAGCAAACACCACCTGTTTGGTATCTGGAAACTCCTCCCTCACTAAGTTCGACGCCTCCTCAAAAATCGGATGAAGCATCTGACTGAATCTGCACCTGCGGAAAGTTTGGGGGAGTGATATTACCCTCAGGGAGCTTCATAGACCTGAACCCATTATGACTAAACGCTGAGTTTAAAAACAAACAAAAAAAGCCTAAAACTTAAGGGCTTTGTGGAAAACAAAATCATAGATTTCTCGGCCTCTAAAGAAACTATAAACACGAAGTGAAAAACAATTGAGAGCGTAAACCTTCTACTTTTACTGCTAACTCTTTACTCGCCCTAATGTTTATTAATGTATGTGGATGTAAAATTTGCGTGATTCGATCATATTGATGCGACGCACGTGTCACATCAGGCTTGAACGGTAGAAAGGACACTTATGCTTTGTATCTGACCCTAATGGGTTAAGTAAATTAACTTAATTTTGTAGTATTAGACTAGCCTATAGCGGTATTTTGGGCAACAATAGATCTATTATCCACCTATTCAGACCTGATTTAAGGCAAACAAACAGCTATATTGTTTCAAAAGAAAAGGCTCTTTGCCCTCAAATATGGGGGCAATGGCAATAATTTACAGTGAAGAGGAGGGTTAACCCTTTCAAATGGTTCTTATCTCATGGTTTAGGCTCTTTAGAAGCTGAGAAACAAAACTCTCCTTTTAAAGGAGAGTTTGAAGTTTTCAAAGTTTTCAAAGTTGTTTTAAGGAACCCTGGGGTCGTAATGACTTAAGAAGCCCACAGGAGCCGTTGGGATGATAACTGTGTACACATTATGTAAAATAAAAATGAACAAACTCTACAGCTGAGATGATCGAATCATATTCACTGCACCATGTGACGTGTTCAGGAAAGCTTTAAATCAAGAGCGAAACTCAATTTAAAAGTGACCGACATGATGCACAGAGACCCAGTGATAGGTGAAGAAAAACACTTACCAGTCAGCATAAAAGTTCACCAATGCCACGCCGGCATTATCTACAAAGACACGAAAAGGAAGCAAACGTAAGTCGCAATAAATTAACTAAAATACTTGTGAAAGTATCACAGGACAAATTAAACATCTCGGGGGAGAAAAGCTAAACAAGAACATTTTGTTAACAGAAGCTTAGAAAGAAAAAAAAGGTACCAAATGTTTTTGTAATAAAGTTTAACCCAGAGACAAAAACAGCTACACAGCCACGTCTGCTGTACTGCTACTACTACTAAGTTTGACAAAATAACGTGCACAGAATTATTTAGGATACAAATAACATTGTGCTCCTATGCTTCAAAAGACAGGAACTTTTTTCTTTTGACACCACAGTTAAGAAATAAATGTGCTGAATTTAATTTCGTACACTCATTTGCTTTCCTGTCTTGAGTTACGATGACCAGAGACAAAGAAGAGAAGAAAATGAGCCGATTATCAATAATTATCAATTTCCAGTCATGAGTTAAAGCTGCCGTCTGCAACTTTTTTTTAGTCATATTAACTTGAACTGTCATGGGATTCTGAAAGGAGAATATTAAATAGGCTGTTTAGGAAAAATCCCGAATTCTGTAGCTGCCTCTGAAGCCTGTAATCATGCTTGCAAAAATTGAGCGCTCCCGGCTGTTTTTAACCAATCACGTTAGGTTTATTATTTATCTATTATCTGAGCAGAAAAGTCACCAACCATGTCTTCCATGCTGAGCGTGAGTCTGCCCCAGCTTGTGTGCGCGCACACTGGTGTGAACTCACGTGCACAACCTCGTCCACAGAGGGGGAGGGACCTGAAAGTTGTATCAGTTCGAATTTTCCGACTTTAGACTCGGAATTTTGAAAACCTGCCGACGGCAGCTTTAAACTAAGTGACTGGATCTCATGTAAATGTACTGACACAAGGGAGGAAACGGTCTTCTAACCTAAACGAAATTTCCAAAAATGTGTCCCTGCTCTTTCAGACACTTCTGAAAAATAACGTGCGAGGCCTTACTTAGGACATCATCGATGTTGGCAGAGTCCAGACTGGTTATTTCCGCCTGTCCTGGAGTAGAGAGGCCCATCATCTGCAGACAGAGAAATAAGATGGGAGGGCGGTTAAAACATAAAACACGTGGATGCAGATTAAAACAGCCGTGAGTGTGACTCGGCTGAACACCAGCCCAACCAATGGTAAAACCACAACCCTCATATCTTAGAACCCATGAAAAACAAATGGATTCCTTCACACAATCATATCAATGTAGATTATAATGAAAACTAACAGACACATGCTTTGTTGTGCAGGACGTTTGAGCCGAGTGGAGATATAGGTTCAAGGATATACTTTTATCCAACACCTTCCTCCAGTTCCTCCAGTGTGTCCCAGGAGAGCAAAGGCATGTCGTCTCTCCACTGTTTCCTGGTGCTGGGTCTGCCCATGCGTTACTCTCACTGTTCCTGGTACTGGGCTAAATATACAGTAAGCAATGTCACCTCTGCACCGTCCCAGTAACCTGGGCCTCTGCACCGTCCCAGTAACCTGGGCCTCTGCACCGTCCCAGTAACCTGGGCTGTGGAGATGTGTGTGCTCACGTGCACTTTATTGTTGATGAAAAGGTTTGAAGTTTAGAAGTTATTTCACAAATTCTAAATGACATTTGCAATAAAACAGTCCATGACAGTCTTTGAAATCATTTAAGTGAAAGACACTTTATTATTTACAAAAGGGAAATCACATAGTCCAAATAATCCATAATATCCTTTTCAGATATTGTCCCCATATACATTTACATTGGCAAATATTATGCTGATAAACCATTGAGAAAAACTTAGTCGTCTAGATGTACCGGAAAGATTTGAAAAAAAATTACTGAATGTATGCACTACAGTGTTGTAACATCTTTATATCTTATATATACTTATTAAATATAAGTTTATTTATGCCTATTTCCTATTATTCTGTTTGTATTGTATTTTAAAGGTGTGTCAGCACACAGAACAGCTTGAAATACACTGTTCTCCCTGAGAGTTGAATCCACGCGTTTCCAAACAAGAAGCACAGAGATGCACAGTTGATTAAACTTATCAACATGTCTTTCTGAATTCCCTCCTGTGTCCCTGCATGTGTTTAGTCAAATATGTGGCCATCACAAACCACCTTCCTCTTTCTGTCACACGTTTCCTCCGACATCTGTTCCACCGACATTTTGGACACTTTCTCATTCAAAAGCTCCTTCCAACAATCGAAAAGGTTTGATGATGCTGAGCTAATTTTTCAGGAGAGCAACAGCCAAGACAGTTCAAACTTTTACTCTTCAGGACCGACATGCCTGCTCCACGACGTGGCAAAAAAAAAAAAACAGTCCGGATCTCAATGCGACAGGAAATTAAAAGGTAAAAGAAAAAGGTTCATAACAAGGATTCGTCCTGCAAAATTGATCCATCAGATGCTAAATAAGAAAGTTGGAACCTGAGTGCAGTCGATGCCACAAAGAATTCAAGCAAGAAGAGGTGCAGCAAAGTTAATGATTCCATCATTTTATTCCTCTACTTAATCTTAAACATACAAACCCATTTAAAAGAAAAAAATTATTAAAATCATTACAGCTTGATCTAAAAAAGTTTTGATTTACAAAACCAGAATATTCAGCTCGTAAATAAAACTGTTTAGTCTCATATGTGTTTTATTTACTTATTTATACATTCATTTATTTATCTACTTATTTATTATATCAATTCATTCATTCTATTGTTTGTTTGTTTGTTTGATGAAATAAAAAAAGCTGAATGAACATCCTTGATGAGTGGTTTTTTCATCATTTTTTGCCATGGTTATATTAGAAAATACGGTTTGAAACGGTCTACATGTCTGAACTTTGTACCAAAAGCTATCCAAGATTCAATCTAAAAGTTTGCCTTAAAAAACCTTGAGACAAGTCCAAATCTGGTTAATCTGTCAGCACGTTAAAAACATTGTTTGAGGTGATTACTTTACGAATGCCATCTCTATTATTGAATTTCACTGACATGACTGCCAATATCTATCCGGGTAACTTTGTTTTTAGTTAAGAAGATAAAATCTTGCTGAGATCTGCAGTCCTTTCATGCGTCTTCCTTGCGAAAGAAAAACGCAGTTGTAATAATGTATTCCAAACTGGGCACGACTGAATCCTAGCTCTAATTGCAGACCAGGGTAAAATGCCCTGTATCAAAGAGAACGGCACAGGGGAAATTTCAAGGCTATAATGACATTTGCAAAAGTAAAATAGGAGCGAGAATATGGTGGCCAACTATGAACACAGAGATAAACTCTTCTAAGGAGAGGTTATATTTCAAGGCAAACATCACGACAGAATAAACTATTATTTTGCCAAATGTACTTTTGCTACAACTGCAATGCCACATTTTTCTGCTTCATAAAGACACCCACTATCTCAGCCACTGTGGTCAAAACTTCTACAGGGAAACCAGGCTTAAAAACTATGCTTGCATCATCTATCTACATGCTGTGATCTGTGGTGACTCAAGATCCTCCTCAAACAGGATATAAGTCACAAATCAATATGTCTTTGAAGAAGGACCACAAACCTTTAACCAATGACAAAGCCAGAGCTGGCTGAATGTTTGCTCACACAGAAACCAGTTGTTTCATCAGCCACTGTCCTTTCCTTGATTTAGTTTATAACATTAGAGCTGAAGTCCTGGTTGAACACTTAATAATAATAATTGAGTTATGGCACCAAAGGGCTTTCGTTCAAGAAAAAGTATAAAACCAATTCCGATTTCATTTAAAATTAAGTGTTACAACAAAAGCAAACCCTTTTGCTGAATTTGATGTTTCACTTCTTGACAAAAGTTGTTTAATGTCAATCAACCGGTCATTAAATGTATGTATGTACAGTATCAACGTATCAACTCTGTACTTCCTCGTTCTCTTTGCTCAGTCACTGTGTCCTAAACGCGTACAGTGTGACACAGATGCTGGCTGATATAAAATGCCACATTTGTGGTGGTTAGACCAAGGAAAACACTCCTGAGCAACGCAGTGAGAAGTTTTCATTTTAGGCCAAACTGCGCTCTGACTAGTTCCGGGTTGTCAGCCAATAAGAATGAGCCACAACAGAGGAATTTACCAACCGGCGAGCATCATTCAGATACACATACAGGCGAACCAAGAGTACGGCAATAACTTTGTCCATCAGTACAGTAATAAATGTTAAGCCTATTTATATACAACTAGCCAAACACTTTAATAAACGAATTGGTCTGATTAAATATGCTGGCAATTAGCAATTATATCACTGCTGTCAATGTGCTGTAGCGCTCAATGCTAACTGGACGCATTTCCCCATTCAATAAAAGTTATCAGTAGTTGAACATCAAGTTGTTGTTTTTTTTTTGATAATATACATACACATCTTGCTTATGTGATATCAATTGTGACTGCTGTAAAACTAAAGCTAACGTTACTCAACATCACTACCGGCTAACTTGATAAAGCAGCTGGATAACTTAACCAGTTGTGAGAGTTGATGAATGAAACACATTCAGAAGGCCTTCTCAGTAAACCTGCGACAAATCTGCACCACCGTATCGCGTGAGCTGCCTCACGAGTCATCTTAGCGACTTTAAATACCATATCTCGTACTAACAGACCTTCATATGTTAGCTAACAGCTAACTATCCAGCGGCAGTCACTTAGCTAACATTAGCTTGATGAGGTAGCAAAAGGCAGCGGGCAGTAAGCGTATAGTCTTACATTGAGATTAAGATGCTTACCAGGAGTATAACCGTGACAAAGCGGATGTCAAGAGAGGGAGATATTGCTAACAGTTTCATTGTATGGTGTAGTTATTGAAGGAGGTGGTGTTCAATCTTCCCAGTCAGTCTCGACGCCGCTCTTCTATACAGCAGGAAACAAACGGCGAACCGATGTCACGGTGACCACGGAAACGTGAGCCACACTTCCAGGTGGTCCCTGAGCTTTTCGGTTATTGTAGTTTTTAACACGAGCAGGGAAGGGCGTTTCACTACAGGAAAAACTACAATCATGGCCATTTTTATTTTGCTTTAGAACTGTAACGGGAGTTGTAGTATTTACAGCGATGATCCAACGGGACGCCTGGGAAGAAAACTTTCTGAAGATTATCGTTTAAGAAAAAAGGAATTCTTCGGGTAAATATAACACGCGATACAACAAACATAAGCTGAGATTGCACTTAGTCAAAATTGCAAAAGCATGAATGTTATACTTGTTGGATCTAAAGTACGATTATGAGAAACTGATTTCTCTGAACAGAGGGTAGTTGCATCATTTGGAAGTTTTTTGTAATACTCCAAAGTAATTCTGACCAGCGCAACACTGTTAGAGGGGAAGATTTAAGATATATACATATATTATTAACGAAATGCATACAGGATAGAGCTAAACTTGTTGGGGGGAAAGCGTTTAGGCATCCTTATGCACAACACAAGCATTCTTTCTAATTCGAGAAAAACATGTCTGTCTTATTGTTGTTCATTTGGATATAAGCTTAACAAGTCAGAACCAAAAAGTATAACTTCACCAAAAGACTGCTGCACCAGATCAGATTATATGAATCATATCTCACTGACATCATCTCTCTGTCTGAATTTAGTACAATATCTGTGTTATGCTGGCAGGTATTTGTGTGAACAGGTGGGTTGGTCGCAGTGTGTGAGTGAGCCTCTTTCTCTGGCCTGGCAGGAGCCAGGATCAAGCCAGGTGGGGGATCTGGACCTGCGTCCACACCCTCTGAGGATGCAAGAACTGGGAAACATCTGTTGCAGTGTGCCCCTCAACACAGACATGGTAAGAATCCAGTATTTGGAGAGTAGCAACACCGGTTTAATTTGATGTGTAAATCTCAGAGGTTTTATTTTTTGTTGTCATTATATGGATTTGTTGGTCACTTCAGTGTCCCTGGTTTGTTATGATATCTCTTGAGAGTCAATGCTGTTGAGACTACGTGTAACAAAGCTAATTGTGTGTGTTGCAACCACCTAATTGTTAAGGAGATTAGGGAGGAATGTTGAATTGAATCCAAACATTAATATTTTATGAACTTAAGCTGTCCACAGGGGGTTCCCAGTGTGTGAGCAACTCACAGATGGAGTGAGGATGATTTCTCTTTCTGTTTCTGAATATCAGTGGTGAAGAAAAACGGACCAGTGTCCCAGTTATCAGTATTGATATAATCTAAGTCAACGTGTGTCTGAAAAATGGTCATTTGTTGAATTGTTATTACAGTGTTTGTTGCGGTGCTATTGTCAATTTGAAGGGACAAAGACATACTGTGCAACGCTTAAGTATTTCTTTTGTCTTTTTTTTTCATTACTCTCATCAAAATAAAAGAAGAACGATGACCAATACAGATTTACTCAGGATTGCATTATGTTGCATCTCTAATTTCATTAAAAGCTGCTGATAGCTGTGATCCTCTGGCAATATGTCTGTCTGTCGAAAACAGACGAGTTTGGCCTTACAAACTTTTCAGGTTAAAAATCCAAACTTAATAGATGGTAACTGAAGATAAAACTAAATCTTTATTTGTAACTTGATGTGACATCAAATAAATGAGTCAGTGAAGCAATTAGCATATATGATGGGTTGCTCAGGCTCTTTTTATGTGCAATATTTCAGTAGTTTTTATTATTGTATGTTCTTAGTAATATTATTACAAAATTCTGAAACCACCACTGTAAGATAAAATCTAAAATATTAATAACAAACAATAAATGACTGCAAAATATGTCTGCTAAATGTATTTTTACAAATCCTTTGAGACTAGAGAGACTATCTATCTATCTATCTATCTATCTATCTATCTATCTATCTATCTATCTATCTATCTATCTATCTATCTATCTTCAATTTACAATCACATCAAACTCAGCCATTTTAGGAAGCCTTAACGAGTGTGTGACTAATCACTTTAGTGATTAATTAATAATCATTGTTATTTTATTTCTTAATATGGACAGACCAAAAAGTGAGACCCAGCGTAATGCTGATTGGTTGAATAACTCAAAAGTAAAGTGATATTAAACTAACTTTGTGTCACAAGAAATTCTGAAACTTTAATTTTGCTCACGGCCTTCGTGGCAAATTCAGTTATTTTTCAAGCAGCCTTCTAAAAAAGATGTGGAACATCCTCACACACTACCCTGTATTGCAGCACACACCTACACCATTCTGCCAGAACTCTGATTTGATCGGACCATCCTCTCTTCCCTTTTCTGTTTTCTTCATCGTATTCCATTTTGCATTGCTCCCATTGATTTTTTTGTTTGTTTTTCCAGCTGATTATATCCCTGTACTCTGATTCGCCGGTGGGCACATTGCTCTCTGCACTTTAATTGGCCATTTAATTAGATCACAGTTTTAGTCCAATTACACTCAGAGGTGCAGGGGAAAAGGGATGGAGGGGAGAAACGTCCTCGAGCTCCTCTCTCTGTCTCCTTCCCCCTTCTTGTTCTCTCTCCTCTCTTCACTCTGTTTCTATTTTTCTGTCTGCCTCACCGTCCCTCTTGCCCTCCCTCCTGAGGGCGGCTCATTAGCGATATAATGTGATGACACAAAACACACAGCTCCTCCAACTCTAAGAGCGTCTGCAGCAGTGGCTGAACGACACAGACAAAGTGACAGGGACTCTTTCTGCTCATTGTTGCAGAGGTTATATGGTTGTTTCTTCATACAGTCACTCTTTTCTCCACAGTTTTGAAGCAATTTGAGGATAGATGAACGAGTTGATAGTCTGCCAGAAACAGCAGCATTTATTACGCACATATGTACCACAACAAACAAACATCAACGGCATGCTGGGCAGGATCCTAATTTCTTTGTGAATGGCTCCAGTATGATATCACAACACCTACTTAGACCAACGCCCACTTACACACCAGTCAAATGCAGTTACTCTGTGCCAGTTTTCGCTCCTCTTCTCTCTTTTGCCGTCATAGTGACTGAGCTCAGGCTCAGTGCATAACAACACTATGCCCCAGTGGGCTACAACACATGGGCAAATGTAAACACACACAAATGCATCAAGATGTATGCAAATATTCACACAATTGCACTCACCTGAGTGCAATTGTGTGTGTGCAATTGAGTGCAAGTTCTCAGAGGACACCCGCCAGTCTTTGCGTCCCTTGAGCAATCACACAACACCTCTCTGTCTGACCCCTACCCACCCTCAAGATGAGGATAGATAACCAGCCTCTAATATGTGCACACTCATACACACAGTCATACATCTGGCACAAATCTGCATGGCTAATCGTGCGCTCCGTGCCAACTCGTATATGTATAGATGGTGTGTGTGAAAGACAGGTTGCAGGCAGGGGTGTTTTAGCCACAGGCATCGCTACCTGACCCCTGTGGCTGTGAGATTGACAGCTGTGGTCCCACCTAATTGCATTACTCTCCCAGGTGATTGGCTGACGCCCTGGGGGCTCATTTGTCAGGATGCATTGTGGTAATGATGTAAATTAGCAGATCTATATGTCACTCAGCCCTCTCCCCACCTGCTGATTGGCCCTGCTGCGTCCCAGGGCTCAGCCCCCAGCTGAGGGGGCCAGCTCATTGGTCTTTGGGGAACTGGGGAGTCCCCCAGAAATAGGGCTTTGCAGATTGGGCATCCCTAAGGACTGACATTATCCTTCCTCCTACCTCTTTAACTGTCAGTCAAAACCCAGGAACCGATCCCTGCAGATTCTATCTTCTGTCACAGAGACACTCATACTCAGGCACACTGAGGGACATGTAGGTGGTACAGGCACCTGTAAAAGCCCCATGTTGGCTACAACCCTAAAAAGCCTCTCACAACTGAATACACTATAAAAAGATATGACTTTGTGTGTGTGTGTGTGTGTGTGTGTGTGTGTGTGTGCGTGTGTGCGCGTGTGTGCGCGTCCAGAATTGAAATAAAGGCCACAGACTCAGACTCTGTTCCCCTCTGCTTACCCAGCATGTGTCAGCTCTGTCTTCTGTCAAAAGCAGACACCTTCACATTGACAGACAGCTAGAGAACCATTCAGTCAAATATACCGTGCACAAACATGTACACACACACACACACACACACACACACACACACACACACACACACACTTACTCCCCAGTTTCTTTACCTGTTTGTCTCAATAGCATCTATTCAAGTGTTGGTTACAGTATGCATGCGTGTGTGTGTGTGTCTGCCAGGAGGCAGCAGTGTGCATGTGTGCCGCACTCCTGTAGTGTTGCTGAAAGCTTTCATGGGACTGTCTAAATACTTGGACATGAGGCAGAATATGAATAAAGACTAAATAATGTCAGCATCAGCATGAATCAATACTCATACAGATGCACAATCACTTGGTCTGGACCTCAGCCCATGATCAATGGTTTACTCTGAGTTATTGTCTTCATATTAGCAAGTGGAGAGCTCCCCGAGGAACACATATGAATGGCTAAATGAGACTGCCCCGAAACCTCTCAACAGGAATTTGTGTTGTTTTTAAGCCCTCCTTTGTTTGATTTCAGACACTGCATGGCAAAAGGCTTTTTAGCCAAATTTGGATTCACGGTGGGTGTTTCCAAAACACTCGGGTTCTCATGAAACTATAACTGCCCGCTCGCGGCGTTATGAATGTCCCACAAACAGATTCATACATTGACTCGTTTCTCTCATGCCGATGTTTGGCCAAAAGAATAACTTTTTTTCTGCATCCGTTATTATTTATAATCAATACGATTTTATTGTTGTAGCAGTTATGGACTTTCAAGTTGACTCGAGAAATGTAAAAGGATAAAAACAAAAAATCTACTAAAGTAAAGTTCAGACTGAGAGGAGGCACTCTGTCAGATTGGGTCCCTTTTCTATAGAACAGTAGTTTAAAAGCACAAATTGTAAAGAGCCACCAATATATCCAAATATATCTGCTATTTCTGCACGTGTTTGATATTAGTATCCGCCGGCTCCATGCGTGTACGTGCGCATGCATGCCTGCATGCATTACTGACTGAGTAATCATTGTCAATTAGAGATGCTTAGAAAAGTTTGTGGTTAATTTTGGTAAAGCGCCTGTAAAAACTCTCACGGAAAATCGCTTCCCAGGACGTGGCACATGTGCCAAGCACACTCACACAAACACACACACGCACGCACACACACCTTTAGATTGAAGCATCTTCTATCTTTCCCTCCCAATATCTTTAACACACACGTAGACTTTTGCGTTGCAGTAAATGTTGTAACTAATCTGTGTTAAGTCTCTGCTACTACTTGGCAGAGCGTGAGAAAGCAGCGAGCATGATGGGTAATTGCCATGCTGCACGCAGTGTCTACAGGAGCACTCTTTATGAGGTGACCGGGCGGGGGGGTGAAGGAAAAGAATGGAGGACACCAGAGTATTGCCTTCTTCCTACAGGGTTTTCAAGACTGTGAATAAAGTAATCAACCTGTGTGTACTTTATCAATAATTTCCATCAGCTGTATTATACTTAAAAACACTGTTTACGTGGTAGTTTCTTAAGTGTTGAACCAGATCTGTTCCTGACACTGTTGATGAAAATGTCTTGAGGAAATCTCTGATTGTGCCATGAGTTTGTGCCTCCAGCGTTTATGTGTTTAGGGGCAATAATTGATTTCTCTGTTGTGCCCCGCAGGGCTCGTCCCACATCTTCGAATCCAACGCACTCATACTTGCACACACACAAACACAGACAGGCTGCATTATTAATGAGACATGAATAAGACATGAAGAGAGACCCCCCTCTTACATGCTCACACAGGGTCCCCCCTCCTCCTCCTCCTCCTCCCCAGCTGCTTCCTGTCTGCAGATTACCCAGCTTTCACTGGGCTCTGGTTAAGTGGGGCCAGGAAGAGATTTAACCCCCTCAGCAGGAGAAGATACACAGCATACACATACAAGCATGCATGCATACTCACTCCCTACTGTCAGCATACATTAGCTCTGTTACTATGTTATTGTAAAAGATCTGTTTTATTGTCTGATTGACAGCTAACAGAGCTTTAGGTGCTTATCATCACCCTGGATTTGGGACCCTTTTTTTTAAAGATTTTTAATTATATATTCCACTGTGCCTCTGATCTAACTTGGACTAAAGGAAAAAGTGGAAATTAACCACTTCAGTTTACAAGGGTTACTTTGTTACTGTTGAAAAAAAACAAGTTGGATCTTGGAAAGAAGCTTGGAAAAAGTTAGATTTATTGTCTCATCTTGAAACCCTCTGTTTATCCTGCTCAATTTAGACTATCTTAATAATATTTTATGGCATATAATCTAGTACTATGAATGACTTATTTGTCTTCAGCTGGTGGCTGTACTTAGAGCGAGCTAGATGGACAGGAAACTGTCTAGACTTATCACATTAAACACTTGATAAGTAAGTGTACGTTGCTTTTGGTTCAGTTGTAACCCTCTGTCTGTTTTCTTTGCAGGATCCAGTTACATCTAGTCCGAGACCTGCCTCTCTGGGCTCTCAGGTTCACGCAGCAGCTGTCAATGGAGATAGAAGTGCCCTCGTCAAACTCATCACAGGTCAGTATCACACTAAGCCTCACCGTCTGAATCACAGCACATCATATCCATTTAATCTTTTGGCTTCATAACCGAGAGGGAGAGCAGAGGCAGAGCAGAGGGTAAAGTACACATTTATATGTTGTAAAATGTTGATATTTGATCCTGAAAATGCTGAAAACATACTCTTAATCTGACATAGAACACAAGTGATACAATATTTTATTTGGACTCCCAAATGCTCAAAATAAATTGATTGAGTTGAAAAAGCAGAATTCTGATTAAACTGAAGCCATTTATTCCATATTTATCTCCATTAATATGCTGGACTAAGAATCCAACGCACTGACCCAAATCCTGGCCAGTATTAAAAAGTAGCCTCAAACTGTACTTTTGTGTGTGTGTGTTTGTGTGTGTGTAGCGGAGCCCTTCCTAAGAGACCGTGAAGACCAATTCGGCCGTACCCCTTTGATGTATTGTGTTCTGGCCGACCGTCTGGACTGTGCAGAGATTCTGCTGAAGGCCGGAGCCTCGGTCAACAAGACGGACCACAGCCAGAGAACCGCTCTGCATCTGGCTGCACAGAAGGTGTGAATGTCCACAAAAACACAGACGTACTCTGGAGCACATGCAGATAGTAGCCTTTTCATGTTTCAACCCTTTTTATGTTATAAAGTTTATGAATATATCAGCAACAAGAATTGGTGAGTGTAAAAAAGAAACCTGCGCTTGAATCTAATTCAAGTTAAATGACAGAAATCTGTACAGTCCATAAGATCCTGTGAGAAGCTAGTGCCCCCTAGTGGCTGTAGTCATGGCCTCGGGGCCTACAAGAGACAATATCAACTTATTTATAGCCATTACGCATTAGCATTGCAGCTGAGTTTTATTTACACACACCCTATTACAAAAAGAATTATTCTACAAGGAGTATGTTGTGTTTCATTGCATTTTAACACAGCAGAAGATGTTGTTTTCACTTGGAAGACACAAAGACACAGCATAAATGAGACAACCTCCAGAGGGAGAGGGTTAGCTGTAAAACCGTGGGATTTGGCACTAATAATATCTTTAAACATCTCAGTTATTTGTTGGTGGCAACTGATACAAGATCGTCACTTCATGGAGGAGAGATAGAAGATAATAGCTTATTGGGATCCATCTCATAGCTGTAGTGTGTGTACATGCGTGTGTGTGTGTGTGTGTGTGTGTGTGTGTGTGTGTTGGGGGATGCTAGTGATGGGAAGCCCTGTCTGTTTGACATCTGATCAATAAGTGGCTGAGACAGGGAGAGAGGCCAGGGATTACTGATCTAATTGGACTGAGAATAGAGAGGACAAGAACACACACACAAACACACACACTCGCTCTCACAGTCGAGATGCATGCTCACACACGAGATAGATCTGTCAGACTGTGGCTTTGTGGTCTCAGAATGGCAAATATACAAAACACTCACACGTGTACTCGGTCATGCCTGGGTGGACGTACTGCCGTTGTGTGAGCTCTTTCGTACAATACATCACCCAGGGGCCCGCTGGTTAAAGAGGCCAGAAGTGAGGATGATGATGTGGAGGGGCTGACAGGCAGAGGCACAGCCGCCTGTTTACTGTTTAACAGCTCATCACAAGCACTGAGTAGCGAGGCAGGAGGAGGGAAGAAAGATGGATGACCTGTGGATTGAAGCAGACGCCACTAAAAGCCTGAGGAGTCTGTGCGTGTGGGAGTGTGTGTGACATCGCTGCTGCTTCATGACTAATGTTGAGGAGAATTGGTGATTTCTGAGATTCTGGTCAGCACAGTTTGTTCTGCTTGTGTGCTGCAGGGGAATGTCCGTTTCCTGAAGCTGCTGCTGTCCAGACGTGCCAACTGGCTGCAGAAAGATTTAGAGGGAATGACCCCACTCCACCTGGCCACTCGACACCCCTCTCCCAAAGCCCTCGCTCTGCTACTCAAACATATCGGACCTGGAGAGGTTGATACACAGGACAAGAACAAGGTACTATAATTCAGGCACACGCAAACGTTGTTTGTCTTTACAACTGTCCATAATTGGTATTCAGTTAAAAAGCAGCCAGTCTGGGCGTCTGACCAATAACCTGCAAAGAGATAACTGACTGACTCAAGATAGTTTGCTAGAAGCAGTAGGAGCTTAAATCATACACACATGAACTTAGAGAGGCACACGCACACAGCGGTAAACGATAAAACAATCTGTGGCTTTGTCCTGTGTTCTGCTGATAAGACCACAAACATAGTCTCCTCTGTCTGTTGGAGCTGATGTGTATCTGACATCAGTAGTTAGTTTTGTAATAATCCAATATGCATCATCATGTCAGATGACAGTGGTTTCAGCAAATCTCAGAATAGCTCAGTAGTCGTCATGGAGTCAGTATCTGGCTTAGAATCTCTGCGAGCTGCTGGATCTTCAATATGAGCTTTGTGTAGCACGTTCCCTTATGTTTCCCAGTCATGTCAAAGTGGAGTAATTTTTTTAAACTTAAGTGGAAACCTCAGCTCTGGTGTTACAACAGCTCCTTGTATTTTCTGCTCCATTCATTTATCTTTGTCTCTACTTTTGAATCTTTAATATCCACAGCAAACTGCTCTACACTGGTCAGCATTTTATAACCGACCAGAGCACGTCCGCCTTCTGATCAAGCATGATTCCAACATAGGCATCCCAGACAGTGAGGGCAAGATTCCTCTGCACTGGGCTGCGCACAGTCAGGAGGCCAGCGCCACACAAACTGTCCGCTGCATACTGGTACATGCTTGAGCGCACACACACACAGCTAAATTTGTCAGCTAAATCCTATGCCATCCTCACCCGTCAGTCTGCATGTCTTTTTGTGGTGGTGGCGTGTGTTTGTGTGCGTGTAAAGGAAGCAGCTCCCACTGAGTCCCTGTTGAACTGGCAGGACTATGAGGGTCGGACGCCCTTGCACTTTGCAGTTGCCGATGGTAACGAAGCAGTAGTGAAGGTGCTGACATCTTATGAGGGCTGTAATGTGACAGCTTATGATAACCTCTTCAGAACACCGCTGCACTGGGCAGCTCTACTGGGTGAGTGAACACACATCCTACATATGACCAACTGCATCCTGCCAGACTCAACCTACATCAGACTGACACCTACTTACCAGTATTTTCATATAATGCTGGTTAGCTACGTTGTTACACATGACAATGCTTTATTTAGCATGGTATTGTGGGTCTGCCTTTGAGATTCTCCCCAAGCTTGGTCCAGGCGTAAATATCTCAGCCACTGATAGATTAATTACTATGAACATTTTTGAAGACACATTTGCAGGATTCAGAAGGATGATTAAGATCCGATTTATTGTCATTCACAGGAATATATGAATTTTGTCCACTGCTTTTAACCCACCCAGGTTGGCACCTGTTGAACACACATGCACATTCACAGAGACAGACGCCATACACTGAAGCAGTGGGCAGCCAATCACAGCACCGAGGGATCATGGGGGTACGGTGCCTTGGTCAAGGGCACCTCGGCCGTGGACTGACACCCCTCCAGCTGTCAGTTTCACCAATCTTTGGCGAGCAATGGCTGCCCACCAAAATTCATACATAGCAGTGGATGGTTTTTTAGTCCATCAACCCCTGGGTTATGAGGTTACATGCTTACACTGCACTACTCTGCTACACACCCCAGATGGGACTCGAACCCACAATCCCTGGCTTAGGAGGCCAGTGCCTTATCCATTAGGCCACTGGGGCTGTAGTTTCACTGAATAGTGATGATGTTGTAAGGTTACCATGGATGGTCATTTTTGTACAGTGGTAATATTACAAATGTTCAAATGCAGCACGTCGTTGTCCCAGTGTGTCTACTTATTTTTGCTTTTCTCTATTAAAGGGGTGGTTTTGTAATTGACCCAGCTCCTTGAATAATTGTCACTGCCTTTCACAATTCACGTCCTCCTTTTGTACAAATTTGATTACCAGGCCATGCCAAAATCGTCCACCTGCTGTTGGAGAGAAACACGTCAGGCACAATTCCCTCAGACAGCCAAGGAGCGACGCCACTGCATTACGGAGCTCAGAGCAACAATGCTGTGAGTTTTACAAACAAAGTCAATGAGTCAGTATTGGAATACTTTATCCAAAAACAGGTAATTGAATTGTGTCTTATCCCGTATGATCTGTTTCCCTCTGAGAATGTAGGGATTAAAAGAGCAAATTTAGATTTTTTTTTTTCTTGATTGTTTTGTAAATGGGATCATCAATAATTTGACTGATTCTTGGCACTTTTACTTGGCGGTATTTTATTATTGATCAGTGGATATAATTTCATTTTAAAACAAATGGAAAAATGTTTCTGCGTCTCAAAATGTTCTATCAACTTGAATAAAATGCCACCATCTTTTCTCTGTGTGTGTGTGTGTGTGTGTGTGTGTGTGTGTGTGAAGGAGACAGTTGGTGTGTTTCTGTCTCATCCATCCGTAAAAGATGAACCCGATTTGGAGGGGCGAACAGCCTTCATGTGGGCCGCTGGGAAGGGCAGTGATGATGTCATCCGCACCATGCTTAGCCTCATCCCTAACATTGATATCAATATGGCCGACAAGTACGGCGGTACGGGTAAGAACCTGAGAAAAAGAGTTGAGGATTGAAGCTCCTCCATACTGCATTGGCTCACACCCCTCTGTATGATTAACTCCGTGGTCATGATCATGTCTTTGAGGTGGCAGCTTCAACGCAGTGAAACAGCCTTCCACTGTCAATTAAATGTGCCCTCTCTATTGATGTTACACAGCTGAAGACATATTTGTTTTCTTTGACTTTTAATTAATGCTAATGCCAATTAGTGTTCTAACTGTTTTCACACAGATCTTTCTACTTGTTAGTGTGTAGCCTGCTGCTTGTTTTAGGCCATGGATGATGATGATGTCACAGGGGATTTCCCCCTAAAGTGGAAGAGAGCCGGTGAGATTGAGGAAAGAGGGAAGTGATACTGTCAGCAAAATTACTGCCAGCTTGCTGAACAGACTCCCAGCCCTGCCCGCACTGCCCTTTGACTTGCGCCCACTCATACATGCAGACACACATGACTTACTGCCACTCTGTGACCCCCAGGGCTGTTTACACACATAATCTCCATGGCAATACACTCTCTGCTCAACCAGGCGTTCATTGTTTATGCATGAATAACATGCAAGGATTGAGTCATGCTAATGAGATAGTGTGAAGGGCAATGGAAGTGACTGGTGCCCGGATCACTTCTCATATGCACTTGACTCTGGCCTGTGCTGTCTGGGGACTGGAGTAAGGGGGAGGGGTATCCACCAGGAGGATTAAGTGCATTGCTCCTCTTTAAATTTTTCTATCTGTTTAACCCTCCATTGACCAGGCTTGAGCCACAGCCCATAGACGATCTGCAGTCGAGGGGATGAGGGAATAAAGAAAGGCTAGACACGGGACGGGCAATTGTCCTGAGGGTGTTTATTATCCAGTTAGATTCAGGACCTCGTATTCTTATATGGCGTGTGTGTGTGTGTGTTTAAAACAGCGCTACATGCGGCCTCTTTGTCAGGCCATGTGAGCACAGTGAAACTGCTGCTGGAGAAGGGAGCAATGGTTGACTCTCTGGATGTCATGAAACATACGCCACTGTTTCGTGCCTGTGAGGTGGGATACAGAGATGTCATACTTACACTCATCAAAGGTGGGCGTGATTAGCTTTTGCCATTAATGCCATTGCATTAATGATATTCTCAGGCTGTGTGTGCTCAGTAATTGCTCAAAAAAGTCAGTTTTGCCTTTTCCAGTATTGTTTTTTTTTTTTTTTTTTTTTTAATTAACTGAACTATTTCAATAAAGGTTCCGCACGTGTGGACCTGGTCGACGTAGATGGTCACACTGCTCTGCACTGGGCGGCTCTAGGAGGGAACGCTGAGGTCTGCCAGATACTGATGGAGAATGGGATTAATCCCAATGTACAGGTACACATGATGATCATGTTTGGTCATAGAACAATAAAAAGATAGTTCAGATAGTTGTTATTTTTATCCCTAATGTAGCTCCAGCTGTTGAGTCATAATGAAATTCCAAATCCAAAAAAATTACTGAAATGTAAATAAAAACAGAACGGGACTATTTGCAAATCTCATAATCAGTATTTTATTTACACTACAACAAAGAAAACATGCCAAACACTAAAAGTGAAGCTCTCTACTATTTCATGAAATATATTCGTTCATCTCGACGTGTCTC